>NC_088979.1:201125030-201752962 GCF_963932015.1 Anas acuta | reverse complement strand
CTGCCCAAATTAAGTGGCTTTCAACCTTACAGACCTCCCCAGAGCAAGCTTGGTCAAAACATTTCATGGATGACTCCAGATTTTTCAGCAGTATGCTCAGTTTTGCAGTGAGAACAGACAAGTTTCCCTTTTCTACTTTCATAATTGGCTCAAGGCATAACCCAACCCCAAGAATGGGTGCTTGTCCTTCTTTCCTTACCTTTTCTCCCCTCTGCTTCCCTCTCTGTCCCAGTGCTAGTCCAGCCATGACAAGATGAGGCTGCAGCAAAGGTTGAGGGGAGAGTAGTTCTGAAAGTAGTTCTCCAGATAGCACAAGAACATCTGGCTGCTGGATGCATCCAGCCACTGACACACTGGAGCTCTGCACCTCCTTTTTCCCTCTCATCCTGAGGAACTCAAATCCATGATCTAACCACTTGGCCTGCACGGAACAAAACTGTCCCCCTTAGAGGACCATTTAGTTCAAGCACTTCTTCTCTACAATCCCACTGATGATGGGTGAGAGTTCAGCATATCCAAAGCCAGATAGGTGTCTTGGAAAAGGAAAAGGAAAAGAAGAAAAAAGATTGCTCATATCTGCACCAAATAACAAGTCTTGCAAAAAAAAAAAAAAAAAAACTTCACTGTTGGCTTTTCTCTGCCATGATCCCATACATCAATCGGATACATCAGGGGCTTGGGGCTGTGTAGTAGATTTGGGCTTTGGCACAAGTACCTGCACAAGATCCCATGTAGTTATGCCTCTGCCACCATGCATAGTCTTGGAGAAGAAGGCATCTGAGAGCAAGCTTCCAGAAGTGGAGCAACTCCTGTGGGTCATCCCACCCTAACAAAGCATTTGGAAGATATAGCTCTGTCTATAGCTCAGCAATAAACAGAGAGTGCACTATCAGCTACAGACTAGGAAATTGCTCCTCCCCAATCTCTTTATTGCTCTGAAGGAGCAAGCTTGAAGCCAGAGGTTTTTAGCAGAATGGAGAGAGTCAGATGCATGGTGTGGACAAGTTAAAGGCAGGGAATTAGGCAACAGGAAGAGGTGGGGCACAAGCAGGGTATAGTGCAGGTGAGCACACAGGTGATAAGCCTGTAAGCATTCAGGAACAGGAGGTACAAGGACCTCTGGAGATGTTCAGGATCTTTCTGGACCAACCATGACTCACTGCTGAATCAGAGTACTTCCAACTAGACATGCTTGCTCCAGCTCTCAATTCCACCATGAAAAACAACTCACTCTGCCCTGTGACCTGCTTGACACCTCTGGAAGGTTCTTGTGATGTATTCCCTTCTTTCTCTTCTCCTCTTCCCACTTCTGACCTCTCCTTCTAGCACTTAGTTTTCCTGCTTCCTCTTCATCAGTTTTACACCATTAGATTAGATATACCCTCAGAAGCAATATTGTCAAGGCCTTTCTATTTCCCCGGTCCCAAGTGATTTGCACTTCTATTGACTTTGGTTTGTTTGTTTGTTTTAAACAAAACAAAACAACAACAGAAAAGCCTTTGTTCTGGGAAGGATGTGGCAGGATGTATCCCATTTCATACTTGCATGTCTTGTGTAGACTGTAGGTCTTGCACATCACAAGGTGGATCTCATGTCCTTGAGCACCTCTGTTTGTTTAGGGAACAGAATCCCAACTTTCCTTTAACAAAATTCAGACACCTGCATTTGCATGTCTTATGAGCTGGTATCCAAGCTCCCAATGATAGCCAGCAGAGACCTAAGGCTCAATTCAGTTGTCTAAACATGGAGTTGTAGCATAGGATCTAGGATATCGGTATCTGCTCTAAGATACCCACATCTGAGATACAGAAAGCTTGCAGATATATCAGATACCCCACGGGGACAGCCCAGTTGGCCCAAAAAATGTATGATTAGGTAGGGGAATCCTTCCTACGGTGGGTGACTGGAGCAGGAGTTCACAGCAAAGACCAGCCTGAGGACCAAGTGGAGTGGCAGATGGAGGACTGCCTGCACCAGCTACGAACTTCTTCACAAAGGGAGCAGACACAGGTCAGGAATACCAGACATTATATGGGATTAGCCTGTGTAGCCAGAGAGCTCCCAAAACAAATCCAGTCTGGATCTCATGGCTCTGCAAGAGGCTGATGCAAAGAAGTGGTTAACGGCGTGATGAGATGTTTGCTGGGAGCACATCCTTGTCCTTCCTTGTCCCCATCCTGCCATGGTCCCCATCCTTCACAACCCATCTCGTAGGCAGCACCTCAACCTGCGGGTCTGGACTCTGGTGGTGTTTTGCTGCTGTCTGTTAGGCACTAGCAGACCCCAGCCATCAGCAATGGAAACTAAACATAAACTGGCTCAGGCTCACGGATTTCATTATCGAGCTCAGAAAAGGAAACACCTGGAGCGAGGGGAGGAGGGGCTGAGCCCAGCACGGTGCTTGCAGGGAATACCCGCCCCAGAGGCACCGGCGTTCCCATCACTGCCTCGTAACAAACAACAAATAGATATTGTTTTCCATTCCAGTTGCACGTCCCTGTGCAGTCACTGTCCAGCCTCAAGCCGTAATTCCTGCAGCAAGAGCCAGCCCATCCACAAGCAGCAGGCTGCCTGCAGATGCCTTACGCCGCCCATCACACCAGAAGCAATCTCTCCTAGAGGGACTTGGAAAGGCTGAGCTAAAAGGATGCACTCTACCCTCCAGCTTAGCATCCTCCAAGAGCCAGAGGGATTATGATGGCTTGCAAATTATGGTCCCCCACCCCACCGTTATTTGGGGCAGTGAAGGAGGGACAGCACCCAACTCATGGTGGTTGCCTCTTCTCCCCTCCCAGCTCAAGCCACCTCCTCCATTGCCAGCCTCATTGGATCAAAGGGCTCTTTGCTGCTCCTCTTGCTCTTACTGAGGTTTCTTCTACAAATTATAATTCTATTCCTGCTGAGGTCACTTCTACAAATTATATTTTTATTATTATTTATTATCCCGGGGCAGCACAGAAGTCCCTGTCATCCCCTCCGCACACTCCAAGCTCAACCACAAAATAAATAAATAAATAAATCAATCAATAAATATAAAGATTATTTTTTTTTGCCCCCATAAAGAACAGTCCACCTGCTCCAACTTTCATCCCCACCCCGTTTTCTGCCTTTTCCCGGAGTTTGGCCTATTCTCACAGGCAAACATTCACAATGGAAGAGATCAGCGGCAGCGCCGAGGATAACACACGAGCCAGTGTCCATCCAGACAGCTGCTCCTGGCTCCACAAGCAACCCATACAGATTTTGTTTTCCCCTTTCCCTTCACATGCTAATCACCCAGCAGCGATTAGACACCGAGGAAAAGAAATAGAGCGAGGGGCCGAGAGGAATTTTTTCAGTGCTAGGCAGCATGCAGGAGAAATAAGGGAAGGAAAAACAAAAACAAAGCAGCAAAAAAAAAACAAGACATGCAAGGACTTGAAGAAGCCTCATTCCTTATGGTTAGTCACGTTCACCCCTTTTCAGTTTTCACCCTCAAAGTGGCCAGGCAAGGGGTCTATTGAAGATGCCTGCTTTCTTATTAGTATTCCTCCTTCCCAGCCTGAGGAGGGAAAGTGAGATGCAAGCTGGGTTTGGGGAGGGCGCTGGGAAATTCCTGGCATTTTTCTGCCTTTGTGTCTGGGGGCTGAACTGAAAGGGAGGGATGCAGAGCTGCCAGGGAGGGCAACGGCAGAAAGCCTCCTGCACCCTCCAGCAGAGAAGGATCTAGCAGAACTGAAAGCCTATTTATTCCCTTTGGTAGTCAGCTTTAAAAAAAAAAAAAAAAAAAGTATAAATTTGGGGTTTTTTTTGGAGGGAGACCTAGCCCTCAAGGGAACTCAGAGGTGTCCCTGCCATCTTCCTTGATAACATGAACTCTTTCTGATCCCAGTGGGAAAGGTCTGTTCAGATCTTCTCCCTGCATCCCTGGGGGCAGAATCCCTTCAGGTTTTTGTCTGGCCTCACTTTAAAATTTGGACTCCCCTGGCTCCTCTTTTGACACGATGCTACACTGCTTCACTTCACTGTCAGACCCCGGTACTGTCACATTCCCCAAGGCACAACGACAACCACAGTGGGTCGGAGCACTGCTCTAAGTCACTACTGTGTCCCCAAAATTACTAGAGGTGGATAAGCAGGGAAAGCAGGAATATTCCTGGGGAAGAGCATGAGAATTACAATGACAGGTGAACACCCCAGGAGCTGCAGAGCGAGGGTGTCTATCCAGAGCTTCCTCAGCCCCTGATCGACTTGTCCTCCAAGAATTATTTTTTTTTAATTTATTTATTCATGCTTTTGGTGTCCAAAGCACGCTGAGGCAGCACCAAGAGCCACACCTCAACTCTGCCCAGCTTTTGTTTGGTGAGAGATGCCGCCCAGCTCCCAGTTATGGGAAGGGGTGAGTGCTCCTGCCTCCTCCCAGCTCCGTATCACTCCGGATGCTGTGACCCAGGGGCCGGTCTCCGGCTCAGCTTTCTCTTTCGCAGACAATGGAGTCCCCGTCTATTCCCTAGGTGGTGCTTATACAGCGGCTGTGCAGGGTTTGTGATTGTTCCTGGTGCTTTTACCTTTTCCAGTCCCATTGTATCCTGTTGAGGTGGGGGGATCAGCATTGTGTGCACCATGCAAGAGGTCAGCGCCCCAGAGATTTACTCAATGCCATGGGGTTCTTTGTTGGTTTGGGCTTTTTTTTTTTTTTTTTTTTTTTTGGAGTGGTGGGGAAAGAGAGATTGAACTTCATTCTTCTAGAAAAAAATAAAAAAACTAACAACAAAAAAAATAACTTTTATTTTATCTTTTTGATTCTGGCTGAGTGTAATGAAGACATTTCACTCATCCTTCTCCAAGGACACAAAGATGTCACTCTGGGAATGGTTAATTTGGGGCCCACATATAGATAAGCTGCTTTTTTTCCATGTACAGTCTCTTACACCTTTCAACATCAAATACATCCCTTTTCCCACTTGCTTCCTCTACACTAGAACATCCTTCTGCAGTATTTCATGCTGAGATTTCAATTACATAAATCTCAACTGGTTTTATTATTCAGCCCCCTTGCCAGAAAAGACTGACCTGAACGAGACCAAAAAGAAGCTGGGACCTGCCAACATCACATCCCCGCTGGGAAAGTCAGCCATCCATTCCTGTTCTTTCTTCCCCAGCTTTGAATCTCTGATTAACCCATGGAAGTTTGTGAATAATAATGATGGGATGGTCTTCTCAGGAATTGTATCAATCCAATCCGATTGGATCAGACCCACGTGATATATGAGACCCATCTCATATTTTCTTTTTATTTTATTTTATTTTATTTTATTTTATTTTATTTTATTTTATTTTATTTTGTTTTGTTTTGTTTTGTTTTGTTTTGTTTTGTTTATTATTTTATTTGATGGAGCCCAGCAAAAAAGACCAGAAAGCCCACATGACCTCACTGTTGATGTTCACCCTATGTCTTACAATTAGCCATGAGACAGGGATCTCAGAAGAGACCTCCCAGTAGTCCACATGATCCCATGAGAAGCTGAACGTGCCTAACAGCATAAGACCCAGGCATTGAGATACTCCCCTGAACTCTGCTCTGCCCCAAGTGACTCTTCCTGGGGAAGAAATCATGATTTTCCCCACCCAACCCTACTGCACAACACAGCTCTTGGCCCTTCTCCCCACCTCCATCCGACGCCAGGAGGGAAAATGTGTGGGGCTTTGCATCATGGAGAGCTATAAACCGTGTCCAAATCTGTCTCGTGGAAAGAATTACGATGAGCCAGAGCATCCACACGCCATCTGATAGCTAAAAATAGGAAGCATCCATCTGAAATCACCGAGCTCCGCCTTGGAGCGCCCAGCAGGACGTGTGTTTGTGGCAGCACAATGGAAAATGGTGAGTGCTAAATATAGGGGTGGTTGCTTTTAAGCACAACTAGGTGGGGTGGACAATTGTGCCAGTAGCTCAGCTTTTGGCTAGTAAGCGAGGGATGACTACAGCCAAGAAACTGAGGCAGGAAGAAGTTCCTTTGTCCATGAAGTCTTTCTGGCTAGTATTTTTCCCTCCTGTCTCGAGTAACCTTGACGAAATGGATTGTTCCTCATCACCTCTTCCCCCTCTTCTTCCCTACTTCTTTTTTGCTCTTGACTGTCAGTTCATCATGGTCAGAAGATGCACAAGCACCAGGGAGTGAGATCCACAAAGAAAATCTCTCATTGACAAAATCTCTTACCAAAATCAGAGCTCACCGAAGAGGGAGAACCCTGTGGATAATGCACAAGTGGAGGTGCTTTGTTTTGTTTTTATTCAATATTTGGACTGTAATGTTACATCATCAACCTCTTTTTTCATCTGGCATCTTGAAAATATCATTAAACATTCCAATATCAAGTTTTGTCATCTACCTTGTGACTTTATTTGCTTTGAAGGAGGTAAGGCTCTTTCTCCAGGGAAGATTCACAAAGCAGCAGTTGTTTTTACATTCCTTGTTTTAGAGAGGCTTTTGCCCTGCTATGCAGCAAGCAGATTGCATTGGTCCATATGGAGCTTTATGCATTAACTAGAGGGGTTCCTGGAGTCCTGGATTTTGTTCCCAACATATTCAAGTCAAAAGGCTGGAAGCTCTTGTAACACCTTCTGACTCTTCCCAGTGCTGCAGCACCCCTCTTGCCCTTGTGAACCTATCAACCTCCTGCCACCCTCCTACCAAGTCTCCAGAGTATTGATATCAGCAGCAGGGCCTCTACACATGTGGATGGATGGATGGATGGACAGCCCTGCCTTCACCAAAGTTATTCAGTGGTCTTCTCAATGCTCAAATCCAATGTCCAGGAGCTTAAAAATATAGAAACAGAGAAAACTTGTATTTTCTTTGTTGACTTAGGATACCAAATATCTCCAAATATCAGTGAAAGTTAATATGCAACCACATTTCAGGGCATGAGAGGTGAGCTGTAACATTAATCACAGGGAAAAAAAAAAAAAGAAAAGAAAAAAAAAGCATCCATGGTAATCTCTCTCTATTTATCTCACCCAGTACAACATAAGCTTCTAAGACTGGTGGCACATATCATATCCAGGGGAACCTCTCCATTCCTACAGACCCTGAAAGACGGTTATTCTTCACTTGAAGACGGCCAACTACTGGTTGACCTATGGGGCCTTTGCAGTGGGACACACAGCACTTTCTAGTTGGGTGTTGACTGAGACTAAGCCTTCACTTTGAGACCAAGAGTGCAGTATAGATTGCTCTTGGCAAGTCCGGGATCTAGTTCAGATCATCTTTTGGGTTAAATAGCCATCAACCCATCTTCCCAACTGTCTCTAGATTTGCCAAATCCGTAACCATGATCACTCATCAGAGCCATGGGATCTCTCCAGCATGGTCACTGATGGTGGTGGGTTTAGTTCTGGCTGATTGCAAGCCTGTTGGGAAGGAACTGCAGGTTATCTTTGAGTGGATTTGTCATTTGTCAGCAGGGGAATAGATCACCCTCAACCTGCTACGGAGTGGCCAAATTTTTGCGTGTCCCTTTGCATCTTTTGCAGATGTTCTCCTAAGTGGACTGTAGCTCACTCACATACAGGATGCAGCAACATAATGTGAACTTCCTCTGGTCCCAGAATTTTCAGCAAAGTGCTCCCCACAACGGGGGCATTCCCACCATGCTTGTTACAGAGCTAGCAAGGTCTCTGGATCAAGTCCAGCCCAGCCCCCCGTTCTTCCCGGAATTTCCTTTTATTGTTAATCTCAACAGCATGAAACAGAGACCTCAATGGAGTTTTCCCTTGGACTTTCAACTTTCTAACCAGCAATACTTTTTTTTTTTTGTGATGTCTGTTCCCTTCCTTGCAAGGAGAGACTCAAGCTGCCTCTTTGGTTAACTACTATTTTAACTGACTCAGGAAAAATAGCTCTGCTTTGCTGTGCCCTACCTTGTCCTTGGCACAGATCTAAGTCTTACAAAGCCTTCCATCTCCCTCTCTGCAGTGTCTTCAGATCTGCTGCCCTTCTGTACGCATGCACCATTGCACAGGTTGCTTTACACAAATCTCTCTCTCAGATGCAGAAACATGCACAAAGCAGCCACATCTTTCACCTCCAAGAGGCTTAGAGATATAGCAGCCCCAAGAGAAGGGGATGTGTCCCTGGTAATCTCAAGAAATGTATCACCCATTTGAGAAGATGCCCCATAGAATCCCCCATGGCTTCCAGCTGCTGCTCCAAAAGGGCACGTGTCTCCTCTGGCTGCTGGGAGATGTGTCAGTCTAGGTGAATATACAAAAACTGGCAATCTGAGTGACACCCCACCCTTAAGCTCTGCCCTAGAAGTGGTTGCTTTTCAATCAAGGGCAAAGGGCTTCTCTGGGTGTGATGAGCATCCTTCCAGGTTGATCCAATATAACTGCAAGGACTCTGCTTCACGTGGACAGTACATATACTAGAAAAAGGAGACCACAGGTTATTGGGCATTTGTAAGATTCTTTGTTTATTTTCTTCTTTTCCTTTCTACTCTGTCTGTTAGCTCTCCTCCCTTTACTATCTTAGTGGACCTGTGGTCTATCACACTGCAAAGTGGGTGGATGTAAATGTGAGGGTGCATTTGCAGAACTCCCTCCTTCAGGCTTCTCAACCACAGAGGCAAAACTGACATTTTTAGGACAAAGCAGCTCCCCTGACACTGCAGCCTGCATCTGTAAGCTGAATTCCTCTTCTTGCAAACAGCAGAAAGCTTAGAGGTGCCTGCTGTAAAAGGCAGGGGAGTATCTGATGTAAAATAGCGAGGTGAAGTGTTGTGAATGCTGCTAATTCTCCCTTTCAGAGCCTGGGAACAGTCACAGAATGCCAGTTCCCCAGGTACCTAATTAGCATCCTTAGACCAGCCAAGAGGACGTGCCTTTATCCTGTGCTGGGACAAGGGCAATCTCCAACACTTGTTTGCACAGCATTTAGCAAAAGACAGCTTTGAATCCATTTGAGCTTTCCAAGAGCAGCCCAAAACACAAGAACAAATAATAATAATGCTCCTTAGCTCTGGTATGTCCCATTTCATTGCCAATGTCTGGCTAAAAGAAGCTTTTGGCCCTTTATTTTGCTGGTACAAGGACATAGGCAGACTCCCTCCAGGCTGGCTTGGTCTCAAGAGGGTGAAGTGTTCGCACAAGGTGGTCTCCTGGCAAATGATTTCCCAGAGTCTGGGTGGTAGATTTGGAAATGGCCTAAGCTAAGTCAACAGCGACTCCATCAGAGTGCGGTTAAGTCACTGAAGACTTTGAGGAGCCCTTTGAATGTGTGGCAGGTCCCAAGGGAACAGGATTTTCTGATGCCAGTGGGCTGGGGTCTCAGAGGGGATGGCCACTCCTGGTGGGGCTGAGCAAGCCCAGCCCTGCACTAGCCTAGACATCAAAGAGGCTTTTTCTCACGTCTCCCTCCCTACTGTGAGCTGCAGAGGAGGGAAATTCAGAATATGTTGGGTTTGGGGCTCTACTGAAGGATGAGGAAAAGGTTGGAGTCAGCTCTGGGGTCCTGTCCCAACCTCCTCTGCTTCTTTAAGCACAAGGTCAGTGCCTGGGACAGTTGGGGTTAACAGCTCTTGCCTAACTTTTCCTAGACATGAGCACCAGGAGGGTCCAGAGGGAAAGTGAGACCCCATATAGGCTGCCAGCACCCATCTGCAGCTGGAAAACGTATCACAGACCTTTCCTGGGGTGCATCCAGGTCAGCCTTTTGATGGTTATCACTCCAGGCACTGTGCAGAGAGTTGATGACAGGACCTCACATCTTCAAGGTCTTTCCTTTCCCAGTTCCTGGATGGAACTGAGATACCTTTTAATTTGCAGACACTGTACAGAAGTGTCAAAAAGGGTTTGTGTTGATGTTTCTGGTGCACTCTGTGCTGGAGTTGGGCACCCCAGGCAGAGCACAGGCCTATAAGAAAGGTGATGGACAATTTGACTGGATTGAGTTTTTCCCATCCTGTAAATAAAGTTGGCAAAGTACACAGTTGCTCAGCTCTGCGTGTCACACAGCGTCTGGTCTCAGCAGAAAGACTCCTGCTCAGGAGTCCTACACCAGTATCAAGGTCCAATCAGTCCCCATGCACTGTCTGCATAAGCAAGATAAACTCAGTGAAGACCTGGCTGTTTATTATTATGGATTCTGTTGCAATGGATACCCATGATATAGAGCTTCAGCTCTTCTAGTGTGGAGTTAAGTGTTTTGGACATACAGCATGATGCAAACAGCAATTTTCCTGTCTCCTCTGCACTTGTACAGCAGGGAAATGGAGGACTGGTATCTCCATTGCTAACAATCTTTTGGTGATGCTGCATTAATCTAAAAATGGCTTAATTTCTTCTCCTGCCTCTGAAAGACACTGCCCAAGCCAGTAGTCACCAGCTACTGTTAAGATTCATGCCAAAGAGTGAGCCAGCATGTCTTGCTGAAGCTGTTTAGTGGTATTGTCCATTAAACATGCCAAATAAAACTGAAACATGCTGTGATTTGTACTTATCTTTCTTAGGCTGAAGAGATTTAAGGAGGTTCTTTGAGCAACCGATGGTCTTCTGTAATTCCCATTACTGCTGATGAGAATGACGCATTTCCACTAACTAGGTGAACGTCCCTTAAATTAATCTTCACTAAAACATGGCAGAGGGGAAATAAAAGGGAAGAAGTGCTTCAATTAGCTGCCAGTTTGGTTTTATTCTTGTCTTTAAATACAGAAGAGCTCCATATAAAATATAAAAAGAAAAAACATTAAAGGAGCATCACAGCCGAGTTTATCTGTAAAAACCTTCAGTTCTTGGAAACAGTGACATTTATCGTATTTACAGCATGTTCTCTCCATGGATGCCAAACACAGTCTATTACTGTCTTGTTGATCTTGCTGAGATGTGGGATGCAATTTGCAACTTGCCTTGGGAAACTGAGGCACTGGAAAGCTCCTGGTTAAAAACTGAATTAGCATCAGGATTGGAAATGAGATTTAGGAGTGGGATTCCCCTTATCTGTCTGTAGTAAGTGATTCATCTGACCTAGCTGGGGTTCCTACCAAAGTGGTGACCTCGCCCTTCAAAAGGCACTCCCCTTAGTCTACCAAAAATGCCAGTCCTTCCCTCCTAGGTAGGACCATTTTTTCCCTCACACAGACCAGTGTGGTCAACAAAACCTGACCCCACACTCCCAAATCTGCAGGGCATCCCACGGCCATTGCCCAGCAGACCACTCTCAACAATGATGAGCATTGGGATTTTCCACAGCAGCCAGCCAATGGCAGGGACACCATCGATCTGAATGGGAGCGGAGCATGGCCAGTGCTGAGTTTTGTCAGAAATCCCCCCCTGCCCTTCTGAGAAGAGGGCTGGGGCTTTGTTTTGGTTGAAAAGAGGGTGAGTGGATGCAGGATTGTGCTGAATGCCTGGCGGGGCAGCTGGGAGGTGGATGAGGTGGGCATAAGGAAGCCACGTGGTGCAGGACGCAGGATTTACACCAGTGCTGATGTCCCAGAGATGAGTTTGGGAGGGAGGAAGCCAACTGTGGTGATTCACATCATGGCAATCTGCAGTTTGCAGCACGAATAAGGGGAACAGCTCACAACTTGAGCTGGGAGCATCACCCCCTTGGTTGACATTGGAATAATGAAAGAACCATGAGGTGTTTGATGGCACTGAAGAAGGTGGAAGGGTCAACCACTATTCTGGGGCATAAGGTTTCCATTTAACCCACGCTTTACTCTTTATTTTTCAATCACATCTAAATAACCTTGAGGGGAATCAGGAGGACATGTCCTGAAATGCTTGCAGTCCAGGACACGACCAGAAGACAAGCACATAGGACTTGTACAAGGCTACCCAACCCACCCATCCTGACTCACATCTCACCGCAATTGTCAGCAGCCCTCACTGTCCCCACAAACTTCCAAAAAACCCTAACCAAGCCCCAAATCCTCTGTGTTATCAATGGATGTTTCATGGAGGAGGTACATAAAGAAAACTCACGTACAGCAAGCTCTCCCCCATCCCTTTCCCCATTCCAGGCTTCGAACAGTTCCTCTCATCTCTAATAATTCAATGAGCTTTGTTATGACAGTGCAATGCAGTTAATGGAGAGTGAAATTGAAGAAGAATGTGTGGAAGTTGCAGCTTTTATCTCTAAAACAAATAGTGAATTCCTCAGGGCGGCTGCAGGCCCAAACAATGATCAGGCCTGCTGGGCCTTCGCGTGTTGCCCTGGTAACTCCCGGGCTGTTAGGGGCAAGTCCTTCTCAAAGAGGGCATTGAAGGTGGCAAAACCTATGGGAAGAGTTGTGGAGATGATGTTTGGAGAGCCAAGTGGGAAGTCTGGAAGATATTTGGGTTGGATGAACACCCTGAGTGCAATGCCAAAGCCCAGAGGACCAGCCTGGAAAAATACCATCAGGTGCAGGAGGTTTGGGCTCCAAGGAGTTTCCCCACTGCAGAAGGAACAAAGAAATGCCAGTCCATCATTCAGCAAAAGAAGGAAATCCACCTCAAATCTATTTTAGAGGTCTCCACCAGCCCACAGACCTCTGCAGAAAAGGCTAAATAGGAGACTTTGGGGCAGGAGTGATACGATTCTCCTCTCGCTCTGGGCTTGAAAAAAAGAGGTGCCTATTTAGCTGGAGATGTGCAGAATGACAGGTTTCCACCAGCAGTTATTTCTAGCAGTGGAAAATGTGTGTAGCTGATTGCCTCTCCCCTCTAATGGGCTGTTTGTTTTTCTGTGACTTTCCCGCATCCATCCACATTCTCTTTTAATAAAAACCATTACGCAAGGTTGGGATGAAAGACTATCCCAGACAGATGCAATATGCAACTTCCAGACATATCTATGAACATTTATTAGCACTGATGGAGAGAGTTTTGCCTCTCCATGTTGCCTCTCCCAATGCCCCCACCATACAATGACCATGAATGTCCTAAATTGCAGCTTCCACATCTCTCCAAATCAGTTGATACAAAGAACAGTACTCAAGATACCTCAAGGCACCTATACCTAATCCATCCCAACCCCATCCCATCAGTAGTCTAATCAGGGCTTCAATGCAGCCTGCAGGGCAGAGAAGGGTGGCCATTTATCCAGGAGTTCATCAAAATAATTTATTTTTCCTCACAAAGCCTCAGTGATGTGTGGGCAGGGCTCGGTACTTTCCAAGCACAGAGGGAAGCCTGCCCTGGAAGGTCGTTGGTTTGGATCTCTTTGTGCAGGGCTCACTGAAGTATTTGGAAAAGATTCCAAGAGGAGATGCTAAGCCTCCAGTTATATGATCTGGTGTGCAACATGGGCTCCTCCTAAAGTTTGTTTTGTTTTGTTCTTGAGCTGCCTGTGCAGAATTGTTGATGGCAGCACTGCTCTGTGCACCATGTCTGGGGCTCAGCCCCAGATTCAGAGTCCTCAGGTTCAATTCAGCTACCTGATAAAGCTTTCTAGGGCCACCTGAAATGCACCATGTGGTCTGAGATATCATCTTGGGGCTGGTTGATGTGACACAGGACATGTGAGACACCTGTACCCCTCTGGACCAGCAGCTGGTGGCTGGGCAAGATGCTTTACCAAGCAGGACGCTTGTTTTTAGGCATTTGAATTGAACCCCAAATCAAGGCAGTGACTAGGGTTCAGAGAGTGATCCAGCTGGCTTGGTATCCTTGTGTCATTCAGGAAGACAAGAATGGTTCTCCAGGCTCTTTGGAGCAGGGACAGGATTTGGTTGACTAAATGGAGACTGTAGGGTGCAATTTTGTGTTCTGTGATATAGAACTGGTCTAGAGCTGCTCCTTCAGAGGGCTTGGGTTTCACAGAAGCCTCATCCATCCCCATGAAGACATCTCTACCACTTGAGATGACTCCAGGCACCTATGTTTAAGCAACTGCACAAAAGCAGTATTTCCTTTTCCATTGATGATAACAGCAGCTCCAAAGCCACTGCAAATGGAAACACCTACACCACAGACACACAAATGCGGGTGCCATGGTCTGGACCCAGATCTGCCTAGAATATACTACCTATGTATATCTGTGTGCTTCTGGAGCATGTACATTGTAGGGGAGATCTTTTAAAATGAACTTCCTCACTTCTTTCTCTTTAAAAAATAAAAAAAATAAAATCAAGAGAATCAGAAATTACACTTGACTGAAAGGCCAAACTCAATGCAAAGCAGAGGAACAGAAATTATATTGACCTTTAAATATAGAGTCAGAGCTGAGAACTCTGATTTTGTAAGTTTTTTTCTAATATGTTAATTGTAAAAGTACTTTTACCTCTTCACTCACATCATCTGGAAAGTCACTGATAGCACTGCAAGTGTTATCCTCTTCTTAACTTTCTCCCAGTTTCTTCTCCCAGGGAAAGATGCATTTTGGTTCATATTGCTGGGCCACATATAGGCTAAGGAAAAGACACCCCCCCCCCCCCCCCCGATACTTCTGACTTCCCAACTTCTGAAATACATGAAAATAGCCTCCATTCCCCATTCTGTGCACACCACAAAATTTCTCTCCCCCCCCACCTTTTTTTTTTCTTTTCCTCATGAACAGCCTCTTCCCCTTACTTTGGGTATAGCTACAAACTTCACTCCATCAATGGTCCCGTTTCCTTGAGGCTGTCTGTCAGGAAGACATCAAGCCATAGGTATTTTTGTCTCTTGCTGGAGGGAGGGTAGCTAGTTTGGGATTGCTTTCCTTCCTGAAATGGCCACTACTGATGTTGACCCCAGGAACCCCAGTGATGTTGTTGACACCATTACTCATACCGGAGGTATCAGACCAGCATGCTGCTGTTCATCTTCCTATCTTAATCCCAAATTTGAATTCCAAATGATATTACTTTGTGCCCCATTGCACAAGGAAGATAGGTGATGACATTCAATAAAATCGGATTACTGGCAAGTTAAATGATCCTAAGCTGGATTTCAGCCCAAGGATTTTCATGCTGCATAGGCTTTCCTTGGTTATTTTCTGTGAAAAGAAGTAAATATTGCAAGGATGTCTGCAGACGTCAGTCAAATGTTATGACGAATCTGAACACAGCTGAGAAGGAATTACATGGTGGGGAGAATACAAAGCTCTCTCTGGGCATTGATCCCAGAGCTGCGAAGCACAGGAGCATTTCCTACATTATGCTTTCTGCTCCTTTGTCCAGTTTACTTCTAAATGACAGAAGAAATGGCTTTTCCCTAGCTTCTGGAGAACCATGAAAGCATCTTATGATTTCCCCAATGTGAAGTCTTCCTCCTCCTGAGGCAGTTTCATCCCAGCTTCGTTATATGGCTCCTTTTCCTGTTTTTTCATAGACCTAAATAAATATTTAGCTGTGATGCAGGGTTGTTAGGAACCAGGTATATCTGAGTCTGCATGTATTATCACATCAACATCAAGTTTAGAAGACACCTGACTGACTAAGACCTGTGAGAATTTAAATAACAATAATGTTAATAATAAACATTAGGGTAAAATTTTCTCTTTTAGTTTATGTTTCTCAGGCAGATGTGCTAACTATTTTTCCAAAAGGTTTCTTTGCACCTCTAAGGCATGCCCTTTGTGTTTGAAGTTGAAAGCCAAAGCCCTCCTGCAATTTCCTGACCATGGGATGCTGGCATTTAGGAAAACCTCCAAAACTGGGAGACTTGTGTTAAAACTCCCCCTTAGCAGTGCTGCATGGATTTGAGTGTAAAAGTCTTGTTTATATGTCCCTGTGAAGCATCAGTGCTATTTTGACTCCCTGTGGAAGTGCCCAGGTCCCCAGGCTAGCACTTTTTCTGACCTTTTCTCCCAGCTGATCATTAGGCATCAGAGGAGGATACATGCAGACACCTAGCTTTGGAAGCAGTCATGCTAAATATCCCTTTCTTTCTTCCTTCAGCTGCTCCATGATTCATAGCCTTGATCTGACACCCTCTTGGTAATTATCCCCTTGGAGCAGAGACAAGAGGCAAATTCTGAGCCGATGCAAGTGGGCAGGAGCCAGTACCCTGCCAAGCAGCAGAAACAGCATGGGTCCTTTCTGCTACCCCCTTTAAAAGGAGGTTTAATCCAGAATTTCTGGATGAAGCAGGTTTTCCAAGAAGTGGAGACCATACTGCTATTTTAGCCACCATGGTTATTGCAAGCAGCCAGGGCTTGCAGAATGGGAGGGCCAAGCTGCCAGGAGCAGAAGGAGAGGAGGGTGGAGAACCTCAGGAGATAGCCCAGCTGGGTGTGAAATAACACCCCTCATGGATGGCAGAGCCTTTATAATTTGTGCATCCCGTGATAACCACAAAACCCTCAAGGGAAGCCTCCTGCACAGCACACCCCCTTCCCCTGCAGTGATTGCTGACTCCTCCATGTCCCTTAAGGCAAAAGGCACTCTGAGACCAGCCCCCGCTGAAAAGGGAAAAAAAATCTCTGCATAAATGGCAAAATGCCTGTTCTGATCATTTAAGAGAAATCCTACAGTCCAGATCAACAACAAAAAGATGAATGCACCAAATACTCAGGGAATGAGGTTCCCTCCTCCCTGCACAAAGCCAAAGCACCCGCACAGCCCGGATCTGTTGCTGAGGCCAACTAAATGAGTTTCTTCTCCTTTAACTCCCAAAACAACCATTGCAGCAAAAATCCAGTGGCCACTGAAGCCAACCTGATTTTTAGGCAGACCTCCATGTGCCAGTTTTAATTGCAGCCAGAAGCTTTCAGGCCGTTCTGCTTTCCTTCATCTCCCAAAGTCTTTTTTAGCTGCTGCCAAGGGAGCTTTTCTCTGGTCTGTTCTTGCCACTGCACTCACCCAACACGGAGACCCACCACATCTTGAGGGGGTCCCAGTCTCCCAAGCACTAGTACCCCAGAACAATGTGCCATGGGTTGTTTTTGCAAGGTATTATGGATGCTGGTGCATTAAAACAAGAGTTTGGGGAGCTCAGCATCACTTTCCTCCTCTCCAGCCCAGGGACACCGTTATACTGATGCAGCTCAGGTTTTTCCCTAGACTGCCTTGTCTTGGCAGTTAACATGGAAATATGCTGATCAGCAGAGCGTGTGTGTGTGGGGGGGAATGTGATCTGTTATTAAAAAGGGAAATATTTTGCAGGGAGAGAAGGAACCACCTCTCTCATACTGGCAAGATTAATAATGTGCATCCTCACATTCATTAATTTATTGCCACTCCGGTTTCACGGTTTTTAGGTGCTGCATAATGCAGAGTCACAGCAAGAGGAGGTGAGGCTGGGCTGAGGAAAATGGAAAGTCTCTCTCCAGGTCTGACCCAGAAGCTAAAATCAGAACAAGGAGCCTCTGCTAGGTGCAGAGCAGGTAGGGAGGGCTGAACAAGCTTGCCCAAGCCTTGCCAGAAGCCTTCTCAAGGTCACCTTGCAACGAAAAGAAAGTTAATTTTTAACCAAAGCCATCAAGAAAACCAAATTTGGAGAGTCCATTTGGGTGCAAGGGCTATTTTTACCACACCTGGGTCCGGGCTGTGAAGGCTCATGGTTTAGCAGGATCTGCCAGTGCAAGGGGGAGGATTCGGTGCAAAGCTCCGAGCTTATTTTTAGTCTCCTCCTAGCTGCAGTGAGCACTCCTTGCCTGAACACCAGATAAAAAACCTTTCAGCACCTTTCCCCCTTGCCACAAAAAGTGCAAAGGTTTGATAAGAATTCAGTCCGTGTTACACCGTGGTGGGGGGGTGCTGACCCCCAGCAGGGCAATGCCCCCCCAGAGCCAGCCCCTGCGCTGCGCATCCCTTGGGATTCCCCATCACCCACTCCAGGTGGGAGGTGACCTGAGAAGAGGAGACAGGGAAATTTTGCACCATGGGGGCATGGATGGCAGAGGCAGTATACCCAAACAGAGAAAATCCCAAATTCAGCCCCCTCCAGGTAAGAATCCTGTATCAAAGCTTATTTAGATGATAACTTCCACCTAGATGGGAATCCAGAATCAATCCCCAAACTCCCATTCAGATGGAAATCCCAAATCCACCCGCAAATGCACAACCACATGAAAACCCCAAATCGACACCAACTCCCAGATGCAAATCCCAAATCCCCTTCCCAAACTCTCATCCCTATGAAAACTCCAAATCAATCCCCGTCCATATGAAAACCCCAAACACACCCCAAGCCCTCATCCTGTTGAAAACCCCAAATCTCCCTCATGCAGGCGGGAATCCCAAATCTCTCCCCAAAATCCTTATCCAGGTAAGAATCTCAAATCAACACTGAAACTTCTTGCAGGTGAAAATCCCAGATCCAAACCCATCCTGACAAAAATGCCAAATCCTTCCATGCTAGTAGGAATCCCACATCCCTGCATGCAAATCCCCATCTGTAAGGAAACCCCAAATTCCCTTCCATGCAGATAAAAAAAAAAAAAAAGAAAAAGAAAAATCTCCTCACAAGCCCCCATCAAGATGAAACCCCCAAATGCACTGCCATGTGGCTGGGAACCCCCAGCGAGGTCTAAACCCCAACCCCAATTAAATCTGGAAGCTGCCCCCATGCATGTGGGAACCCCAGATCCTCCCCAAACATCTACCCCAACAAAACCCTCAACAAAACCCCCATTTGCACATGAAGATGCAAAGCCTAAACTCCTCCAAACTGTATCCCAAGGAACCCCCCCAAATGCTCCTTATAGCATGTGGGAATCCCCCACCCCTCCACCTCCATCCTGACAAAAGAAACAAAACCACCTCAGCCCGCATCTCGATGAATACCCCAAATCTCCACAAATGCAAATGGGAATCCCAACTCTCCCACAAACCTCCTTCCCGAGGAAAATCCAATCTCCTTCCCCAAACCCCGTGAACTCCCCAGATAGCACCCAATTGTAGTTGGGAACCCCAAATCCCCCTGTAGACCCTCATCACAACAAAAACAAAATCAAAATAAAACACGAGCTCCAATCTCCCACCACAACAAAAACCCCAAATCCTTCCACTTGAATCTCACCCCCCTCACACCCACATCCCGAGGAAAACTCAACCTCCACCCTCAGACTCCAGGAATCCCCCAAATCTCACCCGGTAGCAGGTGGGAACCCCAAATTCCCCTGTAGACCCTCATCCCAACAAAACCAAACAAACAAACAAATAGGTACCACGACCTCCCAACCTCCCACCCCAACAAAACACCCCAAATCCCTCCACTTGAATCCCAACCCCCTCATACCCCTATCCTGAGAAAAATCCAACCTCCATCCCCAAACTTCATGAACCCCCCAAAACAGACCCAGTAGCAGGAGGGAACCCCAAATCCCCCTGTAGACCCTCATCCCAACAAAAACAAACAAAACAAAACAAAAATAAATAAAAAAGAAATAAAAGAAAACACCACCTCCCACCCCCCATAAACCTAAATTCCTCCACTTGAATCTCACACCCCCATCCCGACAAAAACCCAACCTCCATCCCCAAACTCCGCGAATCCCCGACCCCCCTTTCTATCCAGCAACCCCCCCCAAAACCTCCCACCCCAAAGAAACCCCCAAATCCCCTCCAAGCCCCCATCCCCACCAACCCCCCCCCGTGCCATTCCCCTCCATCCCCAGCCTCGCGGGGCGGAGGCGGGGGCGGGTCGGGGCCGCCGGGCGCCTCCCCCGGTTGTGGGGCGGGGGGGAACCGGGGCCGGCTCCGGGACCGGGGCCGGGGGAGGGCAGCGCCCGCCCGCCCCAAACGGGGACAGCGCCCGGAGCCGCTGCGGGGTCGGGGCCGGCCGCACCAAGGCACGATGCGGGCACCGCTGCTGCTGCTCCTGCTGCTGCTGCTGCTGCACGGTGAGTGGCACCGCCGCTCCCCCCCGGCGCTGCCTTGGCTTTGCTACTTTATTTGTCTATATTCCTATTTTTTTATATATTTCTATTGTTCTATATTTCTATTTTCTATATTTTATTTTTTCTATATTATTCTTTTTCTATATTCTTCTTTTCCTATATTCTTCTTTTTCTATATTTTTCTTTTTCTATATTTTTCTATATTTTTCCTTCTCTATATTTTTCCTTTTCTATATTTTTCCTTTTCTATATATTTTTCCTATATCTCTATTCTTTCTATTTATTTTTTTCTGTATTTTTATTTTTACTCTCTTTTTCCCCAACCTTTTCGGGGCTGCGCGCATCCAGCATCCCCCCCCCCCCTCCTTCTCTCTCTCATCCCCTCTACTCGGGAAGCTCTTGGCGAGTTGAAACCAGAAAAAAAAAAAAAAACAACGAGGGGGATGCTGAATCTGGCTCTGTTAAACCTCTCGTTCAGCAAAGAAGTGTCGGGTGCCAACCGGCAGCAAAACTCGGGGCACGGATCCGTAGGACGGCGAGCCGCAGTGCTCGTTCCTTTATGCAGCTGCCCGCGCTGCTTCTTCGCTCCCTCGTGTGGCTTCACAAAGCCCCCCCCCCGGCTGGGCTCATGCCCAAATCTCATGGGTTTGTGGAAGGGAGTGCAGAGCGCTGAGACACGCAGCTTTTTTGGGGTCCCACCAGGCGAGGGAGAACTTTGGGTTGGCGTGGCGATGGTCCAGCACGCAAGGTGCCGTAGGTATGGAGCCCTCACTGTCCATTTGAGGAGGTGGCATGGGGAGATGGGGGGTGAAAGGTGATGGAAGATGGCAAAGTCAATGATAGAGCCATATAAAGGATCGGCATCTGGAGACCCTTCGCGGTGAGGTGGGTTTGGGGCATTTTGGGAGAGGAGGTGGTGATGCTGCCTTGGGTCGTGCAACAGCACGGGGGGCATGGGTGCTGCGAGACTGGCTGCGGGTACTGCAGAGGCTGCAGAAGTCATAATTTGGGGAGAGATGGCCGTAAACTGCTCCGAAAAGTAGCGGGGAAGGGAACTGCACTGATTGCTTTCAAAGTGAATAAGGGAAGGGAGGAGTTGGGGGATTTCTTCGCTGCATTCAGGGAGAAGGGGGGGAAAAAATTAAAGGAGAAGGTGAAATCTTGCTCTGGGTCATGTCACACAGCCGAGCCTCTGCGGAGCTGAACGTGCTTTGATTTAAGGTAACAAAAGCTCAGGAACTCTCCAGGGGTAAAAGCAGGGCAGGGGCAGGGCTCTGGGGTTTGAACTCGGGGGGAATTGGCTGAGGTCAGGCTGGAATCTCCGCCTGCCCTTTTTTTATTGTCCTGCTGCTCACAGGACTGGCGTGTGCTAGCAGCATTGATGGCAGAGGGGAAAATGTGTGTTGGGGCTCGGTGGGCGAGCAGGTGGGAAGTCCTCATCTCCTCCTGGCGCCGCCGCGGGAGCTGCAGGAGATTTCTCTTGCCATTAAAAAGCCTCAGTCTCATTAATATTGGCACAAAGCAGGAGCTGTTAATGCAGTTTTTCTTGCACCGGCCAGAACGGAGCTGAGTTTAGCTGAATTTGGCTTCTCAGACAGTTTTGTGTTGTTTTTCAGACCCGAGGGCTAAATATGCTCGGACTGGCACAAAACAGGCTTTTGGCTCCAGGACGGTGCCCTGGGAAGGAAGGTGGAGGGACCTGTTTCTGTAGCGCTCTCGAGTGATCCTATTACATATTTCTCGGAAATTATTTGATTAAATCCTCCCAAACAGCATTTCCTGCCATAGCTGCTGCTCCGAAGTTTTGAAATAAGCTACTTAGAGGTGGTTTCGTGTTGTTCCCTGGGTGTTGGCACCAGGAATTTCTTCCTCAGGGGTCAAAATAGTCACCCTTAGCTGCTGGGTGTTTTGGCTTGGGCACTGTGGCTTGGCCAGGATTATGCTGCTGGTCACAGCAGTGCTTATCTGGTATCTGCTGGGATCACCTGAATTGCTCAACCCCCAAAGTGCATCGTTTCCACCCCCGAAAATAGGAAGAAGTTGGGTTTGTAAATGAAACTACCAGTTTTTTGGTTTTCTTACAACAGTAACTTGAACAGGGCTCATTGCTTGCCTCCCGCCTGCGTGCGTTTGATGTTTAAGTGGGATGTGAAATGGGTGGGTGAGCAGGGAGCTGGGATTTGGGGGGACAGTTTGGGGTGTCCTGAAGAAGAAGGTGACAACATCGTGCTAGGGGTAGAGGAGAATCGTGATGGAGTTTCTGAAAGCAGCTACTTGGGGTACAACTGCTTCCCTACAAATACTCATGTCCAGGTTTGTATCGGATTCTGGAGAGATTCCCCCCTGTTTCTCCTGCTGTACATCAGAATAAAATCAGCCTCAGACAAGGCATGGCCAATTCATCCAAGAGATGCAGCGAATACAGCATCGGGTAAATAACGTCTTTAAATCCAGCCAGTTTGCGAGGGGCTCAGAGTTACCCATTCTGGCATGCTCCCAGGCCGTTTGATTTTGTTTATTCCTTATTTATTAGATCTTCTATCCCACTTGGGGGCACGATAGCAGAATTGCATCAGGAAGAGAAAACCGATACGCTTCATTCTCAGAGAGAGGATTAAAAAGAGCCACAGCAAAAACCTGTCCTGGGGGCAAAAGGCAGGAGCAGGTCCTGCCCTTTGTCCAGCTCAAAACATACCACACACCTCCGGATTTTAAGATCTTGTTGCCAAAACAGCCCTTTTCATTCCCAAAAGCTGCCTTGGCTCCCCGGTACTCAGGGTTCATGTTTGTCCAAGACAGGCTGTCAAAGACGTGCATTTTTTAAATCTATCTAATCCATCGAATACTAATCCAGACATGGGCAGGAGGAGGAAATTGGGGCCATGCCAAAGTGAGGAAAAAAAAGTTGTTAGCCCAAGTGTTACAAAATCAGTGCTAAAGCAGAGCACATCTTCATGTGCTGCTGCTGGAGGAACTTCGACCAGGTTTTTGCATCCAGTTTCCAAACCTCTCCTCGCAAAGGCAGTGCCATGCCTTTGATTCCCCGGTGGCGAAGCAGATACAGTAATGATACCCCGTGGGTCTGTTTAGGCAGCTTAATTAAAGACTTGTTTGTAAAGCACTTGAAGATCCCTGGATGAAAGGGGCTGGAACCATGCAATGCACTGATTTAATTCCGGAGAGTTGCTCGAAAGGCTTATGAGGAGGAGGCTGGTGATCACTCATGTCGGCGGTGACGGGAGACCGGCCGCAAATATCCGCTCTCAGCATTTGTGGGGAGGATTGGGCTGTGCTTTGGTTATTATTTGCCCTATAAATCCTGTGTCTTCTCTGCCCATCTGCACTCTCCAGAAGACATAAGCCTGCTGGCATGGTCCAAGCGAGCTGTGGGGTGTTTTGGGGTGCAGGTTTTTGGGACTAAACCCTAGTCAGCAAGGATTTCCCAAGCTGTGCAGCAGTCCCATGTTATTTTGGGTGTTACATCGCTATGCAACAGCAGAGATTTGCTCTCAGGGATTAGGTGCAGGGCCACATCCATCCCATTTGTTTGCACCTTGAATTTTGCCCCTTCCCCACAATGCTGAATCACTACGTTGCCCCTTTGCCCTGTCCCTGAGGACCCACCATGGCACTCAAATGCCCATCTGCCTTCAGCATCTCCACCTCCAGATGGTCCAAGCAGCAGGACCAAGCACGGTGCAAACAACCCACCCACGGCTGCCCAGAAATTCCCAGCCAAGCATCCCCTGCGCCTTCGGTCCTGAACGTCGCAGGAGGGCTTGAACTCTGCAGGAATCCGGGTGGCCCAGTTTGGTCCATTCCCCGTGTGCAGGCATGTGAAGTCTCACAAGCTCTCTGAAGCGTTTTCACATGTTTCTACCAACTTCCTCCTCGAAAGCCTGTTTATGTGTGCTGCTGGCTGCACAGCTTCTCATGTAAGCGGCCAAGCTCCACATAAGGATGTTGTTCCTGAATTCTTGCAATGCCTGCCCTTCCCTTCAGAGAGCTCCTGAGCAAAGTTTGCCTTTTTTTTTTTATTTATTCTAGAGGACACACACAGTCACTTGGCATTTGTTAGTCACAGAACCACAGAATGGTTTGAGTTGGAAAGGACCCTAAAGCCCATCCAGGTCCAGCCCCCTGGACCAGGTTGCTCAAGGTCCCAGTAGTTGTTCTCCAGCAATCTGTGCCCAGCTTTCCACACCCCCGAGGGCTTCACCCTATAATCCCCAAATTACAAAGAGCATCGCCTCTGGGTTTGGGATTGCCAAGGAAAGCTACCGAGTCTTTCCCCCTGTGGTAGGTTGGGTGTAAACTGGGGTGTAAGAAGGGGCAAGGTGCACCTTCCTGCCCAATGTTGCTAGATGGCTCATGCTCAATAAAACATAAATATCCATAAAATGGAGCTGTTGGGGTTGAAACCACAGGGATTTTGGGATGTGATTAGCTGAGCCTGGTTCTTTTTGGGGGTCCCACCGCATGGTGGGGTTTGGGGATGTACCTCCAGTCTCACGCAGAAGCCCTTCCATGCGCTGTTGGTGCTTGACCAAAAAATCACTGTCTTTTCCCCAAACTGACTGGTGTGATGGTGTCCCACATCCCAAGGGTCTTTCTTGTGCTGCTTCCTTCATTATTTGGGAGGAGGGAGGCAGCTCATCTTAGCTTCATCAGGTGTTAATGGCTCCAATTGTTTATTTTCCTGTTCTAGCACTGGGCTAATGCCTCGTGGTGGTTTTCTGGAGGTCCCTGAGGAAGATGTAGCCCCAGTTAGAGCTGGGAGGAGGCAGAAGGGAAGTGCTCTCCCCATATCACAGCTCCACTTTTGATGTCCCATGTTACTTTAGAGTCAAACAGCCCTTTGTGAGAAGGTGGAAAAAGCTAAGAAGAAAAACATAAATTTCCCCATTATTGTACAAAAATCATATGTGATCTCCTAATATGCAGTGTAAGGACTGGCCGTGCTGCCTTTTCTTTCTGTTTTTTCTTATTTTTTGGAGAAACCCCATGGTGAGTGTTCAGGGACAGGGAGATGCCCTCCCTGGGGTCTCCAGGGCCAATGCAGTACAAACAGTACCCACAAAGTCTTGGCTGAAATGTAACAGCAGCTTTCCATGGCCACAAGCTATCCCCTGGCAGCATAAGGGGAAGGTGGAGAAGTCTCACGGCATATTTCAAGGGATTTTATCGTGGCATCTGGTAAATCTGGAGTTCAGCCCAATGATGAAGAGGAGCTGTTGACTTTGCTCTGTCAACACTCCTTTACATTGTGACCGTGCTGATGTGCTAATATTTTTCTTCTCTCTGAACTTCCTGGTGGGCAGGATCGGTGGCCTCACCTCCTTCCAGAGACAAGGTGAAGGGATGGGCTCCTTCAAAGGTGACTTAGCCCACTTCAATTTAGCTTCCTGCTTTGAATTGCAAATAGTGCTGGGACCAGTGAGTGCTTTGGGTAGTCCTGGGAAATACCAATAGTAACACTACTGCCTGCTGGGAGTGCAGAGTTCTGGGGTGGGATGTTTGGGATGAGCTACATAGGTGGCTGCATGTACAGGTTCTCTTGAATTAAGTCGTTGCATGCCTCAGAGTCAGCCTTGGCTCCTGAATATTGCTGAGAGCCATTGGGAACCAGCAAACACCAGGATGCCTCATCAACCCGAACAAGAAAATTCCCTCTGGCTTTCAAGAGAGAAAACTAAGTTGCTCCAGACCCTGAAGGCACCAAAATCCTCCATTGACCACTCGCTTATTGAGTCTTGTTACTGAAGTTTTCTGATCGCTGCATCTGGCTGCTTTTTTTGCAAATCTTTGTGCCTTTGCAGCACGTGCTGCTCCACGTGCTGCAGGCACCTTTCCCGTCCCGTAAATAACGTACGTGTCACGGCTTTCCTGGCCACAAGCCAGGGCTGCTCAGTGTTGTGTGTGCTGCTGGTGACAGCTCGGTGACAAAGCATCGCAAGGAGGCAGGGAGAATGCAAACAACTTATTGAAATTAACTCCATGCAATGCCTCGACGCCCAGCGTAGAGCAGAAGGGCTAATGAATGGGAAAGAGCCCCCAGCTCTGCCGAAGCACCTGATTTTAGATGTGCATATGCAATAAAGAAGCTGCAGGAAGGCAGCCTCTAAACACGCAGCACTCCCCGGGTTGTGATTTGCATCGTTCGTGTGCAAGGCACCGCAGCCTGATGAAGCACTGGGGCCACCACCACCCCCAGAGGCACTGCTCAAGTACACGGGACAGTGGGGAGGAAATGGGCCCAAATTGCTCTTTTTCTCCACCTGAAGGACCCAGATGATTTCCAAGTAGGCTCGGATCCATAACCAATGTCTTTAGGGTTGGAGCTGGGTTGTCCTTGAACCCAGCTTCTGTTAATGGAAAGAGGGGCATCTTCTGAAGGCAATTCAGGTGTGTCTTGGGATGGTTTGGACACTAGAGATGCTTGTGTCCATGCACGGTCCTCTTCAGGGTCTGATGTTACACCAAAAGTGTCCAGGATCCGTCCCTGGAAACCCTTACATTGCATAACAGTATCTGCTTTAAAATGGCCAAAAAATTAGGTTTCGGGATTTGGAAGAACTTCTTGGTGGTGTTTTAGGTGTACAACATAAAGGTTGCAACATGGAAGGGGAGATAGGAAGAGCAGTCTTTGGGTTTAAAACAAGTCTGTGTTTGCGGCCGGGTGCAGGACAGATGCCTCAGAAACAGTTAAAATCTCCAAAATTGAAAAGGTAAAGTTTTATTTCTGAGTTGTTCCCATTTTAGAGATTGCAGACATATTAGCATCCTCAATAAAAGCTGGATTAATCCAGCAGATTTTTCTCTGTATTGCAAAGTCTATGTGCAGGAGTCTTCGGTCTTATAGCACATGGCTCATGAGACTGGTGAAAGAGAGGAGGAAGGTCATTCTGCAGTGTTAGAATAAAGCCACAGTTATTAAAAAATAAAGGCTGAATTTTTCTCTCTCAGCCTTAATTGATTTTAGTAAATTTAACTAGAGGAGAATGTAGAAATTGGCTTAGAGTTCTTAAGCTGCAGTACTTAAAGATACATTAAATCTCCATGCTGGCTATTGTAAGAAAGGAGGAGACACGCTTGTCAGGCATTTATTCTAAGTGGCTTCTGCTCGACACAGGCAAAGAGAAAATGCCAGATTCCTGACTTCGACAAAGGGGATTTGAAAGGGTTTGCAGAAGGGTTTAGAGAAACTGTTTGAGAAAGCCCTTCTTTGAAGCATAATAGCAAAAATGTTGTTTTTATTTTTCCCCCCGGACTCTAAAGGCGGGAGGGTGAGATAAGACATTCCACCACGTACACAAATGAGGAAAAAAAAAAAAAGTAAAAGTTTCAGTGATACTGCGGCAGCCTGCAGAAAATGGATAGCTTTCAGGGTGGCTATTACATGTTGCTTATCAAGGCACTGTATTCCTCGACCATGAGAAAAAGCAGAGTAGTTAAAGCGATGCACTGTGTTCTCCAGCAGAGATGCAATTAGAAGTGGCTATATTGGTGTAACTTTTCCCTGGATAATTGCAAATAGTTGCGGCGGTACCAGCAGCTGAAATGGATCCATGAGTGGCTCCGCCACGATGTGCCTCCTAGAGCTGTGCAATGCTCCGCAGGAGGATGTCAGCACGTCTGCTGTGGTCCTCAGCTGTTCTGTAGCTTTCTTATTGAGGAACCGTATACATTTGAAGGGTGTGATTAAAAATGTTCAATCGATTGTTTTAGAATTTAAGAAAAAAAAATATTTGAATGGGTTCTGTCAAAAGAAGTCACCCTCCCAGCTGAACTGCAGAAAGCTCTTCATTTTGTAGTGGAGGGTTCACATGAGGTTAAAGGTCTGTGATCAGTATAAAACATACATTATTTTTCTGCTAATTTCATTGCATCTGAGGTTTAGCATTATCGCTGATGGTATGCAAGTATACTTAGAGCTTCTGAAGAGTGTTATTAAATATATATATTCTAAATAAGCAATTAAAATTGCCCATGTTGGACATTTATAATTTATTAAGCAATACAAGAGTTACTTAAAACATGGTTAAGGGAAGCAAGTTTCTAGCAAGTACTAGATAAGCTAATATCGAGCTTCTTCCAATGAGATGGCAATCGCGTGATTTCAAACCCGGCCTTTTCTTTCACGCATTTTTTTAGCCATCTTCTCACTCTCTAGCTGCTGGTGACCTGATTTGGTTTCAGAGCCTGCTTCTGTTTTTTTTTTTGTTTTGTTTTGTTTTGTTTTCCCCACAGGTTTCTCTTGGCAAGGTGAAGAAAGTAATAGCTCTCAGTAAATGCAGGAAATAATCACCTTTTTTTTTTTTTTTTTTTTTTTAAATAATATCGGGTTTGTTTTCAGATGGATCAATTCCCTGATCTGGCTTGACACACTGCTGCAAAGCGTTAGTGCTCTCACAGGGGCAAATTCCTCCATCAAAGGGAACATGGATTGATGCCAAATTAAAGCAATGCCATAAGCACACCAAAACCACCAGTGGCAATCAAAAGCTGGATTGCAGCAACACAATGTGCTGCAAATATGATGTGCCCACACCAGCCATGGGGCTTCTGATAAAGCCTGACTTGGCCAAAAGACAACCAGGGCAAAACATGAGCAAAACAGGACATGGCTGTGGGTACAGCAAGCAAAAATCACACTCTTGCCCCATTTTTCAGGCATGCAGGATTTAATCTCAGCACACCTTGGTGGTTCTCAAGATCATTGCTGCCACTCTCACCCGAGCCTTGGGATAATTCACATGCCAAAAACTCAGTGAGAGATGCTGACCTCTGGTTTAGGTGATAAATTTTCCTGTCTCTAACAGTCATGTAGAATATTTTGGAAAAATAAGTTTTGAGCTTCTTACAACACCCTAGTACAGAAAATTACTTTTTTTCCTTAAGATTTTCTGGGACAGATTAGAAAAACCTCTCCACAATCTCTGCAATTTTGTAGGCTTCTAAGATAGTTCCTCCAGGTAGCAATGAATCCTTATTAACAGCATGCAACAGGAGAACGTCCCTTTTCTCATTAAAGCCTCACACAGGGTTCAAAACCTCATTTTATGGCAGGGTGCTTTGATTTAAATCGATGTGGCTTAAATTATGAATTTTAATCATGATTTAAAATAGGGAAGCATAAAGTCTTAATTTGAATGATTTGATTTTAACCATGCTTTTCATTTCCAATTCATAGCTATATCCCTTAAGCAAGGTTGATTCCCCTTGGTTGCTCACTGTAAAACATGGAGATTTACGGCCCACTCTTACCTTTCAGCTGTATTTTCCATCCAGGTGGACACACTATTAACATATTTATTTAAGCAGCTATATAGCCTGCCACAGCTCTATTTTGATTTCTAATGTATTCATCTTTGAAGTCTTCCTAGGTAATGATGAATAACACTAATTTTGGGCTTGTTGCAGGCAATCACTCTTTACTCGGGGATGAAATTTCTGTTAAACTGACAGATGCAAAGCAGCATTTAAATTCCTTTAAATACATCAAGCATCCAAGGTCCTGAATACCTAGCACATAAACTTTTCAACGTGCTTTTGAGGTTAAAACCAAGCAGTTTATTCAGCAAATCTCAAGCGTCAATCTTAGATGGAGTTAGTGACTGAAATGAATTGTTTCGTGTCCCTGGAGGGTTTTGAATAAACAGGAGTCATTCTCTTAAATCTCACTTTTACTGTTTAAAATGGGAGAGGAAGCAATTTTATTTTTCAGCTGCCAGTTCCCAATTGCTTTCACAGCTTAGAATTAACCATTGATGGCGTGGCTGAATATGTATTTCCAGGATATGCAGAGGGATTTTTAATGGCTAGCCAAGGTTTATATGCAATGAGGTTTATATGTAACATATATATTTAACATTTGACCACCTAACTGAAGGCAGAAGAACCCCATGCTTGGTGTCTGGATACCCTGGATATCTGCCTATGGTGAGGGCAAAAAGCAATAAAAGGAAAGAAAATCAAGATTTTAGGAGTCTTTCTTTAATTGCTGACCCAGATCCAAATCCCATCCCATTTAGTGCCGAAAATCCAAATTCCTCAAGTGCCATGGATATCTCATTTGGGTCTAGACCTAGTACAATATATTTAATCTCCTCTTAGCTGCTAGAAGACAAGTTTGGCCTTTCAGAAATTAAGAAGAGACCTGACTTTGCAAGACTGTGGCCCATGGCAGTGCAGATTCTCCTTCCCCATGGGACAACGCCAGCTTGGAGCAACCTTCCTTGTGCCCAGGAGAGCTATGTAGCCTGGCGGATCCTAGTGGACCTCCATCCTTCCATGCTGCATGCCCATCTTGGGAATCTGGGGAGCAACAAACTCAGTTGCCCCCCTTCTTTCTAAAGTAAAACACTGGTAATAGACAATTCTGCAAAACCTGCTGGAGCCTGGATGCCCTCAGCCAGCCCATTTGGGTACATCTCCCTGATGATCCTCTGTTAGAGAGCGCTTTCTCCAGCAGGCCTGACAACTAAAACATTACTGTTTGAGGCAACAATCACACAAAAAGAACAACTTGATGAGCAACACATCCTTGTTGCAGCATCCTCAACCCCTCACCATAGGAGGCCTCTCTCAAAGGATGTTTTCATTAGGCCTGCAGTTGCTGAGCATGGCCATTGCTGCCAAGATGGCTTTGATTGCTCCTCCTGCCCTCACTGCTCCACATGTATGTGTGGCAGCTTTGAGGTAGCTCCTCCATGGTGTGGAGGCATCTACCTCTGCTAAGACCCCAAGTTAATGCTGCTGAAGTTGTCTGATGGGCCCAGCTCAAGGTGGAGGATGCACTAACACCATTCAGGCCCTGCCCCAGATCCTGCAGGCCTCATTCTGTGTTTCCTCGGGACCATAGGCTGGCTTAGAATTCACCATCTCACCCTAAAACCCTTTTTCTGTGAGGTTTTCCAACAAGGAGAAGGCTGACAGTAGCTAGGGTGGTGTTAATAACTCCTGAGGGCCAATATTTCTACCACTGGGGGCTTCATGACCAAGGACAAAGCCTATCACCCACCAGTATCCATGTTCCTTATGTCAGGGTTCCCCCAAACCATGTCTTCAACTGGCAAGGGTAATTTAGGACATCCAAACTGGAGGAAAAAACTGTTCTTTTGGCCAAGGAAGTGGCACAACAAGAGGAAGGGTGGCCTGGTGAGAAGGGATCAGTGAAAAGTGGGCACCTGAGGCTGGGTTTGTAGCAAGATGCGTTGCCTTACAGGCAGTATGTGGTTTGTAGGGTCCAGTAATGTTCTTTATAAAGAGCTGGGGAGAGAAATGCAGAAATATGATAAAGGGAAGAGCTGTTTTTTCTGTTAACTACAACAAAAATCCAGCTCTTTTGTATTAATATGAAGCCTGGTGACGGGTAGCTGACAACTGCGCAGGGTAAAGTTTTGGGGTTGGTTAAAGGGTTTTTGGTGGCACAGTAGCCCCTGGGGCAGAAGGGCTCTCTTTCCCCTGATCCCATTAGAAATGGAGATTACAGTGTCTCATCCACATCACTGGGGGGGAGAGCCACGGCACAGTGCTTTTAGGGGGACAAAGCAGGGAGGAACAGGGAGAGATGTTTTTTGGACAAAACCCAAAGATGCTAAGCTCTGAGGTGGTGATTGTTGAGGTCCTGCTGCATTTTGGGTGAGAAAAGGAAGGAAAATTTTGATGCTGGGTGATTGCACTCTGCTTTGCCAGCTTCCCTTTCTAACTGCCTTTAGGATTTTTTTTTTGGCATCGTGACCATGGAGATGCTTCCAGCCCTAACCTGCAAACACCTGCAGTGTCCTGCCCCAAGAGGAGGGCTGCTGTGGCTCTACGTATCTCAGCACTACTTTCAGGAAAAAAAAAAAATTAACAGTCACGATAAAAACCTGCAAAAAGCCCCTGGAAAAATACAGATTTTGTAGCTCACTAAATTCACTTGTAGCTTGTGAATTTGATGAGAAATACTCACAGGACAGCCATGCCAAAGAAATCCCAGCAATGTTGGGGCTGTGTGTGTGTTTGAGCTGGAGGAATTGGGTGACAGCTCTCTGCTTTGTCTTCCAGGAGAGCGTTTTGTGGGGCTGGCGGGGCTGCTCCAATCTGCGGGGACATAAGCTGCTTTCCCCACGAGCAGTGCCGAGGGCTGCCCCCAGCCCAGCTGGCTTTTTGGGGAGGGGTTTCCCATTAATCCAGCTCAGAAGCAGTTTTAGGGGCAGAGCTTTATCTCCGTCTCAGCTGGGGAAGGGGAGGGTGAGGAAAGTTCAGCCTGTGAGCTGTTTTTATAGGGACTTCAGCTCAGTCTGAACTGAGGAGAGAGCAAGGGGTAATAAGATTTTGCCTTTGCCCCAATCTGGCAGGAGCAGATGCTCACAGCCTGTCTCTGAAGTAAGTAAAGGTATTCCTGCTGCAGGAATTTATTTCATAGGGGACAGGGACAATATGAAATTCATTTAATATTTTCACAGGAACAACTGCAGCAGATAACAACCTCAGGTATCTCAGCTCTTGTTTTAAGCAACAAGACTGCCCTTTGCTGCAAAAGGCAGATGTCTGAGAGGTGCCCGTGGGCTGATTTTCCATATTTCTCACCCGAAATGATAAGGAATGGCTTGCTATAGCAGCTTGCCACCTGGGCCTCACTGCACTTCCCAAAGCCCAAGGGTTGCAAATTGTCCTGGCCATGTTCAACCCATAGCCACTACCATGAAGCTACCAAGGCTGGGGAAAGGAGGTTCCCTCTCCTTGATAGCATAAATTAGGACTGATACGTCGGTTTTGTAGCAATAAATATCAGCTTTTGGTCCAGCTGGAGATGGTCTGGATGTGAGACAGCTCCCTTGAAGCAAGAGTCTGTGTGTGCATATAGCAGTGAGGTGCCTGGCATCCTGGTGCCAAGCTCATCTCCATCACAGGTGCATTCATCCCTCTTGTTTCCCCTTCTTGTTTCTCTCCTGTGTGGTTCTTCTCCTGTTTGGGAGAGCTGGTCCAAATCCCACAGCAGCAGACTTGGCCACTCACCAGAGGCAATGGGTACAAATTGGAACACACTGGCACAGGTTATCCAGGGACGTTTTGGAGTCTCCCTCCTTGGAGATCTTCAAAAACCAGCTGGATGTGGTCCTGGGCAGCCTGTGCTGGGTGGCACTGCTTGATAAGGGGTTGGACCAGATGGTTTCCAGAGGTCCTTTCCCACCTCAGCCATTCTGTGATTTTGTGACCTGCTGTGTCCAACATCTCCAAATGCAATGCCTGGCTTCCAGGGCACGTCTCATTTATTCTGTTGCTGTGCTGTGCAGCAGCTTGCAGGGTGAAAGACCTGGTGCTTTTATTTCTCACCTTTCAAGCACTTCAGCCTCTCATCCATGATGCTGTAGCCCACGTAGAAAGGTCTGGGTGATGGAGGGAACAAGCAGGGGTGCCCATGTGCTGAGTGGCCACAGCTAACAGAGGCCAGAAGCACACTTGGCCCAGGGAGCGGTGTCTGGAGTGCACTGTCTTGCTAGTTGTTAATTATTTAATAACAACAATTCCCAAGCATTGCTAAAAGTCACTGTTTGCTTTTGATTGATGCCTTAACTCTATCTTGCCTCTGTGGTCAGAGGCCTTATCTCTGAGCTGCCCCAGCTGGAGTCAAAGGATATTTTGCCCTGATAATAATAACCAGATACACCTGGAGGAGCTGGTGGTGCTTCTCTGAAGGTGGATTTAGAGTCTGGGTGGGAATTTTCAATTGTCTTTTCTGTCTTTCCGTAATCAGAGACGCTGTTTTTCTTGTATCATATAGGGTAGAATTGTTTCTGCTACCTCTTGCAAGCAATAATATCTTGGATATTATTATCAAGCCCAGCCCCACGTCCCCCTTCTGTGCCCAGAGCTGCGGGTCCCATCCCTGATCCCCTTCCAAAGTAGGAGCTCAGCGTGGTGCTCGCAGACCTGCCAGCCTTGCTAAGGCGAAAGAGGAGGATGATTAACAGCAGGGAGGGGATGCAGCTCCTTCTTCCTTCCTGCTTCCTTTGCTCCCTTCCCTTGCCCTGCCATGGCCTGCCCTGACGTGTGACCTCCAGACTTGTGCCACTTTGCAGCCAGGAGGGAGAAGGGTTTTGGTGGCAGGGCCATGTCAGCCAAGCCCTGAGCTCCAAATCCAACACGGGTGCAGGTCCAGAGCCCCAGGAGTCAGGGTACTGCAAGCTCTCCTTTCTATTAGATACCATTTAGTGTTTTTTCTCCCTGACTGGTGAGTCTCTGCATGCTCAAACCCACTACCTAGACCTACCTGTTCAGGGATTTGGGGGAGCTGAATATGGCCACTGTTGCATGCTATACTTGTGTTATACATTATGTTTCTCAGCACACAACAATGCCATTAAAACCCACCACAGCCTGCTTGCACTGCTTGCAAAATGCTGGGTCCCTGACCTAGTGACATCCTACAACTTGCTGCACTCTTCTGCTCAGCTCTAACCACGCAGGAATCCCACTCCTTGCTGGGAGGACAACATTGTTCCCCTATTGAGTCATAACAATGAGGTCACTGGGCTGGAAAGACAATGTCATTCAGCAGCCAAGAACCCAGCTGGCTGGTCCTGGTTGTGTCTCATCTCCTATGACAAAGCCACATCTGATTTGACTCATTAAAGCCGTTGCAGGTTCTTGGAAGGGGTGACCAAAATGTGCATTGTTCTTCATCAACATTAAGTCAGGACACTTGGCCAACTTATTAGCAAGAGCCTTCTTCCTTTTCCACCTTCGCTGCTTGCTGTGTAAGCTCCTGGCAATGGGAAAACCTCCCCGGAGATGTGCCAACATGCTTTTCAGAGCAAGCTAGCTGCTTGGAGGAGGACCCAAGGCCCTCAAGACATTCCACCCAGAACCCATTCTGTTCTAACGTGCACCAGCTCAAACCATTTTGGGATGGCCAGTCTACATTGCCAGCCCTGCTTTTGTTGGACACTCAATATTTTGGTGTCCCAGCTTCCCAGTGTGGCATTGCACCTAAACCTAGAGCATTGGGGTTTTTCCATGCCCTGTATGCTCTACATGGGACAATTTTCCTGGCCCTCATACCTAGTGGATGGACCAACTTCAGCCCAGGATTGGCTGTGGACAAGGGGATTTTTTCTGCCCATTTTTTATGGGTTATCTTTCCCTTTATGCACCTTTTGGGTGGTACAGGCATGTAAGCAGAGAAACGTCCAAGCACTCTGCCAGCAAGCTGTACATCCACCATAAAGCTCTACTTCCCTTCACTCTGGTGTGGGAACCAGGACTGCAGCCTTCACTGCTCCACGGATGAAGATGTTTTGGGTCCTGAGACCAGTGGGCACTTGTTCTCTTGATGTTTCTTGCTCTCATTGCCATTCTGAACACGATCATCCTGTAAATAGTGAATAAATATGCCCTAAGGGACTTCTCAGGATAAACTCTGTTTAGTGCTGCCAGGTTGCTCTTTCCACTGAACCCCCCAATTTATTTTTTTTTCCTGCCCACAATGCGATTGTCTTAAATCAGATTTATCTTTTTTTTTCGCTGCCCAGGCCCAGCTGAGCAGGAACGTTGGGTGTATGTTTACCTCCGCTGGTGTCCCAGCCCTAAAGCACAGCAGCCGCTTCTTTTGAAGAACATACAAAGCAAGGAAGAGGAGCAATTGTTTGGGAGGAAGTTGAACTATAATGTAATAGACTCTCATGGGGACTAGTATTAGTAATTATTTGTATTGCTGTGGCACCTAACCAAGATTGGGGCCCCGGGTAGCAAGGTGCTGGGCCAGCCCCTAGATGAAGACAGCTCCTCCATCCCAAATCTATCCCCTTCTGCATGTAGGGATGGGGAGAACCGAGGAAGGAGGTTAAGAAATGTCACCAGGGTTGTTTTGGAGGGCTGTGGCAGAGCAAGGATGTGAGCCAGGGCATCATTCTTAGAAGAGCATCCTTCCTCTTAGAGGGAAATGGTTAGGGCTCCTCTGCTTGTGCTGCTCGCAGCTATATGTAAGGCACCTCTGGGTAACAAATATGCTGTCCCGCATTAGGACAGCACTGAAAAAGATCATCTCTCATTGTCTGCATGGTTCATCCGTGATCCCTGTGATCATGTGTATTATTTTAAGGATGGACAGAGCAGGAGCTGTTGAGTTTGAAGAACAAAACTTCCTCAGATGGAAACTGAGCCCCGATGCTCTTAATATAAAAAAGCTAAGATGTATATTCCTTTTTTTCCCTGTTAAACTGACTGCTGCTGGATAGTTAAATAATGAGGCAATTACGAATTTGCCAACAATAGATGTTGATCTGATTACACGGCTTTAAAGCCAGATCGTCACTGGAGCCATTTGGTGGGAAAGCAGCTCCGTGCCAGACAGTCTTTAAATAGTTTTGAATAGGAGGGAGGGTGAGCTGTGTCCTTCCCTTCCTAGGCTCTCCCCACCTAAAGAATAGCCCTGAGCCTCCTGCCAAGAGCGCCGTGTCCAGCCAGCACCCGAAGGCTCAGCTCGCATGCACAGCTATATAAATATATGTCCATGCATGCATATATGCGTGTGTGTGTGTATATATAGAGCGCCGAATTATCCGGGAAGACCCCACCCTGAGGGAGGTGTGGGTGGGGAGCCGAAGAAAAAAGGTGGGACCCAAAATAGCAGCAAGACACAAAGGATCTCAAGGAAATGTGGAGCCCTCCTCGCGGTGCTAACAGGAAATCTCCGGGCTGCTGGCTCCATAACCCTGGCTAGCCAAGGTCGTGGAGGGGACTGGTCACGGCAGAGGGCTACATCCAGCTGTCTTAAAAGTAAAAAAGTCCAAAAAGTTGTCTTGGAGACACGTCTGGTGGTGGCTTTAACGTCAGTGAAGGTTTGCAGATGCCCCGTGAAGTGTCTGCACAGCAACATGTCCCCAGGCACAGCCCAAACAAGCAGCAAAAGCAGAAGGTGATGCAGTTTGTATTTAACTAGGAATCACCCCAAATTTTACTGAGGGAGGCTGGGATGTTTGAGGAGGTCACCAGTGCTTGTTGGAGGTGTCTCCTTTTCTCTTTGGATACTTATCACAGCACCCTCCACCACCTTTGAACCTCAGAGGGCCAAAGATGAGTCCAGTTCATCATCTCTGCGACCACCTCCGTGCTGGGCATCGTGTGATGGGGTTGGGGAAGGCGATGGGATTCACGACCCCGAAAAGGTTAAAAATTAAAGCTGGCTGACTGGAGCAGGGCAGAGCCGAGGGCGTAAATTTGGGCTGGCAGCGTGACTCACCAAAGGCGCTGGGCGCACAAAGGAGGGCGAGGCCGCGGGTCTTATCACCGCCTCGCCATTGCTTTTCCGCTGGCCCTTTTTGCCCTCAAAATGGGCGAGCATCCTCCAAGGCCTGCCCCCGAGCAAGGCTCTGCTGAAGGCTCCAGGAGCCAAAAGCCTCGGTGGTGGGAGCGAGCAGAGGCTGTCACGGGAGGGCGATTCCTGCTGTAAATCTTCGGGGAGGAGGGGAGGAAAGGGAGGTGCACCGAAGGGGGGGACAGCGCTGCGCAGTGCCACGGCGGTGCCAGCACAAAGTGACCTTCCAGATGCCCGGCCACATTTATTTTTCCTTTGCCCTGGAGCTGCCTGTGATGAATCTGAGATCTTATTCCTCTAGGTTCGGTGTTTTCCCTCCGTATTCCTCTAGATTAGGTGTTTCCCCTCTTGTTTTCCCACTCATAGGGCCTCCAGCTAGTGCCAGCCTCCAACAGAGGCTGATGGCTTTGCTTTTGGCGACATTTATTTGCAAAACCCTTGTGGCCTTCATCTCTCCTGGAGCAGCTCTAGACACACGGCTGATGCACGGCACCCAGCTTGAGTGGCATCAGGTGGGACAGCTGGGGGAGGTTTGGCCACCAGGGTACCAGGGTTGTGTCCTTCCTCATTTTGCTCGGTATTAACCCAAATCCGAGCCCAGCCAGCTGGAGAGGAAGGTGAGACGTTGACTTCAGTCTCCCTGTGCCACCCAAAAAGGATGCTGTGGACCTGCAAACCCACCTCTGCTGACACGGGACTGGGAATTGGAGCGTGGCACAGCTAGCAGAGGGTCCCATCCACTGCCATCTCATCGCCCTGCCTTTCTCCAGAATAAAAACTGAGCGAGCAGCAAGAGCTGCTGATGGGACACCAAATGCAGAGCTTCCCACCTGCAGGGATCAGGAAAGGCCAGCATCAGCTGGGGAGGCAGATGTGCCCCGTCACTGATTTTTGGTTGGCATCGGTGCAAAATATAATATTTGGGGGCTTGCTTGTGTGGGGAGCATCACCAGATTTCTCCCGAATTAGCACCCTTAAACTGCATGTTCACCTCACCTCGCGTTGGCTTTCGGAGCTAAGGAGACTTTAATTTGATTTAACCCACTTCATTTTGGCTAAATTGAATGAGAGCTGACTTAAAGCTGAGCAAGAGTGGCCACCTGGTGGGTTGTGTGCACTTCGACTAATCCACTCTGAAATCATACCTCCTTTTAATTTTAGATTAATTTTCCTGAGTACTCACTCCTGTGCAGACAAACCATCGGGATGAATGAAAATCAGTTTCCTTCTCACTGGCTCCTGTCCTCACTCCTTCTCCAGCTGTCTGTAGTAGCCCTCCAGGACAAGCCAGGCAGGGATGATTCATCTTTTTAGGGCAAAAAGCTCAGGGAGGGACTACTGCTCCATCCCAGCGAATAAAATCCCCCCCTTTGGCCATCCTCAGGCAGTGAGCATCAGTTCTGTGACAGAGAAAGGTCAGGTCTCCGAGAGGGGAGGCTTTGATGTGGCAGCTCAGCCCTCGAGAGATCCAAGATCCTTCCTTTTGAAGTCCACGTGGGCCAGCCTTCAGCCCTGGTGGTGATGCTGGGCGTTCTCCCGGGGGAGTCAAATTGGCATGGCCAACCTAGGAGCCTTACCCAGGCTCTCAGCCCTTCCTGAGATTCCTCTCCAAATTGAGACAAATTTAGGCTTTTTATCTATTTACTTTTTTTAAAAGACAGGCTTTTTAGCACAGACAATAGGCTGCAAGGGCATCTTGAAGACTGGCAACCCAAAAATTACACAAGAAGGACCCGCAAATGGTCTCTGTACAATAAAGTCATGCGGTTTTAGGGCATTCTCGTGATTTTCAGTGTCATTTTGATTCATGGCCACTGCTTAGGGCCGGAGGTAGCTGGGCTTTATGGAGCAGCTGCTGCTGCCCATTACTCAGTGCAAACCTTGAGTTTCTTCCAAAGTCCCTGGGTGACTTCTGCAGCGACAGAGGGCGAAATGTACCCGGCGTTGTGTCCTTCGGCGGCAGGTTGCAGGAGGAGAGCTCTCGGTTGCACGAGGGAGATTGATGCTCGCCTGATCCGGCAGGACGTCGTGCCGCCACAAATCTTGCCTCAAAGAAACAAGGACATCGTGGGATAACCCCACACTCGTGGCACGAAGGAGAAGGGCAGGAACGCGGCTCTGCTTGAGCTGGGAGGCTCTGGTCAGGCTGGGACACGCAGATTTTTTGGCTGCTGCTCCCAGCGTTTCCGCTCCAGCAGCTCCGCTACCGTTTCCTGAGCGATGTGGGGCGTTTCTGCCCGGGCTGCAGAGAGCCCCCACTCCGTTCCACAGCCTGGGAAGGTGCTGGGATGGAGCCGGGCCCCTTCCAAACCCCCCCCCCCAGTGGAAAGAGGATGTTTCCAGGCTCGGTGATAAAAACGCCTGAGCTGAGTGGATAGAGATGTGCCTGTCTGTGTGTCTGTTTGCCTCCTTGACAACCTCGTGTGAAGGATTTGGGAGCCTTCGTTTTCCACACTGGTTTTCCTGTCTCTTTTTTCATTGTTTTTTCCTCTTTCCCTTCACTTAGATAGCTACAGACTGTCCGTGGGAAGAGGAGTGGAGACTCCAAAATCGGATGTCCCACATTTATTCACAAGAGAGGCAGACCGGGGCTGGCCATGCAGATGGCACTGCCTAGGACAGACATTTTGGGGCCGTTTGGGTGAAAGATGCCATGTTTTGGGTGAAAGATTGCCACGTTTGGGTGGAAGATGGCAATTTTTTGGCAGCAACCAGTCCTCAAGAGGAAATTCAGGAGAGGTCCAAGCATGGCATGAAGGACAATTGGATGAGAGTGGTTTTGAGAAGTGGAGGGCTGAGATACTTCTGGTCCCTCAAATCCACTGGCTATTTGTTAATTAGTGCAGCAAATGAACCCATTTCTGCCTCCCCAAATGCAGCATTTGGAGGGGCCAAGGGAGTGAGGAGAAAGGTCAGGGAAGAGGAGTGTGTCCAACAGGGAGACGTGCCTTGGGATGATGATTTTTAATATTTGTCATGCTTCCAAATGAAACAGCAGACGAGCTGAGCTGGCTGAAATACTTGCAGAAAGAGCTGATGAGGAATTTGTTAATGAAGCGTGTTTCTCATCAGAAAGTGCCAGTTCATCAGAACTTGGGTTTCAGGGACGTGTGTCTCAGTCCTGGCAAAGAAGGTGCCTCAGGACACGGGTGGGTTTCTTGGTCAAAACCAAGGAGATTTGAAGACCATCATTTGAATAAAATCAGTGAGGTGGGTCTAAAAGGAGGGATGGAGCAGCCAAAGCTCACACGAGGCTTGGTTCACATCCTGCTCCCTGAGCTGCTGGGTTGCTTCCACCAGGTACAAAAAATTTCACCTGGTCTGGATTAAAGTAGACAAGCTTTTGGCTACCGCAGGGACATGAGTGGCTGCAAAAACCCTGCAGCTTGATAGGAGCCCCCAGGATGATGCTAAGGTGCTGTGGGGACCTGCTCCAAATCCCAGCTGAAGGGTGGTGGTGCAGCCACCAGCAGGAAGCCCTGCACAGCCTTCTCCATGTGGACGGGTATGATAAGAGCAAAAAAAAACCTTCAGGGCTTGAAGCACAACCACGTTTTCCCACTGTGTGCAGCCAGTAAGGGCTTATTGGGTAGAGGTTGTGGCTGTAGGTTCGTTACATTTGACAGCAGAGAGGATGCTGGTTGGTTTTGCTGCCTTGATTTCGCTGTCACTCATGTGCAAGAGCTGAGCAGCACCAAATAGCACCAATAAAGCCTCATCACAGCAGCATCAAGGAGGTTCCCCACAGAAAGCAAGCCCTAAAGTGGCTCTAAATCAAAGCCCAGCCGTGCTCATTTCCTTCCTGAGCAATGCAGTAGCACGAATTAGCTCCAGCCATCAGGTCTCATCTTTAATATTTTACAGTGCAATTCTGTCAAGGGCATTCTGCAGCACTTTTTCTTCTGGCAGGGTTTTGGGCAGGATCGAAATCCCCGCATTGGGTAATTGGGCTGATGGGTTAGAGCCTGCTCTGGTGGACCTTTCCCCATCTTCTCACCTGGGACGCCAAATTGGCCTGGGTGAAGGCATTTCATAATGCTGGCGGTGAGACTGGCAGCAAAGCAGCCAGGAAATGCCAGTTTGGAAATGTATTTGGGGAAGTGGAGGATGCCTCTTTGCCAAGGGGAAGGGTGGTGAGAAGACTATCGGAGTCCTCAGGCCGAATTTCCCTTGCTGAAATCCCAGCAGGGAGCTGGGGAGGACGATGCTGTCGGATCCCACCTCGCCCTGAGCAAAGGACAGAGCACCTTCACCAGCACAGTTTCGATCTCAGCGAGGTGACCGCTTGCTCTTGTAGCCCAGCTTAATTCCAGCATAAATAACTCCGCTCTGTGATATTCTGCCAATCTGCTTGACCTCACGGTTCTAAAAGGAGGTGACAAATTTCCTGTCCTCTGCAGCAACTGTGCGCTGTTCCTGCCCAGACAGGGCTGCGTTTCAGGGATAAATCCCTCCTTTTGACCAGGAGCATCCTTGCTGGCACTGGTACACCCCGTCCCCTGGCCAACACCACCCCTGCAGCTTCAGCCCCCGCTTTCCCTTTGGCAAACTCAACCCAATGCCCCTGTTGAATCAGGAAAAGCTGCAAAAAGGGGAGGCAAATAGGAACTTCCTAGGGCCTGGCTCATATCCCCTCCCCTTCCCCGGGTTGCTGGGTCTCCGTAGCTTTCTCATCCCGCCTTGGGAGGAGCAGGAGCCGACCGGCGCGAGGCTTTGAGCTGGGCTCAGCCCCGCCGGCCTGGGGTGTGTCGCCCACCATTTCCTAAGTTATTCTTTTGGGCTTCCTTTTCTCACTATTAATAGATTTTTCAGCCAATCTGAGCTGTTTCAACAAGGTGGTCAGGGCAGGGGGGGGCGGGGGGCGGAGGGGAGGCATTTCTGAAATAGGAAGCGGGAAGCTCTCGGGCAGGGAATTAATTTAACAAGAGGGGCTGCGAGGGGAGGCGGTGGTGTTGGATGGACAGGACATGTCCTTTCGCTTTGCATTTTGCACCGCCGTGATTCTTTTTTGGTTTGTGCTCGAAGCTGTGACCTTTCTGAGCAAGCTGCTTCCCTCCAAGCATCCTCCCCAGCTTGCAGAACACCGCGCATCCGCTGCACCGTGGTCAGGACATCTGCATCTCTTCATGGCATGGTTGCTGGTGACCCATCGACTTGTCGTGCAATGAGAACCATCGGCACAAATCACCACGTCATTCCCTTTATATCCTGGGTGCATTTTCACATCCTAACCGAGCCCTTCAACACCAACTCCATCCAAGGCTTTGGCACCTCCAGCCTCCCAAACCTTGCTCCTTTGGGAACAAACAAGCCCTCACGGCTAACCATAAGGGAAAGTTCTCATCCCTCTGGGGTTGTCCCCATCACGGAGACACCGTATCACCAGCATAGCCGTGGGATACACACACGAGGAAATGAAATCATGTTTTTGCAGCGTGCTCATTTCCTCCAGGCCATTTGGCCACTGTGCACGCGGATGCATGCGGGGAAGGCTCGAGCTTTGCTCCTGCAGAGAGGTATCAGGCAGATTGCTATTGCCCAGCACAGAAATGAAAGGTTTTGGGTTGTTTTTATCAGTGCTACCTGCAAGAGGAGAGTGTACACTGAGTACACTGTAGCCCATGGTGTCAAAATACAGCGATAGCTGCAGTGCTATGCTCGTTTTCCTTAAAATGAAGAAGTGATGTTGGTCCAAAAAGTGAAACTAAATAATCAGCCCTGCCCTGCCAAAATGCAGCCAGGAGGGTCAAGGACAGGTAGGGTTTTTTTCTGCCTTCTCAAAAACAAGGGTGAGGGAACCTGGCTGAAATTCAAGTGAACTTTCAGGCTTTGGGGAAGGACCTCATGCTGGTAAGGAGCGTGATAGCCTACAGGACTTCTTCTCCATCCTCTTTCTCTCTCTTAGCGTGCATTAAATCCTTTTATCTCTGGAGCTCACGGCATGAAAGGGCCTTTCTTTTCCCGCAGAAGGACATACTGTATCTTTTGTGAGTAATCTTCATGCTAAAGGGGCACCGAATATAATCCTGTCCTGTCTGTCCTTTGTTGCTGTCAGCCCGTGCTTGCAGGGGTTTTCTCTCTTCTGTTTCAACCAGATCCTATTCATTTCTTCTTTGGAGGACACTCATCAGGCCCCACTGGCCACCAGCCCAGGCAAACGGGGGCTCATTACCAGTTATTACCCCTGGGTCCAACAGGGAGATTTGGAAAGGGCATCTGGGCAAGAGGGAGGGGACAACAGATATAGCACACGTGGTAGTAAAGCAGTCACCCCTGGACCTGCAGTGCTCTCACTGTTTGTTTTGTATTTCTTTCTGCTTTGGGATTAAGTATTTGGTAAGCTTCCGAAAAAGAAGAGCCTGCAGTATGAATAAGCCATGCCTTCTGCTGGCGGTAGACCTGTAAGACACCAAAAGTGTGATTTGTTTTTCCTCAGTCTAAATAAAATACATTTTATGCCAATGCTGCCATGAGGCAGAGACCCTGGGCGAACAGCTAATACTAATCCCGGAGCAATAAAACCACAAAAAAAAGCTGTGCAGCCCTGAGACCACGGCAGCATCTGGCACCTTGTGCAAGAGCAGTGAGAAAAGAGTTAAATTTTATGCAGCTGCAGAGCAAAGGTAAATTTCACTGTCAGGTGGGTGCCTAAAAATCTGTGGGACAGATCTGGGGATAGGTATAGGTGCCAGTCCTCCATGGAAAGAGGGTCTCACCCAGCTGTAGCCATGGAAAGTATGGTGGCAGCTCAGCTGAGCTAGGGTGGAGGATAGGAAAAGAGCATCACCTTCAGGTCAAGTTTGGGATGGGAGATCTCGTACAAAGGACTTCCCAGTGGTCCCATCCAGTCTGTACCAGCAAGCGTGGGTCTGTAGGAAGGGAGCAGTGTGATGAAGTGCTTTCTGACTTGCCCTTTGCATTGCCACTTGCCAAAGGGATGCAGGTCTCCATGAAAGGAAAGAAATTTCCACCGCTGTGTCACTCAGCATCTTCGAACATCGAGTGATAAGACACAAGGAAATGGCCTCAAGTTGTGCCAGGGGAGGTTTAGGTTGGATATTAGGAAAAAATTCTTCACTGGAAGGGTTGTGCAGCATTGGAACAGGCTGCCCAGGGAAGTGGCTGAGTCACCATCCCTGGAGGTCATCAAAACACGTGTAGATGTGGTGCTTAGGGACATGGCTTATAGTGGACTTGGCAGTGCTAGATTAACGGTTGGACTGGATGATGTTAGAGGTCTTTTCCAAAATAAATGATTCTATGATTCCGTGATTCTAATCTTTTAACATCTCTTGACCTTAACAGGAGAGGGACACTGAGGCTGAATGGAGAGATACAAACAGATGAAGTCTGTTTAAGCTTTGTGGACATCAGCTCAAGTCTTGGTTCTTCTCCCAGTGCTTTCTCAGGATGTATCTTCCTGTGTGAACGAAGGACCGTGGGGGCAAGCTTGAAGGATCACACAGTTTTTCTCTGTCAGCAGAAAGATGCCTTGCTTTAGGCTTTTTCCCCCATTTTCTGCTGAAAGTGGTAAAAGCACAGCTGCAGCTCCCTGGGTTGGGACAGAGAAGTGATGGGACAGCTTCACATGGTTCATGGGGTCCCAGCTGGCCACCAAGACTGTGCCGGAGCCAAGGCATGGACCTGCCCCTTTCTCTTTTGGACAGAGTTGAATTGAATTGCCCTTTCTACTTTTTCTTCAACACGTTTGCTTCCTGCCTCTCTGGGACAGGGACAGGTTAAGAAAAGGAAGTGACAGCAGTGGGAGATTTCCTCCACCTTCCTTCCAACCCTTTCTTTATTGACATCTCTTCAATACTCTTTCTACCACTAGGGTGTGGGCAGTTTTCCCCTTGACATCAGAGCCCCTGTCTGGCTTTTACATCCCTATTTATGGGGTAGATACATTTTGTTGCTAACTGGATGCCATCTCTCTAGCTTGCTGCAGCTGTCACCGAGAATTCAAGCCAGGAAAGTTAAGCTAAGAAGGTAGCTGGAATAAAACTCCCTCCTGTCTTTTGCACCTAGGTCTCCTCTTCTGGGTGCCCACATCTTACACCTGCGTTTTGCTTTCTCTCCTTTTCTTCTCCTGCAGCCAGTGGTCAGTCCAATAATACCTATGATTTCTAGGTATCATAATATTATAAATTATAATTATAAATTATAATTATAATTAAATTATAAATGATCTTTTCCTGGATGTGTAGGGCAGGTGTTTCCTTGCAGGCCCCTAAAATAATTCATCCTGTTTTGGTTTGCTAAGCTCACATCTCAGTGGTGTTTGCAGAATGGCTGCTCCTGGTGGCTGATGGGGAAACAGGAATAGGAGTGGCATTGTCTGCACATCTTTTCTCCTGCCGTTTCCCTGCTCAGATGAGCCCAAACCTGCCACAGCTCCTCAGCCCAGATCCCATTCCCCAGGTGCTGTCTGTGCCTCCAGCCTCCAGGCCTTGACTTGGCAGGGTTGATCCAGGCTAGATTTCCCCAGTGGTACAAATCTCAGAAACTTGAGCTTCCATCAGATCTTTGAAGCACAACCAGTGCTAATAAACAGGCTCTGCAAAAGAAAAAAAACATAATTGCCAGTAAGCTAGCATAGAGGAATTAACATCTCAAGAGCAGTGCCTGGAAATTGCTAAAAATCCATCCTGGGAAGTTTCACTCCTATTTTGGGCAGTTGGAAATGATATACAAGGGGGGGCACGGGGCAAAAAAATAGCCCTGTTTTGAGCTGTCATCAAATGTAAGAAACATAGCCCCCCAAAATCGGGTTGGTTTCCTGACTCCGTGCAGGTGCACTGGTGCAGGGCAGTCTGCAGTTTCTGGAGGGTGAAAAATTAGCTGAAATTTTTCCTGGGGTGAATTTGAGCAAGTGCCCAGAGCTGGGAGTTACTGTGTGCAATGGGGAAGGTTATCTCTGCGGCGACTGATAGAGCTTCTGCTGTGATTACAAACAGAAAAAAAAAGGACCCAAATTTTGCATCCAGTCTCGTGGTGTGTATAGCATGTTTGAGTGTTGCAGCATGTTGCTGCTATTGGGGAGCTCTTTTGCCATGTAACCTGTCCTTTGGCAGAGCCCCTCACTCCAAAAAAGATTAATAATTTGAGAATTTAAATTATTCTTCAGAAATCAACTGCAGATCTCATTCTGTGTGATAAACAAGCAATGGGTGATGCTCTTTGCATTGAGACCGAGCTTCATTCCCACTGAGGTAACACCAGCTCTCACGGCTTTCCCCAAAAAGAACCAAGCCACGACACGAGTAGCATTTCTATATCATGCTTTGGGACATACAAATGCGGGATAGAGACCGCAGGAAAACACATGGGAATTTTAGGGTTCAGGCTGTGCTTTTGTCATGGTATTCAGGATTTGCATGGAACATGTAGACGGAGCCCTTCCTTTCCTGGTTTGCTTTTCCCTTTTCTACCTAAATGAAGCATTTTATTTTTTTTATTTTTTTTTTAACATTTTCATATGAAACTGAACACTAACTTTTGACTTTTTTTATGAACTTCTTGGGCTTTTTGGAACAGCAAAAATAAGCTTAACAAGCAAATGATTGTAATTTGGTGATAAAATTTGCAATGGACAACTGAATCGAACAGCCTTGAAATTAAAATGATGTGGCTCCACGTAAATGTTTTTTTGCATTTAATTGCAAGCTCAGTCCAGTGTTGACCCATTCTTTTGGAGCAAATAGAATAAATATTCTTTCCATAGTTCACCTAGCTGGGGATTTCTGCCTGTACGAAGTTTGGCTCTGTGAGTAGATGCGTGTGCCTATTTTGTGTTGCTTTTCATAGTAACCATCTGAGTTTAGGAGAAAAATAATTTGAAATGTGAACAATGAAAGAAGCAAACGCTAAGCTTGCAAAAATAATAAAACTTCCAAAGTGGTTGGAAGGGTTCACCTCATTTATCTGCAGCTCCTCGCCACTACAGAGACCTCTGAGACCCTTGGGGTCAGCCAAACAGCACCTGTTGTGTCCCTTAGCTGCTCTCCTAGAATCATTAAGGTTGGAAAAGCCCTCCAAGATCATCTGGCCCAACCATCCCCCTACCACCAATGTCACCCACTAAACCATGTCCCTAAGCACCACGTCCAACCTTTCCTTAAAGGAAAGGTTTTTCCTTAAAAACGTCTCCTAGAAGGGCTGGATATTTTCTGTTGTTGGGTGTTTTTTTGTTCAGGAACGACCTGTGTGAGAGGTGATGCATCTTGCCTGAAGGCAGACCTGACTTCTGGGTGCCAGCAGGTCGTGCCCTCCTGCTCTGCTGGCCAAATCGATGCCATAACGCAGCACCCTGTGAGAGTTCAGAGAGCGTGAGACAAGCCCCGAGTGGATGACTCATGGTTTCTGTTCAGCGTTTTTTTCTCTGCAAATACCTGTTTTGGGTGGAAACCGAAGGAAGTTCCCCTAGCCCAAAGTTTATCTTGGCTTTTCTGCTTTTCCCTAGATGTCAGCTCTGACGATGTTACTGAGATGACCACAGTGAACTCAGGAGGAGATAAGCCGATGACCACCTCCACAACCACCAGCAACGTTCAAGAGGACACCACGACCAAGCCGAGCACCCAATCTACCGGCCCCGGGCTGTTGCCACCCACAGCTTCAGGGGCAGCCTCCACAAGCAAAACGGACACAACACCCTCTACCACTACGATGTCACCCAACACTCCTACAAAGCCCACCACTACAAGCCATCTGATGAGCACATCCACCACCCGGCAACCAGCAGCCCCAACTGCAGCCAAAACGACCACAGACAAGCAGGGTGGCTCTACACCAACCACCACCGCATCGTCCAGTACTCTTCAGGTCCACCCTTTGACCAGCTCCAAGACCACCCCTGTGGCATCCACCAGCACCACCCAGCAGAACACCAACACTGCAGCCACCTCGGGAGCCAAGCCCACAGAAAACCCTGTTCTCACCCAGCCAACCAACCCCCCAGCCACCTCGACGGGCTCAGTGGCTACTGTCACGACAACTCCGTGCAGCGTGGGTAACGTGAGCTGCCCCTCGGGCCCGTTGACCAGCACTGTTGGGAGCACTGCAGACCCACAAGCCAACCTTCCACCCAGCACCAAGAACCACAATGTCTCTTCTCCTCCATCCGTCACCAACCAGTCTGACTCTTCTCCTGCTTCTCCAGTCCACGGGCCGGCCTCTTCTACCCCTTCTGCTGTACCCGTGTCCTCTGCCTCTGGTAAAACATCTCCGTCTTCACCAACTGGCACCACAAGCAAGGTCCAAGATGTTGCCACCACAACGACTCCTCGTGCAGGTAACAGAAGACTAGAAGCTTGATTTCTTGGGGAAGGAAGCCCTTATGTGGTCTTTTCCTTTGTCTATCCTATACACCTCCTGTCACAGTGGGGTGCCATCGCCTCGTCTCATTTCAGGACTTTCCAGCATAGTTTTTTCCATGACACCTAGACATTTGGGTCCCTGTTGTTAGTGAGGTCGAGTCACTGTAATTCAAGGCACGGATCATCTGAAAGTGCCTACATCTGTTTTCAGCCAAGCATCACTGACTGCAGTGCCTCGATCTTCAGCAACTGCAAAAGGGAGGCAGCAGCAATGAGTTCAGAGGCAGGGCATTGACAAAACAGATTGATGGCACCCCAAATGCTGAACGAAGAGGGTCCCTAACAGGGCTAACAGCTTAGTGAAGGCTGTCTGGGCAGGCACAGAAAATAAGCTTTAGATGATGACTAAGGAGATTTTGTGGCTCAACTCCGAGTCTACAGCCCCAAAAGATTCTAAGCAGTTAGGTAGGATGGCTGCAGGGTTTTGTCTGCTGACTTCTGCCTGAGTAGCATTAGCAGTGCCCACGTGGTGTTTTGGACCTTGCTGAACACCACTGATATGCTTGCTCTAGACCTCTGGAGCTTTGTTAAGTCATGTTAGTTCACTGCTGAGGCACAGCTCCACCTCCCCTGTGGCATTTTGTTGAAACCTTTCATTATCCTCCTCTGGGGAATATCTAGTCAACCCCGTTTCCCGTTATCTGCAATGCAGAAGCCACTCAAAAACCCATCTCCTTTCCTCTCAGCCTCCCAGCTCCTTGCTGCCAGCATCACGAAACGGGCCAAGGTCTTACTGCAACACCAGCTGCACTGGCTTTCTCCAAGCCGTGTTTCAAACTAGCAGTTAAGGATAGGTGACATGAGTCTTGAATTGTCAAGAAGGAAGAAGGTTCCATGAACCTTCATAAAGGATTCTGGATAAAGCATAAAGGTTTCTTTCCCCTCATGCTTCACAGGACTATTCTCCAGTAAAGGATGGACTAGGAAATGATTTTGATTCAAATTTGGCTTGAAACAGTGAACATGAAGGGGTTAAGAAATCTTTGCATTCAATAAAGAGGTGAGAGAATGAAACAGAAATATTTTTTTTTGAAATTAATTCTCCCCTGGAGTCTCCACAAGGTGTCCAAAAGAAAATATCCCTCATCTTTGCTAGGAAAGAGGCAGGAATCCGAAAAGGAAACAGGCTGTAAACAGGATGCAGTTTTCTACTTCTCTTTGTCACCATTTAAGGATCAATTAGGAACCAGGGGATGCAAATTCTTGAAAGGCTCTGTGGAGGCAGGAGGCTGCTGTGTTCCTTGCATTACTCCCTTTGCACAAGAAACAGTGGTCAGGGGGTGGCATGCTGACCTCCATTAACTGGAGACCCAGGGTAGCCAGCTCGATCTACCTCTGTTGTAGACTTCTAGATGTTGTAGAAGAAAGAAGCCCAGATAAGGTGAAATGAGGGCCATCCCATTTGCCCAGCAATACCTCTTTTTAAAGTGATTTCCCAGCTATCAATACACAGCCATCGAAGAGTCTGATGGCTTTCAGCAGCAGAAAATATCATCAACAATGCGATTTTTGTTTTAAAACAGGAGCAACCCAAAGCTTTTCCATGAATTGCTAGGAGTAGTGAGGAGCTTCAAGGCAGGGCAAGAGTTGGAAACTCATTTTCAGCCTCTCACAAATGGAGCTATGTCAGCTGTATCCTCTCTGCTGTATATCAGTGTCTGTCTTCTTGTTTTTTTTTTTTGGTGTATGTTGGGGACCCAGACCGCACAAGCCAAGGACTTGTGCCAGACAAAACCGGAGCTACTGAGCAGAGCCCCAGCAGTGCCCAGCCGTCAGCACCAGCCCAGGGGGACCAGACGATCAGCAGCAGGCCTGACCAACAGCACCCTAATATTTCCTTCAAAAATGAGGTAATGATACCCATGGGAAGGTGGGCACTTCGTGGTGGTGTCCAGAACACTGCTAAAAAGGAGGCTCGTTTTTCCTGAACCAGCTCTGTTGAGTAGGGAGCACAATCCCAAACTCAACTTTTATCCCCAAGTCACACTAATTTGTAGCTGGCATCCCATGTAGGTGTAAAACCTGCAGCCCTTCTCACTGTGTGTGCCTGTGTCAGAGAGATCTGCCTCTGGAAAACACGATGCAGCAAAATAAGAGTGGATAAACTCTCTCCTGCATCACTTTCCAGAGATGGATGGAGGTGAAGGTGACCATACTTTGGGTGCCGACCAAAGAAAAGAAGTGAAATTTGGGAAAAAAGGGGAAATGAAATGAACATGGTGAGAGGGCAAAAACCACAATTCAGTGTAAACCTTGAAGAAAATGGCTTGGGAGGGTCTAAAAATGTAAGCCAGGATAATGAGTTACCCAGAAGAACTCTTATCACACAGTGGAGGGCTGCTGGGCCTGTCCTGCCCCCAAAAAGCAGATCAGGGCTTTGGTTGGGTTGGCTCATGGTTTGGGGCAGATTGTTGTATCAGTGTCAATGTTCATTCAACCTATGCCAACAGTTTGACAGTTGCATTTCTTGTGTCTTTCCAGATCGTTTGTAAAGACCAGATCCAAGACACGTGGCCCATCATAAATCTGAAAGAAGCTAAAACCTGTGTAAGTAGCATCCTTTGGGATTTTTCTGTAGGATTAGCTGCTGGGCTGCTGTTAGCAATCAGCTGGCAAGCCGTGGCACTCTGAGCATGTGAGCCTACAAGAGATCACAGTAATTCCCTCAAAATAAGAGGCAAAAACTTTTGGGATGTAAAATGGTAAATGCAAGTCCACGCTCATCAGTGTCACCCAGTGGGGGATATGGCAGGAACAGAAGACACCCATGAGGACTTCTTCATGTGGAGGGACCCACTCAGCCAGCCTAGGTCTCAGAACAGAGGCAATGGAAAGTTTTAGAGGGTGAAATCATCTTTCTTTAAAGCTAATGGGGAAGCATTACCTTTGACTGCAGAGAGGCCTGAAGTTCACCCCAAAACTCAAAAAATAATTAAAAAAAAAAGTGAAGGTGACATCCAACTATAGAGTGACAAAGAAGCACAGTAGGTGGGAGTCTTTTTTTTATTATAATTTATTTATTTTGTGTTCCTTGATCCTAAATCAGCTCATAAATCCCTAAAGTAAGAGCAAAAACCTCTATTGCATTTGTTTCAAACCCTCTGTAGGATGAGTGAGTGGTAAGATGTATTTCCAAGGTAAGGGAAAGTCAAAAACCAACCCAAGAGTATAGACCAAGACCCCTTTTCCTGGTGGGTACCCAAATTCTTGGCGTTTTTTCTGAGGGATACCCACCTTCAGAAACATTAGTATGGAAACTATGGGTTTCCTGCAATAGGGAAGATGGAATTTAATAATAATTTATAAGTAGGTTGAGTTTGTAGCTTTATGGTCAGGTGCAAGAGCCAATACCCCATGGCTGGTGAAATCTTAAAGGCTGGTGAGATCCTGACTGCTGTGCATTTGGGGTGTTTTAATGGTGGTTTGGAGGTTATAATGTTCTGGGTTTTGGACCTCAGCACTGCCAGGGCAATGTAAGCATTGGGAAATTGTCACCCCAGGGGCATTCTCGTAGCTCATGCTTCACAGCATCAAGTAGCTGCTCAGGTTCATGAACCTCAGCAGGCCCCAGAGGGACTAGCACTGACTTCACCGTATGGTGGCAAGATGCAAAGAGCAGTTTTATGAACCATAGTCCTAAAAACACTTCAGATACATACTGAGAGGAGCACAGTGGCTCCTACTGACCACAGCAGCTTTGAAATTTCCTGTGGCTTGGTGGTGGTGGCCCTGCCTGGCAGCCCTGGAGAAGGTTTGTATCATCTCCCTCTAGCACCCGCTGAGCTCCTGGAAGAGGGAAAACCCCTGTGCTGCCATCTCATGGCCATCACCTTCCTGCTTGGGCTGCTGCTGGGTGGAAGTGCTCTTTGCCCAGACACCAGAGGAAGCAATGATTTTTTTGGCCATGTTGCCCTGAATGCTGAGGATGAGGATGCTCATGGCCTGGATGCTACAGCAGGAGACCCCTTCCTGATAGCATCCCCTTACCAGCCCCGCGCAGTGCCCAAACCCACTGCCATGTCAGCACTGGGAAAACTTCTCACCAGATTTTTCATGGAATATATAAAAAATATGATATCAGCTTGACCAAATCTAATTTCGGAGCGCAAAGCAAACGGGGCTGTAAGGCTGCAAAATGATGGTGCACAGGGATGTACCAGTGAGCTACAGGGTGAGCAGACATCACAGCTTGGCATCATTTGTGATCCTCTCCAGGCATTCACTCCCTGGAGCTGGTGAGCCAGCACATCTCTCCCACTCTTTTCCTTGGATTCCCTTGGGTGTGATAATGATCGGCAGCCTCATTAGTGCTAAATGCCAATTGCATCCCGAAATGGCCACAGAAAGGGTGCATCCTCCCATAGCATCAGTCCCCTCCTGCTTTCAGAACACCTCCCAGCCATTAACTTCCCGTTCATTAAATTCCCAAAATCGCATTAAATGTTGTGTCTCCCTAGCTGAGCAACTAGCAGAGAAGTCGCACTATCTGGCTTCCCTGCTTTGTAGGTCCCGTAAACAAGTCTCTAGCCAAAGCTTGACAGCAAAGTGAAAAAAAAAAACCTTTGCATTTTGCAGCCCGTGGGAAAACAGGAAAGTGTGCGCTATAAGGAGAAGTGTTCCAGAAAGGGCTCCGATCCTGGGCCATGAAACGAGCCAGGATTGGGGCTGCATTGTGCTGAAAGCTCAGCCCCAGCTGGGTGAAGCATGGTGAGGATGATGCAGGGGTTGGGGGACATGCCCACGTCCCACCTGGCAGAGGAGGGGGCGATGTGGGCATCCTCCCTGCTGCTGCGTTCTCCTGGAGCATCCTGTGCAGTGTGGGGACCCTGGCAAAAAGGTTGGGGCTGAGCCTGAGAGCACCTCAGTTTCTTAGCTTCAGTGAATTCAAAAATTCAAAAGAAAATCATTTATAAACTCTTAAAAAGAAAAAAAAAATCTAGTTAGACATCAGGTACCGTGCAGGTGAGTGAAGGTCTTTTACAGGCTGCTTGGTTCCAGCACCCTTAATTTTGGGGTGATGCTTTTAACTAGTGCTGAGCTGTTTGGTCCAGGTTGCCCCTTCTCCTTCCTTTGATGACAGCAGCATCTTAACGAGTTTCTTAATGAGGCTCGTTAGCTCGATGCCTTGCGTTATATAGGGTGACTTTCCTAAGGTCTAGCTCCTGTATCCTCAGCTGGGTTTTTGGTTGCTGCTTGGGGTGCTCCAGCCCAAAACCCATTTGGTGCCATGGGAGTTGAGGATGCCAGGGGTGCCCAATATCCCTGTGAGCTCCATCAGGGCCACAACAACCCCACGGCCACCTCCCAGGGCTCCTCCACCACATCCCCAGCTGGGACATGGATATTCCCAGCTCGGAGGATACCGAGGGGGCACCACAACCCGCTCCAGCCAGCAAAACACACGGCGAGACCCCCGTACCCCAACCTCTCTGACCTCTCCGGGCTCAGGACGGTCCCCAAGGGGCCACGGGACCCCGTGCCGAGCAGGGTCGTGCCCCCCGCTCGCCCCACCCGGCTGTTTGTTGACTCAAGTGCCGTTACCTCACCCGGGGATGTTGGTTTTAGGTCCCCGCCAGTGTGGGAACCGGATCCGCGCCGCTCGGCAGCGCCTCTCAACTCCGGCCAAGGAATGTGAGCGGCTCCGGCGGGGAGAGGGCGCGAGGCCGGGGCACCACCGGGGCATCCCCCTGGTTCCCTTGCTGGGAAAGGGCAAATCCCTCCTGATCAGCACATTACGGGGTGTAGGCATCGCTGGACAGCCAGCAGCAAAGCGGTTCAGTGCTCATCATCCTTAAAATGCAAGGGTTTATGCTCTCCGCCCACAAAAGAAAAAGTTTTAAGGGTTTTTGCTTCTTCATGGGGTGCCAGGAGGAGGAACAGTGCTGGGAACTGTGAGGGAAACCCCAGAGAAGGCTTTGCAGAGAGGCAGCAGAGAGGCTTTTAAGGCTGCTGCCAAACAGAAAGTGCTGTGCGTGCTCAGGGACCGAGAGCTGCAGGACGTGCATAGCGTAGGAGCACAGCCCAGCGTCCGAGCAGGCTAAAAACAGCACCCTGAGCCAGCCAAGGCCTCTCTGCCCTCCCCTGCTGCCTCATCCTGCTGCCTGCAGCTTTTTCCCTGATGCTGCTGGGGATGCAGCCAGGACAGCTTGAAGGGAGAAGCTTTTTCCCCCTGCAAATGGAAAGGGAAAAATTCCCAGTGCCGAGCTCGCCGTCACGCTGCACCCGGGACCAGCCTTCCACACCACCACATGCATCCTGGCTCTGCTGCCGCTTCCAGGGCTGCCTCCCAAATATTTTGATAATACGGGGTGAGATTCAGGGCTTTCCTTGGCCAAGGGGGACACTGGTGGCCGTCAGCACAAGCAGGACCTGGAGGGTTGCAGAGGGAGGAAGATTGGAGGTGCTGGAACAGGCGGGAGCTGGGCTCTTCCCAGCCAGGGCAGTTTCCAAAGGGTGTGCATGGAAAATTTTTGCATGCAAGGACTGTGCATGCAGGATGAGTGCGTGCAGGGTCATGCAGCACACAGCATCTCCAAAGGAGGGGTTTGTGCATGCAGGATCTGTGCGTGTAGGACCTGGGCATGCAGCTCCCATGCACACAGGACTCGCACGTGCAGGATTTGTACACAAAGGTCTGTGCACGCAGCATCTCGGTGCAGGAGCCATGCATGCAGCTCCTGTGGATGCAGGATTGTACCCACAGGATCTGTGCGTCCCCAGGAACTCTGCATGCAGCATCCCTGCAAATCAGACCCTGTGCACGCAGGAGCTGCTCGTGCTGGATTTGTGCATGCTGCTGTGCAGGATCTGAGCACACAGCATCTCTGCATGCAGGCTGCAGAGCAATCAGACGTATTTTGGTGATCTCGCAGCTGCTGGAGAGCATCAGGCAGACGCAGAGGGTCTCAGGAGCACCCCAGAGGGGCCGAGGGCTCCGTGCACCCCTTTGCAGTCATCCCTCCAGTCCCACCCAGCTTCACCCCTCCAGAGATGCTCCCATTCATACAGAAGCCAACCCCTTTTTTAACTGTCTCCAGAACCCCAGGGAATGCCCAGGGGGTAGAAATGCAGCTGGTGGGAGGGATGCAGATGCCCCTGGGGCACCACAGCCCTGTCCTGTTCCCGCTGTGGCCTCAGCTCCCCACCCCGCTTCCCTCAGGGACCTGCTATTCCTGGAACACCAAAAGCTGCAGCTCGCAGATAAGACCAGCGCAGGGCCCCGGTGAGGAACGGCAGCCAAGAGCTCGGCTTTTCCTAAAGAAACGACTTTTGAACTTTTCCTGTTCCCTGGGAGGGCCGGCAGCGGCCGGACAAGGAGGAGGAGGAGGAGGAGGGATGGCTCCAGCTGCAACATCCGAAATCGCGGTCCCACGTTGTGCCAGAGGAGGCTTAGATTGGATTTCTTCACGGAGAGGGTGCTCAAGCAGCAGGATGGGCTGGAAATATTTAGGAGATGAGCAGAGGTGGCACCAAGGGACGTGGTTTAGCGATGGGACGTGGTGGGTCAGGGTGGTGGCTGGTGACCTCGAAGGTCCTCTCCATCCCCAGCCGTGCCATGACCCCACCACCCTGGGGAAGGGGCTTGATGCTGTGGGTCTCTGGGTGCATGGACAGCGGTGCCAAGCCCCTCTTTGTCCCCGCAGACCGACTGGATGGCTGCCAGCAGAAACGAGTCCTTCTTCGAGCTCTTCTGCTCCATAGGGCAGCAGGCATTCGACGTCCACAGGGACAAGTGCACCGTGACGCTGGCCTCCTCCACGCCCCAGCGCTGGGCTGTGCATGCGGTGGTGCACCGTGAGTGTGGCCCAAAACCCTGCTGTGGGGAGGGTTTGGGGGGGGACACGGGTGTGGGGAGGAAGCTGAAGGCTCAGGAGGGTCTACCAGAGCCCGGTCAGGGTCTGCTTTCCTTGGGTTGCCCTTTCTCATGGGCTTGGGAGAGGCACAATGGATGAGTTTTGGTCATCAGTGCAGCCTTGAGCCCACCAGATCCCTCTCCTTGTCCATGGTAAATCAAAGTGGGGACAAGTCTCCAGCAGAAAAACACCTCCCACGTCCTCAAAACCCAGTGCCCAGCTCCAATCCTTCCCCAAAAGACCATGGAGGGGATCTTCTTGGCCATGTCTGAGCCCTTGGGGTAAATCCAGCTCTGCCCATGGGTGTTTGCACAGGGGACAGTGGGGACAAGCCACCAGCACTCCCCATGTGGGCTTTGACCCACTGGGTACAGCCCCCATCCCCAAAACGACACCCAAGGGAGGGAATGGGGCAGCCTCTCTCCCACAGCAGGACGTGACCCACTTGGGGTCCCACCATGGTGTTGTCACCCCCTGCTTCGGTTTGGGGTCAAGCCTTTCCCCCATAGCTCCCTTGATGAGACCTCCAGGAGCGATTTGGGTCTTTTTGGCTGGCTTTAGAGGGACCCTCAAGGTCCCTCCATGGGGCTCCTCCCTTAAGGAGGAGGTGGTGGCACAACCCATCCCCTCTCCATCCCCGTGCTCACTGCAGCTTCTGCCTTCCCCCAGGCCTTTTACAGCCCGAAGACGTCTTCGAGGAGCTGAAGGAGAAGAGGAACGAGCTCGAGAAGGTAAGCAGCAACCCAGGCACGGCGTGGGGACGGCCCCGAAGGAGGCTGGCACAGGGTGGCCACCCTACGTGGGATCCTGACCCCATCCTTCCCTCCACAGCTGGGCATCGTCAACGTCACCTACCTCAACCAGGAGATGGAGGAGGAGGTGAAGGACCAGTTCAGCACGCCCCTCATCATCACCATCATCACCCTGGCCTGCTCCCTGCTGCTGGTGGCGGCCATCTACGGCTGCTGCCACCAGCGCTTCTCCCAAAAAAAGAACCAGGTGAGGTGGGAGGAGGGATGGGACGGGCACCCCGAGACAAATCCCTGCCCCAGGGGCACCTCGGGGAGGCGAGGAGCACCCGAGCTGCTCCTCTGCTGGTGGAGACCTCCCTGCTGGTGCCACTCAAGGAGCTGCCATCCAAAATCTCAATGCAAGGTGCCCAAATGCCATGGGTGCTTTTGGGATGGGGACCAAGGGCAACCACCAGGGCAGCTGAGCAGCGTCCTCAGGTCCAGGCATAATTTTGATGAGCCTTTCTCAACCCAAATCCGCCCCCCTCCAAACCCATCCCCTCCTCCCCTTCACCCTCCCACCCCAAAAAGAAACAAAAGATCGATCACGAAAAATAAACATGGCACCAAAGGAGAAGGGGAGCACGGGGACAGATTTTTTTTTCCGACTGCTTGCTTAGGAAGTCAAAGGCGTTTCTCCTTTTTTTGCATTTGTTTTTTTTTTTTTTGGACGCTTTTTCCATTTTTATTTTTTTTAATTTCACTCCTGCTGCTTTTCAAAAATGACTTGAAAGTTTTGTTGTGTTGTGTTTTTTGTTTTTTTTCCCTTTTATTTTTCTCCCTTCCCTCCCCCCCCCCCCTTTTCAAACCCTGCTGTTGTTTCACCTTGGAAATAAGCAGCACATCCACCCTGACCTCCCCGGGTTTGATGATGGACGTGCCATCCTGATCTTTAATGTGAGTTAAATTCAACGCAGGGGTGGGTGCCGCAGCTGTAACCCCTCCCAGCTCCCCAGCTTTCGCCCCCCCGTGATGGTTGGCAGCTTTTAACAAGACTAAAGCCTACTAAAGCCCAGCTTGGATGCCCCCTGCCCCTCGCTGTGGGTGCCAACACCACGGTGGGGAGAGAGCACTGCCTGAGCATCCCTCGACCTGGGAGGGTTTTACCAGCATCCCTGGACCTGGTGGGGTTTTACCAGCATCCCCCCCAAACCTTGAGGGCTCAGGGTCCCCCCCTGCTTCCACGCATCCCCTCCAGCTCCGCTGCCCGCTCCTGCAGTGCCTGCTCGCGCCGAGCCCTCTGGTTTCGCTTCTCCATCCTTTTCCCTTCCCAGTATTTGTTAGGAGTGATGCAGCGGCTGTACGGCCAGGAGGACACACACAGAAAACCCTAAAAAAATAAGAGAGGGAACGCAGGAGTCTGTAAACACAGACCCTGTAAATCCCCAGGGGTTGGGATGGGGCTGAAGGAGCCGCCCATGGTGAATTGAGATTGGGACGAGGTGGGGATGCTGCTGGCAGTGGAGATGAAAGGAAAGCACCCACAGGGCTGGGATTAGCAAGGATCCGAGCACCAGGTGATTCAGTGTCTGATTCATCCCTGAATCAGCCCTTTTTGGGAGGGGGAGATGATGCCCCAGCCAAAATTGTGCGTGGGCAAAGGGAAGGAGAGGAGGGTTCTCCACCAGGAGCTCTCCAGGACAGGGCACGGGAGTGATGCTGATACAGGGAGAGATGGACTGGTGGCATCTGCAAGCTGGGAGATGTCAGGGGGGTGAAAGGAGAATAAAAATAAAGGGACAAAGCAGGCAGAAAGGGGAGCTGGGGAGGCAGGAGCAGGGATTCAGGGTTGGGGTGAGCCAAGGATGCTCAGGCTTCGGTGCTGGCCTCCTCCCAAGGGAGATGTGATGTGGGGACACAGCCACGTCACCCCAGCTGTCTTTGGGGAGGTTTTCTGCAAGTCTCTGGCTGCTCTCCCCCCCTTCCATCACCGGCAGCCTCTGCCTCCAGCCCCGTGCTCCCCCCTTGCTGTGCCGGCGCTGCCCGCAGCCCCCAGCCCCTGCTGCCCCATGGAGCCTCCCTCCACGAGCAGCAGCCTCGTCGGGCTGGGAGGCTGAAAATACTGCCAGGAGAGGACCCGAGGGGGCACGTAGGGCATGGCCGAGCTCTTTCTCACCTTTTTTTTTTATTATTTTTTCTGGGTTTTCCCTTCCTCGCAGCAGCGCCTGACGGAGGAGCTGCAGACGATGGAGAACGGCTACCACGACAACCCCACGCTGGAGGTGATGGAGACCTGCTCGGAGATGCAGGAGAAGAAGGTGAACCTCAACGGGGAGCTGGGCGACAGCTGGATCGTCCCTCTCGACACCATCATGAAGGAAGACCTGGAGGAAGAGGAGGACACGCATTTATAGGATACGGAACTTGATCCCGCAAGAAACAACACCCCCCAGAAACCCCCAACTCCCCTTAAAAAAAAAATAACCACAACCCCCCCATACACACGCACAATTCCAAAACAACTCAAAATTCCCAGAAAATCCCTTGTGAGCTCATCACAGCCACCAGGTGGGGTGCAGGATGGCAGGGGGAGGGATGCGAGCAGAGAGCTCCGTGGTCACCACAGCACCCGCATCGGGACGAGCGGCTCCGTCACCCACGGGTGCTCCTCAGGACCAACCCCACGGGACGGCTTTGCTGCCCTGCTCTCCTCCAAGCAGGGATGCCCGAGGTTTTTTTTTCCCAGCAGGGATGCTGCGTTCCCTCCCATCCATCCAAAAGCAGCCTCCAGCTACTGAGTGACCCCAAAAATAAAAAGAAACACCACGAGGATGGGAACCGGAGCGCAGCCCCCGACAGCAAACCTGGAAAACAGAGCTCCAAAATTCCTCCAGCCCATGGTTTTTAATCATCACCCTGCCCTCCCCTACACCCTTCCCTTGCAGAACGCCCAGGTATGGAGCAGGAGGAGCCGAACCAGCCCCTTTGCTCCCTTTCCAGCCAGTTTCCATCCCTGCCAAACTGCTGGATGAAAACGCACCACGGCTGCGCTTTGGGGCACAAGCAAATGCCCGGGGATGCCAAATCCCACCCTGCCTTCAGCTGCCCCACAACGGGCTCCAGGGCTGGGGCAATTTCTTGTTTCAGACCAGGAGAGGTGACAGGAAGGATGCAGCAGATTTTGCTTTAACGTTAAAGGGAGAGGAAAAGGAATCACTCCTGGATTTCATCCTTCTGAGGAAGCGTTTAAAGAGACCTGGAGCGGTGCCCGATCGCCAGCCCAGGCGCACAGTTGTGAGTTGTGTTGGTTTTATTTTGCTGTAAAGGAGCCCAGCCCAGCTCTGCGGCTGGATTTACCTCTGGAAGCATCTGATCACCTGCCAGGAATGCTGCAGCAGCACCACACATCCTCTGCCAGGGCTGGTGGCAACGTGCACGGTGATTTTTGGGGGTCACGGTGTCCTGCGTGAGCTGCAGAAGAGATAAAAGAGCAGCAGAAGCGCGAGCCAGGTGGCTCGGAGGCAGCTTTCCACCCTCCCAGCCCTTGGTGTTTCCTCCCCACGAGGCTGATCAGCTCAATCCACATCCTCACACTTCTCCTTTCTTCTTGAGCAAGCGGCCGAAGGAGCAGCGACGCGCAGAGCAGCCTCCAGCTCAGCTCACCAAACCTCATCCCACAGCCCTCGGTCTCCTCTCAAGTGCTCCCTTCGCAGTAAATCTTTAGAGGGGGGCAAAAATCTGAGCAAAAAGTGGCTGGACTGAGGCATTCCTGGTTTTCCCCTTCCCATCCCAGCTCCTCGCTGGGTCTGGAGGGATGGGGAGGTTGCAGAGCTCGGCACGGAGCACAGCACCCAAGCAGGGTCCTCCTGCCTTGCTCCCATCAAGGAGGAGGTTTCCTTTGGGGTAACACCACGGGGACCCCTTCCCGTGGCCGTCCCCAAAGCTGGGTAAAGCAGAAGGGATGGCAGATGCCTCGCGTCCTCTGGGCCAGCTCTTCTCCCTTCGCTCCTGCACTGACGGACAGTTGGAAGCGTTGGAGCCTATCTGGTTTTTGTCTGTAAATAACTCCTGCTGCCCATTAGCGATGTACTCAGCGCACTTCACCTATCATCTGCGCACCGCACTACGGGGAAGTGATTTTGGAGGGGGGAAGAAAAAAAAAATCAGAGAAAAAAAAAAAAAAGAGAGGAAAAAATAAGAAAAAAAAAAAAAGCTAAAGGCCAATCTGGGAGGGGACCAAAAACTCACCACGAAGCAGGAAAACGCCTCCCTGCTGGAGCTGGTCAGCCCAGGGCCGGTGCCTCCGCATGGGTGGCAGCGAGCTCGGCTCCTTAACATCCCAACAAGCCTTAATGAACCCTTAACGAAGCTCGCAGCTGCTTCCCGGATTGAGTGCCCCAATTCGGCGACCTCGCGGCTCGGTCCTCGGCGGCCGGCAGAAGCCCAGGATCCCCTTCCCGGGGCAGAGATGCCAAAGTGCTTTAAGGAGTCAGGTCCAAAGACTTTCCAAGAGAACCCTACAAAGGCTTGAGGTCAAGCAACCTTAAAATCTTTCAGAGCAGAGACCGGTGGAGATATCGACTGCTCGGCAAGTGCTTATAGTGATTTATATTTGAATAGGAATTGTACATTTATTTATTTTTCCAGACACCATATTTTTAAACCACTAATATTTTATAGTAGATCTTCCTTCCCCTATTTAAAGAACTATTTCCTTGGAAAAAAAGAAAAAAAAAAAAACAGTAAGTTTTTATGTTGGTAACATTCTTTTTTTTTGCAAAAATAAATAAAATAAATCAGGTAGGAAATGCAGCGACGAGCATCTTTGGCCTTAATACTTCCCTTCGTAGACCGTAGCCATGACTGTTAGACCAAAAAAAAAAGAAGAAAGAAAAAAAGAAAAGAAAAGAAAAAAAATAATCTCCCCAGGCATTTCCTCCCTCCCTGCCCCTCTCCCCTCTTCCCCTGGCTTCTCTCCTCTTCCCCTACCACAGCTTTAAGGTGGGAGCCGCCGTGCGAAGCGATGGGGACTCGTTGCCTCCTGGCGAGCCTTTGGGATGCTCTCGCAAGGAGACGTCTCCACTCGCAGACCCTCCGGGAGGGTGGACATAGGTTTAGGATCAGTTTTCTCCCGCTTACGGCGCCGTGGCCCCGCCGAGGAGGACGCAGCCACCCAGCCCCGCACGCCTCCCGCGGCTCTCGCCGTTGCCTCCCGCGGGGACAGGAGTCTGACGTACACTGGAATTTAACCGAGGATTTAACTGGATCGCGGAGATTCTTCTGGCATTTTCCTACAAATATATATATTTTGAGAGCATCATGTATTTCTGTCAATAAAGGTTCGTATGGAACAGGCTGGTTTCTTGGCTGGGGGGAACGGCGGGTGCTGGGTGTGGGGGGTGGGTGCAGGGTTTGGGCTCCAGGACCAGCAGGGCTGCTGCAGTTTGAGCTCGTTTGGAGACCCAGCACAGGTTTTGGATGGTCCCACCAGCAGGAAGATGTTAAAACATTGGGATGAGCAGGAGGAAAATCAGCCCAGGCTTTCAGGGATGCCCAGCTTGCATTTCTGCTGTGCCAAAAAAAAAAAGCAAGATAGCGATGAAGACCTGCCCTTAATTAAGGGGAGGAAACCCAAAAGGGAGGGATGCTCAGCTGGTAGGGGTGAGGCAGCCCCATCACAGCCTGTTGGAGTCCCCAGTGCCTTTAAAAGACCCCAGAAGGCCAGCCAAACCTACGCTAGGCACCGCAGTGCCAGCATGTGCATGGCGTGAAACCATCTGAGGTCGAGATGCCCAGGTAGCCAAAGCAGCTACAGCATTTGTGGGTACCTCTGAGCAAGGAGGAAAGGGGGAGGTCCCCAATTAGTGCCCCTAATTCTGCATTTTGCCCACCTCACGGCTGGGTCAGGCTGCAAAAGCAAGGCTGGTGACCCCATACCAAGCATCCTTCAAAGGAGCTTGGCATTTCCATTTGCCTTCAGATGCCCAAATAAAACATTTTGTTCCAGGTTGGATGAAGCAAGTTTCCAATTACAAAAGGGGGAAGAGAAAAAAAAAATGAATTTAAGTATTAAAAGCCAGTGGTTTGCATTAGCCTCTGTTCCAGCTGCCTGTTCCTCCCTGGTTTCACAGCTCTGGCACCGCTCGTACGAGGTGCTCGCGGCTCCTTTTACCACCCTCGGAAGCAAGCGCTGTTAGAACAGATCTAAGATAAACACCCCTGCTAGCATATACATTTTTATTAAGAAAAATGAACAAAATACATTCTCTCCTTATGTACATTACATACAACGTAACTACAGTAGGTGTTCCTTGCAGCACTCGTCCACTCGGGTACAGCATGAGGCTCGCACGTCAAACCAGCGAGGACCAAAGGTGACTTAATTACGCCAAGGAAGCAAACAAACAGCCCGGGCTGAACAGAAATAACCTATTTAGCTGGAAAGGGTAGGATGGGGAATGCCCACAGCCCAGGAATGAAGCTTGCACCCACCAGGTGCATTTGTTTAACCGAGCTCTTTGCTCTGGCTGAAGGTCTCCCCAGCATCCCATGGCTTCCCGCTGGAAATACAGCTTTGGTGGTTAGGAACAGCTCCTACTTGCCAAGTTTTTTTGTTTTCCAGCACCACAGCTTCAGAAGCGAAGGTGCTTGGCCTGTCAAAACATCAACGGGAAGGAGAGAGAGGGAGGAAAGCTAAGGAGGAGGAGGAAGCGAGGAAATTCAGCATCCCCTGCTGGTGTCCCTTTCCACTTACCACCGCAGACGAGAGGGGAAATTAAGTCAAGCCACTGACTTGCAGCTGAGGAAGCAGAGATTGATAAAAAGACACTTGCCTATTAAGAGCTGAGATTGATTGTTGTTTTTTTTTCTAGGCTTCCAAAAAAAAAAAAAAGTCACTTTTCAGCCTCAAAGTAGGTTCTTCAGTGAACAGACCCGGTCACACGCTGCAGCACTTTTCTACGCCGTGAAATATGAATTGATTCAATCCCTTGGGCAGCTCGTTACAAAGTCAGGTTATTTAATGTTTATTTTCTCATCACTGGGGAGAAAAAACCTGCCCACTGGTATTTGGGAAGTTGAGATGACTGCAACCGCTGGGGTCACTGTTTTGGTCTGGCCTTTCCACCATCGTGTTAATTAAAAATGTAGCTGAAATTCCCTTAATCATCCCACAAGACAGCTGAGAGCATTTTTAGTTTCTAATAAACGTTTAAGGCCATGAGACGTGGTCTGATAGTCGATCGTGCTGCACAGCCCCGATATATTTAGGAGTTTGAGCCCAGTTGGCTTCTCCTTCAAATTGCTGCAGAGGGACTTGGGGGGGACAGGGGATGGAGACGGGACCTTAAGCAAGTTGATTCAAGCTTTTCTCTCTGATGTTGGTGGGGCTAAAGCCCAGGGTGAAGCTCCAGGACTAGACGATGTGGTACAAGACCAGGATCTGTTTGAAAGGGAACCAGAGGATCCAAGTCACATGGAAAAAAACTTGCACAAAATATCAGAGCTGCCTAAGAACCTTCAATTTCTTCCATAAAAGAGAAATCACGTCCTAAACATGCACTCTCATGAGCTACTACTGAATTATCCAAGTTCACTTCCCTCTCTGTCCTGCTACACAGGGGAAATAAAAGACTCCCCAGCTACCTGCTGCTTGTCTACAGCGGAAAAAGATTCAGGATTATGCAAGTGGGAGGTAGAAACCCTACAACAAGGATTGGTGTGAAGCTGGGAGGGCTGGTATCATCACCTTCTCTTCGCTAAGAGGCTAAAACAGGAGGGCAGGCTCACCACAGCCCCGCACACCGGCTTGGCAAAGGGGACAAAAAATTAGGAGCATGCTGGAGCTCAGCACCCCGTGCTCCCCCTGTGGAGGAGGATCCTTGAATCCTTCAGGAGATGCTGCATCCACTTTAACCACGTACCTTAGGGGAATCTGGAGGCACAAACTGCTTGGGTTGCAGTGAATAATCACGTGGGGGAAAAGAGTGAATAGGGGAACACCCAGAGGGGACCACGCTTTGCTGGACAGCAAACACACGAGTGAGATTTTCCTTTAAATCAGCAGCAAAACCCAAAAGGTAACCGGGTAGAGCCAGTCTTGGAGCAAACAGCTGGAGGCCAAGACAACACAAACCTTCGCCTCCACCAAGTATAAATTCAGATTTCAAGGTGCTGAAGTGAAATGCTGACAGCTGCTGCAAGTCCGTGGCTATATTGGGAAGGAAAGCGCTGAATTTGGGTCACAGCGAGTCTTCGGAGCCCATCACACCAACAAATTGAGTGCAGATATGTGAAAGCAAAAGGGGACAGCAGCAATATGCTACCTTCATGATCCGATGCTGACCTGCAGACCTCCAGTCCCAAGCCATACAGCTGGCATTACATACAGCCCCATGACCACTATTCCCCTTGTCAGAGGTTTCTGTATATAACCAAGGCATTCATAAATAACCCCAAAACTCCATCCAGCTCTCGGAGCTCTGCCAGAACACCAAGTGATGCCCGCCTCCTGGCATCACCATGACATTTTCTGGTGCAACCCTTTCAAATGGCAACAAACAAGTCCTTAACTGGCTCTACAGCCACTCTGAAACTGGGTTTAGATGCTTTACCTACAGATAAAAGCACATGGAGTCAGTTTATCTAAGCATTGAGCCACGTACTATCTTACTGGTCCCAGTACAGTACCCTACTCATTCCACTCCGACATCTCACTACAATAAAGTTTTCAGTAAATCAGGGGGTTTGCCTAGAAGTCATGACCACAACTTGAATTTCTAGCATGTTTTCCACGTCACAATATGATCAGGGCTACCATCCCCAGAGGCATTTCAATACACTAACGAGCTTCCAAAAGTACATTGATATTTTAACAATATTTACACTTATGTACTACTAAATTTTCCTAAGAGCAAGTCACATCGCTGCTGTTCTTAAACTCTCACAAAAATAAGACATCTCCAAGCCGTCACGTACACTTACTAGGATGGCCAAGCTCAGTTTTTGTCATTGCTAATTTCTCCTTATCACAGCAGCAAGAATTTATTTCAAAGTGGACCCACCTCTGTTTCTGTGACAGCTCCAGCTACAAAACAGCACGAGCACTGCCAGAGATGTACAGGAATTAGTTTTACCATCAGGGCATCTCTTAACAACAGGCAAATATTCTTCAACCCCAAGACAATCGTCACTAATAAGCTAAAATTCAAAGCATACACCGGGACTCAAGGTTTCACGAGACGTCTTCCCACTTCTAAATACAAAGGTACCAAATGGAAACGTATCTGGGAACGTAGATATAACATTTTTTTGCCATTTTTCTTAAAAGCATCACATCAACAGAATTACAGCATGTTCAACAGAATTACAGCATGTAGGGAGATGTAGGAGCACCTAAACCCAAGGCTGCTCAGAGCTAATCCACCCTAAAACTTTAACTCAAGGAGCTCTATGAAGTCAGTCCTTCTCCATCCTGAAAGGCACAGCGTTACAGGTACCTGCCACCCCCCTGCCTTTGAAACAAGTGGCATTAATGCTTTTCTTAGAGGAAGAGCCAATGGAGGCAAGATGATTGGAGTGTTTTCCAGAACCCAGCTCTGAATTTATCGCCCGTTGCCTGCAGCGTTCCCCGGTGCGAGCTTCCACAGCAGGGTGAGATGGGCGCAGAGCGCTGTGACAAAGAAAACTCCCTTCTAAAAATGTGCAGGCATCAGGAAAACGATTCAGAAAGCAGCTGTTCCACAAAGCCCTGCGGAAAACACTCGTGCAGAGTAATTACCCTGCCGTGGAAGGAGTCTGTTCTGGAAGAAGCAGCTAACGGAGACCCTGGCACTTGTGGCTGCTTATTAAGGAGAAACAGATAAAGCTATCACCACCCCTTGCCACTAGCCCCATGCCTCCGAAATTCCCTGCACGGCTGCAGGTAAGGTGGGTGTGAGGCATTTACTAACAGACTCAATCGTCATTAATTTTTCAGGCTGGGTTGTTCTAATTAGTGAGCAAAAAAAGAAAAAAATCTAATTTAGGCTCGTCACTGCAACCTTATTTCAGCACACACTCGATGCAGGTAAGCTGCAGTAAGTTCTTTAGGCAAGTTCCCCTATTTCAGTCCAGTTGCTACAGCACAAGGCTTCGAGAGAAAAAACCTTTTAAATTGGGACTTCACAGCTCGGTTGGTCAAACCCTGCCCTTATTTTGAAAAGGGCAGAAAGTCCAAGCTCGGTCCTTGAGCTAGCACGTGCCTGTGTGCGCCCAGGGCAATCCTGGGCAAACAGAACCAAACCCCGATGATTATTTACATGGCTGGGTATCACTGCCTAAATACACCTCCGGGATGCTGCCTGGAGAAAGGGCAAACTGGATTTGTCCAGGACAAAATTTCTCCTTCCTCATTACGCTCAGAAAAAAAAAGGAAGAATAACTATGTTACAAACATTGCATTTAGAACAGCCAGAAAACTACAACTCATGTTATGATAGAAGCCCTCACTCCTGCAAGTCACTCTGGAAGAACCCCGAAGGACTTCTGCCTTGTGACTATCGTGAGATGCTTATAAATATTAAGAAACTAATTTTTTTCCTAATTAAAGTGGCCAAAATCAAACCTGACAGGCTTTATTTCTCAAGCACAACATCACTCCGCAGGTACAGAAGTGAAGAATAAAGAATTCTTCCCATACAGAATACTTAAGTGTTTTCCAAATGGCTGATCCACAAAATAGTAAGTTAATATATTAATTTAACTACTGTAATGCAAAATTATGCAGTGTTAAATCTACAGACAATGTCACATCTTTATATAAGCTAAAGGCAAGTAGTGTGCTTGTCTTTATGCTAAGCAGCAGCCTCTGCTACAGTGCACTGTGCTGGGAAACATTTTCAGGTGGCTCTTTTCACATCGAGGAGATTTCTGTTCTGTTTGTAGTTCAGCATTTCCCTAATGGTCACATCTAACACTTCCCTGAACCACCAAGATCTGAATGTATTTAACGTCGAACTCTCTGTTCCTGCTCGTTAATAACTGGCTTATTTTGAAAGGAAATTTACACTTCCCTGCCCAGAATTTTTTAATTGGTTTTAAAATCAGGTAGCGTAGCACATAGCAATGCAACGAAATAATTCAATTTAAGGACAGGGAACCAGGAAATACCCTTGGCAAAGCCACATGCAGCCTTCGCTTGGGATTAACTTCGCCGGCCACAGGGTGCCTCTGCTGCTCCACAAATACTCCGAAGCCGAGCAAATCGTTCCTGTTGGTTAATGACCAGCTGCAATCCATAAACTGTGCTCATGTGAGATGAAATCGATCGGCTCGGGATAAAGGTAGGTCAATATTTGATCATCCTGAAGTGCTCTCGTTCACTAGGATTGCCTGTCCTACAGAAGCAAGGCTCGCCTAGCTCAGACAAGGAACTCATCTACGCTGCAGCACGGTGACTGAGCCAGGCTCTGCGTGCACCCTGATACAGTGAGTTTTGATCGAGTTTCTCCAACACCAACCAGCTCAGCAGCCACTCTATTCACACAGCCTTTAGCATTTCTCAACTCCCACCACCTACTTGCCACGGCTCCTCAGCCCAGCTGTTTTTTCTAGGCTCGGAGGTGCGTGAATATAAGTACGGGCTGCAGCTTTTTGGCTGGTTTTATCAGGTGGGCTCGGTTCAACCTTGGTGGAAAACTCAATTTGGAAAACTCCCCCAGGGTTAGCACCACTGGTAACTACATTCGTATCCCAAACTCTAACTAGCTGATAACAAAACATCTGCAAACCTAGCACGCTGGAAAACCTTGCAGTGACCTAAAATTTTCCATGTCACTGGAAAAAAAAAATCCCGCGTTTTAAAGAAACAATTTAATCAGATTTCACTTTATGCATTACGTACAGAGCGGATTCTTCCACAGACATCTGATTTGCCATCCACCGAAGTATACAATTTCTAAACAGCCTCAAGTTACAGGTTACTTAAAAGCATTGCATGTGTATAGCCCTCCCTGCAGACAAAGCCAAGCCCAACCTCTATTTGCGTTGTTCCTTTCTGGGCGATTAATCACTGGTATGGGGGGTTACAATTTATTTCTAATGCGCCAGACCTACGGAAGTCACACAAAGAACATGATAAAGAGGCAGTACAATGCAATCAAAGCAAGCAGACACTCGAGCTCTGAAAAAGACACTTCACTAACTCTTTATTTCAAGAGTCCAAATCGTCTTTGCACACACAAGACTTCCATCAAGTTCAACAGGAGCCGTGTAGCCATAGTGAGGGCAGCAATGACACCCTACCGGCATGAACATTTCTGGACATCAAGCTTTGCAGTCACACAAATATTTACATCAGCCAGTTTGTACTGAATGCTTACTGACACTGAATGCAAGAAGTTGCTAATGCTGGGTACGCGCGTCCTTCGTTCCACTTCACAGTGCAGCACCGAGCCCTTACCTTATTCATAAAGAAGGCTTTCAGCGAGGAGGAATATATTTTCTATACATATGCATCAGCTTGCTTTTGAAGAGGTTTATGCTAGAAAGGCCTCCCTCACGCTCTGAGGTCTAAAATGCGTTTAAAAGTGAGTAAGCTGCACTACATAGAGAGGAGACAAGCTGTTTGGAGCAGACCTCTTCACATTTACACATTGACAAACGCACACAGAAGCATAAAGGTGGATGTAAACGAAGACAATCTGCTTCAGAAATCCTACACCCAACCCGGGGTCAGGTTGCAGAGGTTGGGTGTGCGCGTGGAAGACCCAGTTCTGCAGAGCTCTGCGAGGACCTGCACGGTTTCTCAGCAGGGGAGCACGGCAGCAAGAACAGAGCGATCCCTGAAACGGAGCCTGTGCAGACAAACCCCAGCACTCCCATTTTCTGACAGTTTCTCCAGAGTTTCTCCCCCTCGTCTGTCAGGTCTAAGTGGAAGGCTCCAGAGAGTGGAAGCTAGGCGTTCAGGTATTTAGGTTTGAAATGGATATCAAATGCGATTTGACATTGCTGCCAGCCAGGATCTCAGACAAGGAGACAGACAATTTGTAACACATGCTCCCTTCACATGACACGCTGCGATTACAAGACTGGAGACACATACATTACTATTACCTCAACACACGCCAGCGTCCTGCTGCCAAGTTATTCAGCTGCTGAGAATGAAGTTGTAGGACAAAACAATATATCATGGCTAGCTACATGAGCAAAGAACCACCACCCCCTCTCCCACGAAACCCAAAATAAAACCCATCATCTTTAATTCCAGACAGCCCATGAATCTCAATTTTTCCCGACAGGCAAAAAACAATCACCGCGTGACGGGGTTTTATTTTCTTCTCTTCCCCCCTCTCTTTTCTCCTTACATTTGCTAACTCAAAAATTCAAAGTCAGAAAAAATATATGTATTTAGTCAGAAGTACGTCAGTTACATTTTTATTAACCTACTCCAAGGGAAAAGCTTCAGGGATTCACCATACAAGTATAAAACCCCTCTCAAACACCTAGGGGTTACTATATTACTTCATCCCAGCAGTCAATCAATGCAGTAAAAAAATTAAAATACTGAAAATGGATGCTTTTCCCCCTCTTCCATGTGTCCAGTGATTGCTCCGTTACAGCGTGATGAGGTCTACCAGGTTGCCTTTCGGAGGGGTCATGTTGTCTGGAAAGAAGTTGACTAGTGTATCAAACAGCTGAGTTCTCTGCGCGTAAGTGTGGTCAACATCTGAAAATCCTAGGGGGAGGAAGAGAAAGGAAAGCTCGTCAGCACTCACTGCTTTAAACGCTCGGTTTAGCTGCAGAATACATCGGTTTCTGATTCTGGATGGCTGTTGGCTATCTGCTGCTTCTGCTTTAACCCCTTTGCCCATGAACATGTTGCTGTAGCCAGTGCTGAGTGTTAGTTAACAGCTTTATTCCCCCCTGCAGCCCAGCTCACATCTGTAGTGTTGTACCAACAAGGCCGCTAGCTCCCCATCCCACCTACTACACACACAGAGCTCGTGTCACCCCAAGCCAACATCAAAATTAAAACTCCATAAAAAGCAATAAGCAAACGGCTGTCAAGCCCGTGGACAGTCCCTGAAGAAATTGGGGAAGTGACAGTCCTCAGGGGACCGCTCTGATGTCCCAGAAAACAAGATCTCTGCAGCTATTTTTGTTTGGTGCCTCGTTTCTTCTGTCCTCAGGCTCTCCTCATTATCTCACGGCTGTCTTAGCCAGAACTGGTACTTGTGCTGCTTGCAGTTTTGCTCGAGACAAGCTCTGCTGATGGTAGGAGTCCCAAGTTAAGAGCTGTTATTTAATCCCTGGACTGCACTGAGGTCCCAGCCTGAGTCTTGGCACAGGGTCTTCGCCAACTCGATTTGTGAAGTGCCTCCTCCCGACAGGGGAGGGTTTAGTCTACCGCAGCAGCATTGTTTATCCAAATCCCCATACTTAAACCATCAACAGCAAGAACAATAGAGCGGGCATGCAACGATTTCCTCTGCTTTGTATTTACTTAAATCACTGGTATCTCAAAAGAATGCTTTTTAATTCACTCTTCAGTTAATCAAAGCCAACCAAGTTAATCAAATCAAGGAGGGCTTGGTTGTTTTATTTCAGCAGCACTACTTGATGTATGATGTCCTCCTATCTGTAAAGCCAATCTCTTAATACAGCATTGTACTGTAAAACACAGCAGTGTTACTGCAGGATAAACTAATTAATCTTTTAGAGCACTTAGAACTTGAGAGGGGAGGGCAAGCATTCCTGAATCAAGTGCTGTCTTTCTTCAAAAACCCTTATTTTAAGAAATAGCATGAACTGGGTAACATCCTCCAAAGCAAACAAGCTCACCAGAGCTTCCTCATCCAGCAGGGCAGACAGAGCAGTGGCCTTTTCCTTCCTTCAGTTCCTTAGATTGGGAATTACACGTTTGTCAAAAAAAGTGAAGTCATCCATGCTCCCAAGAAGAGCTCGGTAACAGGATGGCAACACAATCACAGGAACGTGAATTATGCCAATGGTTCTTCCTATAGCTCGCCCAGGATTAACAGCTGAACCCTGGAGAAGAGTTAACTGGATAGAATAGCAAAACAAATTATGGCTTTGGCTCAGGCCTCCTGTTTTCAGACCTACACGCCACTGCTGTCTTCAGTCTTGACATCCTGCCCAAAGAACTCGTTTTGCAAAGAACAGGGCGAACCAAACTACTCCAGGAATTGCAGCTATCCCAGCAAACAGCGCCGTAGCCATGCTGTGAGATTCCAAAGTGACATGACGGGAGTTACTTTATTCTGACCAAGGCTTCTGTTTATTTGGGTAACAGTAAAGCTTCAGATGTAATAAGAGACACAAAATACTCCCCAGAGGCATGGATTTAAAACCACTGGTGACAGATGTTTTAAATATGGGCTTGAGGCATTGGACACTGGTCATTATACTCCCTATCAAATGCCTGTAATGTGGCACTTCGTGTATTCAAACCTAAAAGGGCTCACAATACTCCTAAGAATTTTAAGCTAAAAAAAAAAAGAGCAGAAATGAACAGTAATGATCTTTACGAGAGGGAACATACTTAGTATGATTCTTCTGCTGCACAATACTCACCAAGAGTGGTGAAATCCGAGCCAGACTTAAATAACGCTGAGGCAAGAAGCTGAAACTGCAGAAGAGGAGGTGGGAGAAGAAACAAGTGTTATTAACTGTGTGGGGAAAAAAAAAAAAAACACAAAAAGATTCATAGTGGCACAGGTGGCTTTAGAGTTGCTGGGTTTTCTTTGCACAACCCTCAGAATTACTGTGATACGCATACAAATAACAGCAGTGCTTTCACATGAGCAACACCGTTTGTCACCTTGGAAGCACAAGTTGGATGTTTTTTCCAAGAGGTCTTGGTTAGACCAACATCGGTACAATGAAAGGTATTTGACCAGGAGAGTGCTAGCATTTAATTTTATGTGTTTTTAACATTTTTCACCTCTTTGGCAGATATCAGAGCATAAAAGTCAGGTAAACTCTCTTTCAAGCAACATTCCTAGAGATGATTGTGGTACAGTCTCTGCAAGGGCAGATTAGATGGCACGAAAACAGGTTAACTGCTCAAGTGCAGCATCAACTTCTTGAACACAGGGAAAGCTCTTAAATGGTGATAACCTTTCGGAATTGCCAGAGCAGCTCCCATCACAAGCTTGTTCAAGGCAAGGTCTTTTTAAGTTAAAAAAGAAGAAAAAGTCCCTTGCTTGGGAACATCAGAATCAAGAGTGAAAGTGGTTGAAGTAGCACATTCACAGCTTTATTCTCCCCTAATGCCTCCCCAATAGACAGTCAGCACTAGCTTCCCTCTGCCCCCAGCTGCTGTTTGCAGTTCCTCGTGTCACAGCAAAGCCGTTTTGTCATGTTTCTTCCAAGAATTAGCCAATCCCTTAAAGGCTTGCAATCTTTTGTCTCCTGCCTGTGTGTCTTTACAGCACACAGCCCAAGCAAAGGAGGTTAAAAACAGAAGAGAAGCAAATATGTTGAGGGAGGGGGTGGGGAGAACAGCCAGGAATTACATATCCATCAGTGTAACTTCAATTTCAAGAAGAAATGGAACAGAGGATGGAGAAGGTGACAAGTAGCAGCCAAAGCAGATTTGGCAACTACAGGTTGCATCACTTCGATCTAATTTATTCTGGAGCAGGACAGCAGGCCCTAGGGACGGGACTCAGACATTTTCCATCTTGACTTCCATAGCACTTTGTATGTTTTTATATGTTATTTATGGTAAATTAGTGAGGATTTGCAAAGATTAAGCTAGCAGGGAGTGGCAAATAGGTCAAATAACTTCACTGGGGGTTGCCATCAATGCTCTGACACCGAAACAGTGCCATGAATGGGAAGGAACAGCCCTCTAATGAGGACCCCAGGGCTTGCAGGGGTAACCTGGCTTGACAGGACACCTTCGTTCATCCACAAAGCTCACACTGTGCCCAGACAGGCTGTTAGCTAGCTGGCAGCCTTCAGCCTGTTCTTCCATTTCATCCAGGTTACAATGATGGATCAAGATGCAATTCACTAGGGCCAAGCGCAAACCAACAAAACCAGGAATAATCAGACAAAGCAGGACACGTTCTGTTGGATCATCCTATTGCAAAAGTGACAAATCTAGTAGGAAATGCATGAGAAGGAGTAGGTCTTCAAGTAAATCAAGTGCTCTTTCTGTTATCAAGGCTCCTAAGTTCTCATCTACAATAAAGCGACCACTTTTGGATGCCCTATATCAATTAGCAGTATGCGGGGAAAGCACTAGAAAAATCAAGTGGTTTGAAACTCAAGCTCTATTAATCAGGTTAAAAGGAGTCAGGGTTGCACAGCCTCCACGGAAGAATGTCCAAGAACGAAACAACAAGTCACAAACGTGAAAGGCACCTACAAAAAGGTAAATCTACAACTAAGTGCAAGAAGACACAAAAATCACTAAGATCAACTTCAGTATGACATCAAGAAAAAGAACAGCCTAAAGTACGGCCTCCTTACTGGTGTGCTGGAATAAATTTGCAGGTTTTTGTGGAGGCTATTATCGCAGAAAGCAATCAATAGAGGCATTTAAGAGCAAGTTAGGAAGATACAGAATTGACAGACTGCAGAATAGGGGGAAGAGGTTGATTAAATACCCTCTTCAGTGAGGTCTGATTACATGAAATCAAAAGGGACTGCAACGCTACACGAGTATTTGCTGCTAGAGCGACTTGGCTCCACGTCAGTACCGTATGTAAACAGAAGCCCAGCCTAAACAGCTCCAAAATTCCTATAAAACCAGTGGCTGAACCCGTGCTCTTTCTGACTGTGAGTGCCATGTCCTGGCCACCTTCCCCTGAGCACACAACTGCCTTCGGGGCCTGCTGCCAGCTGCCTGGTGATATGCTAAGCCAGCTCGGCAGGGACAGGGCAGATGCCACGTGCTTCGAGGGGCTCCTTCCTCCCCCAGCAACCGCAGCCATCCTGCTGGAAACAGAAGTGAAAACAGAAGTGAGCCCTGACTGGGGCCAGGCCACAAGATGCCCAGCTCTAAGAGACCAAACAGCCGGATCCAGGTAGGAACTCGCTGAACTGAGACCAAAAATCAGACCCTCTGCCAAGTATCCCTGTCTCTTCACACCATGCATGACGAATTTCCACTGCTATGAGTTCCTCTCCAGCTTTTTTGGGGAAGGAATATCTTGTCTCTTTTCCCTGATGCCGCTGCACTTCAGTTAACCTTGAGTGTTGTGTTTTCATTGCCTTTAAAAGGATGTTTTATGCATCATCTCACACTTTCAAAGCACTTTCTGATAGAAGAGTCAAGCACACAAGTTATGAACATCAATTACGGACAGCACTGATGCTTAAGCTGGCTCACTCTGCATTTGCATTACAATGTCAGCTAGCCCTGTGATGTTTTCCCAAAGGGCCCTTTCTTTTTTCTTACCCCATGCATAGCACGGCTGTGGCTTACTCAACACCAGGTCTCCTGCGCACTCTTCATAGCATATATCTGATGCAGTTGTTTGTTTTCTTTTCCCCATGCAGCTCAAACTGTGCTCTAAAGCAATTAATTTCTTCACCAGTTTTCCTACTGTCTTACCTGCTATCCTGTCAGACAGCACTTTAAGTTCTGATTCTTTTGGGATCTGCTATATCACTTTAAGTTCTGATTCTTTTGGGATCTGCTATATGAAACTACCAGCATTTGATTTAGCAAAACATTTGGTATCAAACACCTTCCCCTGAAATCAGTTAGAGTCAGAAGAGCAAAGCCCTCAGCAACCCACCCATCGGATCTCTCCCACTGGGTACCGGAATGAAAGACCCGATTAGTGACCATCTAGGAAAAGCCATTTGCTTAACGTCACAAAGCATCTCTCTTACAGAATTCAATTAGAATTAGAACTCAATTATCCAGCAGAAGCATCCAACTGCTTTCGTCACAACTCCACCTATTTTATTCCGACAACCCCTTTGCTCCCTGGCTGCAGCTACTCCAAATTAAGCCTTCACTCACAAGACCAGTTTCCTTTGTTACTCAATTAACTTCTCTATCTGAGATTCAACCCATCTTCTGAGCTGGGATTAGGGTTCCTTAGAGATAAACAGGTCCGGTTAACTAACACAAGGTGCATCAGTCACGTTAAAGACAAATTAAGACAACACCAGTAATATTAATTCCAGCATTTTCTGACTTCCAGCCTTCGTGTTTCCATTATTACTGCTCTTTTAGTGTTGCATGTACTTTTATCTACCTGAAGGGGTAGATAAAGGGGTACCTGAAGTTTCTACCTGAAGCAAGAAAAAAAAAAAACATGCAGGTTTTAGCCTATTTGCTCATCTGTTTGCACAAACAGACCCATTAACACCAAGTAACTCCCGGCTGGGATACCTGGCGGGTTGCATGAATCAGACCTAATTCCTCCTCCCCAACGTCCCCGTGCTCTGAGCGCTCAGATCACAGCAGAAAGCAATTTTGCTCCGCTTTGACCCATTCTGTCGGGACGGTGCCTCGCAGTGCAGGCACAAAGAAGAAGCAAGAGGCTCGAATTCTTTGAGGATGGAGCCGTCACAAGCTGAAGTCTGGGAGGGCTGAACACTTTTTTCAAAGGCTCCTTGGCTCCAAAACCTCTGTTCCTGCAGCACGCAGGCCCTGAGGCTTTACAAAGAATCACAGCAGGACACGAAGAACAGAAGCGTGCTTTTCTTAGCTCCTTCCTAGAACTATTTTTCCTATTTGGGCTTAAATTTTCCCAGAAATTTCAGTCTAACGCAGACCCAAACAATACTTTTGGGCTCCGCTGGCTTTATCTGGCAAGTTTATTAAAGAAAAGGTCTCAAGAATGGAAAGTATGAAGCAGCCTCGAACAGGGGCCTCCAGCCCAGACTACGAGCTAGTCAGGCCTCAAATTGGCCTCCAGGTCCTTGCTCCTTCTCCTCCCGTTCTCCAAGAAAAACAGAAAGCAGCTTTTACTTGCACTTTGTAGCTCAGGGCAATCACAGGATCCAGCTGAAATCTTCTCTCCACCAAATGCAGAATTCTCTACGCAAATCTCAATCTCGTTGTACAAAATCATCTCACTCCCCTTTAATTGGGCAGCACTGGTCATTTTTTTCCAGCACCACTGGTCATTTTTTCCAGCACCTTCATTTCTTCTGCAGACCGCTAAGCAGCAGCAGTGTTCTGGGTGTGATCGCTCCAGCATTCGAGGAACATGTTGTTCTTAGCCTCATAAGTGATTGACTGATGTTTTCCTGCTTTACTAGCACATGTTTTTAAGTTAAAAACTTGGGAACTCACTATAAATTCCCATTTTGATCTTCCTTACGTCTTTAAAAGCTTCTTCTTCTGAATATCTAAACCATCACTGAAGGTACATATATTTGTATATGAACTAGAAGAACACACCCATGCTGGCAGATTTTTTTTTTTTAAATCAAGAACTACCAATGCCAGCTTTTTGTACAATTTTCATCTTTCCATGAACTATAATGCAGACAAACTTCCATGTGCTCTGGGGATCTACGCTCCTTACATAAAGCATCAGAGCTATTAATCCACGGCCAGTAAATGACAAAGATCTGGAAGTACTGAAGAGATTTAAGTGATTTCAAGCAGAAATACAGTTAAGGAGAACTGGATCTGCATTCGTGGGCAACAGCCGAGCTGGAGCTGGCATCCAGCCTCTGGCCACTAAAGCAAGCACCCATGAGACACCTATTGCTCACAGGCATCTATGACTTCCTTTTATAAAAATTAAAAAGGAAGTAAATCTGCCATCCCGTTAACATTGCTAAAATTCACAACAAAGAAAGGAAAATCTGGGGGTATGTTCCTACTGTCAATCATTCATGCTACTTTAAACAAAATTGGTTACTAACGCCAAAGTTAGTTTCAAGAACAGTCTGTTTATTTTCTTTGGCATCCAACTCAAAACAGCTGAAGAGACTTGCCTAACAAAGTTAGAAGAAATTACTTGTATTATAAAACAAGCAAGCCTTACCCTGCAGTGAAATTCTGCTTGTAATATCATACCCCACAGACCAGTCTCTAAGAGAACTGTAACACAAAGTCAGGGATGAACTCATAGAGTTTTGTCCTTTCCAGATTTAACAGCAGGCCTGGAGAGAGGGAGAAGAACATGCAGAAAGGAAGGTGATTTCGTTTAAAAACTTGCCACACTGAGAAGCCACATGGTGTTTGATGGTTGCACAGAGCAGGACAATTAGATATTAATCTGGTATTAATTACGACCATCTCAGCTACAAATAAAGACAGAGCACGTAGGTGTCTGTGCCGAGATGCACAATCAAATTGCTGCTTGAAATCTGATATGGAATCCAAAAAGCCTGCGTCAGTCCTCTGGAAAGCACACGAGCTATTTGAAGATGTAATGCCAGAGCAAAAAGCCAACCCGATGTGATAACCGGAAGGTAAATTGACGTCAACTGGAAATACACCCAGTCGCTACCAGTGCGGCGGCTGGCCCCGTGCCACTGACCAGGCAGATCTGTTCCAAGGCAAAAAGCTCCAGGAGTCCAAGCTTTTTTGACCAGCAACTTTTTTGCAAAATAAACAAACAAGAAAGACTCTCAGAAATTGTTAAATGATTTTAGGAGACCGCTGGAACCGAGCTTTAAATTCTGCCGAACAGCAAATGTAGATCTGGCAGACCCACGGGACAGACAGAAGCTATTGAATTTTCCTTGGGTCGGGCATTAGGATTGCAGAGGAACGGGTCACCATATTCACCCAGCTGGTTTGAGCTACCTCAGCTCGTGTGTTAGATCTTTAATGCGCAGAACACCAGTAAGTCCTGTGAAAAGGAGTAATTAGTTTTCAACTTTTTATTCTGTTTGAACCCTGCATGATAAAGCTACTTTTACCCCAAATCTCGACTCCACGCAGTCAGGAAATTCATTCTCAAGGTGGACAAATTCAATACTAAAGACTGAACTGGGACCATCAAACACAGAGAATGAAGGGACTCCCTATTCCTTACGTACACAAGGTACAGCCTTAATGGCAGTTCCTTTGGGCTGCTGGGTACAGTACTCAAGGCAGAGGAGCTTGTTGGTTGTACCACAAACATTTTCTGTTCCGGCAACAGAAAGGCACGAGCAGCCAAGAGATGTAGGATATCTTTGGGAGTAGCTGGCCAACAAGACCCATGGCCTTCACAGGCACGAGGAGGCTACCAGAACACATGCCACAGAGAGAAATGCAAAGCATTGAACACAGGACATCATCTTATGTTCCAGGTGGCAGAGGAGAACGTAAGAGAGCACTAGAATCATTGTCATATGTTATAGGTTATTACAGATCCAAATTGGAAGAAGAAAGTGCTGTGACACTGCTAAGATTGGGTAGAATTAGGCTGAGCCTCCTTGAAGCGTGCTGCATGGGAAAAATCTTTTTCCAGCTGAAGAAAATGAGGAATAATTATGTCTTTCCTATGCTAGAAATAGCTAGAAAAGGTGTGAAAGTACTTGAGATATGGGACAGGCTCAGCGAGAAAGCACCGAACAGAAAACTAGCAGGCACAGCAATTGCACGTTTTATTGGACCAGAAATTCATGAAGCCTAACCAGAATTTACAACAGTCAAATGTGATCAGTAATGTTTGTAAATTTTTTTCCTTAATTTCAGTAACTTTACAATTTTATGCTGTGCTTATGCAAGAAGGCTATTCCCCTTAAAATAACCCTTAAAATTCCCCTTAAAATAGCTTTTTGTGCCTGTATAAAGATCATTTCTCTTGATCTGCACTCTATTCTTCGTCATCTACCCAACCACAGCGCCGAATGCTTGTGTATCTAGCTGGCTGCCCCAAGTTCCACGTGGAAATTAATGGCAGAGTTAAATCAACCACCTTATCTGACACTTTACACTACTTCTTTAATTCCTGCTGTAAAGTGACACGTACTGCGGTACTGGAATCAAAACAGGAAGTGGGAGCAAATTCCTGGAACAAATCAAAGAACATGCCTACAGGATAATATTCAAAACAGAGGAAATAAGAGTTTTAAGGTTTAGCGAGCAGCTTGCATTACAACCTACTTCCAGAAATGGATATAATCGAGAAAAAAAGTTCCTTGCCTCCCCCAGAACTATTTGATATTGACAAGCCAAAATGCAGCGTGAATAGCAGTTTCTATTCACTTTCTACCACACAACCAACCACAGACTCGTGACATTTCAGCAAGTTTATGTTTCAATTAAAGCTCCCAAAATACACACCAGCACGCTGGAATTAAAACAAAGGCCTAATCTTTGCTATTAAGAGCGCAAAACCTATTTTATCTGGATGTGTAGCTGCAAAATGCCTGTTTCTAAAGCAGTGCGATCCTTAGCATGGAGAAAATGATAGAGCAAAGTATCGTGCGCTGTTTGAGCTTTTCACACTGAATAAAAACAAAATGTAACAGGCTTAAAATCTGTGCTAGAACATGAGAACACAGTTTACATTTCTTTATGAGACAAGGATCGTTCCTTGTTACCTCTTTTGTCTCCTCAGGGTCTGAGTGATCCACAGTTACATACAAATCATTCTGTAGGTACTTCAGTGCACTGAGAGGATCAGTCTGAGCTTTCTCTTCAAACCTGCAACGAAGAGGCACAAAACTTGAGCACAACTATTTCCTTTAGGGCTAAATACAGCTATTTCTATTAAGGGCAGCTCAGCCTCATATTTGCTCAAATGCGTGCTGCCGAGCCAGCCTGAAACACAGAGGAGTGGTTTTAGGGGCTTTAAGGGAGTGACTAAGTATTGTACTCTTACTTGAAACACCCAAAAGCGTATGTATTAACAAAGTGCTGTATATAAGCATGAAATATTTAGTATAGTTAGTTTTCCCATGAGTAGAAGTATGAATAGCACCTCACACGAGGAGCATGGTTCAGACAGACAAGCCTCGAGCACTGCAGCCCCAGGGATATTTACATTCCTGACCGCACAGGAGCCTGGCTACAAGGAAAGGGATGGAGAACACTCCCCACCTCTGCCAGACAACAAAACAGAGAAGAATGGGGGTGAAAAATAAGTACTGCATTTTGATATTCCACCTTTCAAACGAGCACACACATGTAAACATTGGGTATGCATCAGTGTTATTTTCTCACTTTCTTTGAATAAGAGGAAACATTAACTGCTGTGAACTCCCAAAGAAACACACGCAGCCATCTACACTCAGAAAAGGACTCTGGGCTCAGCATCCTCAGCAAGCAGAGCTGCTTCCCTAGAGCACTGAGCTGGGTGAATAATCCTAAAATTTTAACTCTCATCCTTTATCTATTTTTCCTCCTATCACCTATCTGCTGAGTACAGGATTAAACTCCATGTTATCATCTTCAGAATCACCAATGCGTCTTTAACTTAGACAATTTTGGATTCAAGCAACAAGGACCTTAAAAATCATGTTCTCAGTGACTTAACTGCTGTATATCAACTGTCTGACAAGAATGCAATATATTCATAATATACTTTAATTACCTTTACCAGACTGACAAGGTATTTCAAGTAAAAATGGGCCACACTGAACAGATTAAAGCTACCCAACTGATAACACAGTGGACATCTGTAGCTGACACTCCAAAATCATCTAAAAATTCAAGTCACTTTGTCCACAGAATGCAAAGACTATGTCTGTTACCTGATGTATATAACATTTTGGTAATCAAACACTACTTCCTCCAAACATTGATATAGATTTTTTTAGATGATATTGTCACAATCCAGAGAGCTCCAGCAATGCAGCCGTCATACCAGCTCTAAATTGGCATGTTTGGCTGCCTCACATACCCCAAGAAATGGGAGAATGGTGCATTAAACCTCAACTTCTGCCAGACAATATGTAACAATATTTACTCTGAGCGCAATTTATGCAAGTGAAAACAAGTAATTCAGAGCTGTCTCTGGAGGCAGTACAGCTGCATTTGCATACTACCACGGGAGTTAATAAATCTCACAGATTACTGGCAAGACTTGGATTTGTTTTTGTAGGTATTCTTATCTAATGCATCGCTAACTTGGAAAAAGCCTCATCCAGCTGCAGCGACTGAGAGTTGAATATAGCAATTTGCTTGCTGCCTCAGAAGATACCATTAGTAAAAACTGACCTTCAACTCTTGGCAGGACCTGATAACAAAGTACTCTCACCAAGAATGCAGAAAAGAAGCATTTATTGGTTTCAAATCATTTGCTGAATCCTGAAAGGTTCTAACTGCTAGAGTTTCATGCTTAAGGTAACCACAAGAGCTTGATTTTAGAAGTTGTTGCCCCTTAGCAAATATAAAGCAGCTCTGAAACATCCAGAGTGCAAGTACCACAGCGCAGCTGAATTCTGCATAAGTGAGATCTTTCAAGAGGTTCTGAAAGAGAAACACTGATGACCTCACCGTGGAGGAGTCTCAGATGTGCAAAGGAATTCAGCCCCCAGACTTCATTAGCATCCCTGGGAGCTGTTACTATCTCCTAGCACACTGCTTCGGAAGCATTTCCTTTTCTTGGGAGGTGACAGTACCGAAGCACATGTTGATGAGCAGCAGAGTGAAAACGGAATCTAAAAATTCTCCATTACTCCCCACACAATAGGCAGACTTGGTTTTTCGGTTTTAGAACAACATAGTAAAACCAGAGCGAAGTCAATGATTCCAATTTTGTTGTTTAGCCCTGCTCTACTGCTTTTAATGTTGAACTGTTTTGGTTTTTAATTTTTTTTTCTTAACTGAAAATAATCAGCAAAGTTGCAGATCGCCATTTAATCGGTGAAGTGATATTTACCAAAACAATTTACAGGGTATTTAAGTTTTAGAATCTTGAAGGAAGAAATAATAAAAGGACTTCTGAAAAATGTGAAACATTTTTTTTCTATACCTGTGCTTTCTTATGAGGTATTTGCAGTGTCTTAGCAGGTATTCCTTCGAAGGTCGACAGAGCTTCAGAGACCAGAAGTCATCTAATCTCATCTTTGGAGAGCAGGACTTGCCGGGATTCCCTCCAAACAAGTAATGAACCTACGCAAACGAGAGGCAGATCAAGAAACTGTTTATGTACATCCATTAAACAACGACTATGTCAACATATTTGGAGAGGTTTATTCTGGAAGAACTCTCCCTTTTAGATAAGCTGCTCCATCTTATTATGAACCTCATTAGGTTTACTTTATCCCATAGGAAATAAAATTCTCTGAAGTGCTTATATTTTAAGATAATAAAACATCCACAAACAAGGCAATCTCTTTCTTTAGGAAAAAATTATAAGCATAAATACTCAAGTACATAACATGAGTCGAAAAGGATCTGATTCAAATCTTGTTGCCCTGTTCCAAATACCTGATGCAAACACCACAAACTGGTGGGTGACCAACCTCTTTTCCAATCTTGTCCTCAAAGAAGCCAAACTACCATCATCATGAGACCGTAAAAATTAAGGCACCTGCATTAAGGCGTTTCACCATTTAGGGTGAAGTGGATTGTATACATATAATTGTGAGGTGACTCCAGCAATCAAGACTCTCTTTGAAGAAGAAAATTTTAAGCTTGTTAGGTAGACTGAGAAAAAGGAATTTTGTAGACTAATGCACTGAGTCCAGTCAGAGCACTGTCAGTGAAGGTACAATACTGAAGCACCAACTCCAGGCAAGCAGCATTTTCCTTGAGTCAAAGAAGACCACAATGTTCCCCAAAAACAAGATCCACTGGCAAAGTGAGTGGGAAGTCTTAAAGATGCTCAAAATAAAGTGCCAAATCCAGCCCTGCAAACCATAATCTTGGGAGATGACAATAGCCCTGCATCCCCCTCAAGTCCTGTAAGCTCCAGACAACCTTAATCTGTCTTGCAGACAGAAATATTGTCTTGTTCTCTGGAAGGACAGATTTATTTCACCTTAATACAGCAGCCTAGCTGCAAGATGTTTGATATAATTACTACCTGAGGAACAGAAGGGAAGATCTACCTCAATAAAGAGTAAAACAAAAAAGGCAAAATTCTAATGCTAAGAAGAGCTGAGAAAGGAAAGCCTCAAATCTCATTTGGAGTCAGTCCCAACCGTTGCTGTGACTGATCATCTAGCAATCCGGAGACACCAATCATGGAAAGACTGACTACAACTGTATGCAGAGTTCATTAGTTTGAAGGTAGCTCAAATGAAGTAGTCTTTAACAGCCCATCTGATAGCTTCAGATGCAACATCTTTGAAATGCAAAGCTATATTTGCAGAACGAGGAAAATCTCAAGGAATGTGGAAGCGTTAAAAAAAAAAAAAGACCATTTCTTCACTTTTTTTTTCTTCACATCATTTTGTATTTCAGGCTCTGAACTGCTGATATTAAACAGACACAAAGGGTCTTCAAATTCTGAGGTTCAAGAAGCTTAACAAGCTACCTTTCTACACAGCTTTAAAAATAATCACTCAAAACAATGTATTCTACATCCCACTGATGTAGGCTCTCCTTATTTATATCAGAGGAGTTTAGAAAGGTCATTTGAACAGAGGTTTCTAAAAATAAGACTCTTCAAAACAAGCACATCAAACAGCTCTTCAGATAAAGCTGGGCAACTGCCACGATTTAGAAACCTTCACAATAATTTACAGAATTCTGCTCTCCATCTCATGGTACTTTACACTTCAAGGATTGAACAGTATTTACAGCCTATCATTAATGCATGCAATGAAGACAAACAACGCAAGGTCTCCATACAGAAGTTGCACCCCTTCTTCCTCAAACTTCCCCCCTTCACCTACAAACTTTCCCTATTTAATTAACATCCTACAGAATGATAACTACATTTGTCTTTTTCAGTTTAGGCTGTTTCAAACTGAGTAAAACAAATTATTATGTTTAATCACATAATATCCCTGAAATTTGAAGTAAATTTGTCACTAATTTAAATTCATAGATAACTGAATTACAGAAACATAATCCTTGGGTTTAGGTTTTATCGGTTAACTTGCATAATGCCCTAAGTTTGCTCATCAGTCATGCATACACTATAAACAATTTAAAGCATAATTAAGCAGGTATTTGTCCGTTAAAATCAGATAGTTCTAAAGAATGATCTTTGCTTCTGACATGCAGGGGAAGGTAAGAATCTGCTGTAGCAAGTGCCTTAACAGAATGAAAACAGTGTTCAAACACTCTCTCATAGAAATGTAGAGTATTTGGAAGGATGAATGCAACAGTTTTTGTTTTCTTTAATTTAAAGAAAACTCCAGTTGCTAGCAGGTTTTTAGATCCACCCCTGGAAGATAATGCACAAAGCTTCAGGTGTTTTCAAGTACGAAAACAGTCAGTAGCTGGCTGCTGGACAACATCTGCAGGTTTAGTAAAATTCACTGCCTACATTTTGATTGTGTGTAGGAGCTATCACAGTTACTTTGCATTCATGGAGAAAGTATCTTAACTGCTTATATCAAAACACAATAATGAGTTAACCGAAATTTACCCATCAGACTAATCCAAACACGATCATCAGACAAAAAAACGTATTAAACTGTACCACCTGTGAAGAATCAACCATGCTAGATGAGCAACAAGACTGAAATCATTGCGTATGTATCTAAACCCTCATACCTTGTGCAACTCATCGTATACCAGTTGATGGGCAAACCTTGGGCAGGGCTCCTCCTCCTGAAGGCTTTTACCTGGATTCTCTTTTGCTGCTTGGTCATTTTTATAGACACAAGACCTGTAATATACAATAAGTGATGGTTAATAGTACCTCGGTGGTATCTTCAGATGTTGCATTACTTGGGAGCAGAATGGTCACTATGAAATATTTTTCATTATGGAGAATAGCATCTTGGACATGTTACAGATATGGGAAACCTGGGCCACCAACTTTAACAAAACTATGATTTCAATCACTGATTTCCATGCTGGCTTAAGGGTTTTTTTTTCCAACTGAAGACCCATTTTTAAAAAACAGCACACGTGCATTCACAGTGACTGGCCTCATATTAAAGGAGAACTTAGATACAACAATGCTGTCAGCTCCAGAAAGGGGCAGTGGCGACCAACTACCAAATACAATACAGCAAATAGATGGAGATATTTTCTCAGAATACCAAATCTAGCAGCCACCTGATTTAATACTGAATCCAGACAGGAAAGAGCTGATAGCTCTAGCATGAACTTTTCTCCATCCCCATTCATAAAGAGTGGAACAGTTTCCTTCACTTCTAATAAACAGTACCACGTACTCTGGAATTAACAACTTCCATTTTGACTGAATTCGTTGCACTGACAATGAACCCTGGCCTTGAGCATTTCCTACAGGAAAAACTTAATATAAGGACTTCTCCTCCATCCTCCAGTACAGGAAGAACTCACACAGCTTCCCCCTTTCACGTGTCTTTTTTTCTAAAGACTCTGGGAGAGGTGATTGAAGAGAATTCAGTTGTCTTTAAGATTACCAACCACTGCATGGTTATAAGTAGTTACTGAGTTACTTGGGAGGAATGATTGTGTAGGATTGCTTTCTAAAGAAATCTGCGTGGAGGTTAGAAATAGTACTCCTTTCATCGACTTACCAGCTGTTCCTGACAATGTCATAAATCCAGAAAGAATTCCTTACATTCTCTTCCCGCTTCTCCTTGTCTTTACTGAGCCCTGACAAGACATGGATTTCGTTCAGTTCCGGATCAATGGTAGCCCTTTGAGTGAAACCTGTCATTGGAACTGACAAAAAAAAAGAAGTTACACACTAAACATTCAGGAGGACACAAGAAGGGATCCAAGCACCAGACAAAAGCATTTCCCTCCCTCTGAACTTCAGCAGATTTTCCAATATCCAAGGTACAAGCACAAGATTTCATTTAACTAACTTCTGGGGTAAAGAGCATCTCAAGTCCAACCTCACTACTTAGTTTCCCTATTTTTCTTTTAAGTACTTTCACCTCTTCATCTTTCGTATAAAACCAATACCGAGTGAAGCCAAGCCTGTATTTTTTCTCTCCTTCAGTGTTCTTGTTAATTGCCACAACTTAAAACTGTTACAGCACATTTCTAAAGAGGAGCTGTAGAAGTCACCAAGCAAACCATCTACTTCTCGCACGTGCCCTCCAAAACCACGTGAGAGGGACCAGAGGAAGAAACATCATCCAGAGGCTGACTCCTTCCTTCCCCCATAAGGACAAGTCCTGGGCAACTTCTCTGATTCCCTTCCTATTTGTGATGCCTGGAGGCATAGAAAAAAACATCCAGAGCTGCTGTTTCCTAGGGCAAGATTTCGGGAAACTGCTGTCTCCAAAATTAGAATAAAACTGCATTGCAACAGAGCTAGGCAATCCCTGCAAGATATGAATGGAACAATTATTATTAGCTCATCTGTAAAAGGAAGCATTGATTCCCACATAAATGAAAAAGCTGGAAACTCAAAAAAATTCAAGATGAACTCACAACTGCATAGCTCACAGCTTTGTGTTGCTTCTTTCAGGAAAAATATTTCAAGGAAAGGGTTGTTTTTGTTTTGTTTCTTGTATTTTCTGAATAGTCGTGGTATAATTACCAGGCTATTCTTCTTCTCCACCTTCAGGTTTGGAAGTATGGTGAAATACTGAGGATTCCAGCAGTTTTCATCATAATTCCCCGAAAAAAGGTCAGCAAATTTGTTTGGCAGTCCTTTTTGTTTGTTGTATAATTCCCATTTCCTGTTTCCCTAGGCAACCATCCTTCCAAAATGTATTTGTGAAGAGCACGTGATCTTTGTTTACAGATCCTGTTTGTCTCATTTCTCTTTCTGGGTCAGTTTACAAAGGCTGGTAAAGGGTCCTGGCCTCCGATCAAGATTTTGGCATGAAAAATTCTCAGAACTCTTGTATTTTGCAAATTCTTCCCTGCAATTAACTGTGAACGACACACACGGCCTAGCAAACAAGCCCTGTGCTAATAAAGCCATTTAATATCGCTGTTTAAGAATACACAAACCGGTGTTTTGTAAGCCTCTTCTGTAATAGGTTTTGGTCTCATGCTTCTCTGTTTTCATTTGGTGCGCCAGGAAAGTAATAAATGTCAATGTAAAAATTCTGGGCAGCATTTGGTTTTCTACAGCGTAAGCCCTTACCAAAATCTTTAGTAAAGCCAAAAAATAAACATTTCTCAAAATGCTTAATTCTTATGTAAACGCAAGTAGAAACTGAAATATATTGGGGTATTTCGTTTTCAGAGCCCTGTTGGCAAGCTCCTTGCTCATTGCTTTTATGGAAAAGCCTTCAGAGCCCTCATCAGCATCAGCCTCCCTGTTTTGACCTTCAATTTTGCCATGAAGTTTAAAGGAAAACTCATCCAGTTTACAAGCAAATTGGTACAGAGCAGAGGAAAATAAAGCAGGGAACAATGCTGGCAGGAGAACACCTACGTACCTTGTTTGAGCTGCAAAACCACAAGGAAGTTTTTAAATCAGACTAAAGAGTACTGTGAAAGTCACCCAATAAAGAAATTGAGAGCAAAAAGACAATCGAAGACCAAAGATCATTAATTTTTGGTAAGTATCATGTAACGTGTTTCTTTGCATAGTCAGGGACTGAATCGTTGACCCAAAAGGATTAAATCCGAGGCGCATTTGAGATATTTCTGGCAGGAGAGCCATCTAAATTTGATCAGCAATGCTAATGCAGATGGCAAACGTCTACGCAACCCTATCTGCTGCTTTGAACATTCGAGACCACGCCGTGTTTTTAGAAAAAAAGCATGCAAATCTTCAGAGCATTAATACCTCAGGCTCACTGAAATGAAAATTATTATAATCACGAAGAATACGGTTAGCACATTACCATTGATACAGAAAGCATATGAAACCCGTCTACGGAAGTCTCATCCCTCCTCCTGAAATATTGTTAAATAAATGCATTTTGTATGTAGCTTACGCTTGATTTTTCTGAAGCTGAAATTATTATTTAAATAATGAAGGAGGGAAAAGTCTCCAAAGTTCAGTGCCTCTGTTTTTTCAATCTTGGTAATAAAATATGATTCATCTGCAGTAACTGCAATCAAAACCAAATTCAAGTCAAGTAATTCCGAGCTTCCCTAAGCAGTACATTAATCTCCTCTTGAGACTGTTCCAAATGCAGGAAGTCTAGAAAAAATACATCCAAAAATATATATAATATGCATTTAGTAGGGGCCTAAGATGAGGAACAACTTGCATAAACTCTGACCTAAGTAACTGCATAAAGCCCTACTGAAACAGTGCCTTAGCCCACACAAAGCTGGAATCCAGTCTTTTGCAGAAGCCTACCAAAAGTTAGATGCAATACAATTAAACAAAAACCCCACAAATTTCGTGAACAACTCCCTAAATATAAATCAAAGGAAATAAGGCAAACTACTACACAGTAGGAGGGAGATGCTACGGTATTTTAAAGACAACAGAAACATCAAAAAGACGTTTGCCAATGAATTCCGAGCCTCGATAGAGCAAAAGGGCTACAGAAAATCATGAGTGACAAACACTTCCACTAGGGGGTAAGAGAGCTTCATCGTTTGCAAGTGCAGCTGACTTGCAGTCGATGCTGGATGGAATTCAAACGATTGAGGTCAGCATATTCGAGAGGGACAAGGGCTGTAAACTTGCGAGAAGTCCCCGTGATATTTAGCTAATAAAATGTATGCTGGGATGGAAATTCCGTTTCGCATGCAAGACATTCGATTGAACCTGTAACGGATTGCTTAGGATGTTTGGGTTTTGTGTTTGTTTTTGGCATTGGTTTTTGTTTATTTTAAATCTTAAGGCTCTATAGAAAGTCATACCGCAGGATGAGAATCAGACCCAGTAATGCCAGGGGACTGCAGGAACTGCTGTTTGCAAGGTATTGAGTCCAAGAGCAGTATGAAGGGCTGCATGGCACTGCCTTCACTCTTCCACTTCTCTATCTGCCGAAATAAGTCAGATTTGGAGCAAATCTCCCCAATTTCACGCTGTTCAGAGTGCCTCTCAGGCCCCACTATCACTCAGATCAGCTGCGGGCTCAGCAGACGGCTCCAAGGACATAAAACAGCAACCGAGGACTTAGTCCTGGCTGCTCTGACCACAATGCTGGCCTGTCGCAGAGCGCTATCAACTTGGCTCCAGTGACAATACATCACTGATTGAAGAGGAAAAGCTGTACCAAGGGATTGCTCAACAGAAAGCAAGCCCAAAAGCAAGTCTAGAAGATGGAGAACGTTTTTCATGTGCTGCTGCATCTTTTTCCCCCACGATCCCATTAACCAGGCCAGTATAGGAAAGTAATAGCTAAATGAAATTAAGGGGTCTGAATCCTCTTTCCAAAACTTAACATTTCCTTTTATTTTTATGTAAGAAAAATAAAGAGCTTGTGGCCTCTGTATGTGAAAATAACAAGCAGCTACGCAGGCTCTGAGTTTTGAACACAGCCAGTTACATAAACAAGTAATAATTCCAGAAAAAGCTTTGATAAGATGCTGTGTAACCGTGTACAGTATAATTTCTATTTAAATAATAATGCACGGGAAATGCTTTTCTAAAAGAGTGATACCTAATCATGCGACAGGTATGTTCCCTCTACTACAATCCCTACTTACAGGCATTTATTTGATCATAGTGATCATTTCAGCAAGCTGAATATTTTTTGGCTTGTATGTGCAAACAGCCACAGTTGTTTCAAGCGCAGCATTGGCTGCTGCCAGCATCTAAGCAAAAAAAAAAAAAAAAAAAGAAAAAAAAGAGCTTTTACAGAGAGGCAGAATTTGCAAAGCAATAAATTGGAGTTCACGCAGAGGTGGTGCTCATAATACCAGGCAGAGGTTTGGAAATTAAATCTCGTCTCTCTCATTGGAGGAGGAATTATGGCATGTTTTTCAACATGCTCTGAACACAGAGCGATGGCAAAACAGTAATATAAACCCCGTAGTCTGCAGAGCACTTTTGCAGGATTCACGAAGAATAGTTGAGGGAAGCAAGTTCATCGACAGAGCCCTTCAGTGCCACCTAAATTATGATCGCCTCCAAACACGTTGCTGCTAATCTCGCTGCAAGTGACTCGCAGGCATCCTCCTCCTTGTGATGCCTCATGATTAGAAGAGCAGGAGAAAGCTACATCACGTGGACAGCGCTGCTCACCAGCACCTGACACCTCCCTGATGGATTAATTGGAAAGGGAAAAAAAAAAAGCAGTAGGTCAGCAAGTTACTGCATACCTCCACTTGTAATTCACAAAGCTGAAGCAGCACCCCTCCTGGATTTTAATGGAGCAGCCCCTGATGAGTGATAGGGAGAGCGTACGGGCCAGCTGTTGACACAGCAAGATAATGATTATCCTCTTGGATTTTTCATGATGAGACTGTGCTTGGAAGTCGGCCAAGGAGCAGCCAAGGAGACCGTTTGGAGCTGTTTGGTCGTCATGTTGAAAAAGCAACAACACGGTGTTCAGCGCTCAAGTTCTCTCCCAGGTTATATGGGATTTTGGAGAAAACGGGTCATTTGGTAAATTCCAGTGGAGTTCTGCTGCTGTGCCTTCCCTGTAAGGCACCTCTAGGATTTGGCGTCTGCCTGGTCTCCTCTTCACCTCCATAGTCAGAGCAAAATATTTTGAGATGGGTTCAGCAAAACACCACATGTTAAATGAGCATATAAGGTCCCTCACAGACACACACAAAAAAAAAAAAAAGAAGCTTTCCGTGGCAAAATTCACCATGGCCACTGGCAATGCAGACCTTAAATTGAACACAGGGCAAGACAGGTTGGGTGTCAGAAACAGAAACAAAATGGGATATTCAGACCACTTGTCTGAATTGGCTCCTAGCTGTGTTTTCTATCTTGATTAATGTTTTTCTGACACTGTCTTACTTTAAATCAGGATTTCCTAGACTGGGCAGTGTCGTCTCTGTCCGTGGTACTTATGCACGAAGCCTCAGCTCTGTTGGCTGCATGGCTTCATTTCCGGAAGGAGCATCTGCTCCAGCAGGAGAGCTGGGAACTTCCCAGATCGATAAAACAGGGGCAGTTTGTCCACAAGAACTACTTCAGCATTAAAAGGAGCTGGAAGGACACATACGGCTTGATCTCATTTGACTGTGGAGGTCGCTCAGTGTCAAGGGATAGGAGGTGATCTTGGGTCTCCAGCAGGAAATTCTCCTTCCAACCAAGGGCTCGGACATCATCTGAGTCAGGGCCAAGCCGGATTATCACAGGAACCTTGCCCATAAGTGTTCCCATTAGCTCCGTTGGACCCGAAACAACTGCCCGCGATTAGTCACGGGTTGCGTGCTGAGCGAGTCAGGCAAGCTGTCAGTGCAGCCTTCAGAAGACATCTGACACCGGTGACATCTCCAAACCACGCATATGCCTCGTAGATCTGCCCTGGTGTACACATGATGGGCTTTTTGTTGTTGTTCGGGGTTTTCTTTTGGTTGGCTCTTTTGGTTTTCCCCGTATCTAAAAGGGTTATGTTCCCCGCCACACATTCCAGTCTCTTCTCCAACCACAGGCTCTACTCTTCCACCACACATCCTCCAATTTGTAACAGCACAGCCTTGGTGCATATCAGACTTTTTATCGCTGTTGCAGTCTTCTCCTCAGTCCCTTTTTGGCCATTTGTCCAGCTGACCTGACAAATTCCTTGCTCCTGACACCTATCACAGGAGGAAGATAATCACCACCAGTGGCCTAAATCCATTTTGGTGCCCTCCTCTGGCAGCAGAGAGAAGGCACCAGGGTGTTGTGGTTTTTTTTTTGATGCAGCGAGGAGGAGAAAGCACCAGTGCTTACTCTGCAGAAAAGGCAGACACCAGGAGCTGCAAGGATTGCCCACGCTCAAAGCAGACTGAGCCACAAGAGATTTGCATTTGGGGATGAGACCAAATGATCTTTCGAGGTCCCTTCCAATCCCTAATATTCTATGATTCTGTGATTTTTAGTAGCAAATAGAGCTTGTCAAAATTTGCTTATGTGCAAATCTATCTTTCAGAAGCTGTACCTTGGTCAAATTTGAACCTTTTTTCAAGGAATGAAAAAATATGGCTAAACTTGCTGTAGTTCTTGTCCTGTATTCCAGAGAAAAGGAAAATTTTGGTGAGACGTATCACCCAGTAAGCGATAAGCCCCTCTCTCAAGCACATCACCTACACTAGAGACCTGCCAGGTTCAACACTTAGAGCACAACTAAGAGCAGAAAATCACTAAATAGCATAAATATCTCATCCAGATCATCAGACAGCAGCAAAACCAACATATCACCACAGTTTTCTAGTGCTGTAACCACTCCATATCACCGATATGCCTTAACTTTTACTACGTTTTTTCATGTTCTCACTACTCTAATGGAAATTTTTAACAAATGACCAATTAAGTTTTCAAAAAGAGTAAAAATCAAAATAGCTCAACTAAGAATAGAACTGAATGCCACGCGCGAGCCAGGAACAAAATGTAATCACAGGACTTTATCGGAACATTTAGGTCAGGCATCCTCAGCTCCACTCATCGCACTGAGCGGCGCGGGGCTCTGCAGCAGGCAGGCAGGGAATCACTTTGTTCAGGCAGATCAAACCTTTACATATCATCACCTAACAAGAAGATACTAAAGACTTGCTCTTTGGGGGTGAAAATAACGCTGTCAGCATTTACTCTCTTGTGTGTAACAGGCATTTTGTTCTCTTCCTGTGAAAATGCAAATAATCTCAGCGTTTTCTTTCAAGGGCTAGGGAAACATTCAAATCCGTTTGTTTAACTTTCCGCACACAGGAGAACAGTGAGCTGAAAATCTACTCGTGAATTATTTCCAATGAGTCATTTTCTTACAGAGTGTACTCTTCACCACCCTGGGGCCCGTGGGAATGGGGAAGAGAGCTAAATTTTCCATATATTTTCTCTATATTCTCGTTTGCTTAACCGAACCTTGCTGTTGGTGCTGAGAAGCAGAGCTTGATGTCTTCACTAGCCATAAGGCAAGCTTAATATATCTTTAAATCTGAAGCAAACACAGGGGCCACCTGAAAGTCACATATTTTTAAAGCTTCTGGCTACCAAGAAAAGGTCGTTTTTGTAAAGCAAAAAATGGCAGAATGCTAGCAATTCCAGGTGGGGAAAAAAATAACCAATTCTTTAAATGCTCTAAGGACCACAAGCAGTGTGTGGGCGTGTGCAGAGCAGCATCAGGCAAAATGCAGGCACCTTATTAAGTAAGACTGTCAACAATACAAGCTGTTTCTTTCTTGGAAGCACTCAAGTAAATAAGTCACTCCAGAGAAAAAAAATGTTTGGGTACTCTTCTCCCTCATTGGCATACCTAAATTAAATGAGCAAACAACTCATAACCATCAATAATTCACTTCAGAAGTTCAGCAAAATTACTTGTTCAAATTAAGCCTGATCAAAATGAGGAGGGAAGCCTAAATTTCAAGGGAAATTGGCTTCCTGGGATTTTGGTAGCTGGAAGAACAGCAAACATGATCAGGCCTAAATATACATAATTTGAAAAACATTAATAGCTTGTCTCATAGCAGTACACAGTGCAACACAAGTTTCAGCTTCGGAGGCACAGCCTCAAAATCAGGATATCTGCAAGGGAGGAAAACGTGTGCTAACATATGCAGAGATCCTTTTTGGGAAAAGTTACCGTGCTTCTATGTCATATTTTGAAGAGGAGAGGTATAAAATCAATTCTTCATGCTTGTGTTACAACGCCTTTTGGGTGTTTCTAGAGGGTTCTGGTGCATACAACTCTGGCATCCATTAGTTCCAGCAGTGTGAACCAAGCAGGACTGACGCTTAGCTCCAGCCTCCTACTGTTGCTTAGCCCCAGTTTAGCACAGGAACATCAGCACAACGAGCAGCAGCAGCCTCATCTTTCTCATCAGCTGTCCAGGCAAAATAACCTCTGCCCCTCTACTCCAGTTCTCTGTCTCCAGCCATCCTATCTGCCTTTCTGCATCTCAAACCGAGCCAATTGCTTCTCTGTTTTACAGCATCTTTCATGTAGAGATCATTTTTTAAATTTTGCTTTTGTTTAAGACAGTTATTTTTCAGCTTTTTTCTTGTCTTTGCCAAAATTGCAAATAAAATACACTGGTTTTAATCTTGCTGCCTTTTTTTTTTTGTTTGTTTTCATTTGATAGGCATACGGTTTCACGCATCAATTATTTGTACTGTGCTAAAGATGGCGAATATCAAATGTCACGGAGGACAAAAGAGCTGGCATAAGTTTAACCTATATACCGGGGAGTTCACTTGGGTACACAGGGCTAGTTAAGGATGCTAACCTGATACCACAGGACACTGCAGCTGGCCGCTCACCTACTTAACAACACGTTTCTCAGATGTACCAGTAAGAGGAAATTACTACGTAGTCATAGACTTACCCATCCCTGAATCCTTCTTAGTACCATCTGATATGATGTCCACGTGGTCGCTGTCTACATCGTAACTGAAGAAGTCATTCAAATAAGTCTTCGATCTTTGGCCACCAAATACATATAGGCAGCGATTTTTCTAGAAAGGAACAAAAGTATTTCTTTACTAAGTACTTATTTCTGTTTCACAGAAACACTGATAAATCAATGAGCAACAATTCTTTTTCTTCTCAGTTGAAAATCATGCCTGAGCTACCTGAGTTCCATTGATGTTAATTTGCTAAGTATTTTTTATTTCCATCTCTGCAAAGATTTGCAGTGGAATAATTGTGCAGAATAGTTTATTGTTCTCAAGCTTAGTAAAAACTCCATAATTCTTGATTGAATTCTTGATCTTTCGATGGAGCCAGGCTGAAGGAGCTGGGGGTGCTCAGCCTGGAGAAAAGAAAGCTCCGGGGAGACCTTCCAGCATCCTGCCCATGCCTGAAGGGGCTGCAGGAGAGCTGGGGAGGGACTCTGTGTCGGGGGGTATAGGGATAGGACAGGGGGGAATGGCTTTCAAGTAAAAGAGGGGAGATTTAGATTAGATATAAGAAAAAATCTTTACTGTGAGAATGGTGAGGCCCTGGCACAGGCTGCCCAGAGGAGCTGTGGCTGCCCCATCCCTGGCAGTGCCCAAGGCCAGGCTGGATGGGGCTGGGGGCAGCCTGGGCTGGGGGGAGGTGTCCCTGCCTTAGGGTCCCTAAGGGTCTTTTCTACCATTAACAATAATATAATGTCAGAAATCCACTAGATGGTAATTTCTCTGTTTAAACCAGGAACAAAGAAGAACTGTAAGAGAAACCATCCAGATACCGACACACTTAGAACATAAAAATAAACAGCAAGCCAGGTTTATTACTTCTTTCAAGCTTGCCAGGTGGAAAGTCCTTAAGAAACCGATTATTTTTCTTTCAAATGGTTGTGAAAACAGTGAAGACGATCAATTGCCATCAACCATGCTTATAAAAACCTACATTCTTACATTTACTGTGGACGTTACTTGGCAAATCCTCTGGTTCTACACATTAGTTTGTGTGGCAGTGGTTTTTGAGAGCCATTAAAAACAGAAATGAAATTGAAAGCTGCGAAAGCATAGCTTTCAGTATGAAAATTCTGATCTCTTATTTGGAAGGGACAGAGGAAAAAAAAATCTGTAAACTGTTCAAACTGGCAGTTTTCAATTGGTGCTATCAGCACACGTGAATGCCACACTGTTTGTTTCAGTTCTCTTCCTCACCGTTCTCAAGTTGGAGAATTCAACATCAGCACAACTCTGCAAACTCCACTTGCTGCCACTAAGAAACCTGCATGTACATTCAGTGCAGAAGTGCCATTGCACTGCATCTGCCTGTGTAAGCAGGCAGTCAATGCAACTCCCCTCTATAAGGTAGCTTTCAATAAAATAACACACAGAAAGATAACGCAGAGCATACAAGATCCTGACCATCCCTCCTTCATCACCCTGATCCTGCAACTCTCATCCTGCACTTAAACACATGGCTGATGAGCCCACATTGAAGAATCAATGGATTTTATTATTTTTTTTAATTTTTTTGGTATACCCAATAATAATAAAGTGCCACACAACTCCCACCCCCCAAACCTCTGCTTTTCCCCATCAGGTTCTGGATGAAGAGCCAATAATGCTGTCTGTAGCGAACTTACCAGCTGCTCAGGAGAACAAGCAGCAGCAGGGTGCCTGCACTTCTGAAAGCACAACAGGTAAGCCCTGCACTAGCCAAGTTTACCATTCCTGTAACTACACGGGGTGTCTTCTAGACCAGAAGATTCTAAGACATTTTACCAATTTCAAAAGGAAAACACTTTAGATTAAATTGAATCAGTGGCCTCTGGTTCAATTGCCACTATTAAATTAAAATCAACTACTTAGAATTCACCTTGCTTTTACTTGAAATTATATTCAGTTGAAGTCATGAAAGCTCTGCCTAAGACTTGAATTAATACCACCTGCACTTACCAAAAAAGCATCAGACTGTCAGTGAACATAAAATCAAGCGAGACAACACACCACTTGGGAGATTAAAGAGCTTCAGCCTCACAAGAAAATCAAAACCAGATGTTCTCCTTAAGGTCAGGCATAATGAATCAAAGTATTGCGTGGATACTTACAGAATGGAACAACATACAGTGTCCTATTCGAGACTGGATATCCTCAGGTCCAGCGTTACAGGAATCCTCTCTCAAAAGCTTCCATGTCTGACACTGGCAGTCAAAAGCAAACAGCCCGCTGAACTGCGGTTCACTGGCTCTGCTGTCATCAACGCTGCCGTTGCAGGTCAGAATTCTGCCTCCAAAGGTATATATCATGTGTTTTTCAGAATCCATGCACATCTTGAGGAACAAGAAAAGTAGTTTTAAGCCAGTACATTCAGAGTTAAACACACAGGTTTAAGCATCCCTCCCTGTAAGTGCTATCTAGTTAGACAGTACTCTGCACATCTGAACCTCTAACAGAGGAAAAGAGTGAGAACATCTTCATGGTTGACAGGTATTAATCTCAGAAAACAGCTTCTTAGTTTAAAGTGTGAGTCTAATTTCAATTTGACCATTTAATGAGCAGAAGAGGGCTATATGTACACTATGTCATCTAAAAAATTTGCCTCTAGTCTCTGGGATCTACAGCCAATTCTGCCCCAAAGTTATCACCTTTGACAATGACTGTGCAAGAGCAAAAAAAATCAAAGTCAAAAATCAAAGTCACTGCTAATTTACTGAATACCACACAATTGATCAAAACCCAACCTGTGATTTGTTGCTTGGATTTCATCCCAAGCATATATTTACTGTTATCCTCATTGCTTTAACATAATGAGGGGTAGGACCATAACTTGGCCGAAGATCCTTGATGAGACAGCAGCAGCAAAATGTTTATCCCCAAAGCCCCAATTCAGGTTATGGCACACACAAGCTGCACCACGGTACAAATCAAACAAAACTCCAGGTGATGTTTTTGGATGTGGTGCAACGGAGAGGGTTATAAAACACCAAGGGGAAAAAAAGAGCCAGGATTGCAGCAAGTCAGAGATGATACTCTGAAAAGCCTACATAAAACACTTCTTGGGCAGCACATTTTTTGAAGGTTAAACAAAAACGGCTATCGCAGTAGGTACTGAGGGAAGGAAAAGGAAGAGCCCTAGACTGATAAAGAATTCAGGGAGTACATTCTTTCCTAGGAGACAGCAGGGAAAAAAGAAACAATTTCAAAAGCAGGCAAACAAGGTACGCAAAGCAGCCTTGCCAGCTGATCATTTACTTTTGCCTTTTGCCCAACACCTGGGAGACTGATATTTGTTATTAATAGAACAGAAAGACTGATTGGCTTTTGTTCTGCATACAACACACCTTATTTTTGGTGTCAGCAAAAATGCATATTGTGCTGGCAGACAGCAGCTTTGGTTATAAAACTGCTAGTACCGATAAAAAGTTCTTGGGACACTTTAAAAATGAATACTGATGTGCTATCTCTTGGCCACGATTTATAAAAACAATTAAGAACAAAATACCTTTTTCAAGGACAAAAAAGCCATTGAGCATCAAATCAAATGGTTTTTTACTCATGTTTTAACACAAGGAGAGGTGCAGCTTTTGAAAAGGTTAGCAGCTACTCCTGTAAGATTTCAGTCTCTACAAAGCAAGCACATTCTACAAAATTTAAGAGAACTTTTAAGAGAACTGCTTTTGAAAGAATCCTGATCCTGTTGGCCTCATGTCAGTATCTTGCTTCCAGTATGCTCCTGAAGGTAGCACACCCAGCTTTGCAAGTTGTTCCCCAATGTCTACTCAGAAGGCTGGATCTGCAAAGCCAGCTCAGCAAGTCTGATTAAAACCAGATGAACTGTGCTTTGAGCTTTAATAAAATATGTCTTAATAAATAAAATGAATTACTTTGCAAGGGTTTTTATGGTTCTTCTGACTCAATTTGATTGGAATACCGGTAGTCAATGGCATTAGACAACGAAGCTATTAAAATTTAACTGAGCGCAGCCCACAGCTTCCCCCGTATCACTGTAATGTTACGTGGTATAACAATCTTAAATTTTAGGAGCCTACGATCAAAATCATGATCCATCAACACTGAGAAGGTGGTGCTTAAATAGGAACTTGTGCTAAAATAGTGCTGCTGACCTGATGATCAAACACCAGCTTTGGACCTCCATCCGCTGCAGTGTCTTCACTTAGTAGCATCCATGTGTTCGTATCGATATCGTAGCGATAGAAGTCACTTTTCAGGGACTTGCTGTTCCTCACGGAGGAATCCAGGTAGCGTCCCAACGTGTAGATCTGCCTTCGCTGAATGTCAATGCACATTTTGTGACAAGATCTGGCACTGGGACCACTCTAATAAAGAAAAAGAACCACAAAAATAAAGAGTATAATACATTTAATACTGCTTCGGGTAGGTCTCTGCCCACCCACTCAGGGTGAATCAACATTAACAGCAACTGGAAATCCTCTGAGCATTCCAGAAATTGTGTATCAGGCAAATACAGCATTTATATATAAATAGGGATATAACAGGACATTCTGTAGCTTCTGTGCTTCAGAAAGGCAACGGCAAAATAAATAAATGTTTACAAAAAGGTTTTATGTTAAAAGTTTATTGTAAGATTCCTTGGAGATCAGACCGTTTCCTCCAGAAGTGATTCTCAGAGGTACGCGAAAGCTACTTGATCTTTTAAAATAACAGAAGTTGATGCACATGAGAGGCAAATTAAGATGTCACGGCCTATAAATAACTGCCTAGGAAGAAGATTAAGAAGTGCTCTCTTGCATGAGGCTCTGTTTTATTAATAGGCTGTTTTCTAACAGATCATAACCAGGCACTCCCCCAAGCAACCAGATCCGGTAATGGGGCTGCGAAGGTAACAAAAACACTCCCTGTCCTTCACCAGCAGATACGGCCACTCCAGCCTCCAGCTACAAGGAAGTTTCCCACGGTAAGCAAAATAGCCATGAATTATGATCTTCAGAGGAGCACAGGGGGACACTGTCAAATTATTATGCACTTAACCATGCAGGGGTGCTCAACTTAAATGACAGAGTAATTTACTCGGTGACATGAAGACGTGAAGACATGAAGAGTGCCTTCGTTCACTCATCTTAAAGCATGTAAGTGATGTTGTTGTGCTCCAAAACCTCAGGAATCAAGATGTTTATTTACAAAAGATCGGATAAAAGAAGATAAATGGTGTCACACTTATGGATAAATCGTATTTGTTATATATTTCATCTTAGATTACGTAATTTCAGCGCACGTTTAAATGAGTGCCAGAACAAGGCTAGGCAGCTAACCTTGAAAATATTCAGAAGAGTCTGGAGGAGAAGAAATAGAAACTGCATGGAAAGTGACCAGAAAGTTTCAAAGGTCAGTACTGGGAATCTGAACAGGCAGCCTGGAAACCAACGTGAAAAGTGAGAAGATTTTGTGTGCCAAATCAAAGTGGTAAGATCTACATACAGAGCCCAAAGTACGAGAGACTGAAAATCAACTATTACAATCTATTGAAAAATAAAGACTGGCCAGCTATTCAAAGATGCAACATAAATTACCATTTGTTAGAAGCCGTATGGTTAATTAGTCATGCCATACCAAATAATCACAGTATTTGCTCCACATGCTACCAAATAGCGCCTCACTTAAAAAATCTTCCAATTGTACATTTCATGTACAAATCTACTGAACCTATTACTGAAATTAAAATATAATGATGGGATACACTTAACTAAGTTAAATAAAAATACAGGAAACGTTACATTTTTGTAATCAAATAGCTTTAACGTTCATGTTAGAGAATTCAATCTCTTGATTAAAGGATATTTACAGGAAGCTGTTGTTTGAGTTAACTGTAAACAATCTGAAGAGGTGAACTAAATTGTTCATATTTGGTAAATATGAAGAATTATGTCAGCAACAATTACAGCTTTGAGGATTAGTTACTTCATGGTAATTAAGATAATTTTCTTTTCTGAAAAAAAGTCTCATAGAAGTGAAACATTAGCATGAAATCCTGAAATGCAGCAAAAGTTCATTCATTGCCATGGTTCACGTGGAAGAAGCTGCCAGAAGACTGCGACGTGCTTCACCTTGTTCCTAGAAAATACCGATTATCATCTTCCACAGAACCCTGTTCAGAACACGTGGGATGGTTTCTTTCTTTGCAGGAGCAGCACTGACATGTGTATTCACAAAGGTTCTCTCTGATTCCCAAGAGAGGAACCCCTGCAAAGTCCATCCATCTCCTGTTATGCAACCGGGACACTTAAGGATACTCCACTGTCCCTCTGCCAAGGAGCACGTTATTGCCTTGGCACAGACAGCACGTAGATGAAATATTAAGACCTGCCTGTCTGATACTGGGCCTTTCCAGCTTTCGCCTCTGTCGTGTCACTGCAATTTTTTAATTGAAGCTGCTGATTTAGGTATCTTTCCACACTCCCACAATGCTGTATGGTCTCTGTGGGCTAAAGTAAATCCTACCAAATTTGCTCAAATCAAGTCTTAGGCGCTTTGAGGAATAAATCTCAAAATTATTAATTTCCAAACCTGTCTTGCCTTGAAGAAGAGTTTCAACTGAAATTTGTCTGAGCACAGGCGTGAGGCTTAGACACATAGCACCTGCAGCACCAGTCGCAAGATACTGGAAACTGCAGCCCAGGTACTGCATTGGGGAAGTACAGAATAAAAAGTTCAAATCCTAAGACTATGTTCAAATGAGAAGAGAATTCGGGAAAACTGTGTTATTCATAAGGGTAAGAGTTATGTATCGGTCATGTCTCTTATAATAACAACTAAAAAAATAAACATAAGTCTGACCATTTGATCTATACAGAATACAGACAGAAAAACTTCACCTCAAGTTAATTACTTTGAGCTTCAATTTGCAGAACCTCCCATAGCATGGACTCTCCCTTGTTGGATAGAAAGCTTCCTCCAATTCATCATCTGTTCTCAAAGAAAACCCAAGATATTCTTCTATACCACTTACAAGGTCACATGGAACCTGCCAACAGCTTCCAACTGAGCCTGCAGGATTACCAATAACAAGTAAACGAGTAAATAATGAGTAAATAACTCCCTTAAGCAATGCAGTTCACATGAAGGCTACTTGATTTGCCTACAGAAGCCACTGTAGTACGAACATACTCCAAGGGGAGACACAAAGTCCATTTACAAAGACAGAGATGGGCAGACACTGAGAAATGAATAAAAACTTCAAGGCACATGTGGTTAAATGAATCAAGAGCCCGTGGGCGGTTGCAAATGTTCATCCAAAGCGTACTTGACGCAGCTACAATAGGGAGCCTGTTGCTCGAACAAAGAACACACTGCTACAACTTGTCATGGAGAAAGTGACCCACCAAATTCAAATGGGAACGAGTTTGTTGATGCCAGAAGTGTTCAAGGAATTTGACCCCTTATTAAGTAAGAAGTGAGAAAAATGGACTGTAATAGCCACAACTCGTTTTAACTTATGGTTGAAGAGATCAAGTATGGTTAGAGAGCAGAACAACCTTTTTCCACTCCTACCAGGATGCAAACTGGTCCGTGATCCACCAGTTAATAACCCCCCAAGGTGAGTGCGTTGTGCTAGGCACCTCTACATCCTTGCTAAAATCTGGGGCCTTATTACCAAAAATAAACTGACACCATATGAAGTGTTTATTGTGGTACCTGTTACTCCACAAGACATACTAGCTACCATTCCCAAACATGTGGGGTAAAGACAGTTTCACCTGCACGCTGATAAACACGGGAGAAAATTAAACAAGCTCAAGTCATCTTGAGCAGAGCAGAAGGGAAATAATTTCAACTAGTTTGTGTTTACCTGGTTATCCCAAGCAACAATAGGTCAACGCAAGACTTTTCATTAAGTAATTTGTCTTTAAACATAGTTTCACTGAACTCTATTCAGAAGTTGCTAGCACAGGGGATCTACATTTTTTGCAAACAAAGCTTCAGGAACTGATGGGCTGATTTAGCAAAGGTCTTACTTTCCCAGCAGAGCACATCTAGTTACAACAGGCTCTAGTAAGTCACATCCAGGAACAGCGCCGAAACACAATCTGAACAAATACTGCCTTTAGGAACTCTTCCCAGTTCTCATCATGAAGCTCCTGGCACGCACACTGCAGAAACCACACGTGAAAGAAGCTTGTGACTAGGCTAAGTCCTTATTCAGAGGGCAAACAACGAGTTACGCCGCTTCGGCCGGTCCCTCCATTTCTGCCAAGGCTGTGGGGGCAATAATAAAGCATTAGCATATCACATTTCCAACCTACGGGACACCGAGCAACACCAAGCTCGGGCACTTTGGTCTCTGTGCGGCTCAATAAGCGCCCGCTCGGAGCTAGGACTAACCTGAACAAAGTGGCTCTCTGCCACCCAGCACCAGCACAATTAGCGCAGCATAATGACAGCGAGGACAGATTAAACGCAAGGCACCGTTCTGAAGGGGTGCCAAGCTCCTGTTCCCTACTCTAATGCTCCTCCTCTAGCAGGCTGGGCTCGACTGCAACTCCTCCAGTCTCTAAAATAAGAGATAAACCACCTGGAGGAGGATTTGGGTAGGGAAGGGAACAGTATGTCTAGCTAGGAGGCCCTAAGACAGCCTGGCAATCCTTTAAGTGCCCAGGTTACAACCGAGGCCAAATAGGATTTTTGGGTTTCGTCAGCCCTCCGCGAAATTCAATTGTGCAACGCCAAGCGCATACACAGTATACTTTATGAAAAGCCTTCTCAACATGCTAAGCCACTTTATAAAATCTAATTAGAGCTTTCTTCATTTAACTTGCAAATGCTGAAAGCAATTATCCCACTTAAGGACTAACTTACAAAACGTTTTCAAAAAGCAACACAACGGCACGGAGAAACAACACTGCCTCCTTAGAATAATTGATTTGTTCCTATGCAGGAGAGAAAGGATTGGGACTCCTCAGGGTAGGGCCTGCTCAAATAACTATTTATGCCAGAACCACCATGCATCATCTTAGCAACAGCATCCTGGCATGCTCTGCTAAGGCACAAACATGATAGCTTTTATTTGTCTGTTTCGTGTTTTAAATAAATGTCCTACAAACCCGCTTGAACCCGAAGAGGACTGCGGGAAGCCACCTCCACTGCCCACCCCCCAAACAAAAAAAACTCGGGGAGTTTGGCTTCTCTCGGTTATCATAACCTTTTGCAAATAAAGGGTTTTCGGTTGCAAGAAAATCTGTTTTATTCAGACCGATCCAGATGAAAAACCTCAGGAGCGAGCCTGGACCCCGTTCAAGAGTCAGGGAAATAAAAACAAAGAACAGCTGACTAATTCTCCCTTCTTGGTGCTTTAAAAGACTGAATGGAATGTGAACACTGCCTCCAGTATAAAGTTCAAAAATAAGCGTCATGAGGTAAATGCTCTTGTCCTAAAGCAAACTGGGACGAGGACATATAAAGACACAAACAACCTACTTTGTTTCCCGTTCTGAGAGCAGGCTGTCATGCAACAAATAGTCCCTCCTGCCTACACACAACTGCAGAGATTAATTGGGCTCATTTTCCAGCTTCAGCGTGCATCTCGGCAGATGCAGAGGATAAGCCATTTCCTCCTCCCCCTGCACCACCCCAAAAAAAGGAGAAAGTTCTCCACGATGGTGAAAATAAAAGGAATTGCATGTTAGCCCTGGCATTCAATCAAGTCTATACGCTTCTTAAGATGCTTCTTAGTGCTTTAACAATGCCGGCGTTCAGGTGACACGTACTCCCCAAATGTTTAATCGAAGCAGTAGCTCAAAAGGATTTGCTTTACTTCAGATGAGCGCTGAATTCAGCGAGAGAAACAGCTACAGCCACACAAAAGAAATGCAAAACAAAAAGAAACCCTCACCCTTTAGTTGCTCACAGAAGGCATTTTAAGTCCCTCATAACTTCAGATGCCAGAAACCTATCAAAAGAATAAATCCAGTTCTTTTTATGGTAACACAGGGCATCTGCGTTGCCCATCAGCCCAAAACATGAGATAAAGTGAGTGGAGGCTGACGCATTGCTCTGAACGCCCGTACCATGACCGAGCACATGCCACCAGTGCCAAGGCACGCAGCAGAGCCCGGCACACGAGCACTCCACGGGTGGGTGCTGTCTGTGATGGTTCCTATAGGGTGTGAGAGCCTCCCACAAACAGCACACCCCATCCACCCTTCCCCACCCCATATGGTGGCAGAAATCAGTGCTGGGTCTCATTTCATGTTCATGGCTTGACAGCTCCACCACTAGACTAGACTAGACTCCAAATCCAACCTTCAAACTTTGCTTCAAACGAAGAGAAGGATTCAACTGGGATCTCAAATGTTTAGGAGCACAAGAGAGCTCCAAAAAAAAAATAATAATCCTGGACGTTCAACATGCACTCCATTTGTTCAATTACTCTGTGAGTTTGCCTTAAGCAAAAGCTTTAAGGAGCAATGAAGCTAACAGCTACACTAGGTTGGCAGCCACTCGTCTTCACTTTAACCTTAAGCTACTCTTGCCCCTATTTATAGGGGATAAGGGATATTCCAATTTGATTTTATAGTTGCTGTGCCAGCCATAAAGAAGATTCTTTGAGAGTACACGAGTTACATATGTTCTGCCAATAAATATTTTGGGAAATCTATTAAGTGGATCAGAACCTGGCTAAGAAGCACAACACTTAAAAACTCTGACCAGTGTCGGGAAGACACGGATCTACATCACGCTTCACACAAAGTAAAGTTTGTTATGACAAATATTAGGCTTGGATACCAGGAAGATTCTGACAAGTATTTGCAAATAGCTGGCTATTAATAAATGGAGTCTCAGCTAAGACAAGGAAGCTCTCCGTCAGTCAGACAGTTGACATAGTATTTGAGCTATGGCTAATCTGCTTACGAGCACCCCCTCCTATAGCAATGCAACTAAATAGATTTAGTTGCAAAGTCCTTTCTGGGCATCTGACTCAGACATGATGGAGCAGATTAAAGTCAGAGGCAGCTTTTAGCACACCGTTTTGATTCATCTCTTCCGCTCACTTTAAATGGGGAAAAAAAATTAAACAAGATTAAGCTTTTTTTTCCCCGAAGCATGTACACATTTGGGATAGTCAGTGCTGAGACTACACAGCCTCAAGCTAAACGTTCCCTAAAGAGACTTTCTTCGCTTAAAGCGCAATTAAACGCTCCCGCATGCTATTTTTGAAAGGCGGTTCAATGAGCTTATAAATCAAATGATTAAGCTCAGAGATGCGCGGCGTGACCCTTAAAACAGGGGTGAGTGGGATTTGGTGACCCGTGGGCAGGCCAACCCCTCCTGCCCTGCGGAAGAATTGACTCAGGCTGCCTGCTCCATCCCGTGGGGATCAGCGCAGGTTCATTACAGCACGGATGAGCACAGAGGCTCAGTGCAGCACACAAACGTGGCTATGAAAATGAGCAGAACCTCGTGTTCTCCTCCCATGAAATTACCTGTTAAAAATTAGTCTCCTGGCAGGCCTGCTTGAAGGAATAACTAAGGGCAGGGTGTTTGCAGAAAGCAAACAAACTGGCATGCGACCTATCGGCTTCCGATGAACCCTGATTAATCCAACTCCGAAGAAATAAAACATGCCCTATAAATTGGCTCATGGATTATCCGAAGCACGGATATCCTGTTTTGACAGCTGTATGGCGTAGGTTTAGCTACTGTGCAGAACAACTTTGGCAACCTGTAGCTGCGACACTGCCCATGCAGGGAGCCACGGTCCTGAGTCAGTCTGAGCAGCGTGCTCTCACCTGGCTCACTCACATGCCCAGCTATCATCAAGGACTTCCAGCACTGCATAACCTCACGTTACAGCAGACCACATCATCTTATGACCAAGAGAATTTCTAGGAAAGTTAAAAAGCAAAAAAGAAACAAATTCAAGCACGCAAAGAACAAGCAATAATAATTCGTTCATTCCTATGAAGCAGCTCGCAAGAACATGTGTAAAACTCCTGCTTAAGCTCCAGTTTAGAGTCAAAAATGTCATCCAGCCTACGTGATTCAGCTCCCAAGTGCTAACAGGTGAAGGAGGCAATACCTTTCTAGAAAACAACCTTGCAATGGAAGGACACTACTGTGCTACTCCTAACAAAAGCCACAATTTACCTGCAAACCAAGCGCTGCTCACAGTGGTGAAATGTGAGTAGTAAAAACTGCAGTTTATTAAATTTTAACAAGCAAACTGTAGGTTTGTTACACATTATCTGCTCAGCCTTGCTTTCAGTAACACTGCTGAAATAAAACAGACGACCTACCAGAGAAGCAGAGCTTTCACCAGCTCCGAGAGCCGGGCCCTCAGGACAACATCCCTCGTGTGCTGAATTTCACTAACCATTAACAATTGCAGGATGTTGAATGAGGTCATGTTCAAACGCATCCTAAGTTCACGCTGTCCTCTCATTACCCGTAACAAAGGTTCGCAAAAAAGAAAGTCCAGCCAAGGGAAGGATTCTTCTATGGATGCAAATTATTCAGCAGAGCTGCAGACCCACAGGCAGGGAGGCTGAAGATCCTTTAACTAGTCATTTACCGACTGTTTAACCAAAAACATGAGACATGTTAACAGTTTCCCCCCGTTCACAAGGACATAGCAGGGCTAGAAATAAGAGTTTTGTTCTTTTATTATAATTATCTTTGAAAAGCTGGTGATAGATCAATATGAACTTGTCAGCCTAAGCAGTTTATGACAGCCACAGGCTCTCAGACCTTTCTGAGAAAGTGAAGACAGTCTTAAGGAGAGGACAAAAGAGTAGCTCGTACGTAGATGTGTTAAAACGTCACTGAAGTGGCTGTATAATTTTCCCCTCAAGCTAACTCATGGCTGAGAGATTGCCATCCAAGGGATACAGGTACTAAGTAGGGTTTAACAGCGAACAGATGAAGGCTGTATAACAACATGTAAAGAAAAACACATATAAATAGTCTGCTTTATGTTAAAAAACAGCACTGTGGAGATGGCTGTGCCTTCTTTTGAACTAAGTGACAGCTGAGGAAAGATGCAGCTTGGGAAATTTTTGTTCGTATCACCTTTCAGCTCCTCTCGGAACACAATTTGGTTTTCCAGCTGCAGGAATGCATCGGTTACCACTGAGGGCAGCACACCGCTAGTCTCTGCTCTGTCACGGCTTCAGGAACAAGGTTTCTTCAATTTCTTCTATAAACATACTGAACGCTTTCAAGTCCAAAAGCTCAACGTATCCATGTGCTATCCATCCTTTCAGCCAATATTTGCTGTACAGACAGTCCAGAAAGTTTAAGCCCTAATCATCTTCGGAACCTGGTGGCAGAACCATGCCCATTCTTAGCAGCGAGAACCATAAAAACCGACCAGATTTTCAAATACGTAATTATCCAGATGATTTAGCTAAGGATGCATCTGGGATGCTACTTGAGAACATTTCCCCTATGTTACCACACTGGGATAAAAAGTGATATTTCTTTAGAGATTCCCGTGTTTGTACAGCTTGAGGAGTGTTAATGTAACAGAAGCCTTTCCCAGGCTGCTAGCTGAAATAAGAGTACTCCCAAGGCAAAGTTGACTGGTGTATGAAGTTACTTTCACCTTGTTGGCAAGACAGCATGCCTACCTCCCACCTTCCTCTATTTAAAATCATTGTTTAAATCTTTTTTTCCACATGCAGTCAATGGGGAACACAGGGTTCAAGCTGGCTTTTGTCTTACAGCTGCATATTTTAGTGTCATTAAAACCCAAAAGAATGTAAATCAACATTTCTTAAGATCAATATCCTTCGCTTTACTAAGTCCTTACTACCTGAAAGTTCTGTAATACTTAAAGCAGTTTGAAAACGTGTAATCTTCCCCAAGATGCATTCCCTAGCACATCTCTGCATCGTGCCTCATCGGTAATCCACAAGGGACTGGATGATGCAACACCATCCTAATACAGCTATAAAAGTGAAATTCCAGATAAGGGAATCAGCCCAGTAAGCCCATTGTAAGGTAGTCACCGTGGTGGGCTTTGTTTTGTTTTTAACCACAGCACAAATGCCACAGATCAGCTATTCAGGAGACGTTACTCCAAGGTTTAGAAGTAGTTCTTCGCTTTGCAAGCCACGAACTTTGCAACTGAAGGCTTCACGATGCTTTGGAAGTCCACGTATAATCTGAAGACTGGCACAGGCAAGCCCCAAGACTGCCAAAATTTCGCAGCCTTCAGAACACCGTGCATAATGCATTTATTTAAGTACTCCCTTCTCTACAAGGCTGGCTTCAAAATCCGAAAGGGACCTCCACACATGAAACATCTGGTGTTAGGAATAACTCAAGTTTGGCCGGTTTTCTGCACTTTTTGCATGCTGGAAGCAAGAACTACAGGCACTTAGCAATGGAACTGAATACCTTAAGGCTCTGAGCTGTTTTAAAATAAGGATTATCTTTTCTTTTTATAAAAATGCCAGTTAAAAGACAAATAAATAAGAGCTAAGAGGACAGAGCTCTTAGTCACACATGCTAGCATAAACAAAAAGTCACCTTTAAAAGTGGAAAGCATTTAAAAATTCTGAAAATAAGAAACTCTTGAATAGGGTCTTTTTGTTTTAAGCTACCTATGTGGAAAGCAGTGGAGAAGCCAGTCAGACGTATCTAAAAGTTTCTCTGACATTTAGGAGAACGAATACAGGCTAGAACATTTTTATATCATTATCCTTCTAAGCAGGGGGGAAGAAATAAAACAGGAATATTTAGGATCAGCCTAGAACACGTTTCATTGGGTTCACTTCAGCATCTGCCTTCTTTGTCCCTAATTTTGTAGGCATTTACACTATTTAGGAAGTTGGCTCAGAGGTATACCCGCAGGATCCAAGTTTCTATTGCAGGCTTTTTGGGACAGCTGCTTTCTCCCTATGTGCTCCTGCGGTACCAGGCATCTCGTACAACCGAGCATCTGTACAACTGGAACTACTCGGATATGGCAGATTCAGTGCATTAGATCTCAAGCCCGTAAACATTGCAGTATTCAAAACAGAAAATCCTCAAGTTGCTCAAAGCATCTTCCAAACTACATCACCATCTGCAGGAAGGAGTCAATATTTGAGACTAATTCAAGTTCTACACTTCAAAACAGCAGAGAGTAAAAGCTTTACATGGATGAGCTGATGTATTTGAGCATCACGCCACTCCACAAAAAAAAATAAATCAGGTGTCAGAAACATTTCCAAATGTATCAAATGCTTGTGTGGTAATATGACATCGGAAACTTTGGGTAAATGCAACTATGTCAACAAACGTAAAGCAGTGCATCCATACACCATAAAAAATTTAACTGGAAATACAATAGCAGATGAAATTCGCCCTGGCTCTCACTACCCTAAGATCTTTCTACCTTTGTCAGCTTTTATTGTCAGTATCCTGGAAAAGCATTTGATGTCAGCAGCAAATTGTCACCTTAGCATATGCCGATTTTCTGGATCACTTTGAACCTCCTGAACAGCAGGCACTTGTTGACCTACGCTTTCCTCCATTGTGAGAAATGATTTCTCCTCTTAACCAATTAACCCCTGAAAAGACCTTGTCTGCTACCTAAGAGTCTTAGACAAGAAACACTTAAAAGTTTGGGAAATACAGTGTCACCTAAACCATCTATGCAATTTCCACGTCCTTCACAGAGCTTGTGTGTGAGCCTAAGAAAGCCAAAATGCGGATGAGTCAACATACCATGCACAACAAGCTACTACTCTGCACAATAAAAATGTTTGAAGGAAGATCCTTCATCTCCTTTGATATCTAGGAAGTACTGAAACAAGGCACAGGAATAACAGTGACATTCAAAATGCCTACTATCGTGCTTCTAGATCCTCGTTTAGCAAATCTCCAAAGCCATAAACATCTCTCAGCATTTTGATCCTGTAAGTCCACGCAACTAGTAATTTACTCCAAATTAAGTTTTTCCTACAGTCACCTATCGGCTTCAACTGTTCTCCTGTACTGACTTTCACTGAATTACCCTTTCCAAAAGCAAGTTACCGCTTGGAAACTAGAAATATTAGACACCAAAACATGCACGTTAAGTTTCCTATTAATTGACACTGGCCTAGGACCAAAATGCCCAAAGAATGACAATGTTTGTTTTCTCAAAGCTATTTATTCCCAAATCCTGAAAAGGTCTACTAATCTACAACCACTAACAAACCCTGGAGACAACAGCATTTGTCAGAACATTCCACTCAGTCCAGAGTACAAACTCTTAGAGGCTCTTAGGCTTCATGTATTTTGGCCATGCCTCGTGCCAACTGATTTGTAGAGCTGTTGCATGCCCAAGCACTCCGAGGAGGAGACAGAAGTTGTGGGGCCAGTTAAAAGGTCACAGTGTACCTCCCTTGGAAGGGTGCAGTCGCAGAGGAGGACTTGACAAGGACTGCAGAAGCCTTGCTGGCTCCATACTCTGGAGGGATGGTGGGGAAGGTCAAAGTCAGGTCCGTTTGTCCATTGGCAGCTGCGATGTGTATACTGGTGGTTCCACCCAACACCACGCTCCAGTCCTTAACACTTACTTAAAAGTAACAAAGAACGTGGGTGATCAGTTCTTCCAGTAGTGCTGTGAGCATTTTTCCGATATAACGGCTATGGAAAATTAGCATTGGTAGTTGAACTGTTAAAAATCACAAATGCAATTTAAGGTGACAAAAACATTTCTCCAACTCGCTAGCAAATTCTGAAAAACAGCAACAACACGGTTTACTAAAAGGTCACCACAAGCTTCGTAAGGCAATGCCAAGGGGAAGACGATGATAATCTGGCATTGCAACAGAAGCCATCAGTCCCTTTAGCCCAAAAGGTTGCTCTGTGTTACCCTTAAGACGACGCTGGATAAGATGCAACTTCTACCGTATTATGCTCTTGTCCAAGCTTAATTATTCAGTGGCTAATTTCACCAGTGTCACTGATTAATTAGAACAAAAAAAAAAGCAAGAAGTAGAACAAACACAATATAACACAAAAACAAGACGAAGCTCTACTGGAATCTACTTTGAATATTTTCAGAAATTCCATGTCAACAGACATTTCCTTTTAGCAAATTGTTTGTGAACAGTTGATGTTCCTATTAGAGAAACATCTGGAGTCTTTGTTTTTGAATTTACTTCTCCATTTGAGATTGACCTTTTCATTTCTAAATCAAGTTTTATCCAGATCTAATTAAAACAAAAAATACTGCTGGACTGCTCTAAGTGCTAGCAGCAGTCAGTTCACAGTACCTCAGTAAGTCGCCAAAATCCTGGACTATGCCTCAGTAGTCTGCCTTCTGACATCTACCAAAGACTGTATCCACACCTAAAACCTTTCTGGAACTCCATTTCTAAATCTACACGCTTTCTTCCCACTTTCCTCTAGGAAAGACATCAATTTTTCAAAGTTACCTGTGCATTTAATTCAATCTTCGTTTTTCTTAATTCTCCTACCTTGCTTCCTCTCAGTCCAAGACCCTTCCACCTTCCACTTGAGTTTCTGGACCTGCCATCGCACTTTTTAATTTTTTTCCTTCCAAAATCTGTGTCTCCTCCATAGCTGTCCTTTTTTGTATTCCTTCGTTCCCATCCCAGCATTACCCTGCTGGAGTCAGGCATGAGGAACTTGGAGAAAACATACGCTGTTTCTGGCACTGCTTGATGCCTTGCATCCCAGCCAGGCCTCCCAAGCTCTACAGAAGCTCAACCGGATAAGAAAGGATCCCACAGAAAAAAAAAAGAAAATGAATCTCTTAAAGAAACGCCAGAACTACCCACCCTGGTGCAGGCAGGGAGAAAGCACGGTCAGCCTTTTACACAGGAAGGTCCTATTACGTTGCACCCTGAGACAAACGTACACGCTAGGTAGGTACACAAAGCAAGAAGGAAAGAAAAAGATGAGACAGTTAAAATTGGTTTTGTTCGTTTTTAATATTGCTGGTTCTTTACTTTCTGGAGCAAAGGAAGGTCTAGCTTTATCTTAATCTCTTTTGTCAACATGTGGTAAAGTCCCAATTTCCTTGTAATTATGTCACACACAGCCTTTGTTATCCTAGGGATGTTACCCATTAGGTGAGAACTTCTCGTCAAGTGAAACCCACAGCTCCAGATGTAAACAGAGGCAACACAAGCCCAGCCTACACAGCTGGACCCTGAACGACCAAATCCAACTTCAGCATCTTATCACCAAACAAGCGAGAAGCCATGAGAATGACAAAGCTGTGAGCAGTGATGAAAAGAGTAAAAAAATTTACTCACAAGGATATGAAACATAAGGACAATTTTACCTTTATATAGCAATATGAAGATAGATACTAGAATATCACATTCAGTTTTGTTATAGCCCATTTTGTAAAGGATGTTGAAAACAGTATGTGCATGACAAACAGGTTTAAGGCTAGGAAAGTGCCTTACACAGAGATTTTCAGCTCATGCTATTTGTCCTACTTGATTACAACCTCTAAACACCTTTGCCAGGAAAAAAAATGGCAATATTCAAGCATTATTTAATCTAGCACAGAAGCTCATAAAATAAGCTAGTGACGAGAACGTGGAAAAATTCAAATGGGAAGACATGTTTATGCCTTTTTCAAATAGTTGGGGAAATCAACTCCTGAATTTATCTGTCAAAAAGTAGTGGAATCTCAAACTTTTCAGACCTTCAGGAGGAGTCTACAGGAATTTCCTTAAGTTATGCTCTGACAAACAAGTAACGAACTTGGAACACAATAACCACAGGAAATTTTAACATTTCACAGCATATAGTAATGTGAATTACATGAGCCAAAGGTTCTGAACTTTTTTTGTTACCTCCTCTAACCCAAGCTACATTAATTTCAGAGGTTTCATACGTCAAATAGCAAGCGAAGGAGGCCAAGGAAAACTGCTTGAATGCCACAAAAACTCTCAGGATTGTGTGGCCTCTGGCAGTTACCCTCTGTTCTCTTCATTTCTAACTCCTAGCTGTCTATTTCTACTCACATTTTTGACAGAAGCTAAAAAAAATTTGTTTCTGAAGCTCAGCACCAGCATCAGGTCTGAAATGTTTATTCAGCAGTCTGGTTGTTCAGTCCTATCAAATTATTAAACTCATGTTTTAATCACTGAGCTGATTTTGGTTGATCAGTCTGCTCTTGAGAAATAATGATTACCGGAGGGGAAAGGCTTAACACTTCAAATTCACATCCATTTCACATTTTCCCAGGGTGAGCATTTCAAAAGTCTTCAAAACTTTATGGTCCGATTTTTGTGGTTCTTTCAGCACGCTATATATCAATACAAGCACTTAGAAGCATGACATTTTTCTGTACAATAACGCATATATTAGTATCAGAATGGACGTAGAACTTGCCTCTTTCTCGGTATCTCTGGATATACAAGTCCACTGGTTTTCCTTCACGCTATATGCCCAAAAGTCAGCCAGGTCTTGAGTTCCATCCCAGCCACCAAACAAATAAACAGTTTCTAATGAAAAGAAAAAAAAAAACATATTATTTTTTTCTTTGTTTTAAATAAAAAGAATTCCTCTAAACAGGTTAATACCTACAAAACAATTGAGACAAATAGACTGTAGGTCTTAATGACCATCAGAAAAGAAAGTGAAACCAATTCTTACGAAGTACTGTTCCTCTTTGACTGGAACCAGTCACCAGGACAAAAAGAAGTGTTGATTTTCAGTATTGGAAGTTTTCAGGACTGATATAGTACCAACTCTTGAAGAATCATTTTCTATTTCTACTTTTACTTACAAGGCAATCAAATCCACAGCTTTCTGATTAAAAATCAAGACAGGCAAATTAACAGCATTTAACATTTCGGATGCCATGCGTTATTAGTTTTTGTCAGTGAAATCGCAGTTTGGTCCCTGATTGATGCAAAACTTACAACCCAAGAAAACTTCTGAGAGAGCAGCCACAAAGCTTTTCTGTTTAGTCAATCCCTTATAAAGGAAAATTTACTTCGACTATAAAATCCTCTTCAAGGGGAATAGCTTGCATAATGTAATTTACCTGATGCCACAAAAGCCTGCCAGTAGAACAGTAACAGACGTAATTCAGCAGTACAGGCCTATCCCTGGAGCACGTTACCTTAAACTCATAACCACTCCAAGCACACCAAGTTCAAAGGCTTCCCTGACTTGCTGATCAAACTAGATGAAGCCCCGAACATGGGAAGCATCTAAGGAAGAAGTCTCCGTTCTGACATTGAGAGATGACTAAGCCACTTCCATTATTGAAACTTCACTATCTGGTCTCAAATATTAAAAATACTGCGTCTTCAGACTGCATTAAAACCCAACATACAACCAAGTCCAAGAAGAACAAGCCACGGGAGACTTGCAGAGCTTTGAAAAACTCCTTTAAAAATCCACAAGCCAGTTCTATTATGAAGGTAACGGCCAATTTTTAATCCAACCCCAATTAAAGAGCAGAGCTAGAAGTGCGATTATAAAACGGGAATGGTCCCTGACCCTCACCTACCATCAGGATAGTGGTCATCACCATGGAAAGGTTACCCTGGTTCATTAACTTTAATTACCCTTCCTCCTGGACTCAGGGCTCCCAGTGTTCCCTGCAAAGAGCAGGTCCCTTTGTGCGCATAAATTCTCACAGCTCACAAAACCCACATTACCACAACAGCTTCATTGATAGCTGAGGAAAATAAAAGATTTGGCACCAGCTAAGTATCCTACTGGGGCCTTGCCAAAACGTCATGCCTGCCTGCAAAGGCTTTGTCGTCTCAGATGAAATTTAATAGCAAACCTGAATGAATTTCATGAAAACTCAGATTTTAAGTTACCTAAACCAAGCTGGCTGAACTACGTGGCATGTAAGCACCGAAAAAGGAAAAGAATCATATAGTTATAGGGTGAACCGTGAGCATCCCCAGAGTCCAAGAGCAACACATGAGGGTACATGGACTGCGTACCAAGCTTATTTTTCATCTTGATATAAAAACACAGTCTAGATGAAGAAAGGCTCCACCACTACCTAGATCCAGAATGACTATCGTTGTGAATCTTATTACAGAGTTACATACAGTTTTAAGGCAAGTTTCTGTATTTTTACAGGAACGTTTCTTAATATATTAATTCATCTGCTGCTGGTAATGCCAGGTAAATAGCTTCTCTAGAGTTCTTCTGAAGTTCATAACTCTTCTCCCAAAGTATAAGGAAAAATTCATGTTTTTTTCTTTCCCTCCCAAAACAAGATTTGAACTTTGCTCTGTTCCACTACCAGCATCATACCTCCCACTCTGTTTTTCAACAGATTTTGTGGAAAGGGTCATCTGTTCGCTCTTCAAGCAAATCACCCACCAGGACGGACCCAGAGTACACGTCCAGTATTCCCATGCATTTCCACAACATCTCAACAACGTTATCAGCACATGCTCAAAGAGGAGGACGGGCAGAGAGAGGGAATAGAGCACAAACTCAGAGGCAGCTGAAGTGTGAAGCTTGAGGGGAAACATCAGTCTCCCATCATGTAATTATTTCTACTTCGGTAGCACTAGGGAACTCGAGATGCAAGCACGGCATCCCTCTCTTCAGAGAAGAGATTCTTCCTTGTACCCAAGTGCTATGTAACACAGAAATATTGATATTGCTTTATTAAAGCAAGCCTCTCTTCTGCTTTAAGGACAGACTGGAAGAATTTTCAGATCTACCTGCAAGGCAACAAGAAAAACATGAAAGCAGTTATGTCTACCCAAAGCTGTTACCAGTTCTCCTCCAGCATCGTAGCCTTATCTCCTGCACATTCCTTGTTGAGCAAAAATCCAACACTTTGAATTAAATACGTTCGAAGAAAATTTCTCAACTGCTTGTTCAGCCAGAAACGTTTCCGGAGTGTCTGAATTCTTCTCTTTCCTGACTCCCCAAAAGACTGGAAGGTACTGGAGCAACCCTCAAAGTATCAGAGAAAAAAATTAACCTATTTCCTGACGGCCTCCCTGCAAGTTCCATTTTTCAGAAGAGTAGATTAAGAAGCCTTCCTCCAATCCCTTTTAAATCCCCCAGACCACATGGTATTTCCATGTGCACGTCAAACAGTCCTCTGCAGGTTCAAAATTACTTCATATGCAAAGAGCTCTGGAAGCCATCTAGTCCAAGAGTCCTCTCCCCAACCCCTTGGAGTAGAGCAGGATGCACAGACACATTCAGCTATGCTCCAAGGATGGATATTTCAGAACATCTGGACCCCTGCTCCAATTACTATCTTCATTATGGTATTTTTTTGGTACTATCTAACTGGAATTTCTCTTGCTGCGATTTGTGTCCATTGCCCCTCATCCAATCCCTGCACACCCCCGAAATGAACGTCCATCTTCTCCACACTCTTCCAGCACCTAGTTGAAGACAAAACATAAATTCTCCCCTAAGCCTTTTCTTCCACAGGCAGAACTAAACCAGCTCCCTGAGCATCTCCTTATACATCAGGTGCTCCAGCCCCAGCCATCCTTTCACTGGACTGAGTTTCAGGAGCTCATCACCTTTATTGTACCACAGCACTACATAGGCAGCCAGACAAGTACCACATAGAGGGACATCATCGTGCCCCAGCCACCTGGCCCTGCTTCTGCTAAGCCTCCCACAGAAGCTCTCTCCTCCAGCCCCTGATTACAGTCCCGTCCTCCAGTTTATTATCAGCTCCCTCTGTGGTTTGCTATCACCCCAAACTTGCCAAGGGTGCACTTGAGAATCAGCGTTCTCAGCGTTCCTAGATCTGGAGGACTTGTCCCAGGAAAGCTGGGTGCAAGGCACCTGAAAAGCCTTCCACTAAAGGATGGCACCTCCTGTAGTGAGCACAGCTTTAATTATCTGCAAGCTGCACAATTAAGGGAACACTCAGAACAAGTGCACAGCCAGACAGGCACTGGGACGGGTTGCCAGGGAGGTGGTGGAGTCACCGTCCCTGTGGGTGTTCAAGGAAAGGTTGGACGTGGTGCTTGGGGACATGGCTTAGTGGGTGACATTGGTGGTAGGGGGATGGTTGGACCAGATCTTGAAGGGCTTTTCCAACCTTTGTCACTCGGTTTCTGAATCACTGTTCAGTGCAGATGCTGGCTGGATGCATTTTTTTTTTCAGGCTCAGGCTGGTCTGGGTAGGCACACAACGCAGACAAAGTCTTCCCAAACGCAAAAGCCCCATGAAGTTGAGTAACCTCCAGGATGCAGCAGCTGTTTGTGTTTCAGAGCTTAGAAGCCATCTGTGTTTTGTTTCAGAGATCTCTTCATCTTGTACACAAGCCCTGTCTTTAAATAAAATATCTTATGGATAGCAGTGTTTTCCTCAGGCAAAACAGCATCTTTTTCTCGTGTCTGCTGCTCTCACTTCGTCTTTTTTTTTTTTTTTATCTCTCTATGCTTCTTTTGGGCCAGTCTCACCATCTCCACGTAGACCACGGGCATACCATGCCCACCGTTTTCAATCTCCCACTGTTTCCAGCCTACAGATTTCTTTTCACTTATCTAACATAATGAAGCGAGCAGAATTCCTCACAAAAGGGAAAGGGGAAATAATGTACATCTGAAATCACAAATTAGTTTCACTTCAGAGACTGAACAGAGGTAGCACAAACACTGATAAAGATCGCTTCGCTAATATTTTCCTTCAGAAAATGTTTCAGTTGCCATAGCTAGGAGAAATGCAGACAAAAGTCATACTGGTTGCTTAGCTATTACTTCTAACAGGCTAGTCAGAAAACATACGGAGGCTTTATCTAAATGAAATAAAGATGAACCTTGAAAAAAAATTAGAATATATCATGGAAGAGTCTCTTTTAAATAGAATAACTTTCATACTAGTTTATTTTCTTTTCAAATCCTAAAAACATTGTTCTGTTACCCAAACAAATTACGTGGCCTTAGGGACTACACTATCATTCATATAAAATTATACTTGCTCTACAAGAGAGGAGGAAAAAACCCACTTTACCTATGAAATTATAAACTAGACATCCGAAATCCAGTATGGATATTCCTCTGAAATACAGATGGTATTCCTTAAAAGCCTGAATGGGGCAGTCTGCTTACCCATTCCCACCTTCTTCTAGGGTAGGGCTTGGCATTTCATAACACATCATATCTGAACTGCAGAAAGGCCTGAGGGGGCATAATCAGCATTGTGATAATCAAAGTTCAATGCTAGACAGACACCTAGACCTTTTTCCAAAACTGCATTTGGGCAATCATTCTATCAGCACTTAATGCATCCGTAAAGCACTGTGCTGTACGAGCCTGCCCTTTAGTGCTTGGGCATTTCACCAGGACCTACATAAATTGGAGGTTTTCATGACAGACATCCAGCTCACTTAACACAGAACACCCTTGTACAGCTTCAGAGTTGTTTTCACTTTGGGTGTTTTGGGGATGCTTTTTTGTTTAGGGCTGTGACTACCCTAACACGTCTCCTTCCTCGTAAAAGAGTGCAGGAAACTCCCCAGCCTCCTATAGAGTGCTACACGAGGCATGCGCCTTGCAGGCAAAGCAGAAGCGTAAATCTTCTGTTTTCATTTACAGCCCAGAGCCTTAATGTACACACCAGCGGTTTCCAACTGTAAGTAGGAATGCCTCTTTGTAAACGTTTCTCTATAGGCATACCAAGAACAGCTTCCTAATTCCGCCACCCAGGGTCATTCCAGTCTGAGCGCTAATGCAAACAAAAGCCTGGAAAAAATTGTGAGAATTAATGATTACCACATTTTTGACATGGGACAACAACAAGCTGCCTTCTCAGTTCCGCATCCGAAAATGCCTGTGCCCTCGTTTCCATATGCTACAGAGGTTTTTCAAAGCACAAAGAGCACTGTGCTTATTCCAAGACAGCTGCAGCAAGTATTAAGTGCATGAACATCAGACAGAAACCAGCTACACCACCACAAGTCACTGTTTGCCAGCAGAGATGCCTTAACTGCTCTTTTAGTTTCTTTCGGCCTCCCCTAAAGGGAAGATAAGACATGCTTAAAGGCAGTTAAAGCGAAATTAAACTATATTCTGCCTGAAACTTAGAGCATAAACAAGAGATGTGGTGACTCAACTGGCTATCAGTAACCCGAGATGTAACTCAACTACTTACCAACCCATATCCCTATCCTGACACTAACACGTGCATCTGACAGGCTCGGTTCTATACAAAACCTAGTAAAAATAAACGTTTGTCATTGTAATCAGTAACAACTGGCTCATATTTCTTTGAGGTTAATCAAAAAGCAGAACCTTCTGCAGTTATATCCAGAGCTACAGCAGGGCTTGACATCGGAGATTAAAGTTTGCTTCCAGAATCTGTTCTATGTGATATGAAACAGCAGAGCCTCCTTATGAGTCTGATTTTATTGCGTTTGCTTACAGAGAATTAAAGTTGAGGAAAAGAATCATTTTTGAAAAGGACTTCCCCGATCTAATGAGGAATACAAAGTGAACTACTATTTCACCTCCTCTGAGAATACAGCTCAACAAGTGTGTGGGTAAGGAAGGGATGATTTCTTTGAGCGTGCTGCTGCTCCTTTTTCCATTAATACTAGATTTGCTCGAGACTGGCCAGGGAGACCAGCTCCAGTCTGCAAAACACATCCTGACATAGCTGGCCAAATCCCATGGTCTCGTTAAACGCTACCTACGTTCAAAAGGAAAACTCAAGCAGTCAGCAGCAGCTGGGTTTAAGAATACAAACAGCACCAAGAACTCCCCTTGGCCTGTCCGTAAGCTGAATTACAGGGCAAACCTTTTAATTTCAATAACATATGAGCTTTTACAAGCCTCGGTGGGCCTGGAAGCAAAACTAAGGGCAACCTCCCAAATATCCCACTGCAAAACTTCCTGAAGGAAGGTATCCTGCCCCCACTGGAGAGAGCTGCAGCAGGAGAGGACTGATGTCAGAGAGAGATCCAGTTCTGAAGTGTTGGGACTCCTTCTGCACGTGCTCTCCAGCCAGTTTTAAGTCAAAAAAAAAAATTATCAATGTTTTTTTACTGCCTTATTAGAGCGGAGTGAAAACCTAAGTCTAAGGCAAAGATGATATGCTTGCTAAGACTTAAACAAACCAATTTGAAATGAAGACACACTATCACAGCTGTATTGCTTTCAGCAGGTCTAAAGGACTGCCTCTTGCCAAGTTCACATGCCTCCTCTTAGTTCAGCACACCCGTCAAACACTGCTACTTATTCACCAGGACCACTAGGGAGCGTTCACAGCTTCTTTTGCAGGCAAACACCAGCAGTCCTCCAGCAGCATTTTATTCAAATGAATCTCTTCCACCGAAAAAGTTTGCTTTCATCTACAAAATAACTCGGGTGCTTTCTCTAGCTCAGTAACTACATTTGGAGTAAAAGCCAAAGACTGTAGCTACTGCTGCATTTTTGCTTGTTCACTATGACTTAGCAAATTACTCTTGAAGGTACTGTTCTGTCACATGCTTCAATCCCTTTCCATATGACCACAACAGATATGGCCACAGTAGTGCTTGTGCCAACTCCCCCAGTGACACCTTTTTTGTTACTGACGACCCTGATCTTGTTTCTCCTTACCTAAGGAAAGTTGCTTTAATCATGCAAATCCTTAGCTTAGAAAAGATGCAAGCAGGACTGCATAACTGAAAGATTACTTTAGTCCAGTATAATGTACCAAAAATCTGATTAAATAAAAGCAAGACAAAGCTATGGAAAATTATGAAATAAAATATCCAGCAGAATTGTTACCTACACCCCCCTTTCTTCTCTTTGTGGGCTCTTTGAAACAGAAGCTGAACCGTTCTTTAAACTGCTATAGAAAGCATTTCCATAAAAAGCCTCAAATAATTTATATTTAAATGGTTTCTTGCACAAAAATAGCGGAAGGTAGAAGCCACCCTAACCAAAACAGAATGAATGTTTCAACACATCAGTTCTATTGCTTGAGTGCTATTCCAAAGCACGCAATATGTAATAGATAAGGGAAATAATCATCCCTAATTTCTTTCCTCTTGTCTAAGCATCTGCTCAAAAAGAAGAGGAAGAACAACAAGAATTAAAACCAATTGTTCTTGGTTTCTTAGCGAAACAGGCCTAAAGGAGAACGAGCAGGAAGAAGTGGGTGGGAAAAGCAGCTGGAGTAGAAATGAAAGCACAGTATTTAATATAACTACTAAAAAGTGCAATTTTACCTCAAATTTAAATTAAGACATTCCCTGAAGAACACTTTTGCACATTTATATGAAGAATATCTCATTAAGTAATTAAGTTAGTTAACAAACCCAGCAACTACTCACCGGTCTGAACATCTATAACCATCTGATGGCCTCCTCTCATCCCTGGTCGGCTGTCTTCCCCATCACCTTATTAAAAAAAAAAGAGGAAGGAGAGTGTGTTGGTCCATAATAAGACTCTACATTAAAAATATACAGCTTAATATATAATAACTTAAGTACTATAAAAAAGCAGAGCAACTTAACAGCTTGCCATTTAAACACTAACAAAGCTTTCTCCAGGTAGCATTCTTCCGTGCAATACAAAAATATTCAGTTTGGCTTGTATCAGAGAGAGCTAAATTGAATACAGTGCCACACTGCAATTCTGCGAGCCTTGCTCGGGAGCTCCTGAAGCATGCAGGTCCCCACAAATGAGGTCTGAGCTCTCTCTGAAGCTCTCCAGTGCCAGGGACATGGAATCTTTTGCTCCCCTTTCTTCTCTCACCCAGAGCTGCCTGAAGGCAGATGAGTGAGAACAAATACTCAAATGACACGGCCCCGTACCCAAGGGACGGAAGCAAAGAGCTAATGGTATGGATACAGAAGAGTTGTTAGCTTTGCACCAATTATTTATTCTCACATAAGGGAATTCCGACCGTCCAATTAAAGCAGCTTCCCAAGCACTTTAAATTTCTTAAACATTCAGGACAGGCATCACCCGTGGGAAGCAACATTAGAAAGACAACCCGCGTTCTGCTGGAAGAGAAATCTACTTGCAGTCATAGATAACCCTTCCCAAGAGGTTTGCGTACGGGCCTCCACGTTTGGTGATTGTCACTTTGAATACTAGGGTTGATATATGACAGCGATTTTTGTACTTTGTAGTCAAGGCTGCTGTTACAAGACGCTTTTTCAAGGCAGAGAACACCGGAGATAAACCTAAATTGCAGAATTTACTGAATGATAGGCAAAGATTTCATGAGATGTCTCAAATTTAAAGTACTCCATGTTCAGATATAGCATTTACCACTCTTAGCTGTACGTTGCCCTTTAAGATGACTCCATGCATTAAATCCAGTCTCACAGCTAACTGTTCTTATGCTTAACCTACATTCTTAGTTTCGTTTTTGAACTGATTAGCTATGCTTAAAGTTACAGCTAGCGTTCCTGTTGTGTTCCTTGCTCAGCCTGAGACCAGGCTGCTTTTCACCAACTTCACAAATGGCAAAACTTTCCCCTGAACAGCTGTCAGACAGGAGGCTTTCTTGCTCTGTATCAAAAAAGGAACACGATAGAACTAGCAGTACGAGTGTTATATCTTAAGAAATATCCTTACCTTTGGTGCTTTTGGGGATAATTTGCCCCCAGCGAGGTTTGTATTCCTGTTGACTGATGTACTGATTGAATAAACCATCTGCAAAACAAAATTTCCGCTGTATAAAACATTCATGCTTCCAGTATAGCAAAAACTCACTTTTAAAGCAGGTTATTTCAGCCACACTCAATCCAGTATGCTTCTCCAAAGTCTTCATTTTAAATAAATTCTCTACAGACATCATTTAGTTTGTTAAACTCAATAATGAACTAAATGTGTAAGCACTATAATAAAAAGAATACATATTACTAGATCAATCAAGAATTACCCTGTTTGCCTGTCAGGTGACGCCAATTATCCATAAATCTCCAGTGTGGTGTATTTAATTCAGATTAGAATCCCACCCCCTCACTTAAGGGAAGGAGAAGTTGCCAGTGCATGTAAAATTCAACCTTTCTAGTACGCGTCAAGTTGAAACTAGGTGAGGCACTATCTCTGGAGCTTCATCCAAGAAGAAAAGGGAAGAAAAGCAGGTTGTTTAAATGCTACAACATGAGACAACCAAGCAGCAGATGAAAAACAAAATATTAGTTTACATTCTTTTCAGAGACTTAAGCAATTAAACCGAAGCACCATTAGGTCACTGGCCAGATATGCCAACTGCAGCATTTCTGTAAGAAGCATTAATTGCAGCACCCTATCCACATTCCCCATGTGCCTTCCTCTCCCTCTGTACACCTACCACACATTTTTTTTCCAGCATCCAGAGGTCATTTCTTAATTCTGATCTGTGTATGTCATCGGTCTACTATACAAATGTTTAATTTTTTTTGAAGAGGGGATTCACAACACCCAGATTCTCCAGGACTGCCCTTCAGTCTGGAAAGAGCAGAGCAGGAGCTTGGGGAACCTGTTGCTATCAGCCTTCAGATGACTCCAAGAAGACAAACCTCCTAACTTTCTGCATGCATAACAAACCCTTAGCTTCCTAAGGGCCAGTCCCTCGATCACAGCTTTCCTTGAGCCCTCACTTGCCTATATTCCACCGTATCAAGACACGAGCTCTTTATAAATGCACTACAAACACTTGTCATACAGTAATCAAATAAAAAAGTGAGTTCAGACAGTCAGTTTTACAGCAGCATGCTACGGTAACTAACACAGATCAATTCACAACTCTGATGTCAGATTTGCACAACTTTTTAGTAAAACAGCACATGGCACACTGGCTGCTCACTCAGATATAGGATGAGTTCAAAAGCCCTAAATCACGTAATGATTTAATGATTTAAATCATGTAATGATGTAATGAGATTCACAATTTAGCAGGATGGGACTCAGCAAACTAGTTCAGGAATCAGTTGTACGTTCCACAAAAAAAGAATCACAGAATCACTGAATTCTGTGAAGAAATGGAAAATGAAGAAAGGAAAAGTGAAATTATTTAGTTGTATATGATATTTCTCAGTTCTTCCAACCCCAGTAATTGTGGCTTTGAGGTAAGAATGTAACAGATCATGAACACCTCCATTTATTTACACAAAATCCCTTGGTGAGCACACAGATGAAGAAAGAAAATTCCTTAGTGCATTCGTACCTATTTATTTACCAAAAGGTAAGAATCTTTTCCAAGCATGACACAACATTCAGAGAATGTTTTAAAGCATTTCCTGCTATCCTGTAGTTTGTCATGATGGTTATTCATGATGGTTATAGGTGTTTGGGTCCCTGCCCATGGCGGGGTTGTGGAATTGGATGATTTTTAAGGTCCCTTCTATTGTATGATTCTGTGACTGAAATCCAGGTTTTAATTAAACCCAAGCCTGCAAGGATTTCCTGGGAGAAGATGAATACTCTATTTAAAGACCATCTAATAGCAAAGTAAAGGCACTCAGGAGCTCCTGAAAGGTATTGAATTCGGTCTCAAAATACAAAAGTGCTTTCAACTTTCATCAACTCAGCTCTGCAAGTTGTTCAGATCCAATACGCTGTGAAAGCAGGGCAGAGTTTCACCTGCCTTGCAGCCAAAAACAGCAGCTCTCCCCTAGCATTAGGTAATTGAGGAAAGCCAAAAGTTTGCTCAGCATATGTAGGAGGGCTTGTTTTGGTTTTAAGACTAGGGCTCTTACTCTGACTTCTTCAGGACTTGCAGAGCTGGGACAGGACTCGAGAGGCTTTAAACTTGAGGTTTCGTGAGTTCTGATTCACGAGAGCCAACTTCCAACAGAACAAATGTATGCACTGTAAGAAACCCCACACTGACTCAGATTTTTCTAGCCACAAACCTAGATAGAAATTCAGCCTTTTGGTTATCATCAGCGTTGGGTCTTCAAGATGGAACGCAAAGCTGTATTCATCCCCAAAGCAGCCAATGGATAATTGGACATAAATAGCTCAAGAGGATGAATTACACCACATAGGATCCGAAAGGGTGATTTAACCTCTCTCCCATGCTCAACACCCACAGGCTGCACTTGTCAAGATATGACACTTCTCCCCTACTGTGCCTTCAGCCTCTTTTAATAATGCTTCTTGTCTTCCATGGGACGTTGGTTTGGAAGCACTCCAGCTTGCTTCCCAGAAATGTTTCTTTCTGCTGGGAGCCGTTCCACGTTCATTCCACTTGCACCGCAAACCAGAGGCGGCTTGTTTTGGAAGCTGAATCACCACCTGTCCAACACCACAGGGGGAAAAAAAAGGACGATTTCGAGGTGGATTCTGTGTCTGATGCCAGACCTATTCGAGTGCACTCCTTCTGCTTCTTGCCAGGATAGCACTGCTGACCAAAAAGTCTCCAAAGCTTCTGCAAGGCACTGAAGATCAGAACTAAGCCTGCTCATGTCTGTCAGCTGTTTCCAATGAATCGGTAGTTTTAAATAAATTTCAGCTCCGCTGTAGAAAACGTGGTAAGCTCCAGTCTTTAAAGGAAGTCGCTCCCTTAGCCTCTGAGGTCTCTCATTTCAATGTCCATGTTTACTCTGTAAAATTGCAGCCAGACAACTTTTGTTTTGTACTATTTTCAAACACTTCGCAGCGAGCTGTGACGCATTTTGCTTGTGACAACACCAAGTTCACAGCAGTTAAGGCCTAGTAAATTCTACCTCACTGATAAGTGAAGGTTTTATTTTGTCAGCCAATTACACGTTACCTAGAAAGGATTAAAGCAAACATTGCAGACAAAAATATTTGACTTGGTGAAGCTGATCTGGAACAGGTAAAAGTTGTATTAGGTTTCACTTCAGACAACACATGCCTCCGGAGGGGGTTACTGAATTCTATTCACTTTATGGCTAATGGCGTGAAAAACTTCAGAGTAACGTTTAGCCCATGACTTCTGGTTTGGTGTTTTCTGTTTGTTTGTTTTGTTGATGCTTCCAAACAAAATCTGAAGCAGAAAACAAAGAGGATGCCAGGTAAGAGTGCAGCCTCTAGGTAAGTTCCACAAGACGTGAGCACAAAAAGGAAATACATGAATTTTTCAAGCCTCAAAAGCTGTCACATCACCTCATGTTTACATCTTAAGGAAAATGAAGCAGGATCCAGGTTCGCTCTCCTAAAAGATACACTTCTAAGCAAACCCTACCGTCTACCTACACAGGCTTCAGATTCCTAGCAGGCTTCTCCCTTCCATATAACCCAGTACTATAAAAGCAGCAATCAGTGTCTATATTTTCTCAGACGTGAACCCAACAGTATTTGAAGGTAAAAATTAAAGCGTCAATGTCAATAACTTCCAGGAGAATACAGCTGTTCCCATATATCCCAAGTCTGGGGAGACATTTGAGCCTGCAGGTTTTACCTCACATCTCCTGGTTCGTCGCTCTATCTGTTGAGAAGTCAGCCCCGTACACATCTCATGCGAACATGAACTGCCAGAAAGAACACCTCGGTCCCTGGAATACTAATAGGCAGCAAACCTACCCGATCTTCAATCCATTTCAGGCAGCTTTCAGTGTTTACAGTAGTTGCAAACAGTCCACCAAGTGATTTGCACGCCGCATGCTCTCTGTAGGAATATTAAGCAGATTTTTTTTCCCTTCAATAATATAGGCTGCTTGAAAGCTATAGGAATGAATCCAAATTTTAAGCATTTGAACCAAGTCTGTGAACCAGCTGAGGTTTAGGGAACCTTTTTATTTTTGAGAGGAAGTCAGGCAGCTGCCAGAGTTTCCATTTGCCCATTTTCTAAGTGTAATGCACAAGTCAAAAGAATCTGCAGGAAAAGTGTGGCTGCCTGCCACTGAGCTCTCAAAAGAAATCATCTGGTGACGTGAGGTGGAAGACAGCGTTCATCATTAGCAATGCAAAAGAACAAGAGTTTAGCTCTGCTAGCGCTAATTCTTGACCACCTACACTTTTTCTACATGACTAAGCCTATGGAAATAGCCTGCAAGAGATGCATCACTTCTCACTTCTTTAATACCTACCGCAGCAAATATCGGCCTCTACAAACGGGATTTTAGGCTGCGTGGAGCAAGCAGCATCTCCGTCAACCTCAGGGCACTGCTGTTTGTTCCTTTAAGGCTACGAGCTCTCAGAACAGCGGGAGGTCAGGAGTTCACATATTCACGTTCAGCCTGTCACAGAACAGTTTGCTCTTCGAACCATTTCAGGGATAATTTAAGGATCTGTGTACCTCGATTAACTCTACACTTGAACTCCACTGCACTCGGCGGACACAGGACTAAAGTTAACCTGCTTTTATTTGAGAGAACACCGTGCCGGAGAGGAGTTCAGCCACGAGAACACCTCACATCCTCCAGATTCAGCTGCAAGTTCCTGAGATTTCACAACGAAGCTGCTAAAAAAAGGCAAAATGCTGGGTGCAGACGAGCTTCTTTCAAACTGAGCTTCTGAGACATGCAGGAAGGACAGGTAATCACAGAGGGCCACAGGGAGCAGATGGCAGTGATGCTGTAGGAGAAAGAGCTGGAGACTGAAAACATCTATTCCATCCTACCAAGGAGAAGAAGCACCCAGCTGTTTGGTACCAAATACATCCAGTTACCTGATTTACAGTCATCTGGTACAACTCGGGACAAACTCAGCTGCAGTTTCAGGTTCTTTTTGTGGCAAACAGAGGGGTTTTCCTGCCCTCTCCCCCATCCTAGCTGGATCAGCTCCCTGACCTGGTTCGCCACGTGGCAGCACGAGCACCAGCGCCAGGGGACACACTGTCCTGAGCAGGGGTTGGATTGACCCAGTTAGGCAAAGTTCTGTCAGCTTACAGCATGAACGGGATGCAGCCTCAGTGTCTCGGGATAGATAGCACTTCTCTCCAAAGGGTGCTTGCTGGGAGGTGATAGAGCTTTAAACGGGTACAAAAGCTGAAGACAGCAAAAAGAATCGCAAAAGGATGAGGGAAGGAAGGTTAATGTATTCAAAGTCAAGCAAAATCATTAAGGATAAATAACAGAGCAATGGGAGATGCACAAGCTGACATTTAACTTCAGCTAGCCCGGTGCTAGATTAAAAGAAAGCAATATAAATATGCCCATGCATATTATTCTGTCACTCAGAAGTGGTGAGGAAACTTAACCGTGCTCCTTGAAGACTCTCCTAACTAAGTTATCCATAGCCTGTTACCAAAAATACTTGCTTCTGTACTTGCTGGGACAAAAAAAGGACTGAAAAAACAAACTACAGCATTTCTCTAGGTTGCTTAAAAGATGCAGAGCTCTCCAACCTCCAAGAAGGTACATGATTACAAGAACCAGGATTATTCACATCAAATCTGAAAAGGAGAAAGCGTCCACCTGCCAGCCAGCGCAACACGAGACAGATTTTTCTACCAGGCACGTCTACTGCTAGTACTTCCACACCTGGAAAAGCTGAGCACTGCAGACAGCAACCCCACTCTCAACGAACCAGGGAGACACAGAAGCACCACCTCAATGCAAGCCCTAGGGGAAAACTGCTGGAGGGAATAAATGCAGCATGCTGCATGCTCAGGAGTGAAAGAAATGAACATGTGACAGACAGCAGAGAAAATAAAGCCACAAACATTCAATTCATTAGCACCCGTGGAAAAAAAAAAGTCAATTTTTGAGGGACCTTATTCAGCACATTCTGGACCTCTAGTGAAATTCCATTCAAGAAACAGTTTCTACTACAGCCTGCGATAAAGTGGAAAGAGGATGGCCTCTAGGCACTGATGAGATTAAGCCACCAAGGCAGCAGACTGATGCGTTGGCAAAACCATCCCCGTTAGCATATAGCACCCCTCGGGCTCTCAGCAGATCCTGCCTCAATTCGGTGGTCTCATCAGCTGCCCCTGACGCTCGTGTGCATAACACAGCAGCAGCCAGCCACAGCTCCCTGCTGCTTTCTCCTCCTGCAACCCTAGCGTGCCCTTAGACTCGGGAGAAAACTGCCGGTTGCAAAATGCCCCTGCATTGCAGGAAGCTGTTTATGCTCCCTTCCCAGCCAACAACACTGTGTAGTCTCAGGAGGGCAAGCAGCACTCCGAAGGACAAGGATGAACGCAGTCTCAATGCTTGCAGCTGCTCAGCGAGCTCAGCACAGGGCAGAGCTGAGCTGTTTTGCTTCTACGGTTGAGAAACCTGGAGCCAAAACTCACAGAAAGCCACTTACTGCAGTTTTTGACAACCTGTTGCAATAAACTCCTTAACACCATGCTCCGCTGAACGGCTTCCTCGGGAAAACATTGTGGTTTTCATGGAATACAGACCTTAAAGCTATCATTTCTATCACATCCCAAGAACCACTTGCAACTTCAGTGGTACAAAATGCACTGAGGTGGCCAGGCAGGCATACTGCCATCTATCCAAGAGAGATTCCAAAATGATTGATTAGCTCAGAATTAAAAAAAAAAAAATCTCTGGTGACAAACACCCATTAAATTAGTGCACTAAGTCTGTAAGTCCGTAGGCACAAGGAGCTCTCATGCCAGCACAGATTTCCCAGGAATAGCAATCGCACGTCATCAAAACGCTCGACACCCGCAGGCATGAGGACCTCTGTTTATCCAGCTGCAATCCAAATGCTGCACTGGCCTTTGGAGACACCTCACCGCAGTAGCTCAATTCGTGCATCCCATGCCATCAACAGAAAGTAAATCTCACCCATCTTAGGGGTTGAAAGCTGTTTGCACGCAGCGCTTTTCTAAGATGAAAAGTTCCAAGTAAAAAATTAATAGTAGTTAGAATGAAACCGGTAAGCAAAGCCAGCCTCTGCTTCCAAGCACCAGGACTTCCCCTAAGTTCTCCTCCAGGGAGCATTGCTCCCAAAGAAAGCATTCTCAAACACAAGTTCTGCTGAAATACCAAGCAGGTGGAAAGCCATGACTGGAGATCACGATGCAGATCCTTGTTGAACACCTTCCTGATAGCAGTGCCCACTGTCAGCTTGGTGGCTACTTACATGCAGAACCTATCTTCACCCATTAAGTGCACCACGTTGTCATTTCAGGGGCAAGCGAGGTTCAAAAGTAGCAGAGATAAGTGATTTCATAATTTTAAACCTATATCATGCACGTGCAAGTCCAGAAGTGGATAGGACACCACACGCTAAATATGAATAGAACATGGACTAGACAATCCCACTGCTGCGTACGTTAACATGTAAAGCAGTAACATTTCGATGCCTTTTTTTTTTTTTAATTAATATACGCGACTGCCTCCGCTTCCCTTACCATTCACAGCTTTTTCTATCAGCTCCTCACAAGCGTCGAAGTCTCCCTTCAACACCAGCTTGTCATGCAGGTCTGTCAACATGGGGTGCTCCAGCGCAATCTTGGTTTTCTTCTGCAGCGACTCAAAAGCTTCGGTGTAGTTGTGCTGACGGAAATGCTTTAGGCAAAGGCGAATGGCTTCCTGTTCACGGTACTACTGGAACACAAGAAAACCTATGAGACGTGTAGATTTGCCTTTGACTGGCCCTGCTGGGGACTACCTGTGAACCTGTCTGGAGGCAGAACAGGCTCTTAAATGCTGCACATAAACCGTGCGTGAGCTAACAGAGGAATGCTGTATGAAAGGCATTAGAAGCTGTGCAGACATTTGCTTTCCAGCAGCACAGAAATTACACAGCCTCATGCCATCCAGGTTAACAGGCACACAAGAGGAGGCTGCCCAGTGTCCCGGATCTCTGAAGCAACCATTATCTCCCCCCCCATCCGCCTGGTCCTGCTGTTTGAGGCCTCCATGAGACAGAACAGGAAAAAGCCTTCGCTATCAGCGTTACATAATTTGATTGTATGACTCTTATGTAACAAAATAATTTAGAAGAGTAAGTAGGTCACAGCTTTTCTAGAAGCAGACAAGAAAAAAAAACACATTGGAATAGAAATACCGGCGGTGACCGCTGCTCCTGCCGTGGAGCAGCAGAACGTATGGCTGACCACAAAGCTCGCAAGGGTTTCGAATCCACGACAGCAAGAAATTACAGTCAGGCCAAAATTTTACCTTCAAAACAGCTCTACATGCCTTAAAGCAGAGCCCCTGCTTTCATGCTACGGATTAGTAAAAGCTGTCCGTGTCCCACTCGATTGGGGGAACGAGGATGGCTAGAAAAACCCCCACTAGATCAAAAATCAAGGTACAGAAGGAGGAGAAAATAGTAAATTCTGTTTAAGAACTACAGCTTGTGCAGTTAACCTACCAAATCCCCCACTGCATATTCAAAGCTGCCAACAATATGCACAAGCAACAGATTTTTATGTTAAGCAGCTCAGACCTTCAGAACCACTTTTTTTTTTTATGTAGACCCTTCAAACCCAAATTCCAAGGCACTAAAGAAAAACTTGCAATTTCCATCTTTAAGACACATCATGGAATGCAGTCAAAAACAAATCCAAGTTAAGAACCTCTAAGACTGATCAAACTACAGATAAAAAGATTTTATTCTTCAGTGGAAGCCACTGCTGAAAGTTCAGTTTACATTTAAATGAGCAGAATCCTTCGGAAACCCTGGAACTAATACCAACATTCAAAACACATTAGTGCTCCTGAAGTAATGGCTCTATAGCAAGAATCTCAAACTGAAACAGCTAACGAGAGCACGGCCACGAGCTGTATTTTTAGTTCTTAATCCATCAGTATTTCACAGCTGCAAATAGCCAGAACCATGCATTTTTAGAAAGTCGGTTCCCAGCCCACACGAGAAAGGCCAAGGACATGTACCAATAAAAACGTGGGATACACTGGCAAAGGAATAGTAAAGCTAAAACACGGTTTTACAGCACAAATTAAAAAAAATGGGTTTCTTGATTTTTTTTCCTCCTTTCTAAGAGATACCTAAGACACTGACTTTAAGCAAATGTTCACTTGAACGAGTCAAGGCCAAAAGCACCTTGGATTCTTTGTTGGGCCAATGAAGGAGAAGGATAGCTGCACATCAGTAATAACCACCTTAGCACGTTCAGCTCCTCTATAGTTCAGCCATCAGACAAATTTGAGACTGTGTACATTTCCACTGAGCCTCTCGTGATTGATGGATTTGGCTCCCAAAACATCAAATGACTGTTGGATGCAGGCTGGCCACTCGATGTAATGTAGAAGTTTGCATGTGATTGGCATCACAGTAGTACTACAGAAGCTAAATGTAAAAATATTGTACGCAAATGGTGTCTAAAAAGTATATAAAAGGCTCCTTTTTTACATGCTGTCATGCAGCTTTAAAGAGATGACAAACCAAAGAATGGCTTTGATCTGAATTTGTAAATAATTCCTTTGGTTAAAATCTTAATGAGAGCATGAGACTAAGACATTCATGCTGTCAAACACACAGGTAGAATTAAAAATATTTCAATGCTCATTATCAAAACCAAAAATGATCGTCATCACTGAACTGCCAAAGTCTGCTTGCTCTTCAGTAAAACCAGAGTAGGAAGGCTTTCAGGAGGCTGTCGGCTGAGCCAGGCTGTAAGTAGGCAAGAGTAGGGAGCCAACTGAGGAGCGTGCCTGCTGCTTCCCTGTCCTCATCTCCTGCACCTAATTCCTATTCCTGGAGGGAGCGGAATATGTTGCTGGTTGAAGCACACACCACAAAACGGATGGGCAACTTCATGTAGAGCCTTCTTGTCCAAGGCCTCAAACAATAGAGGATAATTATTCGATTTGCAAAGTTTTCAGGCTTCCAGGAACACACGAAGTAATACCCACACTACCTCAAAGGAACTACCTCAAAGGAAGAGCTCGATCCTGGCTTTTCCCTACTTAAGGGTCAGCACATACCCTCCGCCATGGCTCTGGCAACAGTGGCCTGAGGACCGTGAGAGAAGAAAACATCAGTGACACACGCTGATCACCCAAAGCTTGGCAACTCATCCAGACAATCATGACTAAGTCCCTGCCTCACTGCTTTAGGGCTCGGAGCTTTAGAAGAACAATGCTGGCACCCCTCGAAGAAGCTGTCACTGCATACACGCTGACCGTGAAATGTGTTGATTCCACGGGGTGAGAGAACAAAACAGATGTTGACATCATCATCAAAGAAAAGAAAAAAAAAGTAAGAAAACCCATAGCTTCCTATTTGCAGCAGCTAGTCAAAAGTGACGGAGACGCCCCCATCGGGAAGCAGCAGCACAGAAAACCATCAGCAGCTTCTTGTCAGCTGGGCTTTTTGGAACTGGACACGAGTAAGGAGCAGGGTAATGACCACGATGTCACATTACGATTAAAGCTGCTATTGACAGCTTCTATTGTGACTGTTAGTGCTGCTTTTAAATCCTCCACGAAGTCATTTGTGATGTTGGTGCAAACGTTTATGAGCCAGATAGCGGGGTAAAGAACCTTGGGGCCATGCTAACGGCTCTGATACAGTCAGCAGCATCACATCTACCACCAGTCTTTACCCCCTTTTTGGCTTTTTCGTTCTGGAAGCAGAGAGATGCTGCTCCAGCACTCAGTCGTATTTAAAAGGGAAGGATGTCTTCTCTGTAACGCACCACATGACTTGCATGAATTGTTCCAGAAGATCTAGGCATTAAAAAAACAGCACCAAACTGATTTCTCATTGTGAGAGTGCGCTTCCCGCCCACAGAACAGGCGTCTGCTGTGCTCAATTAAAGACAGCTTTTACAAATAATGTTTAGAGCCCTTTAAACTTGCTATCCATCAAAGTGACAAATGGCATAAATCATCTCATCTCAGTCCAGCAGCGTCAGCTCCCCTCCGTTTCAGGATTTTCAAGAAAAAGCCAATGAGAGGTAAACATCAGATGTGCAAAGATCTGCAATAGGTTAAGACTCTGAAGTGGGATCTCTACAAACAACCTCACCCCTATTGCATAAAAGCTGCATATATAAACCAGAAGCCTCTAGAGTTGCATACGCAGCTCTGTAGAAGGACTAGCATGGTAAAAGAATGATTATTTAAAAGGCAACAAGAGGGAGAAACTGGATCTTTAATATTTATTTCCCTTCCACGACAAATTATTTTAATAACTTCATCCCCTTTTGACTCCACGTTCCTTCGAGTTTTCCTTGCAACGTCTACCTAGCAGGTTTTTGTTTGTTTCTTTTGCAGAACCTACAGGCACAAGGCTCAGAGTCCAAGCCAGCCGTGAGGTTTGAGTTTTAACTACGCTTGTTTGTTGTTTCAATAGCAGATATTCAAGGAATGAAAAGGTCACATAATTCCAGTACGAGAAGTTTCACCAGATTCCGAGACGACAAATCCTCACGCAAACAGGCACCTAAAATGCAGGGCCTACCTTGCTGTACCAGTTGAGGCACGGCTGGACCACATCTGGATCATCAATGCCATTAAGTTCAACATACCAGATACTAAAATTGAAGCTAGGTCCCCAGGATAAGAGTGGAACTGGAGGAGAAAGGAAAAGGAGAAAAAGGAGGCATCAACATCAAACAAGCATTGCATTCGTCTTATCAGGCTATACACAGTGCTATTTCAACAGAATGCTTTTGAAGGTTAAATAAGATTCAGTACTTATGATTTTACATAAGTTTAGGTTTAGGAAAGCTTAGGAAAAAAATCACCACGCATCACAGTAAAGCTGTCATTTAAAGCAACCTGTACTAAGCAACATTAACGCAGCAGATCATGGCAAAGCAGCAGCTCGCTTTAAGCAAAAGAGCAAAAATCCTATCATTTAAAACAGCTCGGGGAGGCAACAAGCTTTGACATGGATGGGAATCACGAGCATACCAGAGACAGTATTTGCTCCTCGCAGTACATTTATTTTCACATTTGTCAGCAACAATTATTTTCCCTAATGGTGAAGACAAGAAGCTTTGGGTATTTTAAATTCTACAAAATTAGGAACGTCTGCAAGTTGTGGAGGAGGGAAGGAGGGAAAACTGTCAGTCTCCAATTTAAAAACTGTATCTAATTTTTATTTTTTTTTTTTAATCTCAAACGTGAGCAGCTTTTTGGCTAATCCTGTTTCATCTGGCTATCGGAACAAACATTTAAAACACTAAGTGACCTGTGAAACACACCGCAGCCTCTCACTTAAGGCCTCTCTGTGGTAACATCCACGGTCTTGCATCGATCTATCGATTAGCCTGCAGATTAAGAGTTTGTTCTGTTTCTCAGAGCACTGCCAGCCCCCGCACTGCTTTTACGTGAGCGCTCGCTCCTGAAAACTGCAGTGAAATCAAGTGGCTTCTCTCAAACACTTCTGTTTCCTCTCTATTTGACCGTAACTGATAAACAGGAAAAGATAGCTCTGGAGATGAATGAGTAGTAACCAGCAGCAGCGTGGAGTCCACTGCTTCCTCCCTTCCACAGAAGCTGTTCTTCCCACGGAGAAGCTGCTTGTTACCCCTCAAACTGCCACGAAATGCCATTGAGACTGCTGACTTGTTCAACTAGGGGCTTTCTGACCCGCCCCCGGAGGAAATCGAAGCCAAAATTTGTCTTAAAGTTGTTCCTGTTAAAGGTTCAGAAGTATTTATGCTTCCTCAAGCTACACCCCTTATTTGCCACAATGCATGTGGGCACAAAGCATATGCTCAAACGCACAATACCCTAAAATTTTAAAGGGTGTTTCTACAAACCTCTTGCTAAAGACTTGTGACAACTTCTAGGAACAGTCATCAGGAGAACAGATTTTCAGAAAAGATCCAAACAGACTCTGCATATGCAGTTCTTAACAGGTTTTAAAATCAGTACGTAGGTACTTCGTATGTTAACATCTCTCAAATCACCCCAAATAATTCCTTTCTATTTGATCCTTCAGCCTTTCGGGTGAGATGCTCTCAGAGCAGCCCCTAAGAGATTCATCTCAGTGGAGACAAGTGAACTGGTAAAGAAAGCCAAGCCTGTCTTCCATGGGACAAAGGTATTTTATCTAGATACCATAAAACCTTACTACTTTTAACTCCAAGTGCATCAGCTTAAAGTTGTTACCAGCGAGATATGGGAACTGATGCAGTAACTGATGCATGTTCTGTATGAAAAAACGCTACACTCCTTGCACAAAGACACAAAAAGGCATCAGCAGCAACCACATGAGTCTTTTCTCATGTTCCTTAGTAGGACAGCAAACTGCCAAACCCTAGAGCTCATGGGCAACCCAGGGCATCCCACCTATTAGGATGACAGACCAAGAAAATACCGCGAGTACGGGCAACCCCTTTAATTTGTCCTCAAACCGGAATGCACAGCCCAAACTGAAGTTAAATCTGGTGCTCATTCAGCCATAAGGAATCCCAATCTGTTCACCAGCTCCTTGCACTCAAACACTGAACCAAACCACAGACCACCTCAAATGGGCTGAAGCCATCGATTTCCTGACGGTGAACCTGAGGCCAATCTCGTGGTGTTGACATTACTAGGTGGGGAAAAAAAAAGCAAAAAAAAAAAGCATTACCACTTTACCACCTCTTTCCAGGAAAAAAAAAATAAATAAAATAAAGCAGAGGTGTCCACCTCGATTTCCTTCCAGCAGAGCCTCTGGTATAAATTCAGAGAAATTATGCCAACTTCTACCAGCTTGAGTAATCAACAATTCATCAGAAACAGGGATTTTTACATCATGATTTCTGTGGTACAGAGGTAAAAGTAGCCTAAGATGCCGGAGGAAGCCCTCCTAAGGGCAACCCATTTCTCAGCTCACGTCTCCCCATGGCTGCTTTTTTATTTGTCCCCCTCAAAAAAAAAAAAAAATATATATATATATAGTGGAAACTCTACCCTACAATACAGTTGTAGTGGCCAAATCTTATTCTTCACATTCTTTACCATATTGCTTTTTTCCCTCCACAGAAACACACTCTTAAGGGAGAAAGATGCTCCCATTAAAAGTGTTGAATCTGAAACCTACCACTCCAGTATTTCTCTAGTTTTTAATCAAAAAGCGACCTCAGCTTGTTGTTTTTTTTGCTGCATCTGTCCTGAAATGCAAACGACTGTTCAGCCCACTGTGTTACCACACAGTGAGAGGTGCCCAGCAGAGAGGAAAAATAATAAAAAAAAATCAATAGCCCTTTAACAGAAACAAAAGGTATTTAGGTCACTTAAACAGGTTTTGTTTGTTTGGTTTTTTACCCACACAAGACTGATTTTAGGGGATATTTCTCAATAATTGTAAGCTATGCCTGGGCAAGGATTACAACCCCGTGTAATACAGAAAACAAGAGAGGCACTGAACAGTCCATTTCAAATACACCTCTCAAGATAATTTCTGTATCCCTCATCTGCCAGTGGTAGTCACACAAACAGGGCGTGTTTGGAAAAATGCAGGTACGGATGTAGTCGATCCAACTAATATTGGAAACATCCATAAAGGAGCACTGCTCTCTTTTAATACAAAAAAGCTCAAAAACCTCGAAGCAGAATTAGTAATTCCCATGCTAGTAACAAACTGGCATGGGAACTGCACTCAGAACTTCTTCGAGCTCCTTCATGGCAATCAGTCTTCAGAACACCTTCTGCTTTCAATGGCACGATATAAAAATCTCTGCTTGGAGGGACCACTAAAGCAAACAGCCAGAAACGAAGCTCACTGCATTATGAAATTGTTCTTCACTGTTTTGTCCAGATAAACATCTTTTACCCTCCCAAGCTCTTTAACGAGGTGCTACGTGAAACACAAAATTACTTGTCAAGTAGGTCAGGAGCCTGTACAACTGGGCATTTCAGTGCTGAGGAACTGAGGTTGAACTAATTAAACTGCAAGAAGTGCAAGCCTCGTCTTGACAAAAGTTGAGAGAAGCAACTTACTTCTTCTGCTTCCTACCAGCCAAACGTCACGTGGGCAATGGAAGTTTTAGGAAGTTTTTCCCCTGCTTTTCACAGATCTACCCATCATATTCCTCCTGTTTCCCCCAAAAAATATATTATCCTCCCTGTTGTGCTGTTAAAAGCAGCGTACAGATCTGTTTATCTGCAGAATTATAAAGAAAATGCCTTTTGCAAGCGGCTGCCGAACTAAACAATGCCTCCTCCAAACACGCAAGCTTCGCTGATAACAGTAACTTGTGTGGTGTCAGCCTCTCCGAGTCCAAAAGGGCAGATTTTGGCCTCGTGTTTACTGGCAGCATTACAAGGAACACAGCACGGTATTTCAAATTTTGAGTTACTTTGGCTAGCAGCTTGGAAATTTTAACAAACTGAAAACATCTTCACGCTGCGAATCTGAAAAATAACAATTTCATAACATCATTTTACAGTTGTTTCACAGTAGAAAAGCACTCGCAACTTTATAAACAAAACGATGCTAGGAACCAACTAGAAATTAACAGGGTTTGGTCAAAAAAGCATTTCAATTTTTCTCCTAGCACAAGAATTTCCTTCGCAGAAAATAGCTTCAAGAAATTAGAGGTCGTAAATAGAGCTAAAATGGAAAACTCAAAACATAACCAGTGAAAAAAGGACAAATATATACGTATTTGTCACACAAGAATATTTAATTTTACATTCCTTAAGTAAGGAACCCATCCCAATGAAACGAGCCATGTAACCTAATACCCACTCACGTCATGTCAGAGAAAAAAATGCTGGTAGTAGAATTAATCAACATTTCACTTTCCTAACAAGTTCCAACTTCATGCTACGCTTCCTAACATCTGAACATATCTGCAACATATTCTGCAGGAATATAACTTAAAACATACAGAGCAGTAGCTAGGAATCTTTCCATTCAACCCTTTAGCCCTCCAGTAACCATTTGTTGCTTGTTAGCCATTAAGAAAAAAATATCATGCCCCCAGAAAGCTTCAGAATACCTTCAAAATCGATTTAACTTCCATGACCTCAGCCTTAAACCATTCCTTTGCTCCACTTCAGCATTCCTCAAGCTAAGTGCTACAGATGCTTCCAAAAGTAGCAAAAAAAAAAAAGGAAAACAACCAACAACTCACTTCTCCACTTGCCTAAACATGGGAAACACGATGGTTTATGACATACAATTACTTGATTCCTAAACAAACTTTCACGTAGAGCCCCTACACAGCCACTGTCATCCACACCTTGGCAAAGGAATTACCCAATTCTTCAAAACACTCCTAAATTCCTCTAAGTCAACGAGATCTCATTTCATTTTTCAGCAACCATCTCCTTGCTCTTAAAAAAACAAAAAGAATTAAAGAGCATAAAAACAGTAATTCTTTCATTGTCTCAGCAGGTAGGAAGGGGAAGATAAATCTACTCAGCCATGTAGAGATGAAAGGCTCTAAACTATTGGATTAAAACCAACCAGCATCAATAACGGCAAGTGTAAGACACTTTTTCTCTCTAGCCCATGCAAAGCAAGAAAAGAGCAGCCACCCCAGCTCCCATCACAAGTCATAGTAATTAGTACCCCTTCTAGCATGCCCCACCAGAGAAACTACACTGGTGGACATAACGGAGCATAATTCTTCTTTGCTCCTGGACAGCATCTTTAGCCACAAGTGAGACTTCGTGATTAGAGCAGCAACAAGGCAAAAGGAAAGGCTTCTGCTATTGCTTTATGTTGCAAGTGTGTTTGGAGGGAAAAATAGAGGACACTTCTTCAAACTCCAAGGTTACCAATGCTGGAACTTTTACTAGTATTTAACTTAATTATTGTCTTTTTTTAAAGTTCAATATAGCAAGTTATAGTAGGACAGCAAGCAGCTTCTCCAGTAATTAGTTGGCTCAACAACTGCGTTTCTGAAAAGTACAGTATTTTGCTTTCGGTCCCTAGGATTTCTATTATTTCTTAGTAACAGGACTTCACTGTGTTCCAATCTAACCAACCTAAGAGATCATGAAATGGAACAGCTATTTTGGATACTTTGCCTGAGTACAATGAAGTCACAAGTGCCAAGACTGGCACAAGTATCAGAAAAGATTATTTTCTACTCAGAATGCCGAAAAAATGCATTTACCTATCTTAATGAATCGACAGGGGAACATCTGTTCATCAATTTTATGCTTCAAGGTGAATGTTTCTTTGTTATAATCATTCTTTAAGCCACTGTGGGAAAAAATAAATAAGGTTACTAAATCTTACCTTGTATTTTAGGACTAGCTAATAAATGCAATCTAGGTCATGCCTGAAATGCGACGCTTGTTTCATATTGCTATAAATCATCAGTACCCATGCTGGACCAATGCCTGGACTGCTATCCACCATCTTATCTCCCTGGGAGGCAGCACTGGCTAGTGGTTTCAGGGGGAACTGACATCAGACCAGTGCTGCTGGTCTGTGCTAGCATCCCTGCGACTTCAGCAAACCATCTGAATCACGCTTTCCTGGGTAGGTTGGAGGCAGACTAATCGCACTGCCAAAGCGTTTTGTGATCCATTTATGAGCAACACTTTATAAAATACCAAGTATTTGCTATAACTTATCAAAAATCCTAAGTCCATTTCTACTGAAGATGCAGCTACAGGTCCCAAAACAAGGATTTTTGTTGAATTTGTGATATTAGGTATCGATAGTTACTGTGCTACTAAAATCTCTTCCCCCAAAATTCGAGCAGCAGTAAAGTCAAGCTGCAAGATTGGTCTACCTGAAGAGAGGGAAGGGATGGGGAAGGTTGTGACTAGTCTCTGTATGGCTTTGAAGGATACCTACAATGAGAACATCCCATGTTTCCCCCTAGCTGTTATAATTGAGTAAAGATCATGAACCCCAGTACATTCCCCAGAGGTGGAGCTTCCTTCTGTAGGCCTCCAAAACTAGTTCTTGCTCCTCATTGCTCTTGTATTCCTAGATAGTTAAGCATCACTTCCCTTTCTAAAACAGAAAACCCCTTAAAAGGCCTGTGAAAATTTCTGTTAGCAACTACTCAGAAGCTCACGATCAGCCTCGAATATCCAAAAGGCTCTTTCATTATTCTCTACCAGTACAACTACTGGATGAAACTTTAAAAAAAAAAAAAAGGAAAACAAAGGTTTTCTATTTTCTTATCCTATTTATTTACCCATTTGAAGCCAGGCAGAGCAGCTGATCAGCCAGAGCTTTACAGCTGCAAGGAGATTCTCAACATAGGCAGGTTACTTGTGCTTTTAAGAGCTTCTTGAAGTTACCCACACCTGGGGAATCATTTCTACTGTGCCTCAGGCACAAGGAAGAAAGGAATCGCAAACACAGCAGTGTTGAACCGTGCTCTCATCTCTTTCAGACCTCCAGGAGTTCACTCTCCACAAATCCTCTGTGGTTAGGGCAGGATAAGGAAGGCTTCCTGGAGCGAGCACAGAGATTTGTTGCTCACTGACCTGACCACAAACACAGGGGCAGCTAATTGTAGGATCACAACAACAGCTCTGTTACACTGTCTGCTCGGGAGTGAAGGGGAAGAGCTTTTTGGTCCAGCCTTTCTGCTTCCCACAGCTGACGAAATCACATCTTACCTCGATAAGAGATCTGTCATGTTTTCCTCATTCATCCCACCAAAGACTTTAAACTTCTTTAAGTTGCAGACATGCGTTTTCTCGTACTTGCCAAACGTGATGCTCTGGACTATGGCAGGTCTTTCAAGTTTCAGAATCAAATACTGTGGAAGAGAGAACAGTGAATTTCAATATTAAAGCCAAGGCTGCACAACATACCAAGGGAGAAGCAACAGAGCCTTCAAATATTCAGTTATAAAGCCAAAAAAAATGAAAATTAAGACGATTCCTCCTCCCCCTCCCCCAATTATCATATTTTCTCCCTAGTTCTTGGAACTAACCAAAGGCTTTTTAGGAATATTAGTTTTTTAAAAACCTATCCAGGAAAAAGACTGGGTTGAAGGGCCTATTCCTAGCATTGCTATTCAAGGCTTACATACATTCCTTCAAGTTGGACGCAAGACTTCCTGAAATCTGGCAAATAGGATCGAGCTAAGGAGGACGATGATTCAAACGCCCACTCCAGCCTGAAAGGAAACCTAAACTGAATGCACAATTAGATAAATACAGCATGTTCCACATGCTAAGAGAACATCAAATTACTTTTCCTCTCTAGAAGAGACTATTTAACCACTGAACACAGACTACGTTTGATTTGTGGCTAACGCAGGGGCCAACTGCTTAATAACCATCCCAAATAAAACCCAACCACTTCGCTGACAATAAAGGGCTTTACACATATAATGATGAAAATGTTCTCACTTTGAACATTTTCTCCCCTGTGCACAGATGTCCCCCCACAGCACACAAACTGAAGTCAAATAATTTATTTTCAGGCCCCAGCCACCAGCTTCCCCAGCGCTGCTGGAGGAAAAGATCTATTCCTCTTGAAAATCACTCACAGAGAAACGTTTGCACCATCCATCAGGGACCATCGAGCACAATGTTTATTTAACCTTCCCCTACAAAGCAGGTCTTGAGGGAGGCCTGGAGACACCCTGCTTTGCAGGATACACTAAAATTCATACCTAAAAAACAAGGTGGTTAATTGTCTTTGCTAATTTCTCAGGAATAAGCAGCACACAGCAGAGAAATGAGACGGAAAGCAGAATCCCAATTACTCATCGCCCTGGATTTTGTTACAAAACTTTAGGATCAAGGCTACGTTCCCAACAGACAGCTACGGCGCTGTGGAACACCTCCCACTGCAGGCACTCCTGGTGGCCCCTGCCTCCGAAAAGGGGCACTGCCAAAGCAGCCAAGATGCAGTATTTTGGGTCTTTCATCAGCATTTAGCAGTTATCTGCATGCTTCTGTAGGTCCTCGGGAGATACAAAAATCATTGCACCACTCTGCTTGTGCTGAGCAGCTCCATCGGTGGGGCAAGCTTACCCTCCAAGTGCATCTTTGGGGTGAGCAATGGAAGAAGCTTTCCCTGCTATTTATTTCTTGGTCCTTCTGCCACAGCCCTATAAAGTAAGCAATTCTGAACCCAAGGAGCAGTACTGATAATGTTTGAGAGCATCAGGATAAATGTGGGATCTCAAGGATTGAGATTGGGCCTCACTACGTTCACCAAGAGCTTAGCTTAGGAGGAATACTCCCCCAAACAGCATTTACCCCAAATAATGCAGACAAGACAGGTACTTAGTTAGAATAAGGAGGAATTGCTGCCAAGGATTTTTCAGCAATTCTTTTTTTTTTTCCAGATTAAAGAAAATAAGCCAGTATCAGCAGCGTTAGGATGCAATGGAAGAATGTTTTGGTGCCCTTCCAGATATTTTCAAGTATTTCGATGACCACTTTTTAGTGTTGTGCCACCCATCCAAGTGTCAGAACCCAATGTCTGTTAAACTAGCAGTAAGCCACGCTTCCATCTCAAAGTAATTACCAAACTTCTTAAAGAAAAGAACAGTTCTATGTAAAAAAAAGCTGCTGAACCAGAAAAAAGGAAGGGATGAGCAAGAGGATGGTCCTGGAAGAGGGCAACAGCAGATCCATGGCACAGCCTACGGCCAAAATTCCTGTGCAGAACAGCCAGTACGCCCTGATGTCTATGAACTCCTCCTCCACCACCGTAGCCTCCCTGCAGCTTTCTCCTGGCGATGAAGTGACGCCAGCACCACCAGCAGCAGCGACTGCAGTGCTTTAATCTTGCTGGAGTCACAGCCCTCACGCCTGGGTCACACAGACAGACTTTCTCAGCCACCCTGCAGAAGCTTGGCACGCTCTTCATCCTGCGTTACTCAATTCTTACCCTAAATCAAGGGAGAGAACTCCAGGGCTGCAGTTAAATCCTCTACCTTGGCATGCAGGTCTGAAACAGAGCAGGGCACGGCAATTATTCCCCACAGCCAGCAATTAGTTCCCGAGCCTACGGACAGAGGGGGGGAAATTCTGCAGCCATCCCCGGGCTCCCACGCAGCCCAGTGCTGCTGAGTCACGCGGGCATTAGGCACAGAAGCTCAAGACAACCTCTTTGTGAATTTATCTCACTGACAGGGAAGCAAAAGAGAGGTTTGCTTCAAAGCCTGCGGCCTGACACCTGAAACAATCTGTGTGTTTTGTATTTTAATAGATCTGGGGGTGTACGCACCTGTATGCTTACACAACATACATAAAAATACATCCACATGCGCACGGTTTAATGTATGTATCTATACACACACGCCACTCTGGCTCCGGGCTACACGTCTCACAGATGCCCAAAAATGCGAAGTGCTGCCTCGAGTGCTGCAAACAGCTGGCTGCAGGGATGTTTTGGACTCTTACCAGGATTTCAGACGCGACAGACTATTCTCTCCAGCTTTGAGATGCGACAGAAGAGCACGTAAGTTCAAATTATTTATTAAGCCTGGGGAGAACAAGTTATATATATTTGTCTGAAACCTCACAGACTTAACCTCGTAACCTCCGAGTTATATAACACTTTCCAGTCCTGCTGCTCTAAGCAACGTCAGTGCATTTAACACCCGAGCATTCAGGAAGCAGTCCAGCAATCCAAATTGGAAGCTCAAGTGTTTGTTCATTAGAGGCACGGCGCACTGACATTAATTGGAGCAACTGCACAAAAAAAAAAACTCAGCCTAATTGTCGAGCCTCAAATTACCGCCCTTGCAAACAAGATCCTACAAAGCATCAGAAGAGCAAGACTTCTGCTCGGTGATTAAACACATTTGCAAGCGGAGATGCACAAAGAGCAGAGCACGGCGAGTCACGTACGGCCCTTCAGCACCTCGGCAGCCACTTACAGGCCCCCAGAAAAGCAAATCCAGCCCCGTGGCACCGGGAGCTGCAACCCCTTCCAAGCTTCCCCGAAGCTCTGGTCTGTGCTACCATTTGATGACAACCATATGCATCGCTTCTGCATCACACAACCGAGTGTAAATTTTATTAATGGATTTTAAATTAGTTCCTGATATGATCTACACAGCAGGATGGAAATCGAGAGGGGGAAACTGCTCTTCTCAGATACAAATCCAGCGCTGTTACAGCATGTGTAGGATGTTAGCGGCTCTCCCCGAACAATTGGTTTCAGTTTTCCATCTCCGAATCAAATAAGCTCGACCGGATTCCAAAGCGTACTGTGCAAGCTGCCTGGGCAATTAGACACGCATCACATTATAGTAACTTATTTCTCTTTAGCGTTTTCTGCTCATCAACCTTTGCAATGCAGCGCTGCAAACTTGTTTTGTGTGTGTGTTTTTTTTTTAAATTAGGGAGCAATGACATTTGTGAAAATAAAAGCAGAAAATAACCCAGCCCCTCGGCAGGGGCTGTCAGCAGCCACTAGGCAAACCTACCCAATGTTTTTGCAATTAAGCTTCTGTCTTTTAAAACAAAAATTCCACCCTTTTGTTCCGCACGTTATTAATCAAGCCACTATGGGTAATTAGAGGTTCTCCTGCACGCAGCCTCCCAGTTAGACCACGGCTGCAGCCGTTGGGACGCGCACGGATGGCAGGGCCGTGCTCTTCGGCATTACCAGCGCTGCTGCTTCACACTTCCCATGCAAGAACTCCTTCAAAAATAGAACTACCAGCCCTCTTCTGCCCGAATAGGTTACTACATAACAGGTTTGTTATTGAATATGTAATTTCTGGGTCATTCTATTTCAAGGCTGAAGATAGATATCTAGTTTAATAAACAGAAAAACAGCTGTCATGCTTCCTTCCACTGGCACTCATTCATAACTCGTGGCTTTCATGACCTCAGGAATGATTTAACTCTACCATACCCACAAGCTAGGCAGACCCTTTACTAAATATAGCCACGGGGCAGTACTTCAAATATCCAGACTTCCACTTTCATTTTCTTTTCCCTTTTCAGAAAGTTTTAGCATGGGCTTCACCACGCTTGCTGTAAAGCACAGATCTTCCCTGAGCCATGGGACAAACTCAGAGCTTTACAGACTCATGTTTAGCAAGAGGAATGCTCCCAAAGCAAGGTGCCTAGAGATGTTACGGCTTCAGTTAACAAGGAAAAGGGATCACTTAATATCAGGCAGTGCTTTTTACCTCTCAGGCAACACAGAACATCACCTGGGCAGGGAGTTAGTAAACCCTCACATTCCGGTGAGGCACACGGAGGAGACAGACACCAGCGATTGGGGCTGCAGCATATTAAAATATCTCACAGCGTGTGCCAGCGAGCATGGATGGCATTAGTCCTCATGCTGAGTCCTCGCCTTAGCTTCAGCTAATAAAGTTTTGAGACAAGGCAAGCTTTATGGCGCTGAGTTTTTGTGCACTTCCCGTCCCAGACGATTATGGCCGCCCACGCGCTGTAACAAGTGCGTCACTGTAAAAGCGACCGGTTTTGAAACGGAGCGGTGCCAACACAAAAGCCATAAAACACTTCACAGCTTCATTTCCCATAGGATGCTCCCTGTTTATCTTGGGGATTAAAAAATAACGTGCATGTGTACTTATTAGTGCTGGAATCTGAAATACCCATTTGCTAGCGTAAAGCGATTAATCTCACCCCAGCCTCTCTGCCCACCACGACTATAATTCAGTCAATTATTATTGCAGCTGATGCTTCCCAAGGCTGAGATTCTGCCTTCAGAGCTTCTGTGAAAACAAGGAAGCAGAAAGCTTGCATAGAAGTTTTACCTGCATTACAGTGCAGCAATCTTTCACTGCTCACAGATTAAAAACTTAAGATTTTGCTGTTCAGAGGTGCAAAAACTCAAGATGAGCAAAATCTTACCAGATGTGGAATTATTTGGTCACCTATGAGACAACATAACTTGGAACAGTTTCTCCACGTGCACAGGAACAGCAGAAACTGCATTCTTTGCACATAGACTTTCGCAAATTTCAATTCCCTGTTTCCTCTTTCCAGCTGTTTTTACAACAGGTAAGTTACACTGGCAAATTTGCTTTAAACGAGTGATGAAACACTCAGGTGAGAAGCATGAGAATTCACTAAAATACGTATTAGGAGGCACTGCAAATACATCTCAGCACTCAGGATTGGGCTTGCTGAATAAATGGACAACTAAGCAGCGTTTTATATTCTCACTGCTGGATACAGAGAGTCAAATAAGAGAAATCCACCGGAACCATCTTTTCCTCTTAGGCAGCTGGGTTTTTTGTTGTTTTTTGTCAATAAAGAACACAAAATACAACACGGACACTGCCTTATCTCAGTTGTCAATATCTAGATATCCCCTATACAACTAAATACATATATTTCATTCGTAACTCTTCAATCAAAAGCTTGGTTTGCATTACTTGCTTAGCATGCAGGGCAGTGCCCAGCTCTGCAGGGCTGGCTTCAGTAGATCTGCAGTAACATCTTCATTCATGCCATGTTCGATGAACAAACTTGCTGAAAGATCTCTCCTGAACAAGTTTATGTAGTTTGTATTTAAGTGATTCTGATTATTCCTCACTTAATCTACATGCTTGAAACAACCTGGATCACTGCTTGGCAGCTTTTAAGCATAGGATGAGAGTATGTTAAAGCATCCAGCCACAAGAGATGTATTCCCGGTCCAGAATCAGTTTAAGAACAGAACAAAACACTTAGGATCCCTCAAAAAAAACAAAAGGCAGACCTATGCGCACCTTGGGTCAGTCTAAAGCTACACCACATCCAACCTCGCCTTGAGAACACAAGAAAAAACCCTAAGAAACATGTGTTTTCTGCACAAAAACTAAAAGGATGGCTCAGTGAGATGCAATACATGCTCAAAACCCATTACCCTGCAATCAATAGTTCCTGGACAGATTAATCCATAGCTTGAAGCAGTTTTAAACTCCCTGGCTGTTTAACAAAATATTTATATTAAAAAAAAAAATCAAATTAAAAGAGCAGTAGATGCACACAGGCATCAAGGGGATCAAAGCATGTGGAAAATTATCAGCCTTGACAAGCGGGTTTATGAAACATGCCAACAGTATAGACAAGATAGTTCTCTTCCCATATTAAAAAACCCTCACTTTCACAAACAGCAGTACAGAAAACAATCATGAAAATTTGGAAGGAAGCCTTTCAACTGGATGGGATGACCCCGCTGTGATCTGCAGCTTCCAGTGAAGAGTACAGATTTTTAGCACATCTTCAGAGCAAAAGCAAGATTTACCTAGAGGAAAATTCCCAGGGCTAAACTCATGAAAAATACTTGAATTAAATGTGCTTATGTTCTGTGCACAGCAACTCAGTGTGAGAGGTACCCCCAACACATTCTGCTGTGCATCAGTACTTCAAGAAAAGAACTTAAAACACCCAGCGTAACAGACACAGGAGAAGTTAAGCAAACAGGACCAGGGTGATAAGGCACAGATTTGGCATAACAAGAAGGGTAACACATTTATTGGGGGAAAAAAAATTAAGTGAAAGGGTAAGTATATTTTTCTGGATAATCTAACAATGTAATTATAATGAGAAGGCAAATTAGAAGCTAAAAATCAATGCAGATTCTGTTTTAATAATCACCGATTAACCATCGGCAGAGGTGACATTCACGTCTCTTTTTAACAGAAGCTACATTTCTAAGCGTGCTATTAGGGGAAACAAATACAAGCTCCTTAGATCTAGGACTCAAGGCCAGCAGCCTCCAACAGTCTCCAATAGCACGAACAAAGGGGGACCTGCACGCCTCATTAGCAGCTTAATCTAACCGTAAGGTTGGATTATTTCCAGCGTGACTGTGATTTTCAAGGATGAAACGCGAAGCTCTTCCCCTGCAAAAATCTTGCCTTGACAGATCGTGAAGAGATTGCTGGAAAAGTAAATACCTAACATACCAACACCGTGTATTGAAGTGAGAGAAGGTAACTTATAAAGGAATCCAGTACAAGTAGTAGCAGACTGCATTTAAAATAAAAAATCCATTGTACCTGAAGTTGCACAAGGTGGCTGTACAGGAGCAGAGATTCGGGTGCTTACCTGGGGAGGATAATTGCTTTCAGAAGACCATCTCGAGGACTGATCATTAGGCTTGTCCACCAAAATATTCCTAAAAAGGAGAAGCCAGAAGTAATTTAAGTAGCTGCCACACTGTATTTACATCGCCAGTAAGAGCTGTCAAACACGGAAATCAATAACACTCCCATGCAACTCCCCAAAATGCTGGGCAGAGACTACGCTGCTCCCAGACCCATTAAAACAAAGTCTCCACGCCATGTGGTTGGGAAATGGAATCTCACGTTGCGAAACAAAAATCCAAATTGTGAAATAAATGTGAAACAGATGAATTTACGTAGGCCCAAGCCTGCAGTGAAGTGGAAAAAACGGTCTCATTCACCTCAACGGGGTAGGAACTTTTCAATGAGGTTAAAACCGATGAGCAGCAAGGCGGTGAGCGAGCCAAAATCCGTCCCTTACTAGACGGGCGATACTGGAACAGGGAGAGCGAGCTGCTAACCTACTTAAAGTTTTGTTGGAGTGTGGAAGATGACCGTCTAACTCATGCCAAATTCAAACATGTATTTTTCATGAGCTACAAGCCTAGAGCAACGCACAGGAAAGCTGAAGTTTAACTCTTCACCTAGCAAAGTAAATCCCTTAATTGCCTGCGTACAGCTTGAAATAGCACGGCGTTGGGGTAATTAACCAACTCCAAATAGTGTTTGGGCCAAAACAAAACACATTCATCAGGATAATCCTTATGAAGGACCTCCCTTCCTCTTTCCTGTAACAGTACTATAAGGCTCTTCGAGTTCACCTCCAAAAGAAGTTAAAAACTGAAAACTAAAATAAAAACCTAAAAATATATAATTACTCCGTTCCCTGCTGGCAAGGTAACAACGCACCACCTGCTGGACAGGGTTTACAAAGCCCTACCAAGTCCAACTAACGAACTTGCCAGCTCGTAAAACTTATGTAAAAAGAAGGACGCAGTCATCAAAAGGCTTATGCCATCTCCATCTGCTGTGTAGGAGGAAAAGAACACGAGCATCTGGATTACTACAAAGGACCGGGGGAAAAGAAAATGCTCGTATGAAAGCCGGGAAGGGAAAGAGGTTAAGTCAGAGGTTGAGCGTTACCAGGCAGAAATTAGCTCGCTCTTTCCACATCGGGCAGCCCAAAATCACCACACCAGCAGCGGGATCCAGGCAGTCCCGCACCACGGGCTCACCACTGAGCGTCAACCCAGCAGCTGCCTTCTGCAGGACACGAGCCACGACTTTTTTTACAGCACAGGAAGAAAACCCAAGCTCCCTTCTGCTTTAGCTAGCTGCCATCACAGCGGGGCACTTCCTACCAGCAATGCCAGCTGATTGAGTTGTGTATGCACAGAGCGTGCACGGGAGCAGCTACGGCCACGCGCTGCCCTCTTGCTCAAACCCCAGAACAGGGAAGGTCAGGCCGTTACACTGCCAGCTGGGAACATCCAGTTTGCAACACAAAGAGCTCATCTCCTAAAGAAAACACAGCTCCTGTCTGTCTTAATTCCAGCAGGGACAAATTCTCCCAGGAGAGGAGAAGTTGGAAGCTGCTAAGGCACGCTGGTTTTGACCAGAAGTTGCCAGCCACAGCGCTAAGACACCTCCAGAAACCAAAAAGCACTTGGAAGAAGAATCAAACCCGCGGCCATGCCATGCCACAGGCAAGGTGAAATGATACTTTGAAGTGTTTTAGTGCCTTTTAATAACTAGAGAGAGAGAAAAAGCTGTATTTGAAGGAGATGTGAATCTCATACTGATACTTAATGGCCGTGAAGGCAGACAAAAACATGGCGCTGTCCGGCTTTTTCCTCTTTGAAACTTCAGCTCAGCATGCAAATGCCAATTCACCCTATAGAATATGTTTTATTTATATTGCATCTGTTTAAACATCACGGGATAGGCCCTTCATACATTGAGCAACATTTGCAGGAGCTGGCACCGTCACGCGGTCAGATAACGCCCTGCTGGAAAGAGGCATTTTCTAACTGGGCCAGATCCCAAAGATCGTATTTTTAGAAGTGGATTTGTTTGCTTCTCCGGGTCAAAGATCAGTTTGCCACAATCAACGAGGAGCTCATTGAGGACAACCAGACAAGATAAAAAAAATCCTGCAGAGAGAAGAAAGCGTAGCTCTCATAAAACTAAGGCTAAAAAGAAATTGAAATCAGAAAAGCCAGCAGCATGGAGAGAGTTATAAATATGTTTAAAAATACATGGGTTGTTAGTTTATTAGGATTAAACAAACATCGAAGACAGAATTTGGTATGCACAAAGTTAATCTACCATCGTGGTTCGAGAAAATTTATGGGCTCGAATACTTGGAGGAATTCAGGCATTCCTGAGATGGCAAGAAACGAATGTCTCGTAGGGACAGATGCCTCTCGCCACATAAAGCCTTCACTCCAGACACCACAGAAATCCTACAAGGCACCTAGAGTCAGGCTTCCCAGATGTGACACCTCAATTAAAACCTCTGAGAAACTTCAGAAATGAGATCTCCACCAACTCCACGACCGTCCATGCAATTTTCAAGAGACGTTAAAAAAAAGGTATTTTTAAGCCCTTGAGCTACTCCACGCACCGATACCGTTGTGCCGGCTTTCTCCGTGGAAAAAAAGGGAACTCATTAAATGTGGTTTGAGATAATTCATAATCAGAAGCTGTAGATACAAGAGCTAGTCTAGCATAAATCCACAACGCTGCCAAGAGGGACTAGTCCACCCACTCGTGCTTGATCCTCCCCCTCCCTCCACCAGCAGCCGTCATAAAAAAAGACTGGCAGAAATAACTTCTTCAGTCACATCAGCTCTCCAGTTCTGCTTACTGTTAGCGCCAGCATAAAATAGGGGAAAAAAAAAAGGATAGGATCCACTGGCATAAATTCCCAATGCCACTCCCCCATAGAGGAGTGAGTTCTGGAGAAACTGGCTGGCCCAGCACGTCAGCTACTCCGTGGCTACTCCTACCCCAAACCAAAAGCTATGCAGAGGGAGAAGCTTTATTTGCACACCACCAGCGAGAACACGTGCGGAGGCATTAGGGTGTGCCTTAAGTCCCTGAGCCAGCTTCCTTCGAGGCTATTCACGTCTCAGGTTTTACTGCAAGCGCTCCCGTCCCCAGTAAGAGAAGAGGATGGTTGTGGCCGTGCTGAAACACTCCTGGAAGAACCGAGGGGAAGTTTCTTTTTATTACCCGTGCACACACTGCTCTCACAGCTGCTGGAAGCAGATAAATTCTCCGTTTACCAACTGCTGTGCCAACCATGGGCTGATCTCTGCCGGGATTATGGCAATGTCCCTGCAGTTGGCGCTTCCAGAGAACTTTGCTGGGCAAAGCTCAGTGGTTTCTGATGTGACAATCACCAGGGGTGAGCTCGCCTTTGAGGAAAGGGGGGTGAGAAGGGAGGTGACTTTGCAAAACATGCAGCAAATTAGCTTTTAGGCTGATATAATTTGCACCCAGCCTGAGCATTTTCATGAAGCTTCTATTAAAGAAGCCGATAGCTTTTGAAAGAAGTCCTTAAGAACAAACAACTCCAAAATGCTACCTTTGCTTGGCACGTCCAGAGAGCAGCTGGGCAGAAAAGGGCACACACATCCCGAAGAGGATGTGGAAGGCAGACATAGCCCTGCTGGAAAACCACGAGGCACCACACCAGTACATGGCAAAAAGGGGAGGGAGTGCTGAGCAAGGAGCAGCTAACCGAAAACCAACTACGTACTTTTGTCAGTGTTGCCCGTGTCTTTTTTATGTTATTTTTTCCTAGAACCATCCCAGGGCAGAGTAGCAAGAGTGCAGCAACTAAGAACGGGGACTAAAATTTCCACCCAGTCCACAGAGGACTGAGATGTGCAAGGACAACCACGTAGAACATGAGCCCTGCCAACACAACGCAAAAGAGATGCTCTTGCCCAGCCCAGACACTAGAACTGTCTTAACCAAGGGGAAGAACCCTCCCACATACACAAAAACCACCACCAGAAGCCCTAAACCCTATTCCATAGAGCTGGAAACAACTAGAGAAATTTTTCTCCCTACAGCTACCTGCAGCTCCCACAAACTTGTAATTAACACTGATTTCAAAGTGCCCAGCCACGATGTTTTAAGAGCAACGTGCACCTACAAGCTCCCCCCTAAAGCATTTCAAGAAGCTTTCTAGATTTCACTGCAAAGTTTCTTTCCTTTCTGTTGTGAAAGTTCCCTGCCTCACACAGTAGAAGGGCGTGAGGATGTGGAAACTTCTGCATTGGAACGCAGTAAATCACGCACAATTGCTAGGTAGTACATGGATACAGTGAAGAAATGGTATTTTCTGCTTCAGGCTTGGTTTAAATAGTTAACAGAGGATTTCTTAGCCCCAGCACAAAGAGCTAAGGAAGGACCTCTTGCTTAGTAAGTCAAAGGAAGCTCGAGACAATAGTGCACGTAAGCACGCACCCTGAGATACTATGTTGTCGTGAGGTTTGCCAACTTAATGCTCAAATTTATTTCCATCTTCTCAGCAGCCGTTACACAAACGCGTGCGATTTATTACAAATGCACTTCTGTCAAAAAGAAAAGCAGCTAAGCAAGTACAGCGTATAAAACCTTGCATTTAACACCACCTTACAGAAACGCACTCGTCAGATCACAACTGGCTGTGCTGGACAGCCAAACAGGTACCGCTGCGCCCTGGTGTGATAGTCATGGAAATCAGTTTCTCAGTTATATCTTTCAAGGATCAGTTGGTTTTGTGTTTTTTTAAACTCCTGATACCTTTATAATTGCCATACAAAGACAGGCGAAGGCCCTTGGTACAAATTAACCTCTCCTTAAGTGCAAATGATGTGGGCACAGAAACCCCCATCATTCCTCCTCGCCCCGTATCCCCTTGTGCCTTCGTCCTGCTGCGATGGTTCTTCCTCCAGGCACGCCAGGAGCTGAGCATTTTAACAACTGTACTGGCACAGCGAGTGCCCCAATAATTAATTTATGTTCCAGTTGTGCTCAAGAACCCTACAGCACAGCCTGAACTTCTGACTGCAGCAAGGCACCGAGCAACCCAACTTCTGAGCAGCGAGAGGCCCCGGCTCCAGGTTGGGAATGTCAGAATTGGTCTTTTCCTACCTCAGGGACTCTGTGATGAAGTACTGGTTTCATGAGGATTTTGTTTGCAGCTGACCAGCCAGCAAATTGATGTAGTTAGCACACGAGATTACCTGGAACCATTTCTTCTCATACTCAGGTGCTCATTTTTACACATCTAAGGCTCAAGGACGTTTGAAATCCGGCTTCCTAAGTGATCTACACACTACGAATAAAAGCATCACAGCGTGCAGGCAGCTTCAGTGACGTTCCTGGAGGGTTCCAGAACAGAAATAAATCCCAGGCCTGATAAGAAGACTAAGAATAGCACAAACTCTACCCTTCAATATTCAGCGAAGATGAGGAGATTATGCTCTGCAGCTCGTTGGATTTGTAGTCGATAGAGGAAACACTGCAGTAAAAATTTGCTAGAGTTCAGGATATCAACAGCCACTGCCGCTTAATTACAAAGTTTAGTTTTAATTTAAAAAAAAAAACTTGCACCCTGCTAAGAAAACGCAGTTTAGCTGGTATTTGAACATGGAGATTGCTACTGATGGCATTTAACAGAGAAGTCCCTGACCTTGCACTTTCCAAATCTTGCTGAAATACCGGTAGCAGAGCCCACTAACGCTACACAAGGAGGTTGGAGGACAACAGCATCAGGCATGCATCTGGGTGAATCCCCTGTGCTGTCTTCTGAAAGCAACACAGCCTTGTTGGGAGCAGTTCTGCTTAAACTAACACACGTATGGAAAAATCTGACCAAGGCCAAGAAGCAAGCTCAGGACTCCCGTGATTTCACAGCACCGCAGCCATGTTTTTACGTGCCACTTTGCATTTTCACCCAGAGGAATCCACAGAAACCAGACTGATTGCACGTAAGGATATAAAGTCGCGACAGAAGCCGTAAACACTTCTCTAATACTCCTTAGTGCTGTAACTTCACGCTCAGTAAAACATTCACCCAAAACACTGATGCCTGTAAAAGAAGTTAAAGAAGGCTACATTCAACAGAACTGACTGAAGCCCCTCACGTCCAAACTGAGGTCAACCACAGAACCTTTTTTTTTTTTTAATCTAACTTGGATAAAAAAATTCCTCCTGGTTCCTGGCAGAAACGCCTCCATTGGGTGAGCTTCCCTTTCAAAATTAAAATTTTGACATTTTAATTCAAACTCGGAGAGTTCAGAAAACAAAATCCAGGCCCAGGAAAACAACAAACCACAGAGTGATCTCAAGAACTGGCTGGTCAGGGAGCTGTGCTACAAGTCAGAACAGTTTGCCCGTGGCGCTGCATTATGGAATAACTCCTTATTCTGCAGCACGATACATGAATCCATGCTCCAGCACACGACAGCTCCCAAAGCAGCCTTCCTTTCACGTTTGGCAGTCTCAAAATCCTGTACCAGACGGCAGGTTTTTTTAGAAGCCAAACCGAAAGTCAGCAACAGCACTCCATCATGAGAGAGGAGGGCGGGCACACAGTCAGCAATTCCTTACTCACGGGTCACATTTACCTAATCCAGCTTTTTTTCCTTCCACCTCGGGCTGCCTCCCAGGGCTTGACAGCAACACCAAACACAGGCTAGGGAGGAAAATCAGTTCGGAGAGCACACCCAAACCCAAAATGACCGGCACAGTTTTTACCCCCCACCAATTTCAGGCCATTTTTCAGGCACAGCGAGCCTTCTCAACCCACCTGGAACACAGGCTGCTGTCCTCAACTCACACACCTGGTTGTGTTCCTCGACTTAAATCGATCCAGGAAATAATTTCTCCAAGATTATGCGTGCTGAGTGTCAAGTAATAGCTAAAACAGCAACTAAGTAAGGTGACAAACCACTCAATGTCTTCACTGCTCCTTCCTTTCCCTCCCAGCAGCTGTATTATTGAATTCAGACCAAGCTACACTTAAAATCCATAGCTCCTACAAAATTCTACAGGCTGCAGTCAAAATATATACATTTATCATTAGAGGTTTATATTAACATGCAATTAAAATAAATCAAGCACTGGCTTGCTTTGGAAGCTGACAAAATTTGACCTCCAGCTAAGTACTGAATACACCACTTAGCCTCAACAGAAAAATCTTGATCACATCATAAAAATCAATCGTGGTGATAAAGTTAACAGCGCATTTCAACAGCGATTTGCTAAAAAGATGAATGTGCAGAATACGAAGCTATATTCCTTGCCACAAAAAAAAAGAATCAGACTGTACATGCTGTCTCAGCAGTAACAACAGTCACCACGAGGAAAACGCGCTCTGCTCCAACTAGTTTTAGTCCTTAAGCAAGTAATTAGTAATCACCATCTAGCCAGCTTTCATTAAGCTTGAAGGATATAACCCATACACAGAACGAATGATCCATAATCCGGCGATGTTAACACCTCCTATGAAAATCTTACAACCTTAATGTTCCCCAAAAATGCCAGGGTTGGACATTAGAGATCCTGCCAGCTTCGTCACACCGTGGGACCACGGCAATTAGCAGTTTACCTTCAGCCTTCTGCTAGCGAATAAAACTGCCCAGCCTCCTAAATAATGGCTGTGTTTCAACAAAAATTTCTTCACCTGACACAGCATTTGTGCCTTCACCTGGGAAGAAACTTCCACGAAGAGTTATCAGACTCCTGACGCCAACGTAAGGCATGAACTTGATCATTTTGTGCTATTTTTCACTTTCACCCTTCTGATCTTTTTCTTTTCTCATCACATTTTCACTGAGCTGTCAGACAGAAAATCACCCAATATTTGTGCACTCAACCTGGAGTTAACTATTTCCTGCAGAAATATTTTGTTTCTGAAGTGCTCTATTTCAGCTCGCAGATGAGAATTCTAGGCTACAGACATGATGCAAGCAAGGAGGGAAACGCCTGGTAGGAAAGAAAATTTGTAGAAACATCCAAAAAAAAGCTACACAAGTGAGAAAACTTTTCAAATAGATGCTGAAGAGAAGCAGATCTGGGGATGTTTCTAGACATGGGGCCACTCAGCTCTCTTCCTCAGTCAGTGTTTGCATCCCCAGCCTGTTTTAGCAACTGGTAGGAGTACCGACTAACTGCAAATACTGCATGAGCACGTAACCCCAGACAGAAACGCTGACAAATTAAGTTGAAAAAAATGACATGCAGGCTTAAAGTTGTGGTTCTACAGCTAACGTGGAAGTCCTCGGGGCTATGTAACCAGGGGTACTTCAGAAAGGAGCTACAGCATTAAGGCATCCAGCAAACAGACAAGGAGCAGTTTGCCCTGCCAGGAAAGCTGAACTCAGCACTCAGCAAGCAGAAAACAGAACGGAAAAGCCAAATTTTGTGTTAGACATTTCCCACCTCAGCTCAAGGGCGAGATCCTTCAAGACCTGGATCTGTAACAAGATCTGTACAAGATTTATGAAGCCACGAGATACAGACCTGACTCACCGCTGTCACCTGCTTAGAGCAAGGACTCGCAATCCCCTTCCACTAGCCTCAAACTCACATTTTGTCCTGCCACAGCTAGCTGGAATTCAGGATATTTTCAGGGTTTTTTTGTTTGTTTTAGAATCCTATGGACCTTGCCTAAAAAGCAGCTCGTTAGACACATTCTCAGCACCTGCTTGCTAATGCTCTGTAATATCCTAGATTTGAAAACACGAGGGAGTCCATCCTTGGTTCAGGGTAAACCAGCAGTGGATGGTTGGTTTGTCTGAGCAGAAACTTTCTGCCACAACTTAGTGAAAAAGAAAGGAAAAAAATGCATTCTCACTTTGGAAGGCTCCCAGTCACTCCTAATTTGACGAGCAAAGTATCTTTTGCATAATTTACTTTCCCCTTATTTCTCCAGTAAGCCTTTTAGGAAAGAAACAAGAGTTATCCAGGCTTCAGCACTCGATATAGCACCTCATGAAGTGTCACACTGGAAAAGACTGGAATTGCTGGAATAGCTGAAGTCCACAGGGAAATAAATAACAAGGGGTTGCAACAAAAAGGTGACTGACTTTTAGGAAAGGGCCAGTGATGGAACTGAAACATCAGCTGAGAAATTGAATCATCAGCTTAGAAACTCATCTTACAACCTTAGGAGTACAAGAAATAACTTAGAGAAGTGTCAATAAAAAAAAAGTCTGAAAATATAAAAATAAATAAATAAATAGATGTTTTGACCTTCTTCTACAGAAGTATCACACAGGAAGACCCAAACAATTGGAGATCTGAGCAACAGCAACGGGATGAAAGCTCCTAGCAAAGCTGCATGACCGGAATAATGCAGTTTTAAAAAAACCCTCTTGTTAGTCCGTGTGAAAGTGCCAGAAGGACCTGGGCACATTTGCCAGCTGCAAGATGCCATGAGTCAGGAATCTGATGCAACCACTGGAAAGCCGTGGTCCTAGGACAGAGCACTGAGGCACTTTCCAGCAGAGAAGGGCACATGATTGCCACTGCAGGGAGCACGGCACCGTTCCTTGTAGCCACCAGCAGCGAGTTTGAACTGCAGCAAGTACAAAAAGCATCTTTTTCTATTTCAAGTACAAAATCTTTTCTATTGGAAAGATCGGGATACAAAGTGCTTCTCCCCGAAAACAAAGAGAGAGCTTTTGGTCCTCTCCCTTACCAAAAAAAGGAAGATTGAACGGGGGTTATATTACCTTCTATAAATTGTTTATTCCCTCCCTGTCCAAAAAAAGAAGCGCCTGAGCTCATCGCTTTCTGCGGACAGCCGGAGGAGGGAGAAGGGAATAAAGTCCAGGTCTGCCTCTCTCGGGGCACGTGGAGCTACACCAGAATTTTGTGTGGCTTGCACCCAGTGACCACACTGCTGGTGGCTGGGAAATCCTCAGGGTGGTCCCTCGTGGGATATCAAGGAACTGTCTCCCACGTGGCTCCTTTATTTTGGGGAGAAACCATGAAGAAGCAAGGCAAGATCCGATGAGGAAGCGTCAGCGACTGGCTGGGCTGAAGGGTTTCCAAGCTGGACAGGCTGAAGCCTCTCGCTACGGAGTGCTCCCTGGAAACACCACATTTCAAGAGCAAATTTGCTCTTGGACAGGTTTTCTTCCCAAAGGAACAACTTGCCCCAAAACTCAAGCTAAATTAGACATCAGACCAACTTATTCAGATCAGCACGGATAGTTTTAAGTGCTTTCTCCAAGCCAGTAGCTACAAGGCAGCAGAGGACAACTCCAGCCATCTGTGAACCCCTAGGGCTGTTCTTCTGCAGACTGGAGAAGGACAATCCTCACCTGACGTGTCAAAAGGGCTGTGCAGATGAACGTGGCACTGCTAACGTGGCCAGAAATTGGTTGGGCACTTACCAGTCCCCTTGTACCAACCAAGCACAAGAGAAAAATTAACGCTCACTGCGAGAAAATGCTCGGCTGCTTACAGAAAACCAGTGGTTATCAACAGATTGCTGATCCTAAATGAGACAGGTGTCTGAAAAAACAGGGTGGGTTTTTTGTTTGTTGGCTTTTTAGTGAGGAATTGCAGTTATTGGGTGACTTTGGGTGCTCTGAAAAGTTTCAGTGTCACCCCAGCATCCTATATGCAGAAGACAGACACTGGGTATCCAGTTCCTTCTACGGATAGCAGCGATGAAAATTTTCTATCTCAACTTTGGGTTTTACATTTAAAACCACTAAACTGTTTAAGACACGTGTTTAAATCACACTGGGCTGACATGGGGAATGCACTCCACTCCCAACAGCACGGCAGCAAGCTCCCAATGCAGGCCACACACTGAACGGAGTCATCTGTTCCTACGTATGGGACCACCAGAGAGCCTTTAGGGTTAGAGTAGAAACCCTAAATTCTTAGTGAAAACCCCGTAACTCCTTAATAGGCCTTCCCCTTCAGGCCACGTTCAAGCTCTCTCCCAGATAGAGCTGGAAAACAGCCCCAGCATCACCAGGACTGCACGGCAGGTTCCACAAGAGCATTAAATCCTCGCAAGAAGGTGGCAAAAAGGGCTAAGGGGAGCCTCAGAGAGGAGCATCGAGGAGAAACAGAGTTATCTTTGCGTGTTGCATCAGGGAGATCGATACTGGACTGTCACCCTTCCTTCAGCAGCCAACAATTTATAACTACAAGCACGATCGCAGAGCTGGAAAAAAAAATGCTTTAACAGATTTTTAACCAAAAAAAAAAAAAGGCCAGGAGGATTACTTCATTATCGCCAAAAAGAATTAATTAGAAAGGAGCTCGGTTCGTTTTCATATCTAAAGAAGCAAAGGTACGGGAAGACAAAACCACCGCGGGCTGAGGCAGCAAAACTTTTGTTAAAGTTTCACCTCCTTTTGGCAAAGGGAGATAATCCGTGAAATTAACAATTAACAGCTAAATTACTCGTGGAGCTGCCTGGGGAGCCCGGGTGGCAGAGCGACCTCAGCCCCAGGTTACCGAACTCGGTGAGCCGAGGCTCCGCGGCCCGCAGCGAGCACGGTGCCCAAATGAAGCATTCCCAAAAATCCCCCAAGACCTACAGGGCTGCGGAAAGGGGCAGCAAAACCCAAACGGCCAGACCGCGTTGTTATCATCCCAAGTTTTGCTTTGGGTAAGCAGGGAAAGTTAACGGGCCCTGCCAGGAGGCCGAGGATCCTGTTGAGGGCGGGCACACGGCCGCGGTGCAGCACTGAGCCATCGATCCGAAGCACAACCCCGGGCTGCCCCTAAATCCCCCAAAATTGCAGCAAGCAGGGTGCCAGGTGGCCCCTTTCCCCCAAAACCCCTCATAAATCACAGCTCCCCCCCAAATTTCTCTCCACACATCCCCAAGCCCACCACTGACCCCAAACACAGCCCCCCCTGAGCTGACCATCACCCCACAGACCCCCAAATCCTACTAAACACCCTCCCTGTTCACACAATCTCCCCAAAACCCTCCTACGTCCCCCCACGCAACCCCCCAAAACCTTTTCACCGCCCCCCCACTCTTTCATAGCCCCCAAAACGCCTCCCCACACACAGCCCCAAAAACTTTTCTACCACCCCTCACCCTCACACATATTTCTGCGTCCCTACTGAGCCATACACAGCACCCCAAAACCTTTCCAGCTCCTCTCCCTCTCACACACAACCCCCCAAAATCCTTCTGGACACCCTCTTCCCCCCACACAGCCCCCCAAAACCTTTCCACCCCCCTTTCACCCACACACAGCCCCCAAAACCCTGTTGAACACCCCACACGCACAAAGCCCCCCCCAAACTTTCCCATATCCCTTTTGCTCACACATAGCCCCCCAAAACCCTATTGAACACCCCCTTTCCCACACAAAGCCCCCCAAAACTCTACAGAACAGCCCCTCCACACACAGCCCCCCAAAAACCTTCCCACCCCCATTTCTCCCATACACAGCCCCCCAAAACCCTACTGAACACCCCTCTTTCCCAGATACAGCCCCCCTAAACTCCTCCCCACACAAAGCCTTCCAAAAACCTTCCCGCCCCCCTCCCCTCACACAAAGCCCCCCAAAATCTTTTTACCCCCCTTCCTCTCACACACAATCCCAAAACCCCACAGACCACCCCTATTCCCCCACACTACCCCCAAAACACCACTCAACTCTCCCTCCTTCACATACAGCCCCCCAAAACCTTTTTACCCCCCTCCCTCTCACCCACAGCCCCAAAACCCTACAAAACACCCCCTCCCTCCCACACACCCCCCCAAACCCCACAAAACACCCCCATCCCCCAAAAACCCCACAAAACACCCCCTATCCCTCTCCCACACCCCCCAAAACCCCTTTTTACCCCCCTCCCTCACTCACAGCCCCAAATCCCCACAGAACACCCCCATTCCCCCTCACACAGCCCCCCAAACCCCTTTTTACCCCCCTTTCTCTCACCCACAGCCCCAAAACCCTACAAAACACCCCCTCCTTCACACACAGCCCCCCAAACCCCACAGAATGCCCCTATTTCCCTCACCCACAACGCCAAACCCCCACAAAACACCCCCATCCCCCCCAGAACCCTCCCAAACTCCACAAACCACCCATATTTCCCTCACAACCCCCCCAACCACCCCTATTTCCCTCACAAACCCCCCAAACCCCACAAACCACCCATATTTCCCTCACAACCCCCCCCAAACCACCCATATTTCCCTCACAAACCCCCTCAAACCCCTTCCACCCCCCCTCCCTTCACCCCCATCCCCCCCTCACCCCCTTTCTCCCCTCACCCCCTCCTTTCCCCCCTCAGCGCCCCCAAACTTCCCTCAGCGCCGCCCCCCCCGCCAGGCCGCAGCCCCCCGGGGCAGGCCGTACCCTATTCCCCGGATCCCTCCGGATCCCCCCGACCCTTCCCCGTCCCCCCACAGCTCCCGGGCTCCCTCCCGGGCTCACTCGGGCAGGTATGAGGAGGAGAAGCTGCTCCAGCGGTGCAGGCCGTAGCCCAGCACCCGGCTCTCCGGGCCCGCCGGCCCCACCGCCGCCATCTTGGAGTCGGCGCCCGCGGCCCGGCAAAGAGCGCGGAGGGGGGGGGAGGGGGCGGGGCTAAGGGGGGGAAGGGGGCGGGGCTTGGTCTTAAAGGGGCCGCGGCTCGGATTGAGGTAGGAGCGTAATGGGGATATGGGGTTGGGGTTTGATGGGATTGGGGAATGGGATTGGGGAATGGGGTCGGGGTCAGGGATAGGGTTTGGGGTCGGGGTCAGGGTCAGGGATAGGGAATGGGGTTGGGGTTGGGGTTGGGGTTGGGGTTGGGGTTGGGCATAGGGAATGGGGTTGGGGTTGGGCATAGGGTTAGGGTTTGGGGAATGGGGTCAGGGATAGGGTTGGGGTTGGGGATAGGGTTAGGGTTTGGGTTTGGGGAATGGGGTCGGGGATAGGGAATGCGGTTGGGTTTGGGGTCGGGGATAGGGTTTGGGGAATGGGTTTGGGTTTGGGGAATGGGGTTGGGGATAGGGTTTGGGGAATGGGGTCGGGGATAGGGAATGGGGTTGGGGTTGGGGTCGGGGATAGGGAATGGGGAATGGGTTTGGGTTTGGGGAATGGGGTTGGGGATAGGGTTTGGGGAATGGGGTCGGGGATAGGGAATGGGGTTGGGGTTGGGGAATGGGGTCGGGGATAGGGAATGGGGTTGGGGTTGGGGAATGGGGTCGGGGATAGGGAATGGGGTTGGGGTTGGGGAATGGGGTCGGGGATAGGGAATGGGGTTGGGGTTGGGGAATGGGGTCGGGGATAGGGAATGGGGTTGGGGTTGGGGAATGGGGTCGGGGATAGGGGTTGAGGTTGGGGAATGGGGTCGGGGATAGGGAATGAGTTTGGGGTCAGGGATAGGGTTTGGGTTTGGGGTCGGGGATAGGGTTTGGGGAATGGGGTCGGGGATAGGGAATGGGGTTGGGGTCGGGGTCGGGGATAGGGAATGGGGAATGGGTTTGGGTTTGGGGAATGGGGTTGGGGATAGGGTTTGGGGAATGGGGTCGGGGATAGGGAATGGGGTTGGGGTTGGGGAATGGGGTCGGGGATAGGGAATGGGGTTGGGGTTGGGGAATGGGGTCGGGGATAGGGAATGGGGTTGGGGTTGGGGAATGGGGTCGGGGATAGGGAATGGGGTTGGGGTTGGGGAATGGGGTCGGGGATAGGGAATGGGGTTGGGGTTGGGGAATGGGGTCGGGGATAGGGAATGGGGTTGGGGTTGGGGAATGGGGTCGGGGATAGGGAATGGGGTTGGGGTTGGGGAATGGGGTCGGGGATAGGGAATGGGGTTGGGGTTGGGGAATGGGGTCGGGGATAGGGAATGGGGTTGGGGTTGGGGAATGGGGTCGGGGATAGGGGTTGAGGTTGGGGAATGGGGTCGGGGATAGGGAATGAGTTTGGGGTCAGGGATAGGGTTTGGGTTTGGGGTCGGGGATAGGGTTTGGGGAATGGGGTCGGGGATAGGGAATGGGGTTGGGGTCGGGGTCGGGGATAGGGTTTGGGGAATGGGGTCGGGGATAGGGTTTGGGGAATGGGGTCAGGGATAGGGAATGAGGTTGGGGTTGGGGAATGGGTTCGGGGATAGGGTTTGGGGTTGGGGTTGGGGTTGGGGAATGGGGTCGGGGATAGGGTTTGGGGAATGGGGTCAGGGATAGGGAATGGGGTTGGGGTTGGGGTTGGGGTCAGGGATAGGGTTTGGGGAATGGGGTCGGGGATAGGGAATGGGGTTGTGGTTGGGGTCGAGGATAGTGAATGGGGTTGGGGTTGGGGATAGGGAATGGGGTTGGGGTTTATGGGGTTGTGGGGGGAATGGCCCGTGGGGTTGTAGGGGGATATGGGGCTCAAGGGGTGTATGGGGCCCAAGGGGTGTATGGGGCTGTAAGGGAATGTCCTACAGGGCTCAAGGGGGTATATGGGGCTCAAGGGGTAAATGGGGCTGCAGGGGGATATGGGGCCCAAGGGGAATATGGGGCTACAAGGGAATATCCTATAGGGCTTAAAGGGATATATGGGGCCCAAGGGGAATGTCCTATAGGGCTGTAGGGGGATATAGGTCCCAAGGAGTATATCGGGCTGTAGGGGAATGTCCCATGAAGCTGTAGGGAAATATGGGGCCCAAGGGGTGTATAGGGCTCAAGGGGGATGTATGGGGCTATGGGGGAATGGCCCATGGGGCCCAAGGGGAGTGTCCTATGGGGCCGTATGGGGATATGGGTCCCAAGGGGCATATGAGGCTGTAGGGGAACGTTCCATGAAGCTGTAGGAGGATATGGGGCCCAAGGGGTGTATGGGGCTGTAAGGGAACATCCTATGGGGCTCAAGGGGGTATATAGGGCTGTGGGGGAATGGCCTATGGGGCCCAAGGGGTAAATGGGACCCAAGAGGAATGTCCTATGGGGCTGTAGGAGGATATGGGGCCCAAGGGGCCTATGGGGCTTTTGGGGGTTCCCCACGGGGCTCTAGGGGGCTATGGGGCTCTGGGGGGCTATGGGGCTGTAGGGGGATGCCCAGTGGGGTATGAGGCCCAGGATGTGGGGAAGAGGGCCTGTCAAAATCGCTCCTGTAGTGATCCCCGTCCCTCTTCTCCCCGGCTCCGTGTGGTTTGCTGGGTGTTGCTCCGCGTCTGCTTCGTGGGAAGGCCCAGGAGAAGCTTGTTTTGACAATCCTGCCAGTTTTAACAGGCTGTTTTGTTGCCTTTTATTTATTATTATTTTTTCCCCCAGAAAGGAATTGGAGTAATTAAAGCCCCCATAAATAACAGGAAACACATAAACAAAAGTAAATAGCGAGGAAAACTGAAAAGGCACCGGGTGGTGCCCAGATTCAACGCGTGACCAACAGCCCCAGAATTAGTCAGATTTAAATTTTTTGGGGGTGATTTTTTTTTTCTCCTTCAGGCCGTACAACAGCTCGTCTGCGTGCTTGGCGGGGAGGTAGCCTGGAGGTCCAGACGGTGGGAAGGAACCCAAGTGGTTTCCCAAGTCTTGCACATTGTCATATTTATTAACTTTAATTATTTTATTTTTTTTTCCTCTCAGTGCTGCCGAGGAGCTCACCATCAGTGCCAGGACCTCTGGGTGTCTGCGTTGTGCTGTCCTTGGTTTAGAGGGAAGCTCCCATATTTTCCCCAGCCCCATATTTATTTTCCCCAGCCCCATATTTAGAGGGAAACCCCATATTTTCCAACGCTTTTGCCCACTGCGTGGCCGCACACCGGGAGGCTGGACCTGAAATCCCAAACACCTACATAATCCCAAATACCTACATGTACATAATTCAGCACATAAATTGGATATTCCTTGACAGGTTTCGCTGTTGTTACCCCTTTTTTCTTGTAAGAGGGGAACGTTTTCACCCAGAGCCCCCATTAAATCACAGGGGAGGCTTTAGGACATCCTGAGGCAGCTCTGGGATGCTCAAGAAACCAGAGGAGATATTTCAAGACCGGAGGGGGGGGAAGAAAATAAAGCACCAGCAACTAACCAGCTGTCAGTTGGAAGTGACAGATTGAGGAGATGTTATCAGGCAGGACAGCAAGATGCCTGGCTAGATTAAATTAACGCAAGGATTTTTATTTTTTTCCCCCTCCTTTATTTTAGGAAAGCGAGTGAGAACACGGCAACAAAACCCGGCTGCGGGTGAAAAATTCGACCGGCAGCCTCGGAGGCTGAACATCAGCCGAGTATTTACAAACCGAGGGGAAACGGTGAGGGCTTCATCTCCAGACCCCTTCCCAGGAGCAGGGGGCACCGTGGTTTTGGTGCACTAATGAGGATTTTAGAAGTTCGTAGCCTTCCTGTGGCATTTAAGATTTCACTTATCTAGAATTCTTCTAGCCCGTGGGTCTTTATTTATTTATTTATTTATTTCCCCTGCCATTTGCTGCAGGAGCATTTGAGAAAACAGTTCAGCAAGGACCTTGCTGATAATATTCTCCCAACCCCAGGGGAAAGGATGCTACCCCGGCGTTTGGGAGCCTGGCTAACAAGCAGCCCGAGAGGAGCGATGCCATATGAGACCTGTAACCTCCGAACGTGAAATTTTGGAGATGGCAAACGAGCGGTGAGTGCCAGCCCTGCGGCAGGGAGGAGGCAGAGGCAGAGCCAGCAGCTCCCCGCTCGCCGCTGCACGGAGCAAAACGCCCCGGGACTTTCTCCGCCCGGCGTCCTGTTACCTCCTGGATCAGGATGCGGACTCCAAGCCAGCTTATTTTTAGCACATTTTGGGCTTAAAGCACAGCAAAAGCTGGTGAAATACGCAGTACTGACAGCCCTGGAAAAAAAAAAAATAAATATCTTTATTTGTCTGCAGCATGGGAAGGCTGCAAGGAAGCAAAGCGACTGCAAGCTGCAGAGCTGCAAGGCGACTCTCCCAGCTTCTCAGGCTCAGCCTACCCAGCTCTACGCAGTTTTAGGCGGTGGCAGGAGAGGTTTTTTTCCACGCTCAGAGAGGGCCTTGCACGGCCGGGAGGAGCCCGGTGTGCTGCGGGTTTGGACAGCTCGCGAGGCTCCAGCTGAGCTCGCTGCATCTGCCCCAGCTCAGCGGCAGGGCCGTAAAAATGGGAGAGACTCGGAAAACATGAGTGCCTGACCCTGCTCTGCGAGGCTTTTGCTGCCTTAATACAACATGGGATTCACAGTGACGGCAGGGATGCTGTCCTGTGCCACCTCCGGCAGCCTCTCAGACCAGCTGCTTTTGGGAAAAACAATGCAGAAAGGGCACTTAGGAAGCAAAAAACATGCAGGGCCAGTCCTGTCCCCATCGCTTGGCATCTGGCTGAAATCCTCCATCAGGGTTTGGTGTCTGCAGGACCTGATGGATGGGGCCGTGGAGCAGAACCGAGCAGCACGTGGAGGAGCATGCCTGGAGGTCCTTGGATGGGTGCCTGGGACAGTAGCTGGGATCACCCGGAGAGGTCAGGGTGACCCCAAAAGCTGTCCCCTGCCTCCCTCCGCCAGGAGGATGCACGCACGGCGTTAACCTGCTTGTCGTCAGCCATGGACAGCTCAGGGATTTGAGGATTGCTTGTGTCTGCCTCGAGACAAATACCTCGAGTGTGTGTGTGTGTGTGTGTGTGCGCTCCTCTGCTGCGCGTGTGTTTCGAGTTTCCTCATGCAAAACCTGCGTGGGTGTTGAGATATGTAATGAGCGCATAGTTCAGGATGAAAACAAGTTGCGTGGAGGAGCCAAGTAACGCCAAAAAAATGAAAGCAACACAAACAACAACATGGCACGCAGCCATACCAGCTAGACCGTGGGCCAGCCGGATCTCACGTCCTCCCCGGAGCTGCGGAGCCCATCAGCTGTTGGAAAAAAAGACCTTTAAAGACGAGCGGGAGGAAATAGCATTGGCAGCGCTGGTCACAGCGTGTTTCCTTCCAGCGCGGGACAGAGCCAAGGACATGAGGCAGAGCTGTGTAACGTTTGGGGTCTCGTTGCTCAGCCCTGAAGTAAGGCGAAAACCTCCAGTGGGTTGCAGTTGTGTAAACTCCTATTGTTCTGCGAGCGGAAGGGGAGTGCTGGCCTGATGGGGTTTTGTCACACCAGATTTTGGCAAGGCTTGCTCACCTCGCCGAGCTCCCTCTGCAGAGCCAGGGCTTGGTTTTAACCCGGGGCTGCAGGGGGTAGAACCCTGCCTGGCTGTGCTGCAGCCTTGGCATCTCCCGAAGCCAAATGTGTGCTCCCTCCCGTAGGATCTTCAAAGAAAAATACTTACGGGACAGAGCAAGAGCAGGGGCAATTCCAGAATCGCTCCCCAAAGCTCCCTTGCTAATTATTCTGTCTCATTTTGATGACATGATGGAGGAAAAAAAAATGGGAAAGCTCATCGAGGTTCGGAAAAAAAAAATTGGAAAAGCTTACCCATCTTCTGTGGGGTCTGGATGCATTTCCATACTAAAAAGGGGTGAGAGCAAGCCTCAAAAACAGGTTGCTTCATTTCTCCCTCCCCCGTTTGGAGAGAGGGATCACCTGTAACTCCTCGTAACGCGGTAAAACCATGCCTCCTTCAGCATAATAACAGAGCTGCTCTTATGGAGGCCCTGATCCAAGCATCTGCTCCCAGGCTGTGCACTTAAATACCTGCCCGAGCCCTCTTCACCAGCTCTCGCAGCATCTGTCCTTTGGTTAAAGGCTTAAATCAACCCAAGAGCTTGATGGCAATCCGGAAGATTGAAAGGGGCCTTAAATACCGGAGCCTCCACGTGCGTATTGGCATCGTTCTTTGCATAAAAGCCAGCTTGAAAAGGCTTGTTTTACAAAGCACAAGCGCACTTTTTTTTTTTATATATATTATTTGCATCAAGGTCAGTAACTCAGCTCCATTCATCCATCTCCAGCTGCAAAGCAGCATGCCCCAGACAAGGGGGGAAAGCGCATCTGAGTCAGAAAATAATATTCAAGGGATGCGAGCAGCTCTGAGCCACGTCGAGGAAAAAAAATAGATCTTGGTGCCCTGGCGTGCTCAGCCCCAGCTGAGCTTAAAAACAGGCTGCTGGAGGGCAGGAAAAGCTGCTGAGATGGGCACAAACGTTGCCCCGGGTGCTTCGGGAGGACGTGCCTCTCGAATGTCACCTCAGTGCCACCCTCTCCAGCACTCGCGCACCCTCGGTGCCTCTTCCCTCTTCCAAGAGCAGCGCCTGGGCGTTGTGATTATTTCTCTGAATCACCCAGAGAGGATGCTCCGGCCTCTGTTTCAGATGCAAAATGTGCCTTGGAATTCAATAGTTGCTATAGTGCCGTAATTACGCTTTTTATGGAGTACTTAGTCACAATGGCTGGAGCGCCTGTTATTAGGCTTGGACTCCTTCTGCTGCTGTATTTTAAAGACCTTTCTGTTAAGCACCTTCTCCCTGCTTTAAAAATAGCTTGTTTCAGCACTTGTGTGCCTCCAGAGACAGCCCCAGCTCATGGCACTGATGGAGCACAAGGGCAGGGTTTGCAGCCTGCTCTCTGCACCCCGGGAGTTGCGGTGCCCTGGCCTTGGGTGCTCCAAAACACACTCCAAAGTCAGCTTAAGCAACACCAGCAGGATATTTCCAGGATCTGGGCGCTGCTGAGCACTGATCCCGGCAACATCTGTGTGGTTTGGAGAGGGCTCGCAGTGCCTGCTCGGGGCACCTGCACCTTCCCTTCGGCAGCGTGGAGAAGGGTGGACTCCTTGGGTGCTCCTCCTGGAAGATGTCTGAACCTACAGCAACAGGACATGATTTGGGCAAAGATTAGTCCTTCTGGGGTGCTGCTCTTCTGGTGCCCACTCCAGAAGAAGCCCAGCTGCAGTGCAGGCAGCTGAGATAGGTAAGATGAGCACCGTGCTCCACGCCACTCCTCCGACCAGCAGGGATGCTCTCCGCCCTACACCGCGGGATCAGCCTTTCCCCTTTCTTCACCTCTTTTTGTGCCTGGGTTTCCCCATCTGGAGAGCGGAGCCAACTGCTTAATTGCCTACTTTCTAAGGAGTCAGGCGGGATAATTAGCTGGTGTTTGGGTAATGCGTCATAGGGCAGGAGTGCTAAGTGGTGCTGCTGTCAGCAGCACAGTGGGAAGCGAAGGGCTCAGTCTTGGTTTCCAGTTGGGGATGTCAGGGTGTCCCTGGGATCATCGCGCCCACTGACTGGTCTGCTGGGAACTTGGGCGAAGAGTTTAGAGGAGGAGGATGCCAAGGGCAGCAGCGATCCAGGAGGAGAGCTGTGACAATAGCTCGGTGGACTTTGGAAAGAGAATGATGACAAAGGCAGGGAACACGCCTGGGGCAGCACAGAAAGGGCTCATGTATGTAAGCACAGCATAATTCTTGATCAGCAACATCCTCCGAGTCGTAAAAGTGCATCGGGGAAAGTTTTCTTGCCATGCATTTATTGCGTGCGTGCAGCACGGTGGGAAGCACAGGACAGAAACCTGTCTCTGTCTCCCCAGAGACTGAAGTAGCCTCGACCTAAAAAGAGATTTTGCATCTTTAATTTTTATTGTTCTGCAGATTTCTTTAAAGATGAACTTTAAGCCCTCTGCATGTCTGTTGATGATAACTGATGAGGTTTCAATGGTGCCTTCTTGAGGTCAAACATCCGAGAGACGCTTTGGTTAAGAGTCAGCCTTTCAGAGCAGTGCCGTAGCTCTCTTCTGCTCCCATCTGCTTAATTTGGAGCGAGTGCCCAAGAGCGGTGCAGCTAAGGAAAGAATCCTGGGCTGAAGCTCTCGAAGCTTTCAAACGACCAGCAGACCCTTCAGCGCCGCCTTGTTTTCGCCGTGGCTGGAACAGTGCTTTCCGTGACTCACTGCTAATTACACCGGGCTTTCACAAACAAATGTTTTTAACCACGTTGGATCTGGAAAAAAAAAAAAAAAAAAAGAAAAAAAAAGAAAAAAAGAAAAACTCTTCAACCCTCAGCTCTGTCCCTGCACCGTCCTGGAAAAGCTGCTGTGATTTGGTGTCCCACCTCTGCGAGCAAGGCTCCTGGGCTTTCCGGCCACGCCAGGGAAGCCCATTCTGCTCCTCCTGCCTCTTTTCTAAATGAGCTGACATTTCTCACGCTCTCTATTTATTTTCTCGTCCTGGAGACGGTCTCACGCTTTGATCCGCGTAGAAGATGACTTTTCCAGGGAGGTTCTTGGGCTCTCCCTGTTTCCTGCCAAGTGGCCAGCCACAGGCCACTTGGAGGAGATGCCAGCTCCCTTCTCATCTTCCCAGCAGTGCTGAACCAGCCGCAGACCATCTCAGCAGCTTCTCTGCGCCCTGCAGGGATGTCTCCGCATCCAGGAGCGAGGAGAGGAGGAGCAGGGACAGCCCGGAACCGATCCTCCCCACCGCTTGCATCCACCCCTCTTTGCAAGCTGCCCGTAAGGATGAGTGATGCCTGACCTCCGGAAAAGCAGAGCATCCTTTCGTTTGCCAGCCCTGACGATCTGAAAGCTGGCAGGCACGCCGCCGTGGGTGAGTCGCCGGCCGTGGAGGAGCCGCGTGCCAAACCCGCCGCCCCATCACGGCTGCTCCCCGGGGAGAGACCGTGCCCAGCCTCTGAAGTCTCTAAAAGCCTGCTTTATCCTCGAGAACCGCTTCCTGTTGTGTCTGTTCCTGTGTTTGTATTAAGGAGGTGGAAATACTGGCAGCGCTTCTGGGAAGGGCAGGGCTTGGGGAAGGATGTACCTATTTATCATGATCGTCCTCCGAACCGTGGCTTGGATGCTCCACTTGAGACCCTTGGGCTCAATTGGAAAATTCATCCCACTGCTCCCATGAAGTGGGATGAGTTTTTTCAACCAACAGATAAATTTATAAGAAGGCATAAGCATCTTCTTTCAGGGCAGGGCATTCCGGGCATCACGAGTTGCACATTTTTTCCTCCAGACTTTGCTCCAGCAGCAAATCCACCCAAACAGCCTCATCTGTCCTGTCCAAACCCCAACCCTAAGAGAAACCAGGGGCAGCAGCTGCTTGCAGAGGGGTGGCACACAGGGCAGGGCCATCACAGCTTCTCCTGTGCCCTTCACAGGATTCTGTATGCGCAGGAGCAAGGGGTAATGCTGCTGGAGCCGGGGGGCTGCCAGGCTTGGGGGGGATGGCATAGGGATGGTCCAGAAGCAAGATCCAGCTGCTCATGTTGCGAGATGGCCATTATTTCCTACAGATCCCAGCGTTTTTAGCCCATTAGAGGGAAGCATTTCTGTTTTCTGGAGGCAGGAGAGCCGCGTACCCGGCGGGAGGCTTCGCTTCTCACCACGCTCAGCTTCTCCTGCTCCATGGGAAGCTGCTTCCCAGGAGCCACAGATGGGCATGGAGTGGTGCCTGAGCCCGTTCCGATACTGCTCGTCTCTGTGGTTGTGTGATTTTGCAATCTGCTTCCTGGGGAGAGGAGGGACACAGAGGCCTGTGGCTGCTGAAGGCTTGGGACAGGCTCCTGCTTGCAGGCAGGCATCAGCGTGGGCTTGGCAGCCAGCGCTGGGTTTGTGGGCAGCCGCCTGAGTGCCATCCCTGCTGGTTTCCTGACCTGCTAACAGGGTCTCTGGGACCTCTCCATACGGCTGAGAACGAGGAGATAAGAGGATGACCCAAATCACCACGTCCTTCAGCGTGGGCACCTGGAAATGCCCTGTCCAGAGAGCGTTCACCCAACATGTGCTGGAGAAAGGCAGGTTCCTCATCCAGCGTGGGTTTCCCCTTGTTGGTTTGGATCAGGGGACGAGGTGACATCGAAGCAGGGAGTCTGGTTGCCCCAGAGTTGTGCTGCATTGCCATGAGCCAAACAGATCCCAGTTGCTCCCAGTTCTGGGTGCACAGCAGGAAGGGCAGCTTGCCCATCTCCAGATGGGGCACCTGCCAAGGGACCTTGCTTTCTGCACAGGTCATCACATTATTTATTGATATACTCATGCCCATCCATGAGGGAAAGTCAAAATCCTCAGTTCCTACAAGGAGAGAAGACATTTGTTTTGCATAAGCCTCATGGTAAGAGCCTTTACGTGGGCATTTTGATCCCCAAATCTGTCTTGCTAGGGTCTAAGGCTGCCCATGCCTTTAAGTTGAGGCTCTGAAGCCCTTGGGAGCCGTCCAGTTTGTCCTCTTACCTTCCCCAAGACCCTAATTTCTGCCCTTTGCCATGAAACGGGATATCTTTGAGAAGAGTGGGGAATCTGGCTCTGTGAAGAGCCTGAGAGTGTGCCATAACCTCACCGAGTACACCCCTACACGTTGCCCAACAATGCTTGGGGAGCATTAACCAGCAGCTGTCGTGGCTCCCTCCAGGAATACCCAGCTCCGAGGATAAAAATAATTCACTCTGGAAATGGAAAAGGGCAAAGCAAGAGGAGAAGAAAGCCAGAACCGAGCCAGGTTTGCACAGGAAAAGGGAAGGTGATGGGAAAAGCAACACGAGAACGCTGAGCTTGGTGCTACAGAGCACTTTCAGGGAGGGGAAGAGTTTGCCAGAACACCAGCCCGAGAAGTAGTCAAGAAATGCCAGCAGGCAGCAGTCACATCTCCCTGCGTAGGCATCTGGAGTGCGCAACAGCGGCTAGCAATGAAAAAAAAGGAATGCCAAGAAAATGCTCGGATGTATTAGCAAGGACAGCGTGTCCTCCAGATTGCTGAGGGAGGGAAAGCAGCAGCAGCGGTGACCTTTTCCAAGTGATGGAAAACCAGGGAGATAGCCGGGAACTTGGGAAAGAGGTCGGGGAACGGAAAGAAGAGCAGTCTTGGAAATTTTTACATGGCAACTCTGACTTCGGTCCCAAATGCAGCAAGGGGAAAGGCCCTGACCTAAATCCCTGGCTGTCTAAAGGAGGAGGGAGCAATGAATACTACGCCATGGGGCCATGAAGACCACGTGGATGGAGATAGTGTTTTTCTCCGTCTACAAAATGAGCGGTTGTGAGAGTAGAGTAAAGGCAGTTTATCCACTCGTTTGTGAAGGATTTGGTGCAGTGTCTCAACAAAGCCCTTTTTTTTTTTTTAAATTAATTTGTCTTGGATCTAAACACCACCGCACAGGCTGAACATTGCAATTTAAAGGCCCTCTCAGATGACCAGGCGGCGTCTCGATGCCTCCCAGGTGAAGTCGGAGTGCCTCTGTGAACGACCCCAAACCTCCCTTGAAGCCGTATCGCTGCAGACCCGAAACCTCTGCATTCATCTGCCTCCGCCAACCTCGGTGCAGATAAGGCTCGGCAAAACACCGCAGCCTCCGGGATGGAGGCGGGGGAGTGAGAAAGCCAGCAAATGACTCATCGAGCCTTGCAGGCAAGATCTGCCCGGGATCTGCGCCGTGCAGGAGGAGAGGAGCCGTGCAAGAGGCTCGCAAGAAGCTGATGCTGGTCCTGCAGGACCCCAAGGACCACCCTTGTGGTCAAGACCTGGTGGAAGTCCACGCCACCCTTGACACATCCTTCTCTCCCTCATGTCCTGCAGGTCCAGGAGCCATCTCTGTTGGCTTTCCACCAACGGAGAGGTCATTTCCTCCAAGAGGAGACGGCAGAGGTTTGTTTCCAAAACCCTAAGGGGTATAAATGTTGGCCACGATGCACCAGAAAGTGGCTGTCCAACTGTGCGTGGCCCCATAATTAGGGAACCAAACGCAATCCGTCGAGGCCGTCCCTTGCACCGCGCTGAAGACCTGATTATGGTCATTTTCCTCCCTGCTCCCACTGCATGCCTGAGAAAGGGACGCAGTAATTAAACTTTGAATCTCATTAAAACCCAGAAAGTGCTTGGCTTTCCGAGAATCCAATTATCACAAATGCTATGTAACGCCAGTCAGGGCACGGCTTGTTTTTGGTGTTCGGAATTATTCCTGCTAAACGTACAAACACGGCGTGAAATCACATTTGCCAGGGGGTGTTGAAAACCCGAAGAGGGCACAGTTACAAAATCAAGTCAAGGGCAGGAGAAGACACCTTGGGGAGGGAGGGAGAGGCTGCAAGAGGCTTCGCTCACCAGTAAGAGGAGGAAACCCTACAAAAACACGTGGTTGGAAGCAGAACCCTGCCACCCCCAGGGGAAATTACTCTTTCTAACAAGCAGTTGACCACGGAAAGGGAAGAGTTGGGTCCTCTATCCCTTTCTATTCCCACCTCCAGGCTAAAAGCCTTCCCGAGCAATAGAAGATGCTCTTCTCAACCCACCTACAAAAGGGAACCCAACCAAAACATCCCCCATCCTCCAACTGCCCTCCTCACCTCAGGGTTAAGGAACCCAGCTCCGGGCAGGGAGCATCACCCCTCTCCGGAGCTGGTGGTGGCACAAGGGGTGCCCAACTTTGCTGCGTGCTGCCTCGACTGCTCCCTCCCTCAGTTTTCTCAGCTGTAAACTCATATTAAAACAATAACCTAATTTGCCGGGGTGCTGACAGCCTCCAGCAGCGGGAGCAAGGAGATCTGCCAACCTGGGGTAAAAGGTGCTAGTTAAGTGCAAAATACTATTATGCTTTTTTTTTTTTTTTTGTGGCACAGTGTGTCTGCCATACCTTACACTTATGTAACGTTACTTAGCACTTAGTCGGCACTTCACATCTTTAACTAATTACACAGAATCGAGCCATTTACCAGCGTGAAAAGAAAAACATCCAATAAAGGCTGATCCTGAGACGTTGGACTGATTTCCAGGCTCCTCCAGGAGTGAGAATTGCAGAAGATGCAAAACGAGGTTTGGAAGAAGAACGGCCAAACAAACAAACAGATGCACGGAATGAGAGAAGAAAATCAAACCGTGTGACAGCGGAGAAGGACTTGCAGAGGAAAATAGCCCACTGCTTTTTTCTTTTTTTTTTCTTCTCATGGAAACAGCCAGCCAGAGCTCAGCCTGCAGCATCTCCAAAGCACGTTTAACATTCACCTCCTCCTCCTTTTTGCAATTAAACACATATTCTTATGCACCTCGACTTTTAAAATAAATAATGACAATTTTTAGCGCTAGCAATTAAAAGCGGTGCTGTTTACATTTTAATTAGCTCTTTCAGTGCGACTAGCTCAGCTTCTTTCAATCAGAAATGGATGTATTTAGAAACAAGACAGCTTTAAATGCTCTCCCTTTTTTTTTTTTTTTTTTCTGTAAACAGTAGCCCTGCTCTGCTTTCAGGTTCTCAGGGTAGAGGGAGCAGAGAGGCAATCTGCTGGATGGAAAACTCTGCACAGCTTTTCTTCCCGGTGGTGATTCTCTGTGGGAGTGCAGAAAAGGAAGTTTATTTTGGAAGTGAGAAAAATAAAGCGAGGTTTTGTTCCAGGAGAGCGCAAAGATAAGTAGCATCTGTGCGGCTGGAAGCACTGTACGTGGCTGGGAAGACCACATTCACAGCTGCAAAGTGCCAGGTATGTTTTTTACCTCCTGGTGAAGCTCCAGAAGGCAGCCAAGTGCTACCAAGGCAGTCCCCAGGATGGATTTTCCACCCACCTTTGGCTTGCGCTTGTAAAATCACCAGTCGTGTTCCTGCTCAGTGCCGTCCGTGGGCCTTGATGCAGCGTGGCGAGTCGATGAAAACTCTGCCAGTGGTTTCAGCACGAATAACAGCATCGTCACAGCACAGAGAGTGCAGGTGATGTACATCAGGACCCTCTGTACACCAAACCTGTTCGGGCTGAACCTCCTTCAGCAATCCGCTGCTGTACATGGCACATCTGCGTCTCGGATGCAAGCCTCTTGGAGGAGAGGCAGGTGTCAAAACACCACTCGGGAAGCTTTTGCCGCAAAATAATTCATCCTAAATAGACAGCAACTGTAAAAGTGTTGCTAAATGGTGCAGAGGAGAAGCAGGTTCCAAAATCCATGGTTAGCAGGTGATTTTAGCAATGCTCTCCTGCCTGCACCCTCACGATGCTCAGGAGGAGGCAGCGTTATTTGTGACGCACAAATAAACTCGGTGGATTGCACAGGGCAGGAGGGGAAAGTCTTTGGACATAGGTTGAAAACATAATGTTTTTTCTGGGGAATGTTCTCCCTAAGTATTTTCATTTTTCCTAAGTACTTTTATTTTTTGATTCCCAGCTATTGTTAGGATGGTGGAGGAGAGAAAGTTGGAGGAGTCTCAAGTCCTTGGCATTGAAAAATTCCTTTACCTTGTCTCTGCCTCAGTTTCCCTCACTGTAAATGACTACAGAGCTCCCTGGCATGGGCTAAATGCAGGGAAAACACCCGCTAAGGACCACCTATTGTCATGGAAAGAGAAGGGAAAAGGCTGTGATTTGAAAAATAATAGCCCATCCCTGCCAGGGCAGAGTTTGTAAAGAGCACTGATGGGGTATTTGGGGCTCGTCTGGGTTGTTTCCTTGTGAATTGACCTCCTCGTCCAGCAGAAAAAGGCTGCAGAGGTTCTGTTTTGGGGCATTTCTGGGGTTTTTCTCCCCCCAGAGCTACAGCCAGGGTTGTGGTGAGCTTGTCCCTGCCAGCCCCAGCATCCCATAAGCCCGTGACCTTCCCTTGCTGCTTAGTCTCCTTGAGCCCCAACATAAGCAGATAAAACAGTAAAACCTTCAGGGGCTTTGCATGAGCTTGCTCACGTCCCGCACCAGGATCCGCTGGCAAAATCACACCCAGTTTCTGCGATGCTTTCAGGGAAATCCCTTTGCAGGGAAAGGAGAAAGACCTGGAAGGTAAAACACAGGGAAAGCACCGTTGGCAAGCGTGCAGGTTGGTATCTCTGCTCTGTTTGCCCTGCATGGCCATGGCAATGATTTCAGCAATGATCACAGGGCTGCACACTAAGTCATCGTGGGCTCTGCAGTTAAGCACGACAGTGTGTATGAAGGCAAAATGATTTATTTTATTTTTTTTTTCTGGTGTTGGGGCTTTCTGTGGGCTGCATCTGCACTTGAACTGCTTGTTTCCCCCTTCCCCAGCTGCACATTTGGATGGTGAGCACAGAGACACTGGTTCAAAATGGGGTATTTTTGCAAAACAAGGCCAACATGGGGGACACCTGACCCCCAGCCAGGTTCCTCCCTCTTATTTTGGGGACAACCCTCACCAAAAGCTCACACTCAAGGTGATGAAGCCATCAGAAAAGGCTGATTTCTGTGGGTCATGGAGCACAGCCAGGGAGGATGAAGACAAAGCTGTCAACCTGCTCGAGCTGCCCGGTCTTTGGTGCCAGAGGATGGCACGGTGCTTCCAAAAGGAGCCCGTCCTTGGCCATCGGGGAGCCCAATCAGCTCCATCTGCTGCGGTGGCCTTGCTGGATGGCTCAACCTGCGAGGCTGAAGGAGCACCCTAACACTAATGGCTTGTGTTGGCTTGCTGTTTCAACACTGTGCTGATATTTTGTATTTTTCCAGCCAATCCTCCAAAGCCTCTCTGCTCCTCTCCAGCTCAGCACCCCATCCCAGTGCAAGACCCCATGGCACGCACCCATGCAATGGATGGGTTACACTTTGGGGCCCTTCCTAAATGTGCTTCTTAGAGGTTGGGAGTGGATGGGAGACCTTAGGTGTAAAGCATGGACTGCAAAGAGGATCGCTAAGGGCCAGAAAGCAAAACAGGAATCTGGATTTTTTAAAATCTCTGCTTGAAAGGAGAGCAAGAAGAGCATGCAGAAGCCAGTAGTGAGGGAGAAGGCTGGAAAATCCCAACAAGGCTCTACCCGTGGCTGAAGGCCAGTTGGGCGTCCAACGTAAAAGCTGGCCAAGGCTGAGTCTCAAGAGGCTGCTCGGGGATGGGGAGCCATGGACAGATGTGTGCTCCTGGATCCAGCTGTGCCACTGGCCCTGCTCCCCCTCCAGCCGTCCATCCCCACCCTCCAGCTGCAGCACGGAGCAGCATCACTTGGAGCAAAGGATTTGGGGTCAGGATGATGCTGTTGACATCGCAGTGAAGAGCACCGAGGACATCAACAGGTGGCTGGGGCCCGGTGACATTTCCAGCTGGCACAGCCCTCTGCCTGGTGAACATCTGCCCTGGGGATGGAGAATAACCGAGGGAGCCAAGCGGGAGCTTTCTGAGGCAGCCGAGGGCTGCTGGGGAAGGTCAGCGAGCCGTGCAGCAGGACTGGTTGTATTTTCATGGAAGAAGGGCTTTTACACCCAAAAGTGTAGCAGGGAAGCGAGTGAGGAGGGAAATGGAATTGCTGGCAAGGCAGAAGGGCCAACACTCGGCGCCCTCCCTACAGTCCTATCCTCCAAGTTCCCAAAAACAGGTTCTTGGGAAATTTTAAATTTAAGATATCAACCTGTGTAGGTTGCAGACATCCTCTGGTATTCATCCCCAGCTGCTAATGGCAGGATCTGTTAATGAGCATTTTGATCCTTGGGTGTTTTTTTATAAAATCATTGGGCAACATGATCCTGAGAGGCAGCGGAAAGGAAATGTGGTGGTGATTTAAAACAGAAAAGGAGAGAATATAATTTTGGCAATCACCAGCCTATAAAAATAATAGAACAAATATTTAAGAAAAGATCATGATGAAGTATTTAGAGCTTGGTTCTGTCCACACAATAGTGTCAACAGGGAGAAACTTTGCAGAAGCCAGATGCTGAGTAAAATTACCATGAGACAAGAGTCAGACTCGAGGGATGATGGGCACAGAAAACGGCCAGGTTTTCTTCTTTTCCAGCTCTTTTTGGTGCAAAGAGGAGTGCTGCCGGAGAATGACAGAGCCAGAGGATGTAGGGAGCGCAGCCTTTACGAACATATGTTTTTATTTTGACTAATGCATTTTGCTTTGTCTTAGGAAATAAAAGAATTAGGAGAAAAAAAAAAAAAAGCTCTGGTCTGAAATATGGTTTGTGCAAACTGAAAACACATTGAAATGCAGCAAGTAATGCTAAACAAGGGTGTGCTGCATCGAGCAAGGCGCGTCGGCTGGCATAGAACAAGAGTCGGGATTCAGGAGCAAGCTTCATTAACATCTTTGCTGATGATCCAGGAGGATGAAGCTGATATAAAACGAGGTTCACAGAGGATGGAAAATCATCAGCAGATTAATATCTAATCAGTTTTCTGAGGTTTAGATCCAGTTCTGTTCCAAACACCTGGAAATTTCCACCCGCTACAAAGCGGCACTCCGTGCACCGAGAGAGCTCATCTCGTGGAGTGACGCTTTCATTACTCACCGCCTAGCCCACTCAGTCTCTTTGTAACCCTCTCCATATCCTCCTGGGCTTCTTTCCTGGGCCTTTCCACAGCCCTCCTCGTCGTTACCTTGTGTGATATTCCCAGGCATGTTTCTGGAGCAAGCCCGTGCATCCCAGAGCACGCAGCCGCCCTCCAGGTTTACAACCCGCCCGCTGTCCCCGTGTGCAACAAAAATTGCTTGAAAAGCCAATGCTGAGCAGCCCAGCTGGAGAACAACATTGTGCTCTCCAGCACGTGTCCCATCTCCACGTGGCCTTCAGCACTCTGACCTGCTAACAGGGATTAAACTGAGAAACCTCCCAGGTCTGCGCCTGCCTCCACGCTCCCCTGGCGCTTACAGTGCTCCCTGACCTCCTTCTCCTTACGCTACTTGGGCGATTCGCCGCTGTTACTCAAGACCTTTCCATCCATGAGGTCTTGAGTAAGAGCCGTGGGTTGTCTGAGCAGCGTAAGCCGCGTCCCCGGAGCGCTGACCTGGGCTCTCCTGGCCGTCAGGAGAAAGGGGGCAGCGGAGGACAGGGAACAAGGAGCACCCGTGGCTCCTCTGAACACGCTGGAAGGATGTGGGTAGTTTCTGGTTTCCTGATTTCTTGTCTCTCCTCTCAGATACAGCTCGATGGTGCGAGGAAATTGGCTGGCAAGGGGGATGGTGTTAACCTAAGTGGAGAGAGGAGCCACAGGGGGACCTTCACAGCCTTCATCTGGGACCTTCACAGTCGTCATCTGTGACCTTCACGACCTTCATCAGGGACTTTCATGTCCTTTGTGCGTCAACCATCTCAGGATCTGCTGGGGATGGAGCATGGAGGAAGAGAAGGAAGCCCTGGAGCTGGCAGGGTGCTTTAACTGATCCAGGTTGGACCCCATAGGACCCTCCATCATCACCCACACAGGGTCTAAAGTACCCCGAGATGTCCTCTGCAGGGCCATGAAAGCCCCAGGTGAGTTCCCAGGTGATAAACTCATGGAGAAGGACACCTAAAGGAGTTGTCACTCGTGAGTGTCTTGAGGTGACAGATATTCGTGTGAGCTTCCCCAGCTCTGTCCGAGGACTCCAGGGATGCATCAAACTACAGACACCAAATTTGAGGTCTTTTAATGTGCTTACACCTGGGGGTTGGGTAGCCACAGCAGGACACCCTGGGGACATCCAGGGGGTTCAGGGAGGTCCAGTGCAGCAGGAAGAAACCCAGAGAGAGCAGAAAGGATGCTAAGGAAGGATGCAGCAGCCGATGCAGGAACCAGGGGCAAAATTACAGAGGACACAGTCTAAAGGGGTCAACCATGGAGGATGCTTGCTGCGAGGGGCAGGAGCAGGCTGAAGCCTTCTGGAGAGGCAATATTTATCCGCTTTGCTTTGTGGCTGCTTGAAGCCTGCTGGGGAATTTGCTCCCAAACAAACAGAGGAAGAAGCAACGCATGTGAATGGATCCAAACGTCTCCTTATGGCGTTGTTTTTTTGTTGTTTCTTTTTTTTTTTTTTTTTCTTAATGAAATGTGTTGATTTTGCATTTGCAGCACGTCAGGGCTAATTTTAGGAACGTGCAATTATTTTTTTTTGTTGAAAACCCAAGGGGTTGCAACCCCCCTGAGGAGGATAACGCCGTGTTGCTGAGCGGCGATTCCCGGGGTGGGAGGGCAGCCTGGCTGCGAGGCGGCCCCAAACGGGGCAGGATCCCAAAGAAAAATGCTGTTTCCCAGCCCAGAAAGCAGGGAAAGCACAGAGAAAACAGCTGTAGGGCTGCCAGGAGCCTCAGGACCTGGTGTCAGGTGCCTCTTGCTCCAAAGGGGTGGGGGGGACAGCAGGAGGCACGGCTCAGCCTGTCCTCCCCCTCTACAAGCAGCTCCTCCAGGCCAGGCTGGAAGCGGCCCCATCCGCCTCCTTCTCTGACTCAGCCACTACACCCAGGGAATTTATGGCCTTTCCTTCCTGCCAGCCTCAGTAAATATCCCCGTCATCTGACCGGGCTTTGGGGACCTACCAGGAGCATGAGCTTTGCAGGAGGGATGGGGTGGGGACCTGAAACGTGGGGACCTGCACCGTGGGGACCCACAATGGGACCCTTGCCCCGTGGCATCGCCATCCCCATCAGGACCCTCACCCCATGGCATCTCTGTCCCCATCAGGATGAAGCCCATGGGGCTATCCCAAATCAATCCCTATTCAGGACAGTGGCCACTGACCCATCCGGGCAGGTGCACAGCAGGCACAATGTTCCCAGCACGACCCAGCTTTAATTTCCCTTTTCATTTTAAGGACATCTTCTGAAAATGGGAAGGGATGGAGCAAGGGTCCGAGACCACCAAAAAAAAAAAACAAACAAAAAAACACAACACGTATACAGAAGCCACGTGCTTCAGCTCTGCTGGTTCCTCTTTGCTTATTTACTTAATTATGATTTGCTTTTTTCAGGTGATGCCCAGGTAGCGAGGTGCCTTCACCCCATAGTGCCTGGGCTCCCTCGGGCTGAGCAGAGCAGCAGGACGTGGTCTCTGATGGATTCCTTGATGCTCCCAAACCTATTCGGTCACCTATACGGCTTCCCTATAGCTAATTTAGGGATCCTGGCTTGCCCCCTGGAGGCAGCCCCACGCACCGTTGACAGAGGTGAGAAAAACGATGCTAGTGATAAGGGTGAGGGTAAGCTGATGGAGAAGTTTAAGCACGTCTGAAGGGCTGCAGGAGGAAATCTGCACTTTTGGGTCATTGAAGCAGCTATTTCGGGTAGGTTGGACCATCTGGGCTGGAGAGAGGATGAGGCAGAGCCTAAATTCAGCACCTGAGTTGTGTCTCGCTGGGTCCCCCTGCACTCATCCATCCCAGGAGCATGTTCACCACCACAGGGGTGGAGATCTCCGCAAGGCAGGTGAGAGATGCTTCGGTTCCTCATCATTGCAGCCTCTGGGGATGCCAAATCGTGACCTCTGGGCCAGGCATCGTGTGCTGCACCCTCCTGGCATGGCCATGGTGTCTTCTCCTTCCCAGCTCTACACTTCTCCCAGGGCAACACAACCAAGAAATAAATGTTCCCAGAGCCACAAAGAGCGGGTCTGCTTGGTAATGTGGATGCTGGGCGCATCCTTTAACAGCCTGAAGCCCACACCTCATTCCTGGAAGGGTTTTGCAGGAATTGAATTGGTCAAGCACTGTGGAAGAGCATCGGACCACACAAGTGCCCATCTCCAGCCCGTGGAGTGCCTGCGTGCGGGCTCTCATGAGCCAGGCTACGAGAGGTGCAAAGTGGCCTCTGTCTCACGGCCGAGCGTTAATTTACCTTTACTAATGGCTGGTGGCAGATAGCAGGTAATTGCTTTCAAGCCCAGCGTGCACTTATCCTGTCTGCACGTTCAGTGCGTCCGGTGGTGAGTTCATAAATCAAAAGCTCTCGAGAAGTCTGTCCCTTGATGCAGCGAGCATTTTTGTGGGTGAGGCATCCCCACATGGCCCCACGGCCGTGATTAATAACCCCCATCTTTCCGTTTGCTTGTTTTTTTTTGGGGGCAAGTGTGAATCCAGGTCCTCGTTGGACTGCCACGAAGCACGTTGGTTGGCACAGTGTGGAACAAGGCAGGGATCCCAAACTGGAGTGAGGTAGAGCTGTGTGAGCCATGGGAGTCAAAAACCCCAAATAAATGAATAAAGGGATAAATAAATAAGGCGGATCGCTGGAAGCCTGGCAAAAAAAACATACAAGACAATCTCATAAACACAATCAGTAAATTGCCACTGGGGCAAATGCACGGGGGCAGTGGCTGGTGGCCATCCTGCTGCAACGCTGCCTTGGTCGTGCCATATTGATGCCCTTGGCTTGGGCCATGAACCTCAGGCACAAACTGCTGGTGTGACGATGAGATGCCAAAGGAGATACTCTTGCCACATGCCTGGCAGTTTGGGAAGGTGATGGTTTTGTCCAGGATATAAAGTCATCTCCCAAACACCCCATGAGGGAGCACTGCAGAAGGGGTTTCTCCTTAAGAATGAGCATCCTCCACTTGCTTGTTGAGCAGACGAGGGGCTGCTTGAGTCTTCGCCCACACCAAAGCAGCCAAAGCACATCAGGAGCAGTATTTTGAGGTCTTCTCCATCGCTCCATTAAAACCCTTTCCATGCGCTTTGATGCTTGACCCATTCTTGTTTCCCCCCGCATCGCCTGTTGAGCCAGAAGAGCCAAAATTCCTGCACTACTTTCCCTCTGTGCCTGGATAAAAACCAGGCAAGGAAGCTAATGAAGGCAGCCACGGCTCGGGGCAGCCCTTGCTCGGCTCTGTTGGCAGCAGATGAGCGGCTCCAGCTCGGCGAGGGGCTGCAGCGCGCCGTGGTCGCTTTGCAAACACAGCCTGCAGCAGCCACAGCCAAAAATCCAGGGCTTGCTGAACAACACTGGGAATTAACCCACGCTGCACGGGAAGGCGTGCACGGGCTGAAAATAACCCCTGCTCCCCTCTGATTTTCTTAGCAGGGGGCGGAGGGGGGGGGAGAGATGCTGCTGCAAAAGCACCGCGGCGATCCAGAGCAGAGAGAGGGAGAAGCCGGCGCTTCTGCTGCCAGGGAACGAGCTTGAAATGGATCCAGCGGATAAAGAGATATTCAAAGTTCAGCTAATGAGCAAGATGACTCACTGCCTCGGCCAGACAAAGGTTAGGCTGGAAAATAGAAAGGCTCGCTGCAAGGGGCCGGTGGGGATGCGAAGGGCTGAGCGCTGCTGGGGCGGGGAGGCTTGGATGTGACCCCGGGTTTGGGCTGGCTTTGCCCCAGGCTTTGCGTCGGGGTTGCACAACAGAGTGGCCTGAACCACTCTGGCAGGCAATCGGGCATGCGGCAGCTGTACCTGAAGCCCTTCTGCAGCCCTTCTCCTGCATAAAATATTCACCCAGTGGCTCCAGCAGGTGCTGCTTGAAAATGAAGGCAAACAGCCCTGCCTTCGTCCCCTTCTCCAGGCCAGCTCCGCTGGGGAGGGACCAGCTTCGGAGGATGGTCACCAGCCAAAACGTGCCTGCTAGTCACCTGGAGACATCAGCCTGCTTTGAACACCTGCATCGCCACCTCTGTGCCCGAGGAAGAGAAATATTTTGGTAAACGCACGCTGCTCCAAAGCACCCAAAAGTGAGGCTGGAAAACCAGCACCTCTGTGCTCACTGTCTGCCTTGGGGTACCCCAAAACCCTCCCAGGGCATCCGTCTGTCAGGGCTGGGCAGAACAGATGTTTTTCTTTCTTTTTTTTTTTTTTTTTCTCCCGGTTATTATAGCCCAGAAACATGGAAAGCTGCAGCTTGGAAGCCTACAGACAGTTTTGATGGTGACCTTGGGACTTCATTTTTTGGATGTGCTTTTATTTCCTTCACTGCTGGCAGGAAGCTGAGGCTGGGGCCAGTTCTGGAGTGCAGCTCTGAGCTTCCCCAGGACGTGGCAGGGCAGCACGAGCACTTCCAGCCCATCCACCTCTGGGCAGGCAGTTTGGGAAGAAGAGGGATGGGTGCGGATGGATGGGAGCAGCTTTTGGAGAAAGCAGGATGGTCAGAAAGGGAAAGGGGAGATGTGGGTCTGGAGGATGGAAATCCCCTGTCCTGTTCTTCCCAGACATGTTTTTCCCTGCCTTCATAGAGTCCTCCTTGCCATGTATAAGCTGGGTGCTGGCCAGGAGCTGGAGCTCCACTTCTGAGCAAGGAGGTGAAAGGTAGGAGATGAGGAAACGGCCTCAAGGTGCACCAGGGGAGGTGTAGGTTAGGTGCTGGGAAGAATTTCTTCCTGGGAAGGGTGGTGAGGCATCGGATGGGGCTGCCCAGGACGTGTTGGAGTGCCTACCCCTGGAGGTACCTAGGAGATGTGTGGATGTGGCACTAAGGGACATGGTTAATGATAGGACTTTAGGTCAGGTTGGTGGTTGGGCTTGATCTTGGAGGTCTTTTCCAACCTAGACAGCTCTATGTTTCCACCACAAGAGCACCTATGTTTTCCATCTGCCCTTCATTTCCACGGCCACGGGCTGGCTTCCCAGGCACAGGAAGAAGCAAAAGGCTGAAAAAAAAAACCCTAACCCCCCCTAAAAAGGCTTCAGCAAAAGGCTAAAACCCAAGGCAGTGTGCTGGGCTGGAAGAGGACAAAGGGACTACTTGTTCCTTTTCCATATCCACCCTTGATCTCCCTGCAGTCCAGGCATGGCTGAGAAATCAGAGCTGGACGCTCTGTGCCCCAGTGTTTGGATGCTGCTGTCCCTGTCCTCCAGGGCACAAGGAAATTATCCAGCTCTTGACAGCGTGAGGCTGCTCATAGGTCTTGTAACGCCAGGATGAGTTACTTTCCGAGGGATGCATTACGCAGATATTAACTTGACTGCACCTGTGGACTTTTAAGCTCTTCAATGAGCTTCTCAAGCATTAATTAACTGGTTACCAGCTCTGCCTGACACGTCCCCCACTTGCAGGTAGCTCTGCCAGCTGGCTCGCAGCCGAGCCCTGCAGGACAGGCTAGTGGCTGTGGCAGAGCTCACAAACCCTCCATCCTGAGCAGAAGGCAGCCTGGATCAAAAATGGGGTTTAGGATGTGACCCAGAAGGGTCCTGGGCAATGTGATGGGGTGCATCACCTTGTCCTGGGTTTGTGCAGCACCATTGGGGTCTTGCTTCTTTGTGGGGTTCCTGGTTGTTAGTTGCAGGCTGATTTATGGTCTTGATGTTGATTCGTATGGAGAAATGGAGCAAATGGCCACTGGGACTCACAAAATGCCTCGGTGGTGTTAGCACAGCCAGCCAGAGAGGTCCAGGCTTCATCCAGCCCTGGTGCTGTCATGGCCAGGAGCTGTGGCCACCAGCACCTCGCAAGGAGTGAGGGACTGGGGGGTTGGATGGAGGAAAATGCATCACGTTATCAGCAAGTCTGAAGGAAACGGTGACACGACAAATTGCTTTATAAATTATTGCCATTTAAATGGTCAAAGACTGCCAAGGATTCCTCTCAGAAGTCCTACTGGAGGAGAGTGAATCAAAATAAAAGCATCGCTATTTCTAGAGCTGCGCAGAGAGGTCGAGCCTGCCGTGAGATGATTTATTTCAATTTTGATTGAAATGAAATGACCCCGTGATGGACTGATGCTTGCAAAACAGAAGCACGGCTAAAAGGGAGCTGCAAGGTGGAGTGATGCTCTTCACACCAAAAATCTTCCAGACACGTTCGTCCTTCCACCAAGGGAACTGAGCCTGCAGGACCGAGCAAACCCCATGGCACTGAGCTCAAATCCACCACGCCTCCAGTCCTGTGACAGCCATCAAAGCTCTGCTAACAGTGCCCAGCTGGAGGCACCCTTCCCAAAATCACGACGGAGGAGAACTGAAATTAAAGCACTTTAAGGGCTGTCCCACCTTTGGGGGACTTGTTATACCCTATAAGATGGAGGAGCTCAGCTGGTACGTAACACTGCCTGCCTCTGTCACCACGCACGTCCCACTACAAATTGCGATGATTTGGCTATTTTGGGAGCAATCCCAGCCAGGCTTTAAACGAAGCAGTCCCTGGCAGAAACACACATGCAGGTGGGGCTCGGAGAAAGTTCTCCTTGCGGTGAAAAGTTTTGGCCACGCGCATATTATGGCGCCTCTCGAGCTAATGCGTTCCCAGAGCAGCACTCAGGTGCTTATTAATTTTACAAGAGCAAAAAGCAACCAGAACACCCTGCTTGCTCTCACCCGCCGGGCTGTGGTGTGCGTAGGTAAAGTGAAAGCAAAGCAGCTTCTGCAAAAGGCCGTGCAGCGAGGTCGGTGGTGCCGGCGATGTGCAGAGCATCGTCCCAGCTGCCCCAGCCAGAAACCCCCAGGGACACCAAAAAAAAAAACCACCACCACCTCCCACTAAAGCTTTTAAAAGACATGAAAAGTGGGTGGGTTTGAGCCAGAGCGAGAATAAGACAAGAGGTTAAATGAGCCTGAAAAAGAAGCAGAATTTCGGAGCTCCATCCCGGTGGTGGATGCACTCCCTACGCATGCCCCCTGGCCATGGTGAAGGACAGGGACCTTGCACGTATCGGAGGTGCTGTGAGTTCATTCTGAGTCACTTGGGAACATTTAATTCGCCCAGGAGATGCTCCCAGGCCAAACAGAGCTATTAGCACAGTCATCCCTTAGCGTGACATCAGCTGGTTGCTGGAACTCCACGGGTATTAGCTTGGGAAGAAGCTTTGCAAGGGATTGCCGGGGGGGATAAATGGGCAGAGAGGGGTGAAATGAAGAATGTGTGGGTTAAGCACTGAATTTCCTCCAGTGGAAGAGCTGGAAGTTGCCCACAGCACACACACCGAGAGGGCTGAGGAGCAGTAAAAACACAGAACAGCCCCGCGTTGGCAGGGATGAGGGCTGGTGACCTGTTATATATTTTCTACCTCCACCTTCAGAGCAAAGATTTGGCTTTAATTGCCTTCTAACCACCTATTGAAGTCACTTCTATCGATCCCAGCACTCCAGAGCCTGAACCACGGCCAATCTTTTAATGTGTTTATCCTCACGCTGCCCTGCAGGGGTAGGAAAAGACCAAGATGTGATTTTCACATGGGAAACTGAAGCAAGGAGAGATGGATGGCCTTGGGCACAGCTTGGGAGGCTGGACCTGGGGAGTCCTGGTGGACAGCTGGCTGAATGTGAGCCTGGGTGGCCAAAAAGGAAAGTGAAGGTGGAACAGCTTCACCCTTGGGTAGGACACAACGTCTCCTCCAGAGACACAGCCAAAAAATGTGCACACCTCGGAGATGGGGAAGGACAGGCAGAAGACACTGAATGTGGCCAACCTGGGGTGGGTGCTAGACCTCTGCGTATCAAGGAGGGACACATGGAAGAGGGCATTGCATCCTTCACTGTCTTTTGAATAGAAAAGAAGATGCCCTGGTGCATTATGAAGACAAAGCACGAGGGCACCTAACTCTGCAGGAGGACTGGGGCTGTGAGCATGTATTGAGATAAGCCTCAAGAGGTTCTCTTCTCTCTTCAAGTGTGGGCACCAGACCACCACTTCCTGTGATTTAGCCCTGAAATAACCTTCTGCTGTGGTTATGGGCATGTAGATGCTCTCCATCCCTAGCCCTTTAGCTGTTAATTAAGCATGCCATGTACACCCTTATAGCTGAGATCTCGCTGTGGTGACCAGATCCATGTGGCCATGGTGGAGCCTCCATCCATGGCCTCGTCTCAGATCTTTAACTAGATGGCACCTTGGTGACATTTCTTGTTTGCAATCCACCACATTCAAGGTTGATCAAGGTTTCTGGACTAGGCCAGATATCAGGGGTGAACTTCAAGGTGTTGTCTTACCGTGTGGGTTCACCCAAACATGCCGCGTGTGCAAAAAGCGTGAATCACTGCTCCACAGCCTGCATAACACCGCCTTCCTCCAGACCCTGAAATGTGCCTGACTTCACACAATTAACCAATCACGCTCTGGCACAGCAGAAAAAATGATGTTGACAACTCGCACGGAATACCTTGAGCACCTGTGAGTCACTTCGGTAACATCTCTCCCGGAGATATATAACAGCACAGTTGGATGCAGGGCTATTACAGCCAGATTTCATGTCAAGTTACAGCTTGTATCATCCCTGTACCCCCCTCAGCAAGCCCATCAAGGACATTGCTCTACAGCACATCCAGCAAACACCTGCCTGGAGAGCTCTGCTCGGAGCTGAGATAAATGCATTCTTCGCCTCCCTCAACAGAGCAGCTATTCACTCGGATGTTCTGCATGACTTGTCCCGCTGCCAGATTTTGAGCCTTGGTCCTCGTCCAGGAGAAACAGAGACCGAGTTGGGCGGCTTTTGCCTCGAAGCATCCACGCGTGGGCTCCAGGTGTTGTGCTGACTGCCCGACGGGAGCCACATCATCCGCAGAGACAAGGTTGCTGAAGGTCACTTCACCACCGCCGGCAGATCCTAAGCGATGCATCAGTGCTTCTCAAGCCCAGGCAGTGATGGCACAGCCCCATGGCAAGGGGAATGTCATTTTTTGGGGAGCCTACTGTATTGGGGAGCTGCTGCCCCGTCACCCCCGGTGGCCTCGCAGTCATGGGAAGGCAACTCTTTCCGCGAGGTCCCAAGGCGATGGAGTCACGCCATGGGGAGGACTTTGCTCCTGCTCCGTCTTTGCAACTTGACCAGGACAAGGTTCAGCGTCCAGACGGGGCTGGCAACAAAACAGGATTGCTCCGGGCAGTCTCTGCAAGTCAGCAGAGGCTGCGTTTTGGCAAAGGGAACGGGGGCGAAGCCTGGCGCAGGAACAGTCGGCGACACGGTTGGTCAGCATCCCCTGCAGCCCCACGGGTGACCTTTTCCTTTGCGCAATGAGAAGGCAATGTCCTCCCTCCATCCCGGGGGAACTCCGCCAGACCCCAAGCAAAGGGACATCTTTCTTCTCCCACAGCTTTGGGTGCCAGCAGCAGGCGCCTACAGCCACGCTCCTCAGCCTCAGCTCCCTTTTGTGACCTTTTAATGGGCAAATGAAGTCACATCTAGAAATTGGTCCATCATTTTTGATACAAACATTAACATGAAGCAAATCAAGCCCTACTGCGATCATGATTGTCATCTGTAATGCTATGATCTTTGTTTCTTGTGAATTAGAAAAGTACTTTGGTGAGACACTCCACAGCCCACCCTGTGAGATCTGACTTTTTGCTCAAATGGCCCTATTTGTCCTAAAAAACATACCCAGGTCCTTCATAAGTCAAAAACTTGGCAGCCGTGTAAGGGGTACGATGTGTCTGATGAGTTTTGGGGATAATATCTACAATAGCTTTTCATTGCTGGAATGGGAAGTATATCAACTTACACGTTATTGCAAGTAACACTTCAAAAATCTGTTGGTGTGGTGCCATAAATAAAAAAATAAGGTTCCCATGAGCCGTTCCCACCAGAAAGCTCCATGCAAAGCAAGGCTGGTGGCTTCATTCATGTTTTGCCCCAAATGCTTTTTGTGGATCTCGTATATCCCCCAGGGCTTTGGTTTCTGCCTCCAGCACCGTGCGGGTGACTTTGGTCAGCATCACAAAAAGGATGGGTTTGTTGGCAGATGTTCCACGGGCAGTTCTTGAGTTGGTTTCAGATGTCTGCCGCGTTGTGGCACCATCTGTTCTGCATTTCCACACCACACGAGGGATGGGAGAGGGCTTGTGGCGAGCAAGGGATCCCCGCAGGACCTCACGGACCACATCTGATGTGCCGGGAAGTATTTGTATTTTTGGTATTACCAAAACCCAGAGTCATCGATGACATGGCAGCATCCAAGGGCTTTATTCAGGCAAGCTGCCCAGTTCATTCAGTTTTCCTTTTCCTTAGCTATTGGGTTGATGAAAGGCTCACCTAGCAAGCTGAGACCCTACACTGGTGGGATTGTAGGGGCGCAGGAAGACACAAATAGTTCCTGTGTTTGTAGTAGGCATTTCTAATCTCAGTATTTCCTCATTGTCCTTCATCTCACCAGGCTATGGTCACGATCTGTTGGTGTTTCAGCAGTTATTTTCATCTCCTGAGCTCTGCAGAGACCCTGAAGAAGCTGAATGCTCTGATTTTCTGGGATCTTTGATGGGTTGTTTGTTTAAAGGAGCTTTTGGGAAAGAACAAGGGAACATCCCTGAGTCTAATCTGGAAATTGGATCTTTTGAAGTGTTCCCTTTTCTCTTTGCCAGTAAGCTGAGCTAAGCTGCTCTCTCCTTCGGAGCAGTTAATGCTACTGAGCTGTAGAAACATGTGGTTTGAAACGTCTAGGTAGCACTTTGGGGAGGGTCAGGAAATCATCCAAGTCTACCCACTGGATGATGCATTGCCTTGCTTTTAATGTTGCAAACTGAAAAATTCAGGCAAAAATTTTCTACGCTGAGCATTTTGTACCACTTCTGCCTAATTTTCAGCCAGAACCACTCAGCTGTTTCTAAGAACAGGGGTGGGGAAATGTAAGCTTTTTTTTTCTCCCTTTAAAGAAAATATCTGTGGAATTGTGCTTTGGAGCTGGATTGCCCGTTGGGTTTCAGTGAATGTCTGCCTGTATGAAGCCATTTGCAAAAACATCAACTGGCACGTTTCCAGGTGAGATGTCTTAGATGAGAGCAGTGAAACCCCCAAAATACTCAAAGCTCGCTGGGTGTCCTCACCTGGAGGCAGAGCAGGGCTGACCCTGTACTCCCTGGGCTGTTCTGGGCTGCCAGCTCCATCACCCCGTCCTGTAGGGCTCAGCAGGGAGCAGCCAAAGAGAAATGTTGATTAGCTGCTCGTTAACAGAGCTGTGCACATCCTGAGCACCAAATGAGGCAGCAGCTCTCTACAAAGAAAAAAAAAAAGAGTGAATGTGTAATTGAAGGCTATCTGGATGCACCCACATGAGATGGATTGCTGCAGGTTGTGGGATATTTTTAAGCCAGGGTCTTCCCACCTTGTGCTTGCTCGTCTTTGGCCAGCTAGGGTGCTCCTCAAATGTGTCTGGGTGCAAGCTCCTCTTTTTCACATTGTTTTTGCAAAAAGCCCTAAAACTACAGGACAAAATAAGGTGAACCCAGTCTGTTATTGGTAAACATCGACATCATCAGCAGCAATTTCTCCTTCCCCATGGCCAGAAGGACCCTGTGGCACCCACACACCCCATGGCAGGGCAGGAGTTTTGCACTGCCAACCCCAACCCAACCACGCCGCTCACTCCCAGCCCACAGCAAGGCAGGGCAGACATCCTGACAGCACCTGCCCCATCACCTCCAAACATTTGTCACAAGAATAACATGACCCTGCCCTCTCTCATGGGATCCCCAAATCCTCCCCATGCCCCAGCGTTGGGGTGGCCACACGGTGCTTGCACATGGAGGATGAGGTAACCTTCCCGTTGGCCATGATGCCATCACCTTCCCCGTAAAGCTCCCTCCTTCTCGCCCTCTCCATCACGTTTTCCTGGCAGGCAGCCCAGGCACGGGGCAGGGTAATCTCCCAGATGGCATCAGGCACTGAAGCGTCTCACTGCAGAGCTCAGGGTGACAGCACACACCCTTAGGTGCGGATGAAGGCCAGCAAGCCAAGGCAGGGATTTCTAGCCCCCTTGCCACCTTCCTTCCCACCTCCCCTTGTTCCCTGTCTCCCCGTGGCTCCAACCTTGGCCGACGGGCTTTCTCTCCCTACTTCATAGGATCACAGCATGGCTCGTGTTGGAAGGGACCTCAAGGATCACCCAGTTCCAACCCCCTGCCATGGGCAGGGTTGCCCGTGCCAAAGGCACTGCCTAGCACGGTTTTTCAAAACCAGGTTTGTTTTCCCCCAGATTGTGTGTTGCAGGTTTCAGGGTTGCTGGCTCATGTAGTTTTATTCCAAAATGTGATATTTCATGATGCCTTTGGTGTAAGGGTTCCTGGCACCATGTGGCTCTTCGACAAGGAGCTTTTATTAGGGGCAAAACAGAACGGCACATTTGTGGTCTTCACATGACAAGGGCAGCAAGGCAGTATCCCTGAAAGTTCAGAAAACAGGCACAGAAAAAATAATAAAATAAAATAAAATAAAATAAAATAAAATAAAATAAAATAAAATAAAATAAAATAAAATAAAATAAAATAAAATAAAATAAAATAAAATAAAATAAAATAAAATAAAACATGCCACCACCCAAATCTCTGCTATCATTTCTTAAAGCCCCACAATTTGTAACCTGCTGTGATTTTTCTGGTGCTGGGTCACTTCTCCTGCTCTCCAGGGGGCAGCTGCTGCAGTGGCTTCCAAGCTGTTCCCTGAAATGTGGAAATCCCCCTTACACAAACAATGGTACTGTTAGTCTTGCTGATTTTCTGGAAGCACAAAAACATGTTTGTTTTCAGCCATGATCCACTGAGGGAATTTCCTCACTGATTTGGAGCTTGGGATATTTATTTCTTGTTCCTCTGAAAGCCATTTTGCCAGTTTCCAAGAACCCCAACGAACTACAATTACCAAGATTAGGAGCGTTAAGCGGTCAGTATCCGACGGAGAAACAGACCCCAGATTGTGATTATTTTGGTGGAAACGGCCAGAAACAGCTGAACGAAATGACCCCTTTTCCTGCAGGGAGCTTGAGAGCTCGAGACGAATGTGCCCCTGTCCGGGACAAGAGGCTGCCTTTGGCAGGAGCTTCGTGCTGATGGAAATCCAGGCAGCTGCCCAAAGCTGCTGGCGGGCAGGGGAGACCTCAATTTGAAAAAATAAATAAATAAATAAATAAGGGTTCAGGTTGGCAGGAAGGATGTTCAAGGGCATCTCCCAGAAGATAAATACACCAAGAGGAGGGAAGGGTCCAGCAGCTCACTGATGGGGGGCACAGACATGCTGTGATGCCTCATCACCAACACTCGGTCTCAAGGTCCTGGTGCCCCCTCGCAGTGCATCTTTGCATCTTTGCAGCCTGGAAGATCTGAAGTGAGGTCTGACCCTCCCCGGGGATACAGAGATGGGAGTCCCACGAGGCTCCCACAGGAGGAAGGAGCTCCTTTGTCGGCTCCACGCACAGATCTTCCCCGCAGGGAAGGCGGCAGCTACTGAAGAAGGAAATCTTTGAAACCGCGCCGTGCTGCAAGCAACTCTCAAACACCCTGAGCGACCCCAGGAGGAACACATAAGGAGCTGGGTTGTCTCGAACGGCTTGAAGGATGTGAGGAATTTCCTAAAATCATCATCGAGGGCACGTCCGTATTAATTTGTGTGACTGCAGAGCCTTGGTTAATTACCGAGCTGCACATCCACTGGAGCACGGTGGCTCCTTCCACCCCGGCTACTCAGCGGAGACCCAGCGCCCACCGAAAATTCCCCATCACCCATCCTCATCCAGCATTATAACAGCATATATATGTTATAGCGGTAGCATTATAACTTCCACACGCCTGCCCTAAAAAGTGCTCCGAAGGCAGCATTCACCACTAGCTCCTGGGATCCCATCCCTGATGGTGGGATGCAGGAGGATGAGGAGCCCTCAACCCCTTCCCAGCTCTCCGGGGTGACCCCGAGGTGTTGAGCATCCATCCCCATCCTGAGGAGGACGTCCCACCAACAGACACACCACTTTCCCCTTTGGTTTTTATTGTGGCTTTTTTTTTTTTTTCCAGTATGATGCTGCTGTGGCTGCTCAGGAGGCAGGACTTAATTGGAGAGATCTGGAGCAAGGCAGATTTTGTCATGTAAATGATTCCTGTCACAGGACACGATCTAAATTTGGATTCTGAGGCTGGGGCTGAGCAGAACAATCTCTGCCGTAGCATGGCAGCTGTCAAAGGTAGGGAGAAGCTTTGAACACCTACAGGAGTGATGGCTGGTGCCTTTTATTTCACTGCGGGGTACATTTCATCCTCTGAACACATCGAGTGATTATATATTGCTGGACAGGAACGATCCTGGGAGACAGGCTCTATTATTCCCACTCCTTTTAGCTAGGGTAGCCAAAAAGCCCAAGCGCTTGTGGGCAATAAAAGGAGTCGTTATCAGGGACATGATTTGATCTTGAGATTTCCAAGCTCCCAGGCCTGTGCTCAGGCCACGAGCCAACATCACAGCCTGTTTCTGTTTAGTGTTTTCGCTCTCTGCTCTTCGGCATCACAACAGGAGGCAGCACTTTCTGCTCCGCTCCGCCTGGCAGTGCTGCCTCTCGCCGTGTTGTCCCCCTGATGCTGCCCCACCAAGTACCTGCTCCTTTAAAACAACTACTTCTAAATAAAAAAATAAAAATAATAATAATAATAATAGAAAACAACAACAACAACAACAACAACAAAAAAAAACACAGCAGTTCTGACAGCGATGGATAAGTCTCCAGTAAGGATGGTTTTTGGGTGTGGATTCTCTGGTGTCTCATAGGGTGAGCGGCTGAAGCTTTGCCTGTGGGTTTGCAAGACTTCATGGCCACCTGGATTCCCAAGTCTTGCTCTTCCCTGCTGTTCCCCTCTACCTGATTGTTTGCTTTCATTATCAAATCAGAAATTTCACACTCGCAAGTCCAGTGGTTCTCCATCAAATTCAGCTGAAATTGGCCAAGCTGTGAGAGGAGCTGGCGAGACAGGTCCATAAAGCACGAGCCCAAAGGCATGACACGTGAAAGCATTGGCCTTGCGTCCTTGGGAAGCCAAGCTAATGGGGAACAGCAAAAATTTGCTCTGGAAAATGGCTGGAACAAATCCTGTTGAATGCATAATGCGAGTAATCTTCCAGCGGCCGGGAGAAGCGCTACGACAAGCAGAGCAGGGAGGTGAAGTGCCTCATTCATAAGATCCTCCAGCAAACACGGCGCCTTGTCACGCTCATACAAAATACATGAAGAAACCACGATTTTTGGTGATATTCAGTGTTCACAAGTACTCGGTTCAGCAGTTTAACTCTGCACAGACCCGTCATGGGCACTGTGCTGGAGCGGATCCCTTTTGGATGGGTTCGTTTTGGCTGGCCAGAGAGTAGGGCTGCTGGGGTGGAGTGATTATTTAAACAGCTTCAGCTTCAATGCAAATCCCTCGGCTGTGAATATTCAGTTGTAAATTTGACATACGGTTTCTATATGCCAGTAAAACTTGACCTAGACCGGTAAAACTCTTAATGAGCTAAAGAAACACACCCACCCAAACACAAATCTAGAAAACCTCTTGGAACACATAAGGAAATATGGGCAGAAGGCTGTTGGCAGCGTTTGCCTTCATTTTGCTGAAGGTCTTTCATCAGCTTTTGATTTTGTGACCCGGAGAGCAGTTCCACGGCGTATTAAATTAAAGCAGCCCATCCTAATAAATCTTTTTCAGGAATAACAGCACCGAGGAGCAGCTCCAAAAGGCAGCCTGCTTGCAGTGCCATCACGTAGAGCGATGCGCCCTCCCCAAATGTAGGGCATGCGAAGTAGCAATTAGTTAGCTGGGGGGAGACCCCAGTACATGAATTTGGGGCGGGGAGCTCTACCTGAATCCCCCCTGGTAGGGAACCTGCCTGAGGTCCATCTGGCTACCCATGGGTTGAACTCTAAGTGTCTGGATGCATTTGCAGAGCGTGCAAAGCCGCCTGCCCCGCTCCCAGCGTCACGGCCACGTGCCGGGCTGCAGGACATCACGCCTGGGCTCTGGTCCATCTCCCGCTCGAAGACGTGGTTCTGATTTTGGAGACCTCCTCCTGGCTTTGGCTCCTCTCCAGGATGGAGGAAATGACTCAAGTGACTCTTTGGCAGCGGCAGTAAAGAGGAAATATTAAAGAAATCCTTGAAAATGAAAGAGGCACAATCACGAGCAAAGCCCAGTGAAAGCCCACTGCTGTTATTATGATTTTCTTTTTGGTAAAGCCCCTGTCTCGGGTAGTAATTGAACCCAGAAGGAAATAGGATATTGTTCATATCCTTCCCGTGCCCAGGGGCTGAAGGTATGAACCAGAGCTCAGATGTGCAAGGAGCTGCACGGATCCAGACCACAGGGACCAGCCTTACCCCAGCAGCACCTTCTGCCTCCTGCGAGTAGCTCAGGAGGGAGCAGATGGACTCAGATTTAGGGACAGATAAATGAATACGAGATTTCAGTGACAAAGCCATCTGTCTCGCCAAAGTCACCCACTTCAGTAGTCTGCGAGGCTTGGATCCACCCACTTGTGTTGTAGAGCCAGACTCCAAGCTCGGGGATTTTACTTATGGTTAAGTGTGATGTCTGCTTTGCAGGGAGATGAATTGTGCCCTAGGGGTAGATGCTTCTCTGTATTAACTGCAAACGCAGAGGAGGATTTAGCTTTGGTTTTGTCATCTAGAGTCAACACGTCCCAGGCAGATGCTCAATGGTTCAGCTCTTTCCTCATTAGAAGGAACTTGGTTGGTGTCTTGGCTCACTTGTAGTTAGGGCCGAAGTGATGGGCATGCAAAGGGCATGCTGATGACACCATGGCAAGAGGACTGGTGCTCAGAAGGACCTCTCCTCACCCACTGCCACCTGATGGGGTCTTCTCCTAGCTTAAAGTCCCCATAGGAGCACAGGAGCACCTTTAGTATTTTGGGTCCTCAAAGACGCACCACAATGCTGCAGGTGGAAAAGAGGTGAAGTTCTCTGCTGTGTCCCAAGTTTTCTTGGTGTTTGTGTACTTGGACAGGAAGAACCACCTGGGCCATTGCCCGCTCATCCTGGATCAGCACCTCCTTTGAGCTATGGCACATCAGGGTCTGGCTGGGACATCCCAAAGGCACCTGGGGACACACAGCCAAAGGGAGAGAACACCCACTGCGGCATCAGAAACAAGGCAAGAAGTCCCAAACACCTTTGGGACTTAAGCTTTGGGTTAAGTTGGCTTTGCAGAGCAGCTCCCAGGAGTTGGGTGCTTGTGCCCTGGTGCATTTTTGGGTGCATTGACCCCAGGAGCAAACTCTGGACCTCGGTCAGAGCCCGGGTATGGGTCAGGCTGTCTGCCTTCCTCCCCATCCCTGCCACTTACAAAGAGCTGGCTGGCAAAGAAATTAAACCCTTTATGGCTTCATCTCCATGAACCCCAAATTTCTGCTTACGTAAATGAGAATCACAGAATCGTTGACCACCCTGAGCTGGAAGGGACCCGCAAGGGTCAGATCATCAAGGCCAGCTCCAATTAATGTGCAGCCCCGATTAACTGGAAGCCTGCTGCAGTGGGACTGATCGACTCTGCGGGCACCTCCACGGGACAGAGGCTGCTCTGTGTGCCAGGGGTCTATGCTATAATGCTTCATTTGCTTTTTGAAACTTTGAAATGTAAAAGGCCACCCGGGCAGAGATTTTTGGGGCTGCAGAAGCCAGCTGGGCATCCGTGCAGCATCTCAGCCGTACAATAGGAGAGGCAGCTCTGCTTCCAATGTGTTTCCTTTGCTGTCCTCCCACCCTCGCTCCTACGAGCGCCTCATCATAATTCCTGCAGCACAGCTGACAATTCTCTCTTGTGTTTTCTGTCCCTGAGAAGTCTCTGCTCAAAGCACCAGCGAGAGCTGCCGGGTATTCAGGCTGAAGGCTCACACAGGTACCTCTCACGAGCTGCTTCCAGGCTACTTGCCTGCCTTTTTTGTGGTCTGGCATGGGCAAAGGCATATCCACCCTCTGGGCTCCTGGGCTTTTTGTTGGAAAGAGCATCAAAAACTCCATCCTTTGGAAGCTGTGCTCCTCGAGGAGCCATCAGCATCCTCTGGCACAGCACCATCAGCCACCGCCTCGTTAAATCTCAGCTCCCCGCTACCTCCAACACGACCGGGGCTCTTGAAGGTGCCTGGCGAGCCCCGCACGTGTTTCTCCTGCAAATGCATCAAATGCATCGCTTTCCTTTGGTCTGGCTGATTTTCCAAGCCTTGCCACAGCCGTTCATTGATCCTTTGTAGCAAACTGCAAAGCAAACAAACAAACAGAAACAAACCAAACCACAACCCCCCCAAAACACAACACGAGACGCAAGATAAAACCCCGAAGCCTCATCAACCTGCATAGCTTAAAGCCAGAGAATATATTAAAAATTTCCATCATGGAAATTTCCTAGCTCAGCATGGAGATTTCCCACTATATTCGACTCTTCTGTTTTTCAAGGCTGCAAGCAAAGAATGGAAATTTCCAATTACTGCATCAAAGGCTGCTGCTCTCCTGACAGTCTGCTTCGCAGGGGTCATCTGCTCCTGTAGGACATTAAATAATTTAAGGGAGGGACAGGGAGGGTTTGCTCAGCTGCAGCATTTCCTGCGGGAGGCACCAGCGTTTCCTCTGGGGCTGGGTGGGAGGGAAGGAGCCCGCTGGCCCCGCCGGGGTCAGGACCTGGGGGGCTGCTTGTGCCAGGTCCCTGCACGCTCAGCAGGGAGCAGGGGGAGCCCAGGTGCTGTCGATGAGCTGGAGCTGTCCAACCTTCACCCTGCTGCTTCCTCTGGATTGTCTCCATCCCATCCCATCGCATCCTGGAGGGGAGGAGGGAAGATGGAAAAGCAGGGAGGGATCTTGTCACTCCCCCCCCGCAGCGGTAACACCAAAATCTCTGCTGGTCAACGGGGCTGTGGAAAGGGGGTGGAAAGTCTCTAAGGGACGTGGGTTGGTGATGGGACGTGGGAGGTCAGCCTGATGGTCGGAGTAGGTGACCTTGAGGGTCATTTCCAACCTGGACAGCTCTGTGATTGCCAAGGCAGGAGGATCTGAGCCACTTCTGCCTCCCCCCTGTGCCGTGGGTTTGCAGCACGGGGTGAGCAGAGCAGCCCCGGGCTAGGGCTGGTGGCAGCCCCTACCTGGCAGCATTTCATCCATTCCTGCTCGTGGACAGCACTGGAATTCCCTCCCAAGGTATGGTGTAAAAATGCAAAGTAATGGCACAACCCGGGTGATTTTCTTCATCGAGCCTCAGCACCGCAGCATGAGGCATGTTCAGGATGGTGCCATCAGCGTCTCCAGCTCATCTGCCTTGGCATGAGCACGGGGAAGGAGGAGAGGGAGGAGAAATGAGTACGTACGAGTCCAGGGAGAATTCTGACTTGGCCTCGCTGTGTGATTTTTGCAGGCCACGTCTTATCTGTGCCTGTAAATCTGGCTCCGTGATATTTATGGGAGCGCTCTCGGATTAATGCGTCTTCTGAACTCCGGTCGTTACAGAGTGTTTTCTGCTGGTCCCAGCTCATTACAGAGGTAATCATGTGAGCCAGTTTATTTAAAAGTGGAACTGGATCTGAATGTTCTCCACGCTGAAAGGCTCTTAAGAGCACGAGCTTGCAGCAGTAACTGTCCGTACCTCCGCAACTGCTCGCATCCAAGAAATTCAGAACTCTGCACAACAGCATCTACGTGGTTGTTTCCTTTATGGGGAGGCAGAGGGAGACAAAGTGGGTTGTTTTAAGGTTTCTCTATGAGTTATTGGTAAAACCGGGATCAGAGCCCTGGTCTTGAGGCGTGTTGGCCCTTATACCTTTTATATCCCCTTGGTTTGAAAAACAACTCGTCCTGGTTGGTGTCATCAAGCCCAAGAGCAGGTATTTGCTGTCTCAGAGGATCTAGATGGGTCATGGAGTTACAGAATGGGGTAAAATGAGGTTTTCTGTGAGTCTGTCTTCATAATATGTTCCAGAAAATACAGCTGTTGTTAAGGGGAGCGTCAGCGTGAGTCAGGTATGCGACGAGTTTCAGGCAGCCAGCACAGGAAAACATCAGCAAAGCTTTCTGAAAATTAGAGGAAATAATTTCTGACACAAACGGTCTTGCACCAAGCATGAGGCAACTGGCCCAAACCTCATTATGACAAAGAAAATTACATTTATCACCGGACCAGAAGCTGGTGGCTGTGCACAGACCCACGAGCATCACCTGCAAAGCCCTTGGTAGGAGCTGGGAGAGAACAGCCCCAGAGAGGGATGCAGCAGCTGGCAGCATGGTAGGGGCTGGTTTCCCAAAGCTGTGGAGAGGAACGGGATGAAGCACTGAGATGAAACCCCAGGATGGGAATGGGAAGGTTGCAAAGAATTTTGGGGGTGTGTCCAAAAAGCTGTAACATTTGGCATGGTGCTCATCTTGGCCGAACAGCAAGAAGAAAGCAGCAAAAAGAAATAAAAAGTAGCGTGTAGTGAAAGAAAAGCAGAGAAAGAGGGGATATAGATAGCAGGTGGAGGGTATGCTGTGGAGGGAATAATTAGGAAAACTGCAGCTGGCACAGGCAACGTGGATGGCTAAGGTATGGAGGATGTGGAGAAGTTTTTAAGGTGTTTGATGAGCAAAGGAGTCCTTGCAATGGAGATATTAAATGGGGAGGGGGCAGAAGCATTCAGACACGTTTATTTTCTTTATCTAGAAAGAAGCAGTGCCACGTGTTTGTGTCAGGAGGGTAAAGGAGCTCCTGCTCTGCTCTTCAGGTGGGATTTGGTTCGTCCAACCCAGCTATCAGGCTTTAGCACCCGACCCAGCTGGCTTTTTTGCCTTCCTAAGCAGTTTATGGAGAGAGACATCTCTTCCTGAGGGTGATTCAGTCGCTCCGGAGATAGGTGGGCTGAGCCACTTTCTAAAAGTGACTTTTTTATTTTATTTTATTTTCTCCATTGACTAGAGAGGAGGAGGCTAGACGCTTGGCTCCCGCTACACACCTGCCTTTTTGGCAGCTAAAATTAGGTGAGATGAGTCTCATTTGTTGGTAAAACCAAGAGGGGTGTTGGATATCTACTACAGACTTTTATTTTTAGATCATTCATCCAGGAAATGTGCATCAAGGGGCCCGTAAGAGCTGCCTCCAAAGGCCTCTGGACTGCTGGCATTGGTTTCACTGCTGGCCTTGGCACAAGGAGGAGCTCTCGAAGGCCAGGGGAAGGGCGAGGAAAAAGCCTTGATAAATAGGTTGACGAAAAAGGTTGACAAAAAGGCAAGAAGGACAGCATGGGGAGCTACAGCTTCAGTCCCACACAAAACAGTGGAACCGCTGACGTACAATTCAATCCATATGGAATTAAATGAGAAGAAAACAACTAGCATCAATCCAGCCAGTTTGGGTAGAAAAATGGTATTTTCAAGATGTCATTTTCAAGACTGGTATTTCAATGGCTTGCCATTCTTCAGTGAGATTACAGATTTATTTGTCAGAGGCAATTACAGCTCTACAGTGTGTTGTCCTCGTACCCCAAACTGCATACTCACTTGTCAGTGATATATTTTCATTAAAAAACTGGCACTCTAAATTATCAGATCGAACCCATTTGTAACATGGGTTAGAAACCGGCTGCCAACAACCTCAGAGAACATCCTCAGCTGGGAATTCAGCACCAAATGCAATTTTGAAGGTGAGTTTCCACAGGGATCAGAAGGAGGCCTGACACGTGGAGGCAAAGCAGGGAAATGCTTTGGCTCACGGTCTAGGAAAAGCCCCACCAGATGTTGAAGGGAGGAGGACCTGACTCATGAAGGCTGCTCCTCGTGAACGAGTCCATCTGCCTCCCTGATCTCATGCTCATGCTCGTCTAGAGGCTGCTCAGTGACTGCAGGGTTTGGATATTTTCCTTGTACCAGCTCCTAGGACTCAAGACTATATCCCCAAATCCCACCAGCTGCAGATACTTTAATGCCAGCAGCTGTTGAGCACCGATGAGGTCAGGAGGCCAAGGGATGGGCACATGGGAGCAGGGAGATGGCATGTGAGGGAATCGGGAGGGAATGTGCTCCATCCTCACTATGTCCAAAATATTGGGTGGCAGCAAATCTGTCTGCTTATCCCCCCGGGTTCCCTTCCTATAAAATTTGACCCTATAACCTCAGCGAGCAATCCCCAGTAGACCTCCAGGTAAAATAGCTTTATCTTACAGCTGAGGTAGGAAGCAAATGTTCTGGCCAGGGACTGCAGAAGGCCTTGTTCTTCCAAATCTTCTCCTCCTTGGCCAGGCCCACTTGTTTTTTCAGGCGTGCTTTGGATACGTGGCCACCCAGATGCAACTTCTCTGCAGCCTGCACGTGGAAGGGAAGGGGATTTCTCCTGCACAGGCAGGTTGCACGTTGTCTCACTGCTCACCACCCAGTGGAGGATGGAAGGCTCTGTGTATCGATGTAAGCCGGTAATTAACCACGCTAAATAATGAGGAGGTAGCTAGATAATTCAGTCTAACCCTTCCCACTCTAATGATAGTGTTTTATGGGCTATAACACATTTTCCAGCTGGACCCTACTGCTCTCCTGGTAGCACTTTGGACTTCCAGGGACTAATGTAATACAATATGATATAATATAAAAAGCCTTCACGGCAGCCAATTATACTTTTAGAACCAAGTAAGAGAAGTGCCACACAAGATGGCAAAAATTACTCTGCTAACACGAGAGATTCATTGCACAGGGCGTTTTTCGTGTGATGCCCAAGCAATGACGCAACCCGGTCCCTCTTACAGCCTCAGTATATCATGTAGACAGCAGGGGAAGTGTGCAGGAAGGATCCAAAAGTCCTGGGCTGAAATCCCAGTAAAGCCGATGGCAGGATTTCCATCCCTTTCAGAAGGGCCAGGAGCTCACCCCTGAGAATCCGTCCTGGCTCTGCTGGGCCGTGCGTCCACCTCCAACTTTTCCTTTCATGCCATCTGTAAAACGGACACAAAACCACCTGTTTTACTCACAGGGCTGCTGTGCAATTTAACGCACCGCCTGTTGAAAGGGTCGGAATAACCGCAATGTTTTCTTTATTGCCTGAATATCAGCCCAGGGTATGAGGGCTGGAAGCAGATGCAGCTCCCAGCTGCGCTGTGCAAGCAGCTGTGAAGCCCTGCAGGCAGCAGCAGCTCGCCCTGGGGTCCACGTGCCCACCGGTCAGCCGCTTGGGGCAATAAACAAGGTGTAAACTCCATAAATCGCTTGCTTTAGACCCTTTCATCTTTCAAGCCAGTTTTTGCTTGTGTTCCTCTTGGCCCTTGGGCTTCTAGCCTAGGGAAAGCAACAAAATATGGACTCAGATGGTGCTGGAAAAATTTTCTCTGGGAAAGCCAAATGGATCCACGCTGAGCTGAATGTGTCTGAAAAGGTCTGTCCCATTTCTAGGTGTTTACCAAATTAAACTCAAGGAGGGGGCCTCGAACTGAAGATCCCCTTAAATCAAAGTGTGCCAGGGGTATTGTGCCCCCTCTCAACAGGACAAGCCGGGAGAATGTTATTCAAACAGCGAGTCCTGCCCATGTCTGCCCAAGAAAGAGAATTTAGAGCCTGAAAGAGCTTTTCTAAAGTGGAAGAGAACTGACGACACGGTGTCCCTGTGATAACCAAACCGCAGGGAGAGCCTGAAGTTCAGAGGCAAAGAAGTGAAGGAAAGATTTTGGCTGCAGCAGGCCAGCACAGGGACAGTGGCACCCTGGAAATGAAAGGGAGGGCTATAGAAGGGGAAACCAGGAGATGAGTCACTGGCAGCTGCTGGGGAAGGAGGCAGCACGAGTGTGCTTTGAGCCGGCTTTCCACCCCCTTTGCCGTCTAAAGCAGAGGATTTCAATGCCTGTGTTCATTGTTAGCGCAGGGCGAGCGCCTGCTGAAGTCCCGAAATCTTCCCTCCGGAGGCACCGATGTAAGGATTTGGAGCAGCAGGTCACAGCCCAGAGCTGGAGGGATCTCCTCCAACCCCACCTCGAGCATCCTGCACGCCTTTGGGGGGCACACAAGCAAAAACCCTGGAGATGCAGGGCACGGAGGCGAGATGCGCCCGCTGTGCCCCGTCCCAAAGCAGGCGCTGCGAGCCCGGCAAACAAAAGGCTGCCCCGGGGAGAGAGGAATTCACAGCCACCATTTCCCGGAGGAGCTACTGAAGGCGTCGCTAATTGCTATTTGCACGGCTGGAAGCGCCCAGGTAAGGTGCAATGGCTCTGCCCGCCGGCTTTTCGCGTGCGGTAATTCAGCCCCCGCGCCTCGCTCTCCGCCGGCCGCTCCGGCTTTGCGCGGCGGGGAGGAGGCTGCCAGGAGTTTGTAAGTTTGAATATTCCTCCCGGCCGAATAATGGACACCAGGCTTTCAGTAGATGGGCGCTCAGGAGTGTTAGAGGAGCCCTAAATGGCCGAATTGTTCCTCGCGCTGAAAGAAGCAGGCATGATGTTTCCAATTCTTCTTCATTTCAGACAACAGCTAGCTGTTTTCGTTTACTGGAGCAGGAGCCGGGGAGGGAAACAATATTGAGTGAACGGTGCTGAAAAAGGCTCTGTGTAAAGCAACAAATTTTTCTGACATGGACCCAACCTTGCTTTAGAATATTGCTGGCAAGTCAATAATAGGTACAGCAGAAATCAATCGGCAGCAGTGTTGCAAACGAGGCAGGGAGCACAAAAAGTCCTTTCAGCACAATAAATAAATCTCTGCTTGTTCAAACAAGTAGCGTTTATGACATGATATGGAACTTCCAAAAGCAGGCATTTGTGCAAACAAAGATGTTAAGTTTATTAAGCAGCGTAACCAAAAAACAGCTTGGAAAACTCTTCTCCTCCCCCTCACAAGACTGGAGAGATAAAACATTAGGAAAAAAAAAAAAAAAATCCGAGCAAAAGGATCAGAAACTGAGGGATCTTGCAGAGAGCTGCAGCAGGGGGGAGGCAGCCTCCTGCTCAGACAAGATGCTCTCTTGGGCATAAAATTATTTTTAGGATACAAAGCTATGGTATCGTCCTATAGAATTCAGCAGGAAATTATACCTTTCTGTTGAGCTTTTGGCTGTTATTAAATGTCTGCAATAGAATTTTAGAGGTTATTAAAAAACTCTGTAAAAATTAAATTATTCTCTGTTTAACTCTACAGCCTTTTAAAATAACTTCCACAAAACTGAGTTAAATTTCAATTGACTCCCACTGCTTTCATTGCTTACCCAGGTCTATGGGATTTCTCCCTTACAGGTGCATTATGTAACATTAAAATTGCAGTTGATTTTCATTTGTAAGTAAGCGGACTGCCTTTCAGCTACTCTGCTCCTTATTAAAATGTACAACTCAATAGTACTAAACAACTAGTAGCACGGCATAAAAATCTTATAAAACACTCACAGGTGCATATAGAAAGAAAGGTGTTCAGAAATGCTTGAAAACGATTAAAATGATGGGTTTAAAACCTTGGGAAGTCGGGAATAACCTGGATATTGAGAGACCTAAGCGACAGTGCAAAGCACAAAGAGAAAAAGGCACAAAAAAAAAAAAAAGGAAATTTTGTAATGTATGAGCCACAGTAAGGAAACCTCCTAGGAAACTGGCAATCTTGCAGCCCATCAGAGAGTAAAAGGAACAATTAGGATGTTGCAGAGAAGAGAAATTATTTCTTTGTGTCTCTTTCCAACCCGGAGATTGTCACCAAAATACTTGCTCTGTGCTTGCTCAATGCACGTAATGAATCTGGGAATATTGTCGAAGATTTAGGCTAAGCCCATGCTTGAACATTTTGTGGGAGTAACAGCGTCAGCAAAAGCCCGTGTGCTTTTTATATTATACCAGCAAAGAGTCAGCACAATGCAAAGACAGCTTATTCTGCGAGAGGAAGCTTGTTTACCCCAAATTACCCAAACCAAAAATGCCGACAAAAGACAAGTTTGCGCAACATCTCTGCTGAGGCTGTGTGCGTGGATGTAGGATATGGCCAGAGCTCAGTTATATTCCTGGAGCTAGGAGCTGGGTTTCTCAGCGTGGGCACTGCCATGTTCCTTCCCAGGCACCCGAACATCCAAGGCTGAGCCCAACTCTTTGTTCTGGATGGAGAGAGGCAGGCGTCCGTTCAGAGCATGTGCCCCAAATGCTTAACCCAGGTTCATAAAGGACATTTTGGGATGTTCTCAGGTGACTCACCACCATCCCCAAGATGAGGAGACAAGTCCCGTGTCCCAGCCATGGCTCCCAGATGCTGGCTATGTTTCCTAGGGCTCTGCTTTGGGACAGCTCCAGCCCCCAAGCATCCCCTAGCACCACTCTGCATGCCTGCAAGCCCCGCTTTCCTAGACAAGTCATACAAGAAGGAGATGCAGGAAAAAGATAAATTAAAGAACAAGAGGTCATTAGGATGGTCTAATGGGTACCTCCATGTGTTTTGGGGCCAATTAGCTACAAAGCAGTAAGCACTAAGCAATATGTGCCTTCTTTGCACTACAAATCTCCGATGTACCAAAGGACTGCAGTCCACCTGGGCAATGCCCACTGACAGCAGTGACTTTAGAGGAACAGCCGAGTGGTGGCCATTTGGGCTGTGTTCCCTGGATCTCAGCCCAGCTGGCAGAGCCTGGGCACCAGGCTAAACTCTTTTACTCTCCAGAGCAGGGAGAGTCACTCAAATTGCCCATCAGGAAAGCGAAGCTCAGGGCCATGCCCCTACATTGCCTAGGAGAGAATTTGTTAACCTTGGCCAAAACTACAGCAAGCACCAGGCTAAAAATGTGATAGCAGGGGCAATTGTTGACCCTGGTGCTGGCCCTATGTGGTCTCCAGTAGCCACTGGATCAGAACAAGGTCCGAAGAGCTCCCCCAGCTACCTCCAGCAATGCCCTGGGAGCATCCCCAGCCCCTGGACACGGGGCTGTTTGCAGGAAGCACATCTCCACCCTGGATAAATTAGTGCCTGGGATCTGCCTCATGCCCTGCAGCACTGCACAAAAACAGGAAAGCCGTGCAGCCACCGTGGCTAAAAGTAAATTCATGATTAGCTAATATGTTTTGCTGTAATAGTAACACAGCACTGTCTGGAGCTAGCTCAATAGCCAAAAATGACCGGTGATAGTTACACCCTGTGCTTTGCACAGAACAATAAATAAATGATCCAACAAAAAATGCCTCACTTGGTCCGTCCCATTTCTTTACTAAGGTGCAGGCAGAAGTGCCAGTTCTAAGCTCTTGGGGGCAGGACTAGTCGTGTTTTAGGCTGAGGCTTCCAGCATCCTCCATTCATCACTGTCCTCGGTGGCTTTCAGAAATCCCAGCTATGAAGCAACTATTCCCGGGTGGAACATAAACAGTTGTGCTGGTCGAGGCTCCGCTCGCGCCCCGTGTCGTCACTGTCTGCAGCAAAAAGGAGCTGCAGAGACGGGCTGCATCGGGGAATCCTCCCCCAGGTGCATCGCATGCCCCAGCTCATGGCAGGGACGGCGTGCACCTCCCTAGGCTGCTGCCACCAAGGGGGTGGGAGGGCAAAAAGGTGCCCTTGGGCTCCCTCAAGGAGCACCACCAAGGTCCCTGCACCAAGACCAGCGTGGTGGGACCCCACACCTTTCCACAAAGCAGGATACAAAGGGGAACGGCAGCAGGGACCTCCCCAAAACTTTTCCCCTCCTGTTTCCAGATGCAGCACACTTCCCAAGAGAGCCAGGCGGAATCTGACATGAGTGATGTGGCTTTTGGCTGGCCCTCTCCACCTGTGACTCTCAAAGCATTTGGCAAGGCACACTTTTCCCTTTCTGATAATTGCAATAATCTAAGCAATGCGCATAACGATTCAGAGCTTTTATAATTGCATACTTTTGTCCAAAGGACACAACACAAAGCAACGCAAATTAATTTCCCCTCCTTCAGTTTGCAACCATGAGTTAATTGCACAGAAAGCAAAGGCAGAAGACTTCTGATGCTGTCCCAAGAAATTGCTGCTGTCGTTCATCCAGCTGGTCAGGATGTGATGATCAGTATCAGTTACTCAGCAACTGATCTGGCGTTGGCCTCCTTTGATTTAATGTCCTGTAGACTCACTTGAACTCGCACGCAGAAACGAGTTCTCCTAGGGACACGCAGAGTCTTCTCCTGGAAACGTAGTATTTCTCGTGGATCCTGGAATTCCTCTGAATTACAGGGAGGAGTTTTTCCACTGGGGAGCAGAGTGCTTGTGAATCAGCCTTCTGAAGAATTAAATTTGCTTATAATTTAAGATTTAGCTAATGCACAGGATGATCTTTTGGCAACGTCGTGATGCAAGCTTGACGTTTTGAGGTTATAAACCTCAAGCAAATAAAGGCAGAAAGAAGAATGGCTTCAGAAAAGTTCCATTGGGCTATAAGTCAGAGGCTGTTCCACAACATTTTATCTCTGAAATGTCATGCTGTACTGGCCTCAAAGCAAGAAGAACAGACGGTTCATCTAATACAATTATTTTAGGATCCTTTCATCATAAACAGTGTGCATGCCAAAATGAAAACGTATCATGGGAAAGCATTTCTCATTGAAGCCCGAATCTCCTCCCTAATGTTTATTCTATGTCATGGAGAACACCAGGGGCCAAATACACTCTGGGCTAAAAACACTGGCATGAGTTCTTGCAACATAAATCTGGCGGCGATTCAGGACGCGACAGCCGAAGGAGGCTGCGGGCTCCCCGGCCCCGGCAGACCCGCTGGTGGCTGGTGATGGAAAGGGGGTGATGAAAAGCAACCCGAAGCACACCACGGAGGCTCGCTCCTTTCCACAGCTGCTGGCTGCCGTCCTGGTCCCTGCCGTGTCCCGAGCTCCTGGGAGGTGCAGCGGCAGCCCCGACTCTCGTATTGACGGAGATCCCCGCGTGGTGGTAATTTGCACCTCCTTGCAACAGCAATTTGAATGCCGGCCCGGGTTGCAAATCAATCTCTTCTCCATTTTCAAGAACATCACAAAGTCTTTTTTCCTGCGAGGAAAGCTTTCGGTGCTGTTAGCTGAGTTGAGGCTGCTGCATAATTCTCTCTTATTCTCAGCACGTTCACTTTTAGTTGATTATTTCGGCTGTTTCACTGCTCCCACATTCTGGGCTATTGTCTTCTGCCTTGCGAGTGTGATCTATAGTTTCAACCACAGTCACGCTGCACTTTGCTTTATTTAGATTCCTCTTATTTCATCGCAGTCCTCCTGCCGTGGGGCTGGGGTGACTGGCTTTCACGTCACCGCCGAGGTTAGCAGCAATGACTTTCATCATTTCCTCTGGGTCAGTCCTAAAGACACTGAACAACCCAGGGTCCAGAATAAATAAATGGGAGACTTCAATATCTCCAGCATAATTGAATTTCAAATTGCGTTGTAAGATCTATGGGTGAAATAGTTTTTAATCCATTTAGTCTACCAGATTAGTCTTTGTACCTTTTTCTTTAATTGGGACTGTGTTCAGGAACTGTTCAATAACTCGCAGAAATCTAAATAATTTATAACAGCCTTATCTTTATTAGCCAAACTTACATTCTCATTAAAAAAACATCCATTTGTTTGACACGACAGGCTTTCCATAAAACTGCTCGGGCATATCAATCAGGTTAACGTCCTTTAATTCATTACCAATCATGTCCCATATCAGATTTCCTTTGATATTGTTTGGGATCAGTGTTAAACGGATGAATTTGCAATTACCTGGGACTTTGCTGGTATAGGAAATTCAGTCTTCTGCAGGGCATCCGCACAGCATCCCAGCACTGCAGGACAGTTTGGGTAGGGAAATACCTTCACACATCTCCAGGCACCAGGGCTGGCCTCCACCAGGAGTTGGACTTGATGATCCTTATGGTTCCCTTCCAACTTGGGATATTCTATGATTCTACGATCCCCATACATTGCTCAGAGCCTTTTGCAAAGATGGAGACCCCAAAGCTCCTTGGGTTGCTGTTGAGCTGTATTTTTTTTCTCCTAATACCTACCTGCAAAGTCCTTTGCTGCAACTTGTACTGACCACCTCTTGTTCTATTATTTTGCCCCTCCAAGGAAAATCTGGCAGTGTCTTTCCAATAATCTGCAAGGGGTAGTTAAAGACACCAACAAGCTGCCTCTTCTCAAGCCTGAACAACTTCTGCTCTTCTGTGTCCCACCAAGTCTCCTCCATGGGCTCAGTGTTGTGTTATAGAGTCGTAGAATCATTAAGGCTGGAAAAGCCCTCCAAGATCATCTGGTCTAACCATCGCCCTACAACCACTGTCACCCACTAAACCATGTCCCCAAGCACCACGTCCAACCTTTCCTTGAACACCCCCAGGGATGGTGACTCCACCACCTCCCTGGGCAACCCGTCCCAGTGCCTGACTGCTCTTTCTGAGCAGAAATGTCTCCTCATTGCCAACCTGAAATGCCCAGCTTCACCAATAGCCCAAGTAGATGCAGATTGCTGCTTATTTACTGTTCTCTGCTTTATTCATATGGCTTAAAAGCTATGTACTTCCTCGGACCTGCCCCGTGGAGAGTACTTGAGAGCCTGGAGAGCCAAAGGAAGCCCTGAGCCAGAGCGTAAAGAGGAACCAGAGAGAGGTAGACATAGGTGGAGTTGCAGGTCTGGCACTCATGCGACCCTGCAGGTTCAGCTTCTTGTTTAAAGTTGTCATCATTTTAGGAAGAACGGTGACCTGAAGAGCTGGGGACGTGATGTAATACATTTCACATGGGCTTGGGTTTGTTGTCCGATTTTCTAAAAGATAGCAACACATTTTTTGGTGAAAAGCAATGCCATCTGTGTGCTGGGCGATATAAATCTCAAAGAATAAAGGGACGTTTCAACAAGCAATACACTCAGACCTCTAATTGCCTTTCCTAAATGCCTGCTTGGCCTCCCACCGAGCTGGAGAGGGGTGCCTCAGCAGGCAGGCGACCTCTGTAACGCTTACAGGAACCATCACATTAATCTGCCACCCTAAAAAGAGCTTTAGATAAAGACTCCTAGCTGCTCTCTAAATCTAGGTGCTGGGAAGGAGAGGGGAGGAGAGAAGGGTGTGGGAAATGGCCTCCTCCATCCTTCTGGCCAGGAGTAAAAGTCAAGGCAAGGGCTGGCATAGTGGAGAGCTGGGGATGGGCTTAAGGGACAAATTGATTATTAATTCGATCTGTGATAAAAGAGCAAAATAAGTACTGGTTTGCTACCTGGAAAAAGGACCAGACGTCTCTCTTCTGCAAAGAGAAAAGACAGATTTTGGCTTGCAAGCCCAGTAGAAAGGCTTTAAGCTACCTTTAGAGGCTGGCAGCAACTGTCCAAGTGGTGGAGCAAGTGATGGGCTGATGGACCAGGCTGTGACTAGTGGGCAGGAGCTTGCTGAGAATAGGAAGGTGGAGGTTGACCAAGCTGGAAGAGAGAACAGACGGATGGAGTTCATCCCTCTGAAAAAAAGGAAGGAGCAAGGAAAGCAGAAAAAGGAGGCTGGGCAATAAGCTGTATAAAGTCTGGAAACAAGCCTAGAAAGTGATATCTGTGGAGGAATGGCATGAGTATGGAGGACTGAAATGTGAAAGACGAGGGACTAAATGAGTTTTAATTATCAGGGGATATAAAGGGTGAGAAGAGAATGCCCTGGAGAGGTGTCAGAAATAAGAGGAGGGCAACAGAAATTGTGTGTAACTGAATCAATGGAAAACAAGAGAGGAGAAGTAACAACAGACTGGAACATCCATAATTTGTCATGCTTTATCAGAACTACTTCTGCTGAGGGAGTAAGTCAATCCAAAACAACAAAAGAACCGATAAGAACCGGTTAAAATCATTTGAAGAAATTAGACCAGCAGGGCTGGATGGAGCTCTCCCAGAAAGCACTGGCCAGAACAATTCCTGAATAGCTGGTGACAGGGAGAGCCTGAGGAGCAGGGGGCTCCACGAAGAGAGAAGGGTAAATGTAGTGCTTGTCTTTAAAGAGGAGATGGGCTGTGAGAATTAGCCAGCAGTCAGTTTAGCATGTAATGCAGAGAGATAATACAATAAACTGCTAATTAGTTATTAAGCACTTGACTGATAATAGAAATATAGAATCAAGCAGCTTGGCTTTGCCATAAATGAGTGATGCTAAAGCCATCCAATTTCCTTCTTTGAGCAAAATGACTATGTTATAGAATAAGGGAGAGGGAGTATACGTGATGTATTTTGAAATAAACAGGGTTGTCAACACCCTTTCACACAGCATTCCCATAAGCTGACCAGGAACTATGATCTCTGTGAAATCATCTTAAGACACAAATGACAGAGAAAAACTGTATTCATACAAGAATTATGGATTCCCTTCCTCTGCATTGAGAAGGTTTTCCAAACAGGCTCCCGCAGGGTTTGCTCCTGGACCCGATTCGAATATTTTCATTAGCTGTTTGGATGACGGAATAAAGAATATATAATTCCTCTGGAGGATGTATTCCAAAATGTGCCTGGGAAATAGTACAAAATCAACCGGAATTGGTTCAATATGGACAGAAGCAACAACACACAGTAATGCAAAGTGGCAAACTACTGGTCAAGCAGCCATTCGAAGGAAAGGGAGATGTGAACAAGACCCCAAACCGTGCACAGCTGTTGCAGAAAAAAAAAAAAAAAAAAAGGTAAATCTGGTTTGGGGACATGTGAACTGGAGTATAATAGGTGAAACTTGAGAAACAATTATCCCAGTCTAATGAGGGCTCAGTGTTTGGGTGCTGTACTCAAAGAAAGTAGAAGAAAGATGTAGATGAATTGTAGAGGGTCTGGAGGAAAGCAATAGGGATTACAGACAGGTCAAAAGTTTGGAGGATAGGCTGACAAAATTTTCTTTGTTCTGTCTGGAAAGGAAAAGATTGCAGGAAAAGATGAAAACTATTTTCTAACACAGTGGAGACTTATAAAAGGATATTGACAATTGTCAACTTGTTGGTTTGATTTGCTGCAAGGAATGTTGTTACTAGGTATCTGGGCCATAAAAAAAAGCCCCATAATCATAGAATCAGAAAAGCCTCCTAAAAAAGAACTTCTCTTTGAATTAAAAATAAAATTTCTAAATTAATTGCTACATCTTCCCCTCTGAAACATGGATTAACCTCTCCCTGGGATGGTTTGATTCTTCTCAGGGCACAGAGGGGGATGCGTGGTCCCTTTCCAGCTTCTCCCTTTCCATGCCTGCATTGTGTAGTGTGTCAAGGCTTCTATCTTCCTCACGGCTGTCCAAAACATCAAATATTGATGCAGATCTAGTGCTTGTGCTTCAGCATAACTTCAAACCCCGTTGGTGAGAATCAACTATCAAACAACAGCAGAAAGCCAGTGGTACCAAATGAAGCACGGAGTTTTCCCTGACCCTTACCAAAATCAGTCTTTCCTCCTGTGCATTGCATAGTTTGACCAGCTTTGTTTTCCATGAACCGATGTTGCTCTGTATGAACAGAATAAAGAGCATCTCCCATTCCTGCATCTCCCACAGGCAGCAGGGGGGTGAATCTGGCACCGTGGTCCTTTTTCCTTAGGGCTAAAAATTAGTAAGTGTGCTGGTGTGCAAAGCTGGTGTGCAAAAATATGCTTTATGTGACAGGGAAATGGTGTGTTTCTCACTTTTCCTTAACTTGAAAATAAAGGAATAATATCTGGGAAAAGGTTTTTTGGAGTGGTTGTTCAAGAAATACAGGTGTTGAGGGAGAAAGAAGGAAGGAGTTAACAGCCTATCAGGAAGGGACAGAATGGTTTGGGTTGGAAGGGACCTCAAAGCCCATCTCATTTCAACACCTCCCACCAGCCCAGGCTGTCCCTAGCCTCATCCAGCCTGGCTGTGAGCAATTCCAGGTTGCTGGGACTCTAGGAGGTTTATGAAACAACGTTCAGGATGTCTCTGGGTGGAGATAAAGGAAGAGAGAAATCAAACAAAACCAGAAGCGGTCTCATGGTAGAGTCCGTTTTACATCAACTAATGAAAGAAGGAGATTGAGGAAGGGTTTTTTGAAAAATATAGGAGCCATGCAAAGAATGATTGCTGATGGACCTGAAGGAAAATAATTCACCGAGGTCAAGAACATTTCGAATTTTGTAGTGAGAAGGAAGAGAAAAATAAGGAAAGGATGAAGGGATTTAAGATTTTGGCTGTCATTCCTTGTAGCCCTTAAGGTTTTGGGGAGCTTTCTGCTACTCTGAAGGTGTATTATTTTCTCCTCTTAGACCAACACCAAGTTCTGAATGAACAGGTTTCTGTGTCTGTCTTTGTTTTTGTGAAACATTTCATTCGTTCCATACAAGTAACACAACTGCAGAACTCAACACAGATCTGTGGCATGGTTTGGTGGAAGGAATGAAGTCTGCCCTTATTTTGGAGAAGGAGCAACTGAGCCTTGGTTGGCACCAAGAGGTCCTGAGAGGCAGCATGGAAAGTCACTGGTGCCTATGAAGTTGTCTCTGCACTTCATCTTGAATATTTAGCAAATGAATGAGACTTGGGTTTTCAACTTAAAAATCACTTTATGGACCTTGTATGATGTTCACGGCATCCCCAAATGGCAAGAGGATCATTTCTATTCTCAAAAGCATGAAACAGGGGCAAAGAATTTGATAATTTATGTTTGGCAAATCCTGATAAGCCTCAAAGGTGAAACTCCCTTCATTCACGGGAGAAATGAGTTGCAAAATCAATGCTCGTGCAGTCTCTGCACCTCTCTGCTCGACCGCTTACAGGGTGCTGGGGTGGCTCTGGCAAGCAGACTACACGTGTTGCTGAAAAGGTGCATGAGGAAATGATCAGATGGGGTAGGATGTGGTTAAAGCCTCAGTTTGCAAACTGGAGCTAATGTCAGGGAAGCATAGCATGTCTCACATCCACTAAAAGCCCCCAGCAATCACTCCCACTAAGACGAAGGAGCAGCACAGAAGGAATTGTGACCTCCCGAGTCCCGGTAGCTTCTGGAGTTGTTCCTGTTCATACTCCATTACGTGCTGCCCGGGACGTAGAGCACCAAAATACACCTCGCTCTAGCCCTGAGGCTCGGCTGCAACCCTTGCAGCTGCAGGAGGCAGAGCCACAGAGAGCCACAACCCCCAAATCTGGGTTCTCACACCTCCAGTTGCTTGGGCAGAACCAGCACGGAGGAGGAACCAATCTGTCCACCCCCTTCCTTCTCCATCTCCCCTGTCCACGCTGTGTGGCTTTGGGGAAGTGACTGCAGGTAGGAGCAGGCTTATCAGACTTTTTCCCCACCTATTTTTTAGCCAGGACGTGCTGATTGACCATATAATTCTCCACGCACGCTTCCTCTCCGTCTCATACCAGGCAGCTTCTGCTACGGCTTCTTCTCACCCCCTACCCCAAGCGCCTCCCATCCCCATTGACCCAGGTACCCCTTCCACTTCCAAATCACAGTGTTAACTTGACATTTGCAAAAGGTCACCGTGCTTGCTCTGCCTGAGAGTTACATTGCTCACTCTTCTGTCTTCGTGCTCCGTAAGCCCTTCCAGCCAGAGGTTACCTCCTCGGGTATGGCTGTATAGGGCCCAGGAAAAAAACCCGGATCTCCTTTGGTGCCTACCAGCTGCGACAGAAATAACTGAGCTCCTTGATAGAGAGGCTGCTTTTGATGTTACAGATTAATTTTCAGAGGGTAATGACTCTTAATTTACGTGCAAAAGCCTTCCTTCCAGAGGAGGTCCGTAGCAGCACCTCATGGCATGACAACCGATGCCTTCATTTCAACAAGAACCAGCCCCAGATGACTCCGAGAGTCCCTTCGGGTACTGCCGGAGCACGTGCCATTTGTGCCTGCTGCAGGAACAAATGGGACACGGGGCAGGTGGCACACGATGCAGATTTGTGCCTCTATTTCGTGCACGTCAAGGCACGGCTTTTTTTAGCGTGCGAGCTCCGGTCACGCTGAATCCGTTTGCTGCATCCAACTGATTGCGCTAAGCTCAGCGCTCGTACGGCTGCCCGGGGCAGGCAGGGTGCAGCTGGGAGGGAGAGGAATTAGAAATTAATTCGGGTGAGGATGGGGCTGAGCCCGTTCCCAGCCATCAGCTTTTCCCTTAGAATGGCATTCCTTAAATTACCCTCGAAAACAACTTGTTCCCTGAACTCCCCCAGTTCTTGATCTTTTCCATGATGTTTCTTGCCTGCTATACAAGGCAGGGTAGGGCAGAGCTGTGGCTCAGTGTAGCTACAATTAATCTCTGCAGACTAATTGGCTGGTGCATGTGGGTTTAGTGGCTGGGAGGAGGCTGCTGGCCCTGCTGGGTTCTGCTTTGGGTTCTGACCCGGCTCTCGTCCTTCTCTCCGAGGGCTGATTTTCCTGCAACCTGCAGCAACAGAGCTGCCTCTGAAGCAGCCACTCTCTCCCAAGTTCATCTGAAATTCATTAAAGGGTTCAGAAGCTTTTGGGAGAGGGGGGCGGACAAACCTGCGAGCAGCAAAAACAGCAGGGCAGAACCCTTATTTCCTGCCCGAAGAAATAAGAGGCATTTCTTCTCCTTGGTGCTGGGCTGGCGACCCACACAAATAACAGGGAAAAGCGACCACGCAGCCGGCTGCAGAATGGGAATAGGGAAAATGACTCAGCAAGCCTGGCACCAAGCTGGAGAAAACACAGGTACATTATAGCCTTCCTCGAGCATCCATCTCGCCCGTGACGTGATGTAGGAACAGCAGCGAGCGCAGGTATTTGCATCTGATGGAAACATCCCCTCTGATAAATGATTTAGCCCTGCTTTTGCAAATAGTTATACACGGGAGCAGAGCAGGTGAGAGGCTCCATTTGTATCTGTCAGTAAGGGGGGGAAAAAGTTCAATGAAAAGCTCTCATTGCTTTTTAAAATATTTTTTCCCCCTGTTATCAGTTAGCAAATAGCTGCTGAATTATAGTTTCATGCTTTGCTCATGTCATTTTTCCTAAGATCAGTATTTCCTGCTACATCACCTTAGAAACTCGATCAACAAACACTGTGCTCGACATGTAAACAGAGCTTTATTTTACTTTATTTTTGACAGCAGCCAGTGTTTTAGAAACCAGAACACTCCAGGTTCTCTGGGCTGTTTGCCTCCATTTCACAATTTGGGTTCGGTTTTGAGGGCCTGTCAGCATTGTTTACACCCAGGTGCGTTTGAGCCGCGATGTTTTCCTGCGAGTGGCAAGGAAAATATATTACTGCAAATTGCTTTCTGGAATCAGATTTTCTCTTCTGTTGAGAATCTAAATGAAACTGCACTTTCTAGCACGTGGGAACTAAAGAGTGAAACGCGTTCGAATGAGAAGTGAAACGAGCAGATTTAGTTTCAGTGACTGAGATGAACAAAAAAGAGGCAAAGACAACGCTGGCAAGCGAAAAGGACCAAGTCGAGAGCCGGAGCTCCAATAAAACCCAGGAGCCTGAGCTGTACCAGAGGAATTAAAGAACTCAGACGGGCCTTTTAACCATTGCCCTGGGGAATGGCACCGGCTCCAATCCTGCTGTCCATGCCAGAGCCCTATAACATTTTTTTTTTTTAATGTTCATTTGGAAAATCACGGCTGGAGCACCATTTAAAAAAAAAAAAAAAAAAAAAATAGAACCAATAAAGTTTTCCTACTTGCTTTCACTTTGAGCATCTCCCAGGTAGCTGGGGTGAAAACACTTGTCAATTAATCCAACAGAAAACAGGGGGATTATTTTTGGCAGTTTTAAAACAGCCGCTGAGCCTCCTGTGATCCGCCCCGCCACACAGACAGGCTCCATCAGTTAGGGATTAATTTTAAGGCAGATATTAAAGCCTATCACATGATGACGGATTTTCCTATATGTGCGGTTCGATGGGATGCTACAAAGCCGGGGCGTACGCATGCACACGCACGTGTGTGTGCACGCCTGTGTTTGGTTAAGCCTTCTTCATTCATAGCCAGACGCAGCCTCAGGCTTCCTCAGGCCTTTCCAGGGAGCATAAACTTGGGAGGGAGAGAGAGCAGAACGATCTTTAAACCTCGCATTTTTGCAGGCAAGTTTCTGAAGCACATAAGCTCAGGTGGACAGAGCCAAGCTTGTAAAGATTTTACAACAAGCGATGTTTTCGAGAGGAGGCAGAATCCCTGCTCGCTCTTAGCCCGAGACCTCGTTGTAAGAACTCAGAGCAAATGCCGTGAAAAAAAAAAAAGCGAAAAAAAAGCGCTTTTTTTTTTTTTTTTTTTTTTTTTTTTTACAGAAATGCGTCGCTTTGCTTTCCTGCCCAGCTGTCACCTCGAGCGTCTGGGCTTGACAAAATGAGACACAGCCGCGTGACGATGTGCTGTGGCTGCCGCCGCCGCTCAGCCTCCTGCAGAGCTCCCAGCGCCGGGCACCGGTCTCCCCGTCGCAGGCTGGGAAGGGAGCGGTGCCTTCTGCTTGCCGAGACCCTGTGCCAGGCAAACTGGAGCTTTGCAAAGCGGGGCTGGGCTCTGCAGCGAGCTGGGGCTGGCTCCAGCCCCCAAGGTTTTGCAAGGGTTCGCATGGCGAGGTAACTCTCTTCCCATGACACAGCAGAACAGCAGCAGCAGCAGCAGCAGCGTAAAAGAGATTGGTTCTGGCAGTGCTCCGAGGAGACTATTTTATATCCCAGCTCCTGCCTCTTTCTCCTTTAAGGACGATCCAGAGGAGGGGATGTGGAATAAAAAGAGGCTTAGCGAGGTAGGCAGGATAAACCCCCGAGGAAATAGGAGGGGAGGCACGCTGGGGCTGGAACCCACGGCAGTGGGACAGCCTGGATATGATGGCAGAAAGAAATAGGGTGGTAGAAAACACCCTAAAGTTGGGCAGGAAAGGCCAGATGAGCAAATACGAGGTGTAGGGCACACAGGGGGAAGCATCTGAGCCCTCCAGGGAAGAAGGAAGGAAGGGAGGATGAACTGCTCCACGCTCGGCTAACCCTTTTTCGTTAAAGTCATTAATAGCTCCTAAAAAAGTCCTGGTTAAGTACTGAAAAAGAGTAATAAAACAGCTGAAACACCAACCTGTTATATGTACAGCTTGTTGCGAGGGCAGGCTAGATTGAATGGGGTTGGGCACGGGTGTCCCAACCCCAAAAATCCAAACAGGGGAGCAGAAGGAGGTTTGCCAGGACAGGGCCCGCACGGGGCATTGTGTCCCGTGGACGCGTGATGGGCATCGGTGTCAGCCAGAGGTGAAAAAGGCAATTTATTTGTCTCCCTTTATGGGAACTCTAAGAGATGCTGAATAAATTGGATTCCAGTCCTGTTCTCAGAGCCACGGGCCACGCTTTGAACCACTGAGGGGACGCGATTTTCAGCGGGGCGAGCTTTGCCTCCCTGTTTTTAACAGTGAATAGCTAGCCCCCTGCCAGCCCCCTGAACTTTGCGCTTGGCTCCGAACCCCGCTGCAACATCGCAGCTTTGGGAGCAGAATTTGGGGAGCTCCCACGGGAACCACATGCCACCAGTCCTGCCTAAAGCCCAGCCAGGGCCCGAGCCTCCGAGCAGCGCTGCAGGGAGAAGGATTGAAGGCGGGTGAGTGGGGCGGGTGGGCTCGAGCTCCATCCCCACCATCCTTGGGGCACAAGCTTGAGCTGAAGCCACTTCAGCACTGAAGGCAGAACAGCAGCCTCCGAAACGCCGGCGGCCTGCGTGCCGACCTCCAGCGGGGAGACCCCCGCCGCACGCAGCGGGACGGCCGGGATCTCCCCAAAGCTCCTGAAATATCTTCTCCTTCCTCTTTCTCTTGAGAAAGCAGCTGCTTGTGTGCAGGGCTTTAGTGCAGTGTCAGGCGTGCATCACTAGGAACGGCTCCTGCAGGCATCTCTCCCTACAACCTGGATCAGAAAGCTGCTGGTGGTACAGCTTAGCTGCTCCATGGTTTTTATACCAACCGGCCGAGCTGCAGAGGTTATCCCACGTTTGCAATGCCTCAAGGCTGCACAAGCACAGAAATGGCCCTGCTCGCACCTCCTGCCTCCGTAGGCTCGCTGGCACAACCAACTTTCTGCCGCTTCAGCACCGGAGCCGCAGCCCCGGGGATCCCGCAGGAGGCTGGGGCTGGGAGCATCCCCGCTGAGCAAGGTGCCGCGGCGTCAGGGCACGGGGTTTTGCCAGGGGGGAAAGAAGGGGAGGGGAATAATAGTAATAATAGTAGTGGTAATAATAATGATGGTAATAATAATAGTGGTAATGATGATGATGATGATGATAGTAGTGATAATAATAATAATGGTAATGATAATAATGATGATAATGGTGATAATAATGAAGATAATGATGATAATGATGAAAATGATGATAATAATGATGAAAATGCTAACAGTAATGATGAAAACAGTAATAATAATGACAAAAACGGTAATAATACTGATGAAAACGATAATAATAATGATGAAAACAGTAATAATAATGATGAAAATGCTAAGAGTAATGATGAAAACGGTAATAATAATAATGAAAACGGTAATAACAACAGGGAAAGTGCTAATAATAACGATGAAAACGCTAATAATAATGATGAAAATGCTAATAATACTGATGTTAATGGTGATAGTATTGATGTTAACAGTGGTAGTACTGATGTTGAGGATGATAACGCTGATGTTGAGGATGATAATACTGATGTTGAGGATGATAATACTGATGCTGAGGATGGTAATGCTGATGTTGAGGATGGTAATGCTGATGTTGAGGATGGTAATGCTGATGCTGAGGATGGGAACACTGATGTTGAGGATGGGAACACGGATGATAATAAAGCTAATCAGTCAGCGAGAAGGGAGCCCAGCACGGTGTTTTGGCCGCAGCAGCAGCAGCAGAAGCAGAAGCAGCAGTAGAAACAGCAGTAGAAGCAGCAGCAGTACAAGCAGCAGCAACAGCAGTAGCAGCACTAGAAGCAGCACTAGAAGCAGCAGTAGCAGCACTAGAAGCAGCAGTAGCAGCAGCAGTATCAGTAGCAGTATCAGCAGCAGCACTGGGGCGGCGTGGGGCCGGGGGTGGCGGCGGGTCCGGCGGCGTGGCGTGACGTGAAAGTCCCCTTTAAGTTTCCACGGAGAGGCCTCCGGGTGTCACATGATGGACATGATATAATGAAACAACATTGTGCGGAGGGAAGCATTAGGGGAGCCCGGGGCGGCGGTGCTGCTGCTGCTGCTACTGCTGGTGGTGGCGGAGTGTGGATTGGGGAAGGTTGGGGGGGGGGGGGGAGAGAGGCGGCGACAAGCGACAGGCGACATGCGGGACCCCCCTGGCTCTCAACACCTGCACCTGTCCCGGGGCGATTTGGGCTGCGTGGGGCGGATAAGGCTGAGGTGAGTGAGGAGGAGGAGGAAGGGGATGAAGTATGGGGGGGGGGCTGCGAGGAGGTGGCCGGAGCGCTGGGCGCGGCGAGGGGGGGGGGGGGGGTGCCGCGTTCTCCCGGCCGGTGTGTAGAGAGAGAGAGAGAGAAAAAAAATAATTAAAAAAAATAAATAAAAGGGGGATGAAATGAGACAGGGGAGAGGTGTGCGGGTTCATATGGGGGGGGGGGGGGGTGCTGGCGGCGCCATGTTTGCGCGGCGGAGGTCGGGGGGGAGCCGCGGAGCCCCCGCGGAGCTGCGCCCGCCGCGATGTCCGCATTCCAGCTCATGTTGCGCAGATAAAATTCAAACTTGAGGTAAACACGGGCTGCCGGGGGGGGGAGGAGGAGGAGGAGGAGGAGGAGGAGGAGGCGGGGGAGGAAGGAGGGAGGGAGGCAGGCTCCGTCCCGCTCCCACCCCCTGCCCTCACCACCCCCCCCCCCTTCCCCTTTGCACCTGGCTGCCCGCGCCCTGCCCCGAGCCCCCCGGGAGAACGTGGAAAGGGGGTGAAGGTGGGGGGGGAGGGAGGGAGGGGGGGTTTAGCTGCGCTTTTTAATTAATTTAATTTAATTAAGGGACCCCCACACCGCACACGCACACTTCTCCTTCTGCTCGTCCTCCCGTCACGCCGCCTGTAGGGAGAGGAGAAACTCCGCGGGCGCGGCAGGTGCGCGGGGCCGGTGTCGCGACAGGGCGCTGTGTGTCGCGACAGGAGGGCGCGGAGAGGGGGGGGTTATTTATTTATTTATTTATTTATTTGGGGGTGCTGTTTTTTGATGCGGGGGGGGTGGGGAGAGAAAAAGGAGGCTTGGAGGTGTTGTTTTTCCTCGCGGCGAGGATATGGTTTGTTGTGTTTTTTTTGGAGGGGGGGGGGGTGAAGCAAACAACCCCCCCAGTAAAGAAATTTAAAATAATAAGAATAAATGAAAATACTGCTTTAAAGCACTGAGGGTGCTGAGGGGGGGGGGGGATTAGGGCTGCGTTTTGAAGTGCGTATGGAAAAAACAAAATGTGGCCGAAGAGAAGAGAGAAGGGGGGGGGGGGGGGGACAAGAGGAGGAGAAGGGGAGGGGGAGGGGGGGAGGCGGGGAGGGAAGCGCCGCTGCCTCGCCAGCCCCGGGCCTGTGACACGGGCGGTTTCGCTGGCAGCGGGGTATTTTTAGCACTTCCCCGAGCCCTTCGTGTGCTCCAGCCGCCGGGCGAGAGCTCCGTCATGCACGGACGAGGGGCTCGGTGGTGGTCCCGGGGCTTGTGGTGGCCCCCCCGGGGTTGATGGTGGCCCCCCCGGGGTCCTCGCGGTGGCCGCCTCGGAGCCGCGGTGGTCCCGCGGCCCCACAGGTGGGTGCGAGCTGGGAGGGGTTTTGGGGTGGTGGAAAGGGTTTTGGGGGGCTGGGAGGTGTTGAGAGAGGGGTTTGGGGGGGCTTGAGGGAATGGTGGTGGTGAGTGGGGTTTTGGGGTGCTGGGGGTTGATGAGTTGAGGGGGGTTTTGGGGTGCTGGAGGGGGTCACGGTATTGGGGTGGTGATGGCAAGGTGTTGACTGAAGGGGTTTTGGGGTGCTTGGGGGAGAATGGTGCTGGGAGAGGGGCACTGCGGCATCAAGGAGCGAGGTTTTGGGGTGCTGGATGGGGACGGAGGGAACGCCGTGGTGCTACGGAGCTGGGTTCTGGAGGGCGTGAGGGAGCGGCAGGGAGCGGAGGGGACCCCATGGCGTCGAGGAGCGGGGTTTGGGGTGCCTGAGGGAATGGTGATGCCGAGAGGAGATGCTGGGGCGATGAGGAGACCCCATGGCGTTGAGGTGTGGGGCTTTGGGGTGCCTGAGGGGACGGTGGCATCGAGGGGGGACGCTGCGGCGATGAGGCGCGGAGCCGTGGGGCGCCTGAGGGAATGGCGGTGCTGAGAGGAGACGCTGCGGCAATGGAGGAGCTGGATTTGGGGGTGCGTGAGGGGACGGTAGCGTTCACCGGGGTCCCTGTGGCAAGGAGCAAAGCCTTGGGGCTCCTGAGGGAATGGTGGTCCTGAGGGGGGACCCTGTGGCGATGGAGGAGTGGGGTTTGGGGTGCGTGAGGGAACGGTGGTGCCCAGGGGGGTCCCTGTGGCGATGGAGGAGCTGCGTTGGAGGTGCTGTGGCGACGAGGAGCGGAGCTCTGGGGTGCGTGAGGGAATGAGAGCTGGGTTTGGGGTGCGTGAGGGAGCGGTGGTGCCCAGGGGGGTCCCTGTGGTGACAGAAGAGCTGGGTTTGGGGTCCCTGAAGTAACGATGGTGTCCAGGGGGGTCCCTGTGGCGATGGAGGAGCAGTTTTTGGGGGTCCCTGAGGGAATGACGGTGTCCAGGGGGTCCCTGTGGCGATGGAGGAGCAGTTTTTGGGGGTCCCTAAGGAAATGACGGTGCCCAGGGGGGTCTCTGTGGCGATGGAGGAGCAGCTTTTGGTGGTCCCTGAGGGGATGATGGTGCTCGGGGGGTGTCCCTGTGGCGATGGAGGATCTGTTTTTGAGGGGTGCGCAAGGCACCAGCCTCTCAGGGAGGGGACGAGCGCCGCGGGCAGAGCTGCGGAGGCTTTTCCTGCGTGTGGCGCAACCCGGGGCTGCCGAGAGGAGGGGAAGGAGGGAGGGCAGGCAGGCAGGTGGCGTGAGGGCCTGTTGGGCACGGCTGGATGCGCTCCTATCCCCTTGGGGCCGCGGAGCCACGGCCGCCCGCGGAGGTGCCACAGCGGGGCTGGCCCTGAGGCGAGGGGGGCGCGAGCGGCGTCGCGGAGGGCGGGAAGCGCGCGAGACCCCTCGACGCGCGGCGGCGGCAGCAGCCCCCGCCTGGCGCCTCCTCAGCACTGCACCAAGGCGGCGGGCCCGCTGGCCCCGCCCCCCGCGCCCCCCGACCAATCGAATCGCGACCTCCCCCCCCCCCCCCCAATTGGTTTCCCCCCCCCTCCCTCCTCCCCGCCCGCCCTTGGCAGGGAGAGAGCGCGGCCCGCCCCCGCCCCCCCCTCCCCTCTGCTCCCCCCCCCGTTTGTTATGGTCTCGGCCACGTGCCGCCGGCTCCCGCCGTCACGCGGCCCGGCCTCGCGCCGCCCACTGCCCGCCGCGGGGGGGGGACGGGGGAATGAGGGGGGGAACGCGGGGTGTGTGTGGGGGGGTGCTGACAGGAACCGGGGGGGTCTAAGGGGGTTCTGACAGGGATTGGGGGGTGGTGAGGGGAATGAGGGGGTCTGGGGGTGTGAGGAGGGAGGGGGGTGGCGGGAGTCATGGGGTCTGGCGGGAATCGGGGGTCTGACAGGAATCGGGGGGTCTGGGGGTGTCTGACAGGAATTGGGGGGTCTTGGGGCATCTGACAGGAGTCAGGGGGTCTGACAGGAATTGGAGAGTCTGACAGGAATTGGGGGATCTGGGGGGGTCTGACAGGAATTGGGGGGTGGTGAGAACTGGAGGGTTTGGGGGGGTCTGACAGGAGTCAGGGGGTCTGGTAGGAGCTGGGGGGTCTGGGGGGGTCTTACAGGAGTTAGGGAATCTGAAAGGAATCAGAGGGTCTGACAGGAATTAGGAGGTCTGGGGGTGTCTGACAGGAGTCGGAGGTCTGACAGGAGCTGAGGGGTCTTGGGGTATCTGATAGGAGTCAGAGGGTCTGATAGGAGCTGGGGGGTCTTGGGGTATCTGACAGGAATTGGAAGGTCTGGCAGGAGCTGGGGGGTCTTGAAGAATCTGACAGGAACCAGGGAGTCTGGGGGTGTCAGGCGGGAGCTGGAGTGTGACTGGAAGCAGGGGGTCTGGTGGGAAATGGGGGTCTGGGGGTGTCTGACAGGAGACAGGACGGCAGGAGGGAGCTAAGGGGTCTGACAAGAGCTGGGGGTTATGGGGATGTTGGGTGGGAATTGGGGTGTGTGATAGGAACTGGGGGGTCTGGGGGGGGTCAGACAGGAGCCAGGGGGTCTGACAGGAACCAGGGCATTTGGGGGTGTCAGGCAGGAACCAGGTTGTGACAGGAACTGGGGGTTCTGGTGGGAACTGGGATGTCTGGGGGTGTGTGGCAGGAGCTGGGCCTGGCTCCCATTCCTGAGAGGGGGGTTCCAAACCCTCCCCCTTTAGGAGAGGCAAGGGGGACCCCCCCCCAGTGCCTTCCCCTTCTGTAGGAATCAGGCTTTCGGTCCACGAAGCATCTTTTTATTGGGGAGTGGGTCTGGCTCGTGGCTGGGCAACCTGCCCTGCTGCCAGCAGGAACCTCTGCAGAGAGGTGGGGGGGTTCTCTTAGGAAGAGACTGGTTTGTGCCTGGTGGATTTTTGTCCCCCCCATGGTGTCCCACAGGAGCTGCAGAGCAGTTGTGTGTCTGTCCGGGCTGGTGGTGGTGAGGCACGGTGCTTTATGGAGGTACCCGTTTGTGTAGGTACCCGGGGGGATGCTGCGAGGAACGAGCTCAGCTATCGGTCTCCAGAGCCTATTTATAGGTAGGTTGGGCAGATCTTACCGTAAAGGACTCGTGCGTTTGGATACATGGTGAAAGAAGGTGTTTTAAACGATGTTGTTTCCTTCACAACAATTTCTGAAATGGGATTTTATGGAAAACAAGGGAAGAACGGCCGTCAGCCGGCTACGCAGGGGAAAAACAAGTCGGTTGGGCGTTGAGGAACGTGCTGCCATTTTAAAGCAAGTTCTCAGCAGTAAGAGGATACGCAGCCCGAGGTCAGTGCCTTCCAGGCTGCAGGCAGCAGACCCTGGCCGTCTGCTGCCGGCTTTACACAGAATCACTGGGACAGGACAGAGGAAAGGGCATCTGCTGGCTGGAGGCATAAGCTCGGCACGGAGACCGTGTGCCTCTTGAGATCTGGGGGTTTGAGAGGGTGAAAAACATGGCAGAGCAGGATTCTAGGTCCCTGAGGTATCTTAGCTTCCGAGTAAGTGGAGGAGGAGTGGGGAAGCAAGCCGTATCTGGGTGTTCTGCTCTCTGTTTTGCAAGTGTGGAGTTTAAAAAATAAAAAATTAGTGTATTTTTAAGAATTACATGAGGCTGGCATAGTGGTTCTTCAGTAGCCTTAAAGAGTTAAATAACAGCAGAGGAACGAACGAGAATAGGTTAGGAAGAGCAGAGAGAGTTTTATAACCAACGGTGACAGTCATGCACGGATATTTAAATCAGCCTCAGAGTTGCACTTGCGTCTTTTATTAGTGGGATTTTTGTGTTTTATAACACAAAATACGAACAGGATGGGAAGATAAGGTTCATGGTACGTGTCGGTCTCGTTCATGAAATGGATCGAGGGTGGTTTGTGCTGCTTCAGTGTGCTTTCACTTCCATTCCATCATAACGTTACCGGTACGATGTTCTGCGTCTCAACTACTGAGAATTTCCAGAAATCGTGGAGGGAATCTGGCCTGAAGATAGCAGGAAGGGAGTTGTGCCGAACGGCGAAAGGGCCGGGGTGGTAATCAGCCATATTTAGCACATGCCGGAGGGAGCTGCTATTTTGTGTTGGTTACGGCAGTCATTTGAAATGGAGTTATGCACAGAAAGACATGCATCCACCCAGGTAGCACCGGCTTGCTTTGTACATCTGCATATCATTGTATTTTGGGGGAAAAACGTGCCTTAAAATAGGAAGTGAATAGGGAGCCCTCGGTCTGGTGCGGATCTGGGGGTGCTGGAAGGTGCCCGTAACGGAGCGTGCCGGCGTCTCGGCTTTTCGAGTGTACGTGGAATTACTGGTGGAGTTGATGGCACCAGGAAATTGCTTTCTCTATTTTTGTTGGTGAGACGCAGCTAACGTAAAACGAGCCCTTGGATCCCATATCCCCTTTCTCTTTAATATAACTAAGATCGTTTATCTTCTCGGACGGCCGGGGGAGAAATATTTCATTTTGTAACTTAGTTCACCTGCCCTCCGATTGCTGTCAGTTCATGACAAGGAACAATGTGTGCTGTACGCTGTGTTCTACAGAGCTGTTGTGGCGACGAGCACGATGTATATGAGGAAAGGTCTGTGAAAATAGGTATTGTGCCAGTTCCCCTCACTTTTTACCATGCCGATTTCTTTCTCATGTAAGAAGTAGTCAAAGTTTCACGGTAGGATCTAATTTCTCGTCAGGTTTCAGTGGCAAAAAGGTTGCTATTTTGCTGTTTGTATGTACTTTAAAAAAGGTTTTGGAAAGGATCTAAGTGCTCGTGCTGGTTTGCGATAGGAAGTAGTGAAAGCTTTTTTTTTTTTCCTGTTTCAATAAAAAGGGAAATTGGAAACTTATTTAAACCATTTGTTTGTTTATGCTCCTGGTAGCCTATTACATGGTTAAAATTGAGAGGAGCTCGTTAATCCAGGGTAGATTTCTTTTCCACTGCTGTAATCATGTTTACTATGTATATTTTTTGTATTAACAGTGAAAACATGGAGTTACCTTTTATTTTTTTTTTTTTTTTTGTGCTGCCACATCTATAGTATGAGTAGCTGTAGTTCATCATGCAGTATTTGCGTGGTGTTTTTTCCACAAATAACTGCTGCTGGAATTACGTGGTAGCACCAGAATATGAGCTCAAAAAGACCGTAACATAAAGGGTCAGAGCACTTGCAAACATAAACCCTGAAATGCAAATATAAAAAAAAAAATGATATCCCCGATAGTTCTCGCAAGTCAGTTTCACGATAATGTTAGGTCCTGACTCATGGCTTTCTGAATGACTGGAGAAAGAATTAATGGGGTTGTGAGCGTTTGCCAAGAATTTGTGCATAAACAGTATATTTTTTCTGGCTTCGGGTTTTACAAAAATCCAGCATAAAACCCTCCATCCTTTTTTGGTCCTTCAGGGCGTTACACCTCAGCCAGCAGGCGTAGCGTTGTTATCTAACAGTGAGACTGGAAACTGGAGTTGTTTGTGTTCTGCTCCGAGGTTCACCCTTACCAAGGTCAGAGATTTCATCCTTCTCTAGTTCTTGACCTGGGCACTTTATGCTTGCAGAGGGTCCTAATTTGTGAGTGCTCCTGAGCCTCCTGGAGCTGTGGCAGGAATGTGTTAAATGTCCCCCGCAACGCGCTTCTGCACGGGCTGAGTCTGGAGATCTCTGCAAGACCGACAGCTACAGGGGGAAAATACTGATGGCGAGAGTAAAACAGCCGAGCTGAACGTGTTCCCTGAATTTCCTACAGAAAGTGATGTGTTTGGCAGGACAACAAAAAAAAAAAGTGATGATTGTAGGATGTGCTGGTTGTAATTAGTTGTAATCAGCGTGGATGAGGAAGTTTTGCTGTTGACAGTGGTTTATTTTACAAGCGTTTCAGTCGAGGCATGTGGCAGAGTTGGTGGGTGAGGGGAGATGGTCCTGCTCCTGAACTGGGCTTCACAGCGAATTCCAGTCTCCTGTTACTTGTTACTAGCTCTTTATTTTTTTTGGTATTATTATGCTAGGAAGCATTAATGGGGCATTGCTGATGTTATTTTTTTTATTGTTATTATTCTTGCTAGGCTATAAATTTGCCACTAAAGCGTAAACAAAAGGAATGGAGAAAACAAATGGTTTAAAGGGCATTTATAGCACCATTTGTGAGCCGTGATTTTATTAACACGTCTCTGCATGTAGGTAGGTCCTACTGAAGGACGTAATCATGCGATTATTTAGTAAGCAAGCAAAGCTGGTAAATACAAAGGTACTGCAGCAGTTGTGGTATTTTCCTCTGTCTTTCATTAATTCTTATTCTTTGTCAGCAAAACCTATGACGTGCTTACATGTAATAAATCCTGTACGACAGTCTTACCTTAACAGAAAACTTGTGAAGTTAGTTTGCTAATAATACCGAGAGAGAATTTTCTTTTTTAATTTGTGTCAGCAGTGGTCAGAAGCAGCAGTTAGTTGCTGGGTGGGAAGATGAGTGAAAAGGGGGGGGAGAGAGGAACCTGGTAAGCATCCTGCTCAGCTGTTACAAAATGTCCGTAGTTCTGGCGCTTTGCATAGAGGGACGTGCTGGTTTGCCTGATGCTGCACCGAAACCAAGCAGGCTGGCAGCAGCGCGGTGTTGAGCCCGAAGTAATCCTTCTTATTTATTTTTTTTGGTAGTATTTTATTAGTTTGGATTAAATATTGTCTGTGGAGCTTCTCCTGGGGGAAGCTGAGTGCGTCCTCTCGGCTGGATTTTTTTAAAGGGGGGAAAAAAAAAAAAGCCCTGAATCTGGGTTGAATTGTTCTTCATCTGAATCGTGGTCAGGTATAATTTTGGTGCTAAATAAACTTTCAGAAAAGAAAAATTATATTTGTAAATACAAGTTAACCTTTTATATGGAATATCCTGAAAATGTGCTGATTTGTGTTACTGCATTCTGTTTAGTTCACTGACTTTCGGTATCTCCGTAGCAGCTATCGGAGGAGCTTCTGCAAGCATAGATTTGTGAAATGAAGGCAGATCCTGGCTTGATAAACTACAGCGTGCAGAGGAAATAAAGGAGAATTAACTGGCATTCAACTTCTAGCCTCCTGGGGGGGGGGGGGGTGGCCGGGCCGGCCGACATTTGCTTGTTTTTTGCCTTGGTTGCTGTTGGTGTCAGCCATGGAGGTGTTTGTTTCTCTGTGGGCAAATGCTGGGTGGCAGGAGATGGTTAAGCCAGGAGCCGAGCATACCGTCGTGTTTCACTGCTGGAACTCGGTGGGTGGGGAGATTTGGAGCTACCCAGCTCCTACAGGGAGCTGTGAAGCCTCCGGAGACCGAAGATGCGTCTAGCAACGGTGTTTACTTTTAGCAGGAGGGTGAAAAAGGATTTCTGGCTATTAATCTGGCTGTGTTTTCCAAACTGAAAGCACTGGTAGGCTTTCAGGTGTCGCTGCTGTGTTACTGGGAGTTCTGCAGTTTGGCATTTTTAGGGGTGCTCTTCCTCTTATTTTATTTTTTTATTTTTTTAACTGATCTTTAAACATGAATCTGTTAATGTCTGCTGTATATCAGTGTGTCACCTGTACTTCCTGGGAGATCTTTATGTAATAACTTCTGTGATTTCACGGCAATGGCACAGGCTCCCAGAGCAACCAGAATTATTTATCCTATCGATAGAGAACAGGATTCCAGACCTGCAAAAAGCAGCAGGTATTTTCTTCTCCGTGAGACATAAACATAAGAAAGACGTGTAAGAAAAGCCTGAATGGAACAGAAACGCTCAAGTCCTGCGGTATTAAATACTGTTTATGTTTTTAGACAGGTGTCAGCGGTGCTGGGAATTGCAGGCAGTACGCCACTCGCTTCAGAGCGGCCTTTAAGCCGCCGAGTGCCGTTGCCCTCTGCCGGAGGAGAGCAGAAACACAGCGCTGCGTGGTGGGCCCGAGCTGCCAGAGCCACCCGAGGGTGCTGGGGGGCTCTGGGACGCTTTTCTCCTCCTCGCTTGTCGCTCTGGCTTCCTTGTCAGCTCAGGTTGAAGCCAGGTCGGCCAGCTCCTTGGCTTTCCTTCTTATACTGCCCGTGGGCGTCTCCTGGGTGAAGTTGTGGGTATAAACAGCAGCCAAACGGTGGACCTGGCATCACGGGACCTGCTAGTTCTCCAGAGTTTGTCTAGGAGCCACAGCTCATTCTGAGAGCTTGGGTAGCAAACTGTGCGCCCTTCCTATAAAAAAAGAAAAGATGGGAGCTCTAATCTCTGAATGTTTAGCCCTGTCAGGTTTTGGTAATTCGAAGTTATCTGTGAAACAATGTCGATCCAGAAATTAGTGTTTCAGTGTAAAGGGCACTTAAATTTGAATAGTCTTTGTAGACCACGTAACAGGAATGCGATCTGACTGATTTATAATATATGTGGTTTCACTAACACTGCATATATCTGCTGTTTTGATAAGCCTGTAGCATAGCATAGCACAGCCTTCTTTTTTTTTTTTTTTTTTTTGTGGTTTAGGAAAACGCCTGCTTTATTCTTTTCAAGAAACTGCAGTTTTCACGTATTTGTGGTGCTGAGGTTAAAGGGACTTTACGAAGACAGATTTCAGCGATCCTGCTTCAGGGAGAGCCTCATTTCTCCCGTCCTTGATGGGAGGATTACAGGCATTCGTAAGGAAGTCCTTGCTGAATATTGGAGAGAGAAAAAGGTCGGCCACGATGACCAGGGAGAAGTAACCATCAATTGCTAATTGAAAAGGTATTTACTGAGTAAAGCTCAATTACTTAAAAGCAGTATTATTTTGGTCACAAGGGAGTCTCATCTGTAAGCTGGAATTTGTGCTGGAAGTCAAAGTTGTGTAATACAGGAGGAGGAAAATGCTGGTGGAGGTGTTGGTTGGTTGGCCCAGACCCCCGGCATTACAGTGGGAGAGGTGGCTGTCAGAGATGGAAATAATCTTTCAATTATAGACACATGCAAAATAGATTCTCCAGGGGTAGCCTGGACGATGGGCTCTAGTCCTCCATTGCTTCCAGCAGACGTGCAGCATGATTTCCACAGCCTTTTTTCTTTCCAGGCTCCAAACTGAACCCTTCGTTGGTCCTCCACAAGGCTGTTTGTGGTTTATCACTGATCTTTAGAAATCTACGTCTCAGTTCCAGCATAAAAACCTACGTCTCGGTTCCAGCTGACATGGACTGTGGTGGTGCAGATACTGCCCGTTGGTGCAGATACCTCTGTTCTTCCCTTGGGTTTTGCACATGCTGCATCTGGGGATAGCAGTTAGATGCATTTAGCCTTTATTTTGTTCTAGACCAGCAGGTCTTAATATTTTTTTTTCATGCCCTTCCCCCTCTTCAGGATGTATTGCATGCCCCCGTAGTCTGAAGACCGCTGGTTTGAAAAACAAGCTGTTTTAGTCTTTTCCTGTAACTTTGTGTTCCTGTGGGTAAAGCTCCTTTTGAGAAGGTTTGTGTAAGATCATTCTCATAGTTGGTAGGTCAGGTAAATATTACAAATGCACTCTGTCGTGGCCAGTATCATCCTGCTCAGAGTCTCATGGGGATATTCCTTGTTGCACTTACCCTTCCATTCATGTTTTCCTTTGCAATTACCACGTCCTCCTACTGTCATGAACAGGTTTAATTCTGTTCCACGTGCTGGTGGGTGACAAAGTAGTGATGTGTCTTCTGGCAGTTTGTTACAACATCAGTTCCCATGAAAATAATCTTTTTACCTGAAGTGTTTGAGGTCTGTCTTGAAGAATGGCTTTGTGATACACGTGACGTCTGTAATAGACAAGGACTGTAATTTATTTTTTCTTTACTCTGCTACTTTAGATAAAAAAAAATTCCCGGCTAGATTCAACCTGGAAGCCAATGTTGAGACTTTGAGATGCACTCACTTTTGTAGCTGTGGGAAATTAATTACTGTATACCTCCAAGGTTACCATATAAACCGGCCTGCAAGGTTACCATATAAACTGGCCTGCAAAGTATTTTCTGGGTAAATTTTGCTTGGCTTATTTCGTTTTTACATTTGATCTCTAAATCTTCACGAATACCTTAAACAATGGTAATAACTATTCATTGTCTTTCTTAATAACGCAAGCAGAAATGCATAAGGTTTTCCAAAGTGGGTTCAGTAATTCTTTTTCACTTTAGATTTCTTCTTTATATGTCACGTTTTTTGGAATGCTTCTTTGTCTGTGCCTTCTACCAGTATCTCTCTTTGTTGTGCTGCTGCCTTGCAGGAAACAAAAAAGAAAAAGAAAAGGGGTAGTGGAAAATAAGTCCATACTCTTACTGCAGGTGGCTTTCATGATTCTTGTGTGCGGTGTTTATTTTTTCCAGTTGTTTTGCTGCCTTTCCGGCAGCAAAAGGACACTTTGCTTATTTCCCGATTGCCAGCTTACCTTTGTGGTTTGGTTGCTCTGCAAGTTTTGAAGAAGGAATCTGGAAGGGGAGAAAACAGAGCAAGAAAAGGGCAGCACTGGGACCTGTCCTCCTACCCTGTCCTTGCCGTGGGCCGTTCGTGGTGGCCTGTGCATGTGCCCGAGCTCAGCTGTGCTGGGACGAAGCCTGACTTGCAGCGATAACGCACGTTCTCCTCTCCTGCCCCTCCCTGCCACCCAGCCGAAGCATGAGGACGAATGCAAATTCCGCCTTGGTACTTAAGGAAATCCTCCTGCAGATTGCAGCTGTATGGTTCATAACTTCGAGATTTCTCAAGTGAGGAATGGAACAGTCATCTGGTTTTCTTGCTGACCGGGGCCTGGAAGTGAATGCCTCCACATCCTGTGATTGTGAGATGGGTGTTTCCGAGCGGCTCCGCTGCAGGCAGTGCATGAATGGATGCTCAGGCAAGCTCAGGATGCTTGCTTTTAAGACAGACTTCGTAGCAGCATCTCTTACAGAACTGGCTTCAGAATCTAATTTCTGCTACCATCATTATCTCCATTTAAAATGGGTAAAGACTGTAAAGCTGCGTTCTCTCAGCTAATTGATATTCAGCTGACCCCTCTACTTCTACATTCTGTGTCTCTCAAGGGTTCTGTTAAATAATATTTATATTAATAGTATCATCTACTGCCGAATCCCTCCTGTGGTTTATAAGAGCATATTTAAGTATTACATTATGTTAACCAGCTCTGCCGGTAGCTCAGGATTCAGGTTGCTTGTATTTGCAGTTATTCTGCTGCTGAGTTCCTCATCTCCGTGAGTGTTGCGAGTAACAGAGGTGGGGGCTGCAGGGGAGAAGTCTGTGAAGAGCAGCAGGGGCTGGAGGCACTGCTGTGAGCTCTCCTGAGGAACCCTGGTAAGGCGTAAGGCAAGCTGGCTGTGGCTTTAACTGGTGCATGGGCAGATGGAGCAGCAAGCGAGCGCTGTCTGGAGGCAGCAGCTCCTGAAAAGAAAGCTGAAGGTGCAGGAGCACAGAAAGAAATCCAAGCTAGGTAAGGTTAGAACGTGGAGTCTGTGGAGAACAGAGAGATGGTCAGCGCAGGGAGGCTGGAACAGGTGAGGCTCTTCTGGAAAAGTTCAGTATAGGATGGAAAACAAATGTTAACACCCTACACAAAAAATCAAATTGGCACGTTTAGAGAATAGGCGTAATGCCTCTTCTCGGAGGAGCCACTGAACTGGTGCTGGATTTAACCTGGGGTACAGAAGTCAGCTCAGGAACAAAGCTGGAATCTTCAATTTGGATTTCCTAGTAAGATATCTCATTGTGCTGCCACTAGATTAATGTCTTGGCCCAGGATAACGCTGGCTTTTGAAGAGCTTATCTTCAAATGTTTAAAAATCTGTTCTTGTGTTTTACCATAAACTGATGTGGTCCAGCAGTCATCTGGCTCGCATACTGGAAATATTTTGTTTTTCTTTTTACATGAGTCATTACCATGCATTTGTTACTATGGTTGTTTTCTTTTAAAGGATTTCTTCTGCCCTTGACTTACCACAATGTGGGGCATTCAGGGTTGACTTAACTCCCAACGTAGAAATTTCCTCTGGGATTGCTAGTTTCTAAATAAATCTTTCTAGGTTACGTGCCTGTAAAATTAACCAGTCTTACTATTACTTCTGCATCAGTCCAAGTTAGGACGTTGCCCTATTGCGCATACAAGTCTTAAAACTTACTTTAGTCTTCAAGGAGTTGCTCATAACTTGCTGGGGGTCAGCTGCTGGAGGTGCTCTTACTCGGTAGCAGGGATGTGTACTTGAAGGAAATAATGAGCAAAATACTGTAGTGGATGATATTGCTGATATTTTGGGTTCCACATAGCTTTAAAACTGAAAAAGGGCAACATTGCCCATGCGTGCTTGTTCTCATTAAAGTATTCTATTAATAGGTAGCGGTCATTTCTCTTTCTTTACGTAGTATTTAAAATATTTTTCTGTAACACATTTCTTGTCATAGTTGAACCTAAATATCTGCTTCTGTTCAGGAGAAGCTGTAATGTAAGTTCCATGGAGTCACAGACTGGTTTGGGTCAGAAGGGACCTCAAAGCCCACCCAGTGCCACCCCTTGCCATGGCAGGGACACCTCCCCGCAGCCCAGGCTGCCCCCAGCCCCATCCAGCCTGTCCTTGGGCACTGCCAGGGATGGGGCAGCCACAGCTCCTCTGGGCAGCCTGAGCCAGGGCCTCATCATCCTCAGAAGAATTTCCTCCTTATATCTAATCTAAATCTCTCCTTTGTCATTTTAAAGCCATTACTGCTTGATGAAACATGTTTCCTTTTTTTTTCTATTGTTTTCTTGCTGAAGGGGTTGCTTTAGATCACAGAACTTTTTAAGCTGGGTCAATTCTACTTATTTCTTCAGTAGCTGATAATTATTTTTTCTTATCTTGAATTCCTGGTCTAAGATACGTAGTGCTGACAGTGTTTGTGATATTACTGTAGAATTACTGCTCACTTTTGTGGTAAATACATGGAACTAGTATAGGCTTCTAAGGTTTCTCAGTCTTGTCACTTGGTGTAGGAAGTCTGATGTGGTTTAATGGCTGTATATTTGTGTTTCAAGCTAATGAAACTCTTCTTAAAAATGGTGGTGTTTATTTTTTGTTTGTTTGTTTACCCCCTATTGCAAAGCCGGAAGATTTCTACAACGTTGGTTGTTCTGATTAGAACCTTTCTTCCAATTGCCAGCTTAAAGGTTTCAAGGCCATTATTATAACCTCTTTATTAAAAAACAAAACAACAACAACAAAAAAAGGTTTTGCCTCATGTAGCTCTCTTTCATGTTTATTCATCTAATGGTTTATGGCTAGGAGTTGTATCACTTATGCCTCTTTGGTCAGGTAAGCAAACAAAACTCCCAGGATTGATTATTTTTTTCCATTCTTTTGATCGTCCTGAACCGTGTCTGCTCTGCATGCTTGGCTCAAATCGGAGACGGATTTGCACCTTAGTGTGCCTACTGCCCGCGCTTAAAGCAGCATGGGACACGGTGTCCCTTGGTGTCTCTTAATATCCTCCAGAATGTCTAAAGTCTGTGGCGAGTGAGCTTGCTGTGCCGGGCTTTGATGTGTGGTGCAGTTGGAATAGCTCATCAAAGCAGAAACATGGGCGAAGGAACTATTCTTAATCATTGTGCAGTTGTTAGCTGCTGCTCTGCAGCTGAGGCTGCATGAAATAACTGCGTGAATCGTCCTCCATTTCCTGCCTCGGAAACTTCACGGTCCCGTCGTTCATTTTGGAACCGGTGCTGCGGTGTCATTTCCCAGCTGAGACCGGCATGGAGTCTGCAGGTGCTTCTCTGCTCCGTTCAGCCGATTCCTGCCGTTGAGCAGTTGAATGTAAACCACCGATGGAGCAGAGAATAACAGCAAGAGCTCGTGCAGGCAGGCTTCCGTTGTTGCTGGGAGGCAGCAGGAACAAGCAACCACGTTCGCTCCGTTTGTTATGCTGGTGCTCCTCTTCTGCTCCTTCCTACTCGTGGTCTAGATTGAATCATTTGGCTGCCGTTAATGATCTTGGCTGAGAAATTATAATTTGTAGTCTGAGACCACGGCTGGTGGTCAGACAGCTTTTTTCTATTTTTTTTAATTTTTTTTTTTTTAACCAGTGAATCCCGTTCCTTCTGGCAAATGCAGGGCTGGCACTTGAAAGGTAGAGGTTACCATCTGGTGCCGTTCCTGCTACCTGAAATGTTTTCTCTATTGATGCTGGAGCCTGCACCTTTCTTAAACAGGGACCACGGTATAATAGGGCTGCTTGCAGACTGCATCCAAAATTGCTGCTGTAAACTGGGGTCTTGGTAGCTTTATTTCTTACCTCTGTCCAGCCAGTGACCCATGGTTTCTTTGTAATGGGCTGCACTTTCCCTGCTGCATAGTTTCCAAATTGAGGAGCTGTTTACCTGGCCGAAATACATATTGTGCTCAAGTATATGACTAAATCTGCAGCTGCTGAAATTCACTTCTCTTATTCAAGTTCTTAAGATTATTCAGCTCCTTCTGTGTGATATCCTGGTTCTCCTTTTGTAACTAAGTTTTATCAACAAACATCAACATGTTCATTATTCTTAGGCCAGGATTACTAATAAAGGAGGGGGGGGGGGGGAAGCACAAGAAGCCTCTAGTCTCCAAACTTATCTGATAACTATGTAATTCAAAGTATCTACACCATTCTATCAACAAAGATCATGGAAAGTTGCATGTAGAGATCTTTAGATATGTTCCATGCTTTGAAAAAAAAAAAAAAAGAAAAGTTGCACTGTTAGGTGTTCTGTTTTATCAAGATGTAAGACACGTCCAAGGATGTTGTGATGGATTTAGAAGAAGCAGATGGTGAGGTCCAGTTCTTCTGAAGGCATTTCAGCTCATTTTGAGTGACTGCAGGGAAGTGAACCAGACAGAGAAGCTGCAGATAGAGAAAGCCTGGAATTCCTTTCCATCAGTGATAAAAGAGCTGATAGAAAACTGCTTAAACTTTTGTATTAATTGAGGAAAACCCATGAACGCTTTGATGCAAGTGTGGGGATAAGTACATTAAAGAAGAAACAATGTAAGGAGTGGTAAAAGGGCTGAGCTGCAGGGAAAAGCCTGCTGTAGGAGATGAGCAGATAAATGGAACCAGTAAGCCTGTTAAGACATGTCAAACAGTGATAAATACTAATAGAGCCTTCAGCTGTTCAGATGGCAACGTAGGAAGGGGAGGTGAAGCCCACACTGAAGGTGACAGCATTTGGTTTGGTTCAGCCCCTTCGTAGGGACGTGGGGAGAAGGCAGGATGGGTAATGGACATAAGGCTTTAGAAACAGAGGTGGGTGTAAGAGTGAAAGATGCTAAAGCACTCAAGTCTGGATGATGTGATATGCTCCAAAAACTTCAAAGGATTTTTTTTTAAACTATTCCAGAACTGCAGTAGGAGCGTTTTTCTTTTTTAAACACATGTATGTTGAAATAGCTGAACTAGTACGCTTCTTCCAGAACTCAAAAATAAACTGAACCTAAAAACTTGGACTTGGACAGCTAGATACTCCTAGAATTCTACTGAAGCCATACTAAAGTGTTAAAAGAGAGCAAGGTATTGAGCATACTGCACAGAAAATACAATTTGCTGATCAAAAATAAATCGTGCTGGAATAACCTGACATCTCCTCCGGCAGGACCTGCTTTTTCAGAAGTCAGCCTTCCCCCAGGCTTTGGTCAAGTCCTTGGGAGGAATCCAAATGGGAAAGTACTGTTTGAGCTGCAGAAGGGGGATGTGTTTTATCAGAGAAGTTGTGGTGTCAGTGACAAGATGGCCCAGAAGCAGTGACAGTTCAGCAAATGGAAGGAGAGGGGTGGGGACAGTTCACAGAGAATCAACTTTTATTTTTTGGTGATTGGTTTAGGTGCAAGGGGTGAGTGACTCTGCCTGTCAGGGCTCCGCACAATAGGTTTTTAAGACTCAGAAGTTAAAGTAATTATGGAGGGATTATTGCATTACAGAGATGTAATGGTGTTTCACTGCTTGGAATGACACAAGTGTTGCTCTGATGCGTATTTGGAACCTCTAAAATTCTTATTCCTTCCGTTTAGAGTTTGGTTTTGATAACCGGTGAGCGTTGAGTTAATAGTTAACATGTGGATGTTAAAAGAAAGCGTTAGCAAGTCGTAGCGCTCTCTTTCATTTTGTAATCGTACAGTATTTATAAGAAGCAGTGAGGTCATTGGCTTCCGGTACGAGCCACTTCCTGAAAACCATGTTTTACATGGTAAATCTAAAAATGTATTTCTTCGAAAAACTCAGCTGTGTTTTGTTTCCTCTCCTCTCGATTCTGACTGTCCACTTTACTTCTGTTTCTGCTCCAGCGCTTACGTACTGCCGTAGAATAGGGCCGCTTGGTGACGGAGGGCATGGGCTGCCTGCTGCAGGTGCTGCGGAGAAGGTAGCTTGCAAAGCCAGAGCAGGAGGAGGTAGTGTGGAAGCAGCTTAGAGTCTGACACGCAGCAAGTATTGACGGTCTCAAACATGAGCGAACCGTGAATCATACGCTGAGAAATAATCAGATTAAGATAATGAGGTAAAACCAGCATCAGCAAAAGTACTTAATGTATTATTTTCCTGTTGGGTTACGGATATCTGAGGGGCAGTTGTTCTTAGGCAATGCCGGTTAAAATCAGTTTGTTCTTGGGCTTTTCTTTATGCGAAGTTATCATACAGTCGGTTTCTGAACGCTTAGGTTTTAAAAGTAACCATCAAATTTCATAAGACTTGAAGGATTTGGCAGTAAAAGGAAGCAAGCATATATATGCTTCCTTGCTTGCAACGAAACAAGCCTCCACACTTCATTTATGCAACATTTTTTGATCATATAATATTATTGTTTATAATGTCAGAGAATATTTTAACTGTGACCATGTTTAAAATATCCAAATGCAGTCATAATTGAGCAGTATGTATTAATTAAGCTATAGCAGGTGAGTCTGTGTGTGGGAGCCAGGCAAGATCTGAAGAGCCTGGCACATCAGAAGGAAAAAGGTGTTTCAGGGTAGTTCAGAAGAGTTGTTTTTAACCAGAATTGGACAAACTGAAATTGCTAAAAAAAGTATATGCCTCTTAAACGCAATGTAATCATTTAAATGTGTGGGTCACTATTTTTATTTTTTTGCATTGTTTTAGTTGGCTGAAAGGCTAATTAAGTTTAATATATATATACGATCAGAGTGAAGACAGACCAGAAGAGCTTTATAAACAACTGCTTTGATATGCAAATCATCTGAAGTTCTGAAATACAGGAACATAAAGAACTTCTGCGGTCAAAATGAGTTTGAGAACCTTGTGTCCATTTGAAGATGGAAGATAAATAAGAATTTTTGTGGTTAATCATATACTTGTTCAGTTCAAATGAGGTATTTTGTTTGACCGTGTAACAGAATAACGTAACTTGCTGGATTTCATAGAAATAATAGCAGTGGGAAATTCTTGAAAATACAAAGACTTTTAAAACTTAGGAACAGTTCATGTTATTTTAGCCAATCATCATACTGATGTGTTGTTTCTATAAAGTCATTCTCTGTGCCTCTGTAAAGACATGCTGCCTGTCAGCCTGTAGTTGGCAATGTTCCTGACCGTTGCCATGGTTATTTTATTGGTAATTAGCATTTGTCAATAGCTTGTCCATCATAACTCTTTAAAATCTCAAGCCTCATCTGCCCATACCACAGTCACTTTAGAGATTTCCAAAAATGCAGTTCAAACCCTGGCTTTACGTGGCTTTGTTGGCTACTGGATGAGGGACATGGGTTCTGAATTTATTGGGGAGAGCTGTGTTATTGTGCTCTTGATCCTTTTTTCTTTTTTTTTATTTTCCCTCCTCACTTTTCTTGTCCAAATTCCAAACTTGTGGACATGAAGTAGAACCAAAGTCTACATCACTGTGTTCTTACTTTTAGTGTTATTGAAAAAATTGTCTCCTCTACTAATGTGAAAATGATTGTGTACTAAAGTTACTGGGAGCTGTGGGAGTGTGCATTTGTTTGCTGTCAGGCTTTAGCTTTACCATACCAGGTTCAGTTCGTGCCTTTCACATGAGGTGCTAATGTACCCTTCCCATATAATCGCTGTGTGGTCAGATTATCACTTAATTGTGATCAGTTCATTCTGAGACATTAATAACTGATAAAAGTTACCACTTCACAGCACTGGCAGCGTTGGAACATCAGGGGGAAAAAAGCCCGAAGCCCATTTCCACTTTTCCCTGCAGTGCTTTGCTTGCTTTTCATAGGGCAGAGCTTGAGGATCTTGTGATACTGGTTTAGGCTGTGCCTTGCCTCTGGCACGTGAGCCTCTTGCTTACAGCTGCCCAGGCAGCAGTCGTGGCACTGCACTGCACACACCGCACGGCTCTGCACCTCTCCTGGTGTCGAAGGGCTGGGGAGAACAGGATGGCTTATGCTGCCTTTAACCTCCTGGTAAGAACTGCAGGTACTCATTCAGGTGGTTCATACGGGGGGTTATTAGACAAAAAAGTCATCCTGATGGTCAGGTTCCAGGTCCAGGTGGACTTCTCCCAGGTGAAATCAGTAGACCTCTTTGAGTTTTTCATTGCTTTGTATCTTGTTACTTTCCTTCACAGGCTGGGATAATCTGGGAGTTTCTCACAATTTTCACCTTCTCTGTCCAGTACATGGTCTGGTTACCCAGCAGGTGAAAAATAAACCTCAGGCAAAGTCTGTAGGAGCAGAAGGATGAAATGCAGTAAGCTATGATAGAAAAGCGCTTAGTCTGAGTGATCTGAAGTCTCTGGACTGTGATGTACACCAAGTCGTGTGCTGCTGCTTTGTCGAAATGGATTTGGGGTTGAAGTTCACGTTTTAGGTAATTTCTGGATTGAAAGAACACTGTGTTTTTTGTTGTTTGAAGTAGGTAGCTTTGGGGTGAAACTTTGGCACACACGGTTAGCTGGAAATGACGATGGAATGTGTTCCTTAGTTTTCTGTGTTGCTTGAAAACCTAAACCATGAAGTATTTTGTGAAAGGTTATTTAGCATTTGCATCATCTTCAAAAATGTTTAAAATTGCTTTATTAGTTTTATGTTTGGTGTGCAATAATGACTGGTAATCTTTGGGTCTTCATTGTATTCCTGACTGCCTACCTACTGTTGAACTTGTAGGATTTTGCCTGCGTGGCTAAGCATGAGCAATATCAGGCTTGACAGCTGCGATGACGCTACATAAAATAAGATGAAGTAAGTGAAGAGTTAACCACAGCAAAGCTCTTCGCAGTATCACTGCAGTTTCAGATAGTTATCACTAGGAGGACACACAGACCACAACATTAAGGAACTAATTGTTTACCTTTTCGCATTAACTGCTTTGGTGCTAGTTTATAAGACCCAGAGAATTGCGTCGCGAGGTTGCCGTGTAATAATGCGCTAATTCAGATACTTTATTTTTTTCCAAATTGAAAGGGAAAGTTGTGTGACAGAGTAGAAGTGAGTACGATAACATTTGGAAATCTCCGTGTTTGCTTTGTCAGTGAATCAGACGAACGCTTACTCTCAAGGGCGTACGCCAGGCAGTAATTGACATTTCGGTGGAAGCGATCCCTTTTTGTTAGCAGTTTTTGTATGTTTTTTTTTTTTTTTTTACTGGAGGAATTTCTTGCACCTTTTTCTGCAGTGTTTACAGAGGCTGCTGCTGGGCAGGGAGCTCCGTAAGACGGATCGCTGGATTTGGTGCGGCACTTGCTGTCATCTTGGCTAACGTGTAATCTGTTTGTGATCTGGTGTTTGCAAATCGCTTTCCTTTTAGTTGTTTGTATGTATTTACTTAGAGTCTGATGTACAGTAGCTGTACCAGGTTGAGTAATATGGAAATTAGTCTAATTGATTTAAATAGTTTGTAGACTGCCTGTGTTGCTGAGGCAAGCTGTTACCTAATAAAGATTTCAGAATCTGACTCTTTCTGTATCGGATCGTTATTGATATCACACATGCAGACAAAGATGATAACTGAAGCATATGCTTTAAATAAAATGACACGAGAAAATGAAAAATGCTTTCAAATTTAAAATTGGGGAAGGATGCATGAACATAACACCAGATGGAGAGAAAGAGAAAGTAAGATGCAGATTATTAATAAAGTGTGATGTGTTATGGTTACATAGAATAGAATCTTAAAGGCTGCCATTGCGTACAACTCGCTGTGACTTCTGTAATAGTTGTTGTATTGCATAAAAGTGAAAATACGTCATCTGAGTCCTCTGCAGTGAAGAGACCTGATGCTACAATAAGGAGCACAGCCGAGGTCTAAGTGGTTTTGAAAACCCAGCAATTGTTTTGCCCTTTAGATTGCAGGAAGATAGAATCTGAAGTAAAGATATTACTTGTTGAATTAATAGTTTTACTTCTCTAGGTTCATATACTTACTTTCCTTAGAGACATTCTCCTCAGTACTGCAGCTAGTTTCTATAGTTTCATTTTCTTGGACGTAGCAACAACCCCCTGTATCTCCCTGCGAGAACACTTGGGCCTGGGATTGTTGTATGGATGCTTTATGGAAATTCCTGTGCTTTAAACAAACCTTTGCACTTTTTGCTCATTATCTGTATTATAGCTGAGTTTTTCATGTATTTGCTAGTACTTGCTGTGCTTTAATCCTCGTGACGCTAATATCCTGAGCAAAACCTGGTGTATTTTCTTGCCAACCATTTTTATTTGTTTGTCCCTCCATTTGTATTATCTCAGTTCAGTTGATTTTTTTTTTTGATTTTTTTTTTTTTTTTGTGGGAATCAGTCTGTTCTATCACAAAAACTTGTTGTTCTGTGTCAGGCCCTTAACTGTAGAAAAGCGAGGACCCAGCCTGCTGCCCGACTGCGCCGACTATCTGCTGATTCTCTGCATCAGGCTGGACACTGCACGTCTCGGGCTTTAGACTTCTGGATCATTTATGTCTTCAATTTGAATCAAATTACAGGGTTGTCGAGACTGTTCTCCTTCTGCAGCGTTGCTGCTAGGGATTCTGGAGAGATTTCCTTTATTTTGCAGAATTTTCTGGAAGTCTGGAGTAGGACCTGACTCAGAAAAGTGCTTCAGGTTCTTCAGGCGTTTCACTACAGAGGGCTTTGTCAGGCTGAGGCTTTTTGGTCTGTTTTCAGGATTATTTATTTTAAAGATCCCATTTCCCGTTCATATTAGGAATATTCTAAATAATGATGGAATTATAAGCAGAAACCCTGCATAATGCTGCTGAAGGATTAGAGGCCTGCAGCATTTTTGTAAATGATCTAGTTAGAATTTTGGAAAGCGTTAGGCCTTGATTAATCTAACCAGAGCAAAGACTGGGAACCTTTTGATATTAGTATGAAAAATGAGGACCAAACTGCAAAACTTAAGTGTAGAAGACAAAGAAAATATATATATATATATATATATATTATTTTTTTTTTTTTCTTTCCCAAAGTTGGATGAAAATGCTGTATATTGAAGAGCTGCCTTGGACTAACAGAATGAGACAAGCTGCTTTCAGAATGAATACGTGCTGAAGTATGGTTCTTGTTCTGTCAGAGTATTTATACAGTGAGTAATTACAGTATCACAGGATATTTGCAGCATTCTCAAGATGCAGTATCATGTTGGTAGGGAAGCAAGATTTTGATTATTCAGATCCTTTAAATGAGGAAGCAAATAGCTTGCTGCACAATACTGAATTACACGGATGTATTTGTTTAGGTTTTTGTTTAACAGCATAGCAATTGTTAACCTTTGACTAAAAGCGAGTTCTTTGGAACTCATTCAAGGATTTACATTCAGATAATGATTCAGAATTTGAGAGAGTTTCCAAAACAGATCAATACTGAGATCTTGTTTGGTGAGTAACATCAAATCAGTGTCATAAAATTCAGCTGTGAGACTCGCAGATTGGCAGCTGGTGCAGAGCTGGAAGAAGGACCAGGGCAGGGGGAGACAGGAGAAGGAGGAAGATGAAGGCAGGCCACCAGGCAGATGGGCAGACTCTTCAGACTGAAGTACACACAGCAGTACCTCTGTGAGTATTAGCATTTGTGGTGCAGCAGATCAGGGTACTCTGTGCGTTGCTGCTAGCAGTGTAGTCATTTGTGAAATCCTAATTTTTGCAGTGGTTAGACTCCATTTCAGCAGATCTGCTAGACTTGCATTTTGCAGCCTATGAGGCGTTCCAGAGAGCAGGGGCTGAAGCAGGCCTTCGGAGTCGGACCCAAATAATGGGAACTAGAGAAAATCATTCTGCAGTGATGTGTTTTTTTTTCTTTTTTTTTTCCTGGAATATGGGAGAATGAACCACTCATTCTTTTTTTTTTTCTTTTTTTAATTTTTATTAAAACAAAAGATCAACAAAGGGGGAGGATGCAGACTTTATCTTTACAGATACAGGGTTTTTTATGGTGTCTTTTCCATGAATAATCAGTCTTGGCACTCGCTCCCGTTGGTGCAGAAGTACAGGAACTCCTGCAGCACTGATGGAAAATGCTGTATTTCCATCAGTGGATTGCCAAAGGCAGTACTGCTTCCATGGTGAAGGTGAACAGCGTCTGACTGTGCTGTCACAGACTGGTGTAGGACCTGATGGAGCTTCTCTTATTGCTGGTTTCCCCTAGTGTAACTCCAAAAGACAGAAAGCACTTCTGTGCAATTCTAAGCAAATTTCTGAGAAATATGCTTCGTTTAAGCAGAAATCCTACAACTTACTTCACAATCACGACAATCACTTAATTAAAGGATTATTTCAGCTTTTTATCCAGAAATAAGCGTATTTTCATTTTCCTGTAGTCAGCGGGTGCTATTTTTTCCCTCATACTTTTAATGCAAGCCTTTTGTCTCTTTTTCCCTTTTAGCCTTTTTAACTAAAACAGGTTTCATTGCTAAATGAAATTCCTGATGCTGCTTACGTGCCACAGGTGGTAGTTGTGTTGGGGTAATAAAAACTGGGATGAGTTGAGGAATGATAACGAGCTGTTTGTTGCACAGCTGTCAGAGGATCGTGTTCTAACATTGCTTTGACCAGAGCTTTGTTGTAAGAGGAAACCAATTTCAGTGGCAGGTAATGTTTGCAATGTCAGCTTAGACATGTAAACAGCTCTGAACTGGAGTATAGCAATTAATGTTCTGTTCTAGGTACCAAGCTCGACCTGAATCAATCTCATGTTCTTTTTTTATTACAGATCCAGGTTGCTTCGAGCACCTTGGCTTTGCAGAAGAGTATTTTTATATCTAGTCTTTCACAGTCTTAGGGGAAGTGTGTGAGGCTGGCGTCAAGTGTAGTGGCCTATTGAAGATAAGGTGGTTGAACTGACATCAGCTTGAAGAAGGCTTTTCCTATTTATTCACGTGACCTGCCTTTAACAGCTCTTGAAAAGCACACGAGTGGGTCTGTGACGTTGGCAGTCAGTATCTAAAGAAGCCGTTTCCAGGGCCTTGGCTTGTTGCTGTCAATTTGCATTACCTGGTGCCAGTTTCTTGAATTTAGTAGGAACAGAGTGGAAGAAAAGAGGGAGAACAAAGGATAGACTGGAGTGGTCATCCCTGTGCGTTAAACTTTGTGCATTATGGAGAAATAACCTCTCGGAGCTCATGGCCACTAAGGATAAAGCCTGCACAGCTTGTTTCCAACCACAGTGCTGATAGGTTTAGTGGAATTGACGTCTCTGTATTTCAAAAGCTGTCTCGAAATTTGTTGGAAGGGAAAGGTGGTTGACATAAATGTAACCAAAACAGAAATAGAGGAATGTTATTCCTGGTATTGTTCAGGATATTTTTCTTTTCTGTGGAATACTTGAGAGGTAGTTGAATCATTAACAGGAATGACAAGCTAGGAAGTGACGATGGGAGTGCAGTGATCAGACTGGATAATTCAGTCAAAAAGTCAGGCCCCTCCCTGATACCACATCAAGGTCAGAGAAGTGCCTGTTAAATCAGCACAGGATATTTTCTGTGTCTTCATCTCTCAAATATTCATCCTCAAGCATTGTTTCTATGATTGTTTGGTTAAGAAACCATTGGAGCCAAGTTAGTTTTAAGTAGAAAACACACTGCTTTTGGCTTTTTTTTTTTTTTCCCCCAGACACCAAAAAACATCTTTGGAAACTGAACACAAGTATGTAAAGTAAGTAGTAAAATATTTACAGGAGTAGTACTAGCTGTTTAATTCTCATGTAGTGTGTTCCGTGTTTCCCAAATAACTTGTCTTTGCATGGGTAGTGACAAATGTAATCCAATGTCAAGAAGAAAAAAAGAGGAGGTCTGAAATGGTTTCCATTTTTCATGGTCACCCAGCGTTTATGGGTGTAAAGGTGAAACAAGACAAGCTGCTGTATATTGTGTGCAAGAGAAATTGTACTCCTCTGCCTTCTTTCTTTCTTTCTTCTGCCCGAGGTGCTGGATTCCCTGTTGTTTTCTGCTTCGGTACCGCAGACTTGGTGGTTCCAGAAACAAGACCAGTTGTGATGGTTCGTTGCTCTTAGGGAATGGTGAAATGTCATCTCTCAATGGAGAGAGGCTGCGGTCAGAGGGGGAGGGTGGAATGGGTTTTGATGTTCTTCATGGTGTTTCCTTGGGACGGGGTCAGCATGCCTTTAATATTCTGTGTTTGTATACGTCATTTCTGACGGCAGAAATACACTTCAGAAGTTATTTTGCCAAGGTTTTCATCTTTTGGACAAGAGCGTGGCTCTCTGCAGTGCTTGGAAGTTTAGGATGTGATTCCTCACATTTTGTTTTTTTGACTGACTGGATTTAGTCAATTGAACTATTTTACCTGGATCTCCATCACCTGCAGTGAGAATTTTAGCAGGTTTATGTGAGGGCACTTACATTGTAGAAATTAAGCGAGGCATATCCCAATCCAGGGTAACAGCGTGTGATTTGGTTACCGTGCAGTGTGAGAGATCTCAATTTATACTTCTGTGTTGTGCTGTTTTTCTGTGAAAATCTGTAGAATCCAGGGTCGTTTCTCTTCCAAAATTAAAATATGCTAAAATAGGCTTTTGCAGTCAGAGTGGAAAATGAATATAACACTTTTTTAACATGGATTCATCTGGGATCTCTCTTGGTTTCCATGAGTTGTTCTGGGACAGAATAAGACCAGTCGGTTTGATTAAACTAAATATGTCCTAGCACTGTGGTGTCTACCTTGGTCACCCTGCTATTAAAATCCTAAACAGATAATATTTGTAAATTTTACTCTGTTCTTGTAATGAAACTCTGCAATGCAGTTAACTGCTGGTATTAACATACTCATTTGGATTGATTAAAGAGATGCTGGATTACAGGGCCATGTTCCTCGTGTTCCCAAATCACTCCATCTCTGAAAGCGCTGTTGAAATACTAGGGAGGAATAAAGGTTGAAGTGAGTCATGTTAATCAAGTTCATGTACGTCTAAACCTTCCTGTTCAATCTGTTAAAGCCCTGCTGAAATTGCTAGCTGGGATTTCAGTGCTGGCACCAAGGTGTAAATTTTAGCTGCCTGTTGATGCAGTCTTTAAGTTACTTGAGTTTCATGGAGAGAGATGGGTGCCATGGAGAGCTCCAGAAACAACCCCTATCTGCCGTGATGTCCTCTAAATGTGATGCACCAGAAGCAAAGCATTCTCTTATTAATGATGCCTGATTTAGGCAGACTGGATCCTGAACAGCCTGCTATCAAGATTTCCTCTACTCCTTTTTATTTTGCTTTGCGACTGAACTGTCTTGAGAGGAGAAGCAGCAGAATCTTCTATACAAAACATATCCAATACAAGCAGAAGCAATCTGTGTGGGATGTATGCAAAATAAGGTGTTAAGGTTTTCAACTAAAGGGTTCGGGGAGGAGCCCCTAATTTACGATGCTGTCAGCACATGTAGCAGAGGTGTAATACGCATGATTTTCAGTACGTTAAGTTTATAAAAATGCCTGAAGTGTTGGTTGTTCCTCTTGCACTCAGTTTTAAATCGGTTTCATTGAATACTTTATTTAAATAAAGACAAATTAGGTAGAAGAACACCTAGAAGAACACCAATGATAGTAGATGACAGTCAAAAAACATCATTCTTTTGGTTAAAGCCATTTGTCTCTTTAGTCTGCAGCATGTTTTAACATACTCCTCTTGCTTCTTCAGACATCTCTTGAAACTGGAAAATAAATTAAAAACAAATTTATGCAGCTACTCAGTGCCAAGTGCGATTCCTCCTATCTTTGCAGCAAAATTGATGGAAATCTGCTGGTTTGCTGGTAGGACTTGGGCGAGGGGCATGCTTCTCAGGGAGCACCTTTGCTGGCCAGTGTGTCCCTGGCAGGTGCTGCCAGCTCCCCTTGGTTATCAGCGTTGGTTCTTCTTGAGTTATTTTCTGCACCAGTAGATCTCTACTGCCGATCGTTTAATTACTGTGGATTATTTTAGGTATCACACTGATGAAATGGGTGAGCAGAAGGAAACAGAATAGGGTTGTCATGACTACTGTGGCTTTTTTTTTTTAATTTTTTACTTCCCTTCAAAAAATATTTTTATCTAAATTTTTTAGGGATAAAATTTGCTTGGATTGTAAATTAATTGTCATACAGCCACATCTTCCAGTTTTGCTGGATATTGCAAAGGGTAAAAAGGGAGAGTTCTCTATCTTTTCATGAGGAGAATTGAGTTAGTTTGATACTCACAAAATCCATTTCAAACCAGGTGGCTTTGCATAGAATTTACCTATGAGTTAAGAAATATTTTTTTTTCCCTTTTGAACTAGTAATTTTTTTTTGTGAGATTCTACCTGCTAATAGTCATGATTTCATTGTTTATTTTAAATTAATGTAAATCCTTTTCTATGAGTAGATTTCTGTAATACTCATGCCTCGGTTGTGTTTAGAAGTGATTTTCTTTGATGGAATTGATTCAGGCCTGTAATTATTGCGTAGCAAAGGGAAGACCAAAGCAATTCAAGATCTTATCAGTCACTCGAGAGGGCAAATCACCTTCTTTATGATGGATCGAGTCAGCACATTGCTCTTAGCCATAAGAATGAGTCTCTTTTTTTCTGGGTACCTTCAGAGCGGGCCTGAAATTACCTGGACCATTAGCAGGGTGGTGCAGGGGCTGATTGAGGTCGTGTTTCTTGCACCATTGGTGTGTCTTCAGCAGTAATCAAACAACAGGACAAGCAGGAATCCTTCTACAGTGAACAGCACAGGTCTGGCTTTTAAATCAGAAGAATTTCCTTTTGTTTTTTCTTAAGTCTCTCCATTTACAATTGTTTGTTACTTGAATGTGTACGTTTAGGGCAGAACTATAAGACAAGTGCCTGACGAGTTCCTTACTGGGTTTAAGGTTGGTATGTGCCTCTGGTCTTCCCAACACGCAGAGGAATCTGCAGTAACAGCCGTGTCTGCAGCACGCTCCTCAATTCCCCAGGAGCTCTAGCTTTTGTTGATGATACAGCCAAATCAGCCTGAGCTGATTTAATTTGTCTCTTCCTCATCTTAACAAGCTAGCCCTAGATGAACTTGCCTGTTGCATTAAAAGGCTGCTACTTCTCCCCTGTGCAGCCCCAAATCTTTCTTAGGGATGTCGTGCAATCAGTGTTGAAACCAAACAGTAGAAAAATGATTTCTCTTCATTTTCCTACAGTTGCAGGTGTCTCTTCATATTTTTTGTACATTTAATAGAGGTTAATCATTTCTGGTAGCCATTTTCTGCAAGAATAATTCTTATTATGGACTAATAATCTACAGAAATAATGTTTTTTCTTGTGCATCCTAGTTATTGAATGCTACGAGCAGCAGGACGAGGAGTTGTGTACCATTGGGTTTTGGTGCTGTACTGGTTTTCCTCCAGTGTAAGCTGCATGCAGTTCATTCTGTTCAGGAGCTTGTCTGAAGTCCCACAAGCAAGCCACTTGAAAGAGCAAACGTAGAACAAAGGATGTGAGTTTGTAGAAAGTGTAATAGGACTTTGAAGGCTCCTGATGGCTGAGATGCTTGTGTGTTGTGCGGTATCTTCAGTTACAGTCTGTTCTTGTAGTTGGCTTTCAAGGTACATAAAGCCAAACAACTGAGGTGTGATGATCTGTTATCTCCCAACAATTCTTTCACATCCTGTATATTGGTGTCTGTGCTCTCTGCTATCTGACCGTGCTTCGTCAGTCCACATCCTGCCTTTGCACATTGGATTTAGATGTGCAATTAAGTGCTGATTAATTCCACTTGCTGAAAGGAGCTGGTCACACAAAGTAGGGGGAGAGAATGTGAAAGAACGATGCTGCTCTGCTCTGTTCCTTCTCACTCCGTTTCTATTTTGGTGACAGACATTGCTTTAAGTTAAATATCTGTGCTTCCATGAATATAATCTTTATTTTAAATTAAATAATAGAGTTTGGCAGAAGTTGGCAGCACTAGAAAAACGCTCCTACATGCCCTGAGTGTTTTATTTTTCCAAGGGTGAGTGTGTGTATGGTAGTGATTGAGAAAGAATAAGTATGTGTGGGCACTGGCAGCTGGCCACGCTCCTCATGGCATGCACTGTAGCACCTCTTCCTTTGCCTTGCAGAATGTACAGGTGTAGATCCATAAAGCACTTCTTTCAAAATTGTATTAAATAAGGTGCTCTTAGTCACTTGGCAGTTACAACATGCTGCCAAGTGTAACACTTCCTCTTAAATTGTCGATTATCTGCAAATGATGAAATACTACACAGTTACTGCAGCAGGGAAGAAGCATCTTCTCCAGCCATACAACACCGAAGTGTGAAGGAAGATGCGCTGAGCAGAAAGCCAGGATTTCTCCTTTGCCCCTCCTACTTACTGCTTCTGCATGTGAGGAGCCTTGCTCACCGAGGCTGTCTGCTTGTGGCAAGCAAAATTGTCACTCAGTGCGCTCACAGCTGTGAGTTTTGACGAGGTCGGTCAGCAGCTCGAGCACAGCAGGGCTGCTCCTCCCTCACTGCCGCCTTGCTACCAGGAACAAGCGAGACTTCGGCAGCTTCCCGTGTAACGAGGTACGGATTCTGGATCAAATGTTAGAGCTTCTCGCTTCTACGTGAAGAAATCGGATTCAACCCCGGGGTATGTTCCAAAGGGAATCGCATTAAATCCGACTGTGGGCTTCCAATTACAGTATGTGGACCCAACACAACCGGGGAGAGAGCTGAGACACGCACACAGCTCAAAGATGTCAGGCAGAAGGAAACATTGGATCAGTTCGTCTGACATTTAGGGTGTTGTAGGTCATTACGTGCAACTGTTACTCCCTGTTTTGAGCTCATGCTTGACTGAAAAATCAACAGGCATTTGTTTCAAACCTTTTTCATGCTGTCTGTTTTGAAGTTCCTGAAAAACGGAGACTTCAGCATCAATTCTAGTAATTTGTTCTATTGGTTAAACACGTTCTGGGCTTTCTTCGTTTCCTTTGTGCTTTTCTGCATGTCGAGCTCACATTTATGCCTAGTTCCTAGTTTCCTGTAGTTTCACAGCAATTTTAAGCTGGCATCAGCTGGCAGAGCTGCTGAAAGAAGCAGTCAGCTTCCCGCAGTCGCTTGTTCCTGCTTTGGCGCCAGCTGGCGTGGCCAAAGCGTTGGCCCTTGGTGCTGGCCCGATCTTCCTACAGCTGTACAGGGAACCCGCCTGCAGAACCAGCAACGGCAGCGACAAAATCAGTCTGGGTACGAAGATCTGGCGCAAACACAGCTGCGTGAAGGGTGCTGAAGCAAACAAGTAGGTGGAAGAGGACAGGAGTGAGCAGTCGGGGTGGGAGGTGTGGGCAAGGCTGCCTGTTCTGGTGGTGGCTGTCCCAGCAGCAGATGGTGAAACGATGGAGTGACTTTCAGCTGTTGGTTCTTGGCCACTCCGTGCTATAAATGATCAGATTGTGCTGGTGGCTTGTGTGGTGTCGTCTCTCCATCTGTGGCTTGGTCCTCGTGGGGTCAGCATCACGACTTCACAGCCAGGTGTGCGTACGTCAGGGTGCTGATGTAAAAACTGAAGTTACTTTATGTAGCAAAAGCAGTTTAGAAGCAAATATTGTTGGAGTATTAATATTGATTTTCCTGGTAAAGCTTAGTATCTGTCATGGTAATTGGCAGATGATACTCAAAGACTTTTGACTGTCTTACTGCAGGGTTTGTATGAAGCAAATGGGTCTTGGTTATTAGCAGGGCAAAAGTGCAGATTCCCAGTATGTGAGAATGGGAGGTGTAGGGCTAGGAAAAGGGGGAATGGCTTTAAACTGAAAAAGAGTAGGCTTAGAGTAGATAGAAGGAAGAAATTCTTCCCTCTGAGGGTGGTGAGGTCCTGGCCCAGGCTGCCCAGAGGAGCTGTGGCTGCCCCATCCCTGGCAGTGCCCAAGGCCAGGCTGGATGGGGCTTGGGGGCAGCCTGGGCTGGGTGGAGGTTTCCTTGCCATGGCGTGGGGCTGGAATTAGATGATCTTTGAAGTCCCTTCCAACCCTTCGATAACTCCCAGAACCATCTTCTCCGTAACTTTACCAGGCTCTGAAGTGAGACTGACAGGCCTATAATTATCAAGGGTCTCTCTCTCTTTTTTTTTTTTTCTTCAACTTTTCCTAAAAGCCGGGACATTTGCCAGCTTCCAGTTGACTGGGTCCTCTTCAGATTCCCAAGACCATTGAAAAATACATACTTGGGGCGCATGTAGCTTTGATGTAAGAAGTCCAAATACGTACCAGTTTTCTAGGGTGTCAGATAGCGCCGATGTTCTTTCTATACAGAAAAAGTCTTTTTCCAAATACTGCTGAAAGCATGGACTGATTTTAGCGTTGTCAAAACATGTTTTATGCTTGCATTGACGTTTACCAGTGACTCTCACTTTTATATAGCACATATTCTATAATGAAAGTTGCTATGTTTTCTTCTCAAAAGATTTCAGCATTGTTTAGGCAACAGCGTTGAGTGAATGAAGCATCTAGTCACTATTTGTTACCTTCTCACTATTCGCCGTGCTGATACCAAATCTCTTCTGGCAGCCCAGTTAAACACTTCACTAGAAAGAATTTCTTTCTCTTCTGTGGTGCGTTTGGTTTTGGATAATCCGATTGCGTATTATTTCATTGAGTTCATCCTCACAGATTCTCCTAGCAGCCACAGATCGCGTTTCACACATGGGAACTGATAAACAAAGCTGCAGAGGCTATTTTATCCTCCCGTCTTGCTTAGGAACTCCTCCAAGCAGCCCGGTTCGTCAGAGCTCTTGCCACCACTTCGGTGGAGAATGAGGAAGCCACTTCACTCGAGATCTGACCGATTGCCAGCGGATGGTCAACTCAAACGCTTTAGAAGTGGTCGTGTGGATTGGCTTCTCTCAAACAAAGCTCCTCGAAGGTGCCCAGCCACGCTTGTCCTGGGGATGTTCTGCTGCTCCTCCTCCTCTTCAGAGCCTCCCACCTGTGTTACCTGTCCCATTGCCCTTCATGGGGCTGCTGGCTGGCTGGTGTGCTGTGCAGTCATGTCCCAGACAAGGTGTCTTACGTTCTGATCAATCCTTGACACATATTTTGTATATTTTTCTTTTGGTTCAAGCTTTGAGAAACTTTCTGGGGTGAAAAATGTCAGGCCACCTGTGACTTCATGGGGGAAATTCCCATATTTCTCATTTAGAACTCTCAGTTAAGGGTTCTATTGAAGGCAGAAGGTATTTTTTTTCCTTTTTCTTCTTTGATTTCAGTATTTGTTGCACAGATTTTTATTAGCCTGGTACAGCTGTAAAATGGCAGCGTTGTTACCATCTTCACTGGAGGTGGTACAGTTTGAAGAAGGCTTTGCAGTCTGATTTAGTTGTTTGTACTTCATTATAATTTGAGAGTCTTTTTTATTTACCAAATACTTGTGATTAAACCATAAAAAAAACACCATAAAGAGGAGATAATTCTCTTCACAATACAAGGTCTTATTTCTCCAGAAACCTGTGAAAGCAGGAGGTTCTTGCCAGGTATAGAAATTTTCAGTAGGTTGCTCTTATTTTCCCCTTACTATATTTCAAATAGTAATGCATGTGACATTATTGACAAGCTTTCTCACAAAGGATATCCAAGTTTGACAGATCTTGCTAAAACACCATTTAGCGTGCATCTAGGTGGAAATAAGTGATACAAGAATGGATCACCATTAAACGGTGCTGAAATAAACACAGCCGTTCTTCGAAGAGTCCTAATGATGAATTATTACTGGAACTGCACTCAGCGACTTGTAGAGTCAGTGGGAGGCTTTAACTTCATTTTCCAGGAAACCCAGAAGGCTCGCTCTCACTACAGTGCCTCCCTCTGCTATCAAATAGATCACCTATGATGTATGTATTTTAGAAACGTTCAAAGCATGCAATTAAAAGGAAGTTGTGTACGCAGTAAGAGCTTTCTGTGTCCACTTCAGATGCTAAAAGTACAAGTATCGAGAAATCACTTGCTTTTGAGTTAACAAGAAATGCCAGTTCATAGGAGTTTTGTGTGTAGCAAACTTTTTGAAGACTTCCTTCAGGAGAAAAACTGTAACTTAGAGAACCCCATTTTCATACCTGGTAAGAGATGGTCAGTAGGTTTTCCAAACCCACCACGGGGCTGTGGGTGAGACCAGGGACAAAACAAAGAACTGGGCATTTAGAAGCATGGTCCTAGCTTGAAAGTACCCTGCTGCTGTGAGCTAAGCTGGAATTCCCAAAGAGGAAAAAGGGAGGTGAGAACTCAGACCTTGTTTGTTGAGGTTGTGGCAGTCTGACCTTCCCTGGCTCTTTCTGAAAACCCCAAGGTAGGATGTGTCATGAGTTGTTTGAATTGAAGGCTGCACTCTCCTCTGTCAGGTGGTGGGAGATCTGCATTCCCCGAGGACACCTGAGCACAGCTCTTGGGCCATCTGTTCTGAGGACAGGGGAGAGACTGATGAGAAAAGAGCCTGTGTGAGGAAGGGAGACTGCAGAGAGGATGGAACAGACTCAGCAAGGGCTCAGATGTGGAAAGAGAGACTTCTCCTCCAGGGCTGCCTAGGGACTATGCAAATTCAGGTCACTAATGGCTTGCGAACAAGCTTGAAAACTAAAGGAGTTACTGAAAAGCTTTTTCTTCCTCTTGCTTTCACTTGTAGCTGTTCAGGAGTTCTGTGCTTCATGCATCTTTCTAGTAACACCTCGCTCCGGAGCCTGCGGTGCTGTTACTGATCCGAGGGTGTTCGAGTCTCCAGAGAAGCGCAGGCAGCTCCTCCAAGCACTCGGTGCCTCAGGGGCTCGTCGTTAGAGACAAGATGGGAATCCGAAGGCAGCTCTGTGCTGTGGGCTCACGCTGGGAGATGAGCAAGGCTGCGTGTCCTCTCCAGAGTGGGACAGACGGTGCTCATGCTTTATTTATACATTGGAGAGATGGGAGGACAGAAATACTCCTTCCAGTCTAGGGAACAGCTGCACGGAATTGGGAATCTTTCTTTAAGGGTTGAAGAAAGCCAGCTAGTGGAGCTGCTGATCTGGGTGTCTACGTAACACCCGAGAGGGAAGGGCTTTGTAGAACCTGAAAGAAGTCAGAGGTAGGGACTCTATTCATCTGGTGGCTCCGATACCTTCACCTGTAGGGAGCAGCAAGGCAAACCCAAGAGCAGTAGGTGAGCAGAGGCTGCAGCGGGATTGAGAAAGTTTAAGCAGGAGGAATATGAGCAGAGGTAAGCCACTGAACTGGAGTTGGTCATGGGAAGATTATGTGTTAAAATGAATGTGTACAACATGAGAATGGGTTAAAATGGGTTCCAAAATACATAAATAAGACAAAAAGCTTTCCCGACCCCTCTCTAGCCTTTGGGAGGATTTATAGGTTATGGGATGATGCACCAGCTCCAGAAGCTACGACAGGCAAAGGCTTTAGAAGTCATCTTACAGAGTCACATCTTGAGAAGGGCTTAAGATTTAAGTCAAGGTAGGAGAAGCCTTCTGACACAAATTTGGAATAACCTCAGCGATACTGTTCTGTGTGTAAGGCAAATGAAAACGGGAGGTGTTGGCACCTGTTGAAAACTGGATACTCTGTTTTTGGGACCATCTCTGTGATGTTGAACTGGATTAAAAGGACTAAAATGGGGGAGTTGGTCATGTGCCAGATCTGGATTAGAACAGCAAGAGGTCAGCATTTTTATTGAGCTCATTGTAGGCTGAAATTCATCTGTCTTCCCTGTGAGAAGCATCAAAATGACCTGATGAGTACAGGGTAAGAAGTGCTTGAGAGTAGCATTGAGATGCCTGAGGTAAGGAAGGAAATCCACCTTTCCTGGAAAGAAAAGTAGCCCTTTGTGGTAAAGAGGTTGCTTCGAGGCTTTGGAGACCCTATCTCTGTCAGAGACACTCAAGGGAAACAGAAAATAGATGGGTTTTCTACTGCAGTAACAGGACATGTAGGAGATCTATCTATGTAATATCCACTGATGTGAAGAGGAAGAAAAAAGATTTTAGTATTTCACAGGATTTTGGCATGCCGTTTCTTCAGAGGGAATCCCTAGGAGATGTGAACCAAATGTGGCTGACTGAAGAGGAAAGTTTGGGGAGAGGATGGAGGTACATGGCAAGCACATCCCGGGTTGGTTTGATGTTGAGAGTTGAGAAAACTTGTGTTAATCCTAAATTGTGTCCAAAAAATTTAGTCTCACTTCTGAAACTGCTGTGAACTGCTGAAAAGAAGAGAACAATTCTTGTACCCATGGGGAAGGAGGTGACCTGCAGAGGGCTGCTTAAACGTGCTTTGTCCTCGGTGGGGTAGGAGAAGGAAGGGAAGCTGGGAGAGAATGAAATAGCTTCCCAGTCTAACTTACAGTCAAGACAACGCAGTGGGAAGGGTTAGCACAACTGCTTTGTTTGGTTGGGTTTTGAGATGGGGCTGGAGTGGGCAATGTGCTGGGCTCTGCAGGTCAGCAAGGTGCTGAGCAAGGGCTGAAGGAGAGGATGTGCTGGGAAGGGCACAATGGGCACTGCAGAGGTTTGTCCACAGGCCCTTCTGCTTCTGTTAACCCACTTCAGTCTTCTTTGTGAAATAAATATGTATCAACTCCTTCTTGTTAAAAACTAGCTCTAGAGTTAACAATATTCTGGTGACTTTTAGCTGTCTCGTTCCTTAAACGTGAAGGCAAATCTGCCTTCGTGTCCCTGTCTTACAGGAGGTCGTGTGAGGATGTTTGTTAACAATGCAAATCAAAATTTATACAAGTGAGGCCTTGAGAGACTGCTGCTAGCTTGGGTGTATTAATAGAGCCAGGCTCTGGGTGCAGGAGTGATGGTTTGCGTGACTGATAGCTCGAGGGAAATTATTTTTAGAAGTCTTGCTATTAATTATTTGTTGTTAACAAATCGAACGTGAGAAAACAATGAAACAAAATATTCTTGAACGATCGCAGTTCAGAGCTTTGACCAGCAATAGAAAACGCAATTAGGTTTGGTTTTCTTGTTTTCAAATTTTTTGCTGGGTTTATTTGTGTTTTTAATTGTGAATGTTCAGCTTTTGAACTAATAAGAAATAGGGGAAGGAGAATTTTCTGTACTTTTAAATCCTGTGTGCTCTGCTGGAGTTTTAATTGTGTTTTAAGCAGTCGGTTCTGGTTTTAAAGCCTAAATGAAGTTTGAAGCTATTAGCTGTATGGTACAATGTACAATGATTCAGCATTCGTGATGAAATCTATTTATAGTTAACTCTATTTTTATTCAAAGAAAAACAATAGCACTGAATTTCAGGCAGTTTGACCAGACACTGAGGAAAGTCTGTTGGAGCTGAGGAAAATCTCGAGTTGCCTGATCTTGAAAGCTGAGCTAGTGAGCTCCTCCGGCATCAGCATTTCAGGGCTGTCCTCTCTAAGGTGAAACGCTGTGCTGGAAGGCTGCCTGAGGGGTAAAGCCTGCCTTCCATCTGCAGTGAAAGGGTTATCTACATGAATTGTTTTGTATTTTTAAAGAATTGAGCAATATAACTCAGCTTTGTTCATTTTCTCCCTCTCTTTCAGGTTTTCCTGACTGTTCTGCGGCCATACCGCTGCAGCCGCCATGGATCCGAATGCTGTGGCTGCAAAGGCTTCTTACTTTCTCATACTGGATCCCTCAAATCCAAGAGCTGCTTGGCAGTTTCCAAGGCAACCACCTGTGGAATAATTAAAAAGGATGAAGCGTTAGCGTGCCAAAGATACGGAATTCTTGCCTGGAGAGAGCACTTCGTTTTCATCCGTTGTGAAGAACCAAATGTGTCTCTGCCAGCAAAGTTAAGGTAGTACAATTAAAAGAGTACTGATTTATTGTCTGGAGATGCTGAAAGTTGGCGTAGGAGTAACACTCCTAATATGCCCATATGCTGTTCACTTCACAAAGTGACCGTGGATTGCTTACTGTTAATTTTGGGGGGATATTTAAACAGAAAATACAAGAGAAAGATGATGGAAAAGCAATGTGAGTGAACAGCATTTCGTGCAAGTAAAACATTTGCATGAACTGTTTTGCAGTTTTTGCTGTCTTGCCTCACAGATGATTTTAAGCTGGTAAGGACTAAAGTGGAGCGTGCATTAGTGGGAGCATAAATATAGGAAGTGGAGCCTTCATGCCAAGTGCACTGAGATTTCTTTGGCATTCAGTGGAGTGATGGATATAAAAGGAATATAGGAGTGGGCTCACAGAAAAATGACAGAATCTAGGATCTTTCTTTATCCTGTAGCCTAATAAAGGGTATGCAGCGACTAAGTTGATGTTGGAACTGAACTGTTAAGCAGGTTTAGACTCCTGGGTGAAGCAGTAGCTAAAATCATTTTTAAGCCAGAATCAGAGCTGAAATTGCCCAGTAGGAGACCAAAAGGTAAAGAAAAGAACTCTGTTAGAATACCAACTAAAAACAAAAATAGCAAATTAAGTTCTGCACATTTGAAACATGGCTACAGAAGTTTATGGCAAGCTCTTGCACTCTAGATGGAACTGGAAACCTTATTCTTTAAGTATAATATGCTGCTGGATGTATCTGCTTGTTATATCTTCTTCTCTGCCAGTCATTCAAGTACATTTGAATAGAAAAATATTGTTCATTTCTGACAATGAAGTTAAATGGGGAAAGCCACATTCGCGTTCTTCTCATAGTCCACATAACTGCTCAGTTAAGTCTGGTTACCTAGCTTAATGCCTTTGTGCAGTTAATTTTAGGCGTGACACTTTTGTGTCATTTATTTCAGCAAAAAAAAAAATCTCTGAATTTTCAAGCAGAAATATTTGGGATACCATCTGGGCTTTACATAATCAATTTTTACTGCCAAGATGTTTGTGGGATTCTGTTCGGATGTGGATGGGATTTCACATTCCATCCCTTTCACAGCACAAGAGGATCATTGTTTTTAGATACGGTGGGTCCAAGAAGAAATACAGATTGCTTGATGGCAGCTTTGTGATCTGAGGGAATACAAATAGACGCCCAACCTATCTAGTAACCACTGTTACATAGTCAGGTTCCTACAGAATCTCAGAAGTAATATTTGTAGGCGGAATCGGAGTGCAACTGTACTTATAAACCCTAATAACTTAGCTGGCAATTTCAGTTTTGCTGTCACCGTAGCTTAACTGCTAAATTGATTGTCTTCTGAAGTAAGTCTTCTGGCTGTTCACTTCTTTTCAGCATACAGCCGAGGAAAAGGTGTTTTTTGTGTTTGATGTAGTTTGGTTTTGTTGGATTTTTTGTTTGTTTTGGGAAAAAAAAATACTGGTTTCCCATATGAAAGGAATGTGCTGGCAAAGTATTTGCAGCAGGCATGGAGAACATGACTGACACACGGCTCAGGTAGAGTTAGGCAATGGGGGTGTGCGTGTACGTCTGGATCCAAATCTTCTGCTTTCCAAGAACCATGAGTAAGTCTGAAAGATGAAGTGTGTACTTGGGAAAGAGCGTACGCCCGCGTGTGTCTAAGACTAATGCAACAGCTAGGTAGTAATCCCGTGAAGTAGGTCAGAATTCCCATGAGTGTGCACAGAGGAGAAGTTCCCTCCTGGACACTCCTTGAAAACACCCTGGCCATTACACAAGTACCTTACTTCTTCTGTTTTTCCTCCAGTAGTGTGGGTAGGATTGTTCTCATGAATCTCAAACTCATAGGTAGTGCTGAAGCTGGTGGTGGAAAGCAGACAAGGTGGGTAGCTCCCAAAGGTACCTGTACCAGACCTGCTCTAAAGGGATGATGTCTAGATTAGATTTTAGAAGCACTGCTCTTTATCTTGATGGCTCAACGAGGCCATTACTTCAACCTAGATCGGAAACTTTGTGTGTGTAATTGTCTTTAATACCTAAGACCCACGTACAACCACTTTTTTTCCTCATATTCAAGCAACCTGGTCTAGTGGAAGCTGTCTGTGCACGTGGCAGGGTGGTGGAATTACATGGGCTTTGAGATCCCTCCCAACCCAAACCATTCTGGGATTTCATTCCTAATCCAGAAATAGGGTAAGTGGATTTGAGCTTGGTTACTGGTACAACCCAGTTGCTCCCAGCTCAGACAATCGACCCTGGCAATTCTTCCAGGCTTGGGATAATGCGGTTCAATGTCAAGGATACCGGAGAGCTGCATGGAGTTTGTTAACATAGTTTCTATTAGAAATAAAAACATGCAGGCTAAATTTAGGCAGCTGGACTGTGTGAAAGAAAATAGAGCGGCTGGGCAGAATTTCTAATCTTGTGTGTATAGTTTACGTTTCACTAATTGTTATCCTTGAGATATTTTACAGGACTGAAGGGGAGGAAAAACTTAAAAGCTGTGATTTGTTCAGCAATCCGGATTTTTTAAGTGGTTCAGTACATGGCAACGTAGGATTTGTTTTTGCAGCCTTGGCTATTAAGAATTAGTGCTATGTGCACCTCGAACAAGTGAAATTTTCTTTGTGCTGCTCTTCTGTAACAGAAGATTTATGTTACTTTGCGCGTTGGGGTAATCTGAGCTCCTCTGGAAAGAAAAAAAAAGTACAAATGAGTCATATGGTAATGCTCTTAAAAAATATTTGGTCCAGTTAATGTACACTTTTTTTTTCCTATTTCTGTGCTGTTGGCTCAGCTGTATCAAAGGAGTCAGTTACAGCGTGGGTCTCTAGACTTATCACTGAAATGCACGTTGGTTTTGCCATATCGGTGGGACTGTTTCCTAGAAGAGAGAACTTTCTTCTGGCTGCTTGGAAATCAAGGTGATTTTTGGGGTTGGGAGTTTTCGCCGGGAATTTTCCTTCTGCCAAGGGGAGTCAAGAGTGAAAATGTAGGGCTCGTAGGGAAAAGTGTTAAGCAAGAAATGCCTTCCACTTCCTGGAATAGGGAACTCCAGCAAGGAATTGAGCTGTTTGCATGGGCTTTCTCTGGACACCTAATATCTACGTTTCTGACGGGGGTTTTAGGGTGTATCAGGGTGGGCAGACACGTCAAGATCTCACCAAGGTGTTGTAGAAAAGGTGCTCAGTGGTCTCTGGGAATATCGGTCACGGTGATGCTACGTAAAGTCACGCATCCCAAGGTTTTTAGGACCATCTCTTTCCTCTTTGGCTCCTCAGAGATCAGAAGAGAGTTAAAACGAATTGCCCAGAAATGACGAAAGAAATTTTCCAGCGGCATCAATAGAGGACGCTATTTTTTGCCCATCAGCACCACCATCAAAATCAGAAACCTCACTAAAAATGGGTTTTGCTCCTCTGCATCACCTTTGAGTGCTCTCGATGCTCTTGCAAATAGAGTTGTCCGCTAGCTGGTAACTTCAAGATGAGTCCTAAGATCACTTGCTCTCTGCCAGCCCTTGCTGCTTGTGCGTTGTGGATACATCTCAGCATAGTTCAGAGGACTTGCCCTGATGAATCAGACAGAAATATTAACACCTGACAATTTCTCAGGACATCGTACCTGTGCTAGGCAAAATGAATCCTGGAGAGGTAATGAACATAGACTGGAGAGCAGCTTCTGTCATACACCCCCCTGGAGCAGTGTTTGTCTCCAGCAGCGGCCAAAGGTGGGTAGCTGAGGAGTGCAGGAACAGAAGAAAACTGCATGATGCTCCTTGTGCATGCCCTTCAGTCTTCAGACATGGGGAGTGCAGGGGCTTACTGAGCCGGATGTCTCCTTAAATGTTCACTTGGTTTGTCTTCTTAATTTCTTAAATACTCCCTTCAAGCCACGAGAAGTTTCAGGAATGTAATACTTGGTGATTCCATAGCCTGACTGATGTGGCAATGTAGTGAATGAAGTCCCATGTTCTTCTAACTCCCTTTAATGACTTCCTCTTCTACTGCAAGAGAGGTAAATGATTAATCTCTATTTACTCTCCCCATGGCAATCATAATTTTCTAGACCCTACCTGGCTTAAGTTGAGACCCAATTCAAAGCCTCTTGACCTGTATTATCCCCCCCACCCCTCCCCAGGGGTACCCTACTTAATGCTTAATTTCATTGACTTTTTGAATTTCATCGATGTAGTTTATTGCCAAGTCAGCAATCTGTTTGCAGGCTTTCTCCAGTTTTTCCTGCTCATTTACTGTCTTTGCTACCGTGACTAACTTAATACCATCATCAGATATCATCTAGTGAGCTCGTTCCATGTCGTTTATGAGTTCATTGAACACTGCTGGGAGCAGATCCCAGCACAGATCCCCATGGGAATCTGGGGGTGGAAAGGAGGAACCGTGATTGTACCAAGTCCTAGCAAATGCCCACTTTTGCATGCGATGCGGTTGAGTTTATACTTGTGTGTTGTTGTGGTAGGCTTGTCCAAGTGGAATCATCACTAACATTTTTGTAGGAATGCTGATTGCATTTATAAGATCTGTTACCGTTCTCCGTCAGCTGCATATTTGTAATTTCACCTTTGAAAGACGTGACAGGGAAGAGATTCACCTTTTTTGATGATGGCTTTTAGAAGTGCTCTTTGCTCACAGTGCAGCAGTTTTCATTTTCTCAAGTTCTATTCTCAAAACTGGCTTGTTCAGGACGTACTGGTGTATCACTCTGCACTAGCAGTGCGTACAAAACAGCGCTGAAGAAGGTAAATTGAGCAATTGGGTGAATCTCTACAAGTCTAAAGGTACACTGGTTTTAGGTGGGTAAGTGTGGAAAATTACATTGCATTAACAGCAGAACTAAGAGTTGTTCTTGTTTCCTAATGTGCATCATGTTTTGAAGTTCAGGGACGCCTCCCAGCAGCCCAGGCTGCCCCCAGCCCCATCCAGCCTGGCCTTGGGCACTGCCAGGGATGGGGCAGCCACAGCTCCTCTGGGCAGCCTGGGCCAGGGCCTCACCACCCTCAGAGGGAAGAATTTTTCCCTAGTATCTAACCTAAATCTCTCCTCTGTTGGTTTAAAACCAGTCCCCCTGTCCTATCACCACACCCCCTGACACACAGTCCCTCCCCAGCTCTCCTGCAGCCCCTTCAGGCCCTGGCAGCCCACTGGGAGCTCTCCCCGGAGCCTTCTCTTCTCCAGGCTGAGCACCCCCAGCTCCCTCAGCCTGGCTCCACAGCAGAGGGGCTCCAACCCCTTCAGCATCCTCGTGGCCTCCTCTGGCCTCGCTCTGACACATCCCTGCCCTTGTGCTGGGGCCCAGAGCTGAACTCAGGCTCCAGGTGGGGTCTTAAGAGATCAGAGCAGAGGGGCACAATTCCCTCCCTCGCCCTGAGGAACGTTTGCAGGCTGCTGTCATCTCTCTTCATATGGAAGTAGTTCCCTAACGTTGCTCATCACTGTTTTTCTTACCAGCGTTACCCCTTCCTAAGGTGGGGGCACCGAAGCAGTGCGCAGAGCTCGCGGTACGAGCGTGCAGCAGATGGATGCACCTCACCCTGCTGCTCTCTCCTTCGGTCTCTGTTCCCTGCCTAATGACCTCTGAATTCCTGCTTGCGTTCTCACTGCTGCTGTTATCAACCACTGTGAAAGCTGTGTTTTCATAGAGCTATCCTTAGTGACTTCAAGGTCTTTCCTAATGAGGAAAAACTAATTTAGAACCCTTTATCTTCTGCGTGCAGTTACTTTTTTTTTTTCCCAGATACTGGACCTTGCATTTATCTACTTGAACTTCATCTTCTGTTTACTCTCCCAGTCACACTGTATAATAACTAGCTGGAAAAAAAAAAAAAGACTGGGAACTTCACTTAGATTTACTTAATCTTTTCTCCTCAATAGACCTGTGATCTCACATTGAATCATCTTCAGAATAATTAATGGTTACATTAAAATGACAGTATGGATTTTTATAGGACTATGCTTTTGTGTGTCTCGGTGGAAATGGCTATGTGGTTAGCATGTTAATTAACTGTAAATAAGATGACCTTGCTTCTGTTGTGGGTTCTAAGAGTTGTTTGAAGAAGTGGTAATGAAGGGTATCTTAAAAATGTTGTGTTTACATCCCATTGACAATGTTGAGAGCTTGTGCATCCCTGAAGTCCTGCAGTTCAGCCACTTGAATCTCAAGAGATGAGATTTGTCACTGGTAGCTGTCACCTGCTTTTGTGGGACCACGATGGTCATCTCCTGCCTCGGGCTGAGAGTGGTATGGGGGACTGGGGAGCTGCTCCTTCTTGCAGGACTTATTTACATATCTTCTCTTTCTTACTGTGCTTTTGTTGGAAGGAAGAGGTATCTCTGAGCTTCGTGAGCTGTCGTGTGTATTGAGCTACTCAGGTCAGTCAAGGTGATGTAGAAGCTATCGGGAAAATGTTCTTTAGGGGATTGTGTCCCTAGTCCTGCTGGAATATCCTACTATTCCTGCTAAGAATATGCTATTGAAAATGGCCAGAGGGTGATGTTAAATGCTGAATGCTGTCCCCAGCCAGAGAAGGTGAAAGCAATTTGGCTCACCCTATGCAAACATCCCCTCGTGGGCAGGTAGGTGCTGCTGTTTGAGCTCTGCAGTGGCTCCAGCGGGGTGTTACACACCCGGAATGCCTATAAATCATTGCAGACACCTGCATGAGGTCAGTCAAATCCCATCGTGGTATGTAACGGCATTTGCAAGGCACGCTGTGTTGTGATTTGGGTGGTTCAGAATTTTGTCAATTTTTATCACTTCCTTGAAAAATAAATCTAATTGAAAAGCCCAGGGCTGCGGTCAGGTGGTGCTTTACTGAATGAAAAAAAAAAATCCATTTTTAAGCAATGCAATGAGCTGAGCTGAATCCATCCTTAAAGGTCAGGGTTAATTTGAGTGTTAGCACTTCTCTCTGCATGGTCATTGGCAGCCTAGCAGCTGAGCTGTTCTTGAGTTTTTAAGATGAGTTTGTGTCAGCCTGGAGCTATTCATACGCTACCCCAAAAAATAACCTTCTGAGTGTATCTTTCAGCGTGCTGCTTGCTGGTGATTGTTCATCCAAGTGACTGATCTGAGTGGCTGGAAATTTTGTGGTGCTTTACCTTCGGCAGGATGAGCCACACGCTGAAGCTCAGGTTTGTGTGGGTGAACGGGCAGTCCCGCGTCAAGTCTGTGCACCCAGCCTCGTCAGCAGCCTCGGGGCTGAGGTTCACGAACTTTTTTTCTGTTCCCTTTTGTTCTGTCTGCAGCTTCCTCGGCTTCGGGCTTCGCAAGAAGGCAGACAGGTCTAAAAACTATGTAGATTACATAACCTGCTGCCGGGGTTTGTTTCAGCTGCGGGGTGGCTGCTCTCAGTTTCTGGCAGGGTGAGCACGCTCCTCTGCCCACCACACCATGCCAGGGCTGGGGCTGAGAGCAGGTGTTGAGACTGACATCCTCTGATCCCTTTTTGGGGTGTGAATTTGAGGAAATGTAGGATTTTCAGGGGACCCGAAGGATGCCAGTAGCCCTCTCCTAATTCATTCCCATCAAGTAGATGTGGATTAAACACAAACGCTCAGGAACGGTGTCAGGGCTGAGAAGATGAAGGGTGTTTTTGCATACTGCCTGCCAGGATAAGAAAAATTAACATGAAATTCTTGTGGTCTTGGAGAATACTCGCACAGGGAGTTGTCTGTTCGACAGATGAGGGCTTGAAGAGTATTTGGGTTGGATTAGTCATTTTGAAAAGAGGACTCGCATGCGATTTGTAGGAGAATGTTTAAATTTCTTTGGGATACGTTAACTTCCACTTGCTGAGGACTTCTCATTCTGATTCTCAAGGAAATGAACCGGTAGTTCTTACTCAAGCAGAGATCTCACTGAAATCAGTGGCAAGGATTTCTTGCTGTTAGGGAGGCCTGCAAAAAGTGAGGTTAACTCTACACAGTCTGAAGTGTGAGGCTGGACTGCTCAGCAGTCAGTGAATAGTCAGGGTTCTGCTCATTCAGAAATTGTTGTTTCCTTCAAATAGTCTGATTTTTACCTTCTGTAGGGTCCCAGGGTTATTTCAGTAAAGGTGTTTCTAGTATTTTCTGTTTTGGGCACTTACTCCAGGGTTACAGATTCTGCTGAGGTGTTGCTGGCAGTGATACAATCAGTGTCTTGTTTATGGTAACTTCTTTTAAGGTTTGTAATGCAAATATCTCAAATATCTCAAAAAATCTGCAAATATGCAGATGTCAGAGCTCCAGGTCCTCTGGAGTTGAGGATTTCAACTCCTGTAACCTGCTTTATCCACCTGATCCAGGCAGATAATGAGGAAGGGTCTTCACCATCAGTCTCATCTGGATGTCTGATTTTCAGAGAGCTAAAGGCAGAGTCTCTTAATTGCAGGAGTAATTTCAGATGGCAAGTAGTAGGACTTATTCCTCTTCCTCTTTTATGATCGTTGAAGCTGTGGGTTCCTTAGTTTTTCCTTGGTGTTCTGCCATGAAAAAGCAGTCTGTAGATAATTGTGCAAAGGAAACATGGTGCTTGATTTGGAGTGGTATTTGTGTTGGGTAGAAGAGGATCAGCATCCTAAAGACTTGGGCCTAACTCACTTTAACAACAAAAAAAAAGAGTTTGGTTTTGTATATAAGTGATTTTTTAATGATACTGCTTCTCTCAATTAAATCTCTTCCAACTTAAATAATGAGATAAACTGCCATATGCTAGTGTAATGCCAGCACACAAATCGTGATAAAATATAAATTAACAGAACTGCAATTTGGGGCTTTAATGCCATCAGAGGGATCCATGTGGGAGCCCTGTTCATTCTGCACAAGACGTGGAGTTGGTTGCACCACCTGCCTCTGTTCTGGAGGCTTTGGGATGGAGGGACTGGGAAGGACAGAAGAGAAACTTTGGCAATTCTGGTGCCTGGGGAAGTCCTGGTGAATGAACCTCTTCTTCCAGGAAACACTGCACCGAGGTTTAAGAGCTGGCACGTGAGCTCTGCAGCCTGCTGTGGATGCTGTCTTGGATTTTGAGGCAGAACCAGCCCTTCTGTGGCCATTTGTGCCAGGCTGCAGTTAGCAGTCTGTGGAAACTGGCTGTGTCTGTACCAGGGAGTTAAACGGGGCTTAGTGGGATTGCACAGCGTCCTGTGGTCATCCCCACTTGGAAGTCCTTCGGGGGGCTTTGTCCAGCTCTTTCCCAGGCAATGCAGGGGGTGGTTCTGGTGTGGAGTTTGGCTGCTGCCCTGTGCTGCTGCCAAAGGCAGCTCAGCTGTGTGAACGTGGGTTACACAGCATCTCTGCTGGTCTTTGGGGCCAGAAAAGGGACTTTTTTAAATACTGATACAGGAATAGGCACAGGTGTCTTGGTACTCAGTAAGCAAAGGGTCCAAGGCCCAAGCAGCTCTGGAAATTTGGATACAGAGCTTATCTGGGCAGCTTGCAGAGTTGTAAGCACAGGTTAAGTTCTTTACTTCCGATTTTTATTTACTATGATCTTGTTCGACCCAAATATTTAACTGATCTATGTGACTTGGACTTCTTAATGTTCATCTTTGGAAGTCCACATGTATTTGGACAGAGGCTGCAGACCACATAAACACGTCTATTAATGGTGAGCCCATAGCTCAGATGCCTCCCTGTTCTGTTTTGCATAGGCATCAGTGAAGGAGTGGTAAGTGTCCAGCTGCTTGTGTCTAGGCAGTTGTTTGGGGTCGGTCGTGATGAAGGTAAAGTTTAGTTTAATGCATGTGCTTCACTAAAACCACAGGTATTTATTTTAGTGCTAACATCAGATACTTGTAATCTTGAAAAGGCTGGAAAAGTGTGATGCAAAACAGTAACTTTTTTCTTTCCTTTTGGTAAAGAATACCTGAGAGGAGTGCGTGGAAGCTGTCAGCAGCATTCCCGAACAAGTATTCAGGCACAATTAGGCCACTAGTATTTTGGTGATTGATTAAAATGAATGAGACATTATAAATAACATTTTGAATCCTTTCTGTGTGCCTTCTGTTTATTTTACTTATTTTTTAGGGGGAGGGAGAAGATGTCAGATAATTTTTGGTCATTTCTGCGCTTCCTTGGAGACTGGAAAATGTTTCACTACAGGCATTTGAGATTCTTACGTAATCTGGTAGTTCTGATAACAAGAATTGTAAGAAAAATGCTGAGCAATTCACATCTTGTCAACAAATTACAAGATTGAGAAAGATTGTGCTAAATACTCCCGCAATAATTTCACCAGAAATACGAGTATTCTGGGCTCCTGGAAAGCATATGTTTCTCTAGGAATCAGGGTTGTATCCTAAAGGAGTTAAACTCTCATCTCACGGAATAAAAGAGGTACTGACAGTTATTCTGTAAAAAGAACGCATTTGGGTTTTGTGGAGTATTAAAATGGAGTAAAATGGAACTGTAAGAAGGCAAAGAGCTCCAAGTTCAAGGTCTGTGGTTCAATGGGACCAGCCAGGAAGGGACTTGATCCCATGTGAAGCACAGTGAGGCTTATTTTACCTGCTCTGGTGCTTCACAACACTTACTGTATTCAACAGAGAGGGTTTTGTTATTTTTTTCCAGTATAAAATGAAAATACTGACCAATTACTGCTATCTCCTTTTACGTTGCACTTCCAGAAACGAAAATGTAAATGTCCTTATTTTTAGGATGGTTTGAAATTGCCATATTCCGATACCTTCTCCAGAATACAGATAGCCTGAAACAGGAATCCAGAAATTGAGGATGACTCAGAATTAAAAATGAGTCAGTTTGTGCTTTATTCTGTTAAATTTCTTTGAACTACGGAATTAGAAGCAGATGAAATGGTTACCTTAGGGTGCCTTGTCCAGAATTGTATAAATTCCCTTGCTGCACATGACAGGGGAGCAGGGCAGCTTCAGAGGTCCCTGTAGCACGTGCAGGAGAGTGACAGAGGGGATAAAACAGGAGCAATCTGTGCTCCCGAGCTGCCTGAACATCACACAAGGCATTACTGCGTGCACACCTTGCAGAGCAGATTTTGCAGATGTGGGGTCTGCCGTGAAATCAGGTACAGCAAGAAATATTTAACCTCGAGTACCTACAAGCAACAACTTTGTTTAGTTCCTGAAGAACTTGTGAATTGTCAGTGAATGCCATTAGGCGGCTCACGGTGCAGCATTCAGAACAAAATATTGCAGCATGGAGCAAGGGCGCAGTGTCAGCAGCTGCTTGTTCTTCATTTTAATCCCGTTGTTTCTTAACTACAGAGTTCAAAATCTTCACCTATTACTGTTCTCATTCAATAGCAAGAAACAACCTTCCTTTCTTACAGTATTTCCTCCATTCTTGCTAATCTGTCATTTCTTTTGTCCCTCTCACAGCGTGTTCCTTGTCTGGTGTCACAGATGAGCTCTGTGTCCGCTGGCACAACCAGCCGTGTAGGTTGAATATGTCCCTTAAAAGTCTCTGTGTTTTTACTGCATTATTAGGACGTGAGGAACAGTCTCAGTCATGTCACAGAAGGTTTAGATTGGGCGTGAAGGATTCCTTCATGGAGAGGGAGCTCAAGCACTGCAACAGGTATTCAGGAGCTGCAGGGATGTGGCACCAAGGGGCATGGTCTAGGGATGGGTTGGGGTGGTGGTTGGACTTCATGAACTCAAACGTCTTTTCTGGCCTGGATGATGCCCTGATTATTGAGCTGTGTCTGTTCTGCCAAGTCCTGTCACTGCGTTAGCCAAAAATTGAGTTTCTGGACAGACAGAAGGGTGGTGATAAAGTGTTTGGGTGATGGGGGGCTGAGAATAGGGACTTGGGTGGTAAAAGCAGTAAGCATGTCGTCCTGTTCTTCTCTGGTAATTGTTTTGGCTAAAGTAATGTTCTCCTGACATGCAACTCCTCATCATTTTCTAATAAAGCACAGTTTAAGTCACCATTTGTTTCTCCCCTAAATGGTATTTTCTTTCTTTCCCATCTGAACTTCAGCTTCTGTGTTACTTTTTGAAGTAACAAGGAGAAAGCAAAGTAGTGGATCAAATGTTTTCCACGCCAGTGTTTCTGCAGATTGGTTTATTCAGGAGAGTCATCTTCCAAGTGCTGCTTTCTTCAACTCAAAAGGGAGCAGTTCATCTTCACGCAGTGTGCTGCAGTAAGCATTGAAGAGCAATACAGTTACAAATTAAAATCAACTTCAAAGCTAATTTTTTGATTTCATATCTAGCTCTTAATGAAGTTTTAGTTTCATGTCTTTACACCAAGCCTGTAATCTGGTCTGACCTCATCTGACTGAAGATGAGATTTTTTTTCCACAGAAGTGGGTCTTAGAGTGAGTTCCTTTAGAAAGTTGTCTAGTCTGAACTCACCAAGTAGTGGTAAATCTTGCACCTCTTTTTTTAAGGTTAAATCTTTAATAATGCTATAGCAAAATAAAACAAGAAGTTATTTCAAAATGGAGCTCTTTTGGCTTCCAGCCTTCGTATCTTGCTGTGCGTTTCTCCGCAAGTCTTGCAGGGTGGGTTGCTGTTTGTCATAGTCACAAAGTATCGCTAGAAGTTGGGTCACATCCTCATCTTCTCCGTAATAAACTGTCTTTGCTCCTTTGACCCAGCATCGTGAAGCCTGTATCACAGTGTGACTGTTTTCTGAGCTCTCCCTTTGAACGCTTGCCAGTCCTTTGGCATCTTTGCAGGGTGGGTATCGGAACTGGACATGAAGTTCTAGCTGAGAATTCAGCTTGGTTTGTTTCGTAAACACTGAAGGATGGTGTCATCAGCCAAACCATTAATACGCCCTTGCCCTGCACTGGCAGTCCACATGGAGATGATTCACTTCAGAGTGAAGCCTCTTCAGAGCCCTTTCTGGGTAGAAAGCATCCCAAGTCCCAGAGGAGTAGCCTGTGTTCCTTCTGGAAGCACGGACAGCTTTGATTTGTTAGGATTAAAATCATTTGTTGTCTTCAGCCACCGCTAGGTCATCGTGTGGAGCATTACTATTTCCTCTGCCAGTACTTCTGTCATCTTAAAAGTTGTTTTTTTATTATTATTATCTAACTTACAAAATTGCCAGGGCCCAGTTCGATGCCAGTTACTGCTCGTGTCACACAGGCAGTAACACGAAAGCCTGCCATCCACTTGCTTTGCATAAGACAGCAGTTTACCAGCTCTGGAAAAGATGAGGGGACTTTGGTATCCCAGGTGATTCTTCTGGCGGACAGAATGAGTCATCTGCATGTGGACTTCAACATGTGGGTGAGTGAATCATCAGGTGTCGAACAGATGAAGCTTTTCAATGGGACATGCACAAGATCGTGTTTTCTCACAGAGACAACTTGTACCTGCCTGAAGAAAGGAGTAGGGAGGCTGGAATAGAGTGACATCGAGTGCCTTCGAACATGTTACCTGGGGAGCTTATCCGTAAGCCAGCCCAGTGTTGCTTTTCACAATCCTTTGTATGTGTGGGGGATAGTGACCTTTAAAGTACTGGTAAGAGCAGCAGCTTTGGGAAAAACTAAAATAATTGACCAGTGGTTGCACAAGAAACTGAGCACAAGCTTGTCCTTCTCACGTGCTTGTCTCACAGAACAGCCTGTAGGGAGGCTATGTAAATTGGGGCAGCACGTGATGACGACCCAGCACGTACGTAGAGCCTGGGGCTGGATAAAACCCGACTGCATGTGTTCATCCGGGTTTGACACAGGGCTGTGGCCAGCGCCCGCTTGGGCAGTAACCGCAGACTAAACTGCAGGATTGTCTCAGCTTTGCTTTCTTTTTTTTTCGGTAGCACATGGCTGAGTTCCATCATCCACAATCGTGCTGAGTTTTGGGTTTGACTGAGTTCTGAAAACTAGACAGCAAAACCATCTTGCTGTTATGACAGATTGGGGATAAGAAATGAAGCACGATGTTTAGGTGTGAACATGCTAGGTAAGTCGGGTTCAGAGCTTCAGCCGAAACCTGACGTGGGTTTACATGAAAAAACTAACAATCATTTCATGGAACTTCAGCTAAGCTTTAGTTTTGTAATAGTGCTGTGAGCTCAGGGAATTTTCTTACAGGTTTCATTATAAAGCATTTCTCAGTGGGCTTTTTAAAAGGGTTTTCAGGAGGTACCAGTAATTGCAGCCTTACATGGACAGAAGAATTCTCTGAGCAGTGAATTTTTATTTTTATTTTTTATCTCAGTGAGGGCTGCAGGCTGAAAATACGTAGATTTTAGTCACCAAAGCAAACTTAAAGTGAGGTAAATTCATTCATCGCAATTAAAGGTGCAGATGCTTTTAGGATCTGACCAAATAGCTCTAAGTAAAAGCATGTTCTTCATTCCTACTTCTGAATATGGATTTTGTAGAGTGGAAGGGTTGAGCACCAGAAGTGCAATAATAATAAAAAACCCAACACCACCCCCACTCTTCACACCCACCCCTTCCCAGCTGTCTAGCTCAGTAACTTTCACACCATGGTTGCAAGGCCAGAACGATTACAAATTAGGGTTAGCACAAAATCTAGCAATCTGAACGTTTCTACATCATTTTACTGGAACGTAGAGGCTAGAATTTCTCAAAGAACAAATCCGACAAAATGCACGAGGGCAGGGAGGTCACACTTGTTTAAAAAAAAAAAAAAAAAAATTCACTGCAACAGAAAATGGGATTTCTTAGCCTTGCTTTTCAGGCAATCCGAATCATACATGGCACTTCTGTATCCTGGGATTATTCTCATTACCGAATTTCCTTCTAGGAGGAGGTGGCAGGACATTCAAACAGTTCCATATACAATACCAAGACCCAAAACTTCTGGCTATGGGGCAGTTCTTGGCTGTTTTTTTTTTTTTTTTTTTTTAAGTGTCCTTAGGCAAGTCCCCAGGTGCCCATAACAAATTCATGGGAGCAGCAGAGTATGTTAAACCTTCCTAAATCTTACCCTGTGCAGAGGCTCTCCGAGGGCTTATTTTCAATTGTGGTGGAAGGAGCATGCTTGGTCTTCACTCTGATTTTTAACTTCGACATAGATCCCTCTAATTTAGTTACCCCAGGGCTAGACCATACTGCTTTTTAGGATTGTAGAGCAGCCATTAATGGAAATTGGTTGAGAGTGGGAGTGCATGCATGTAGAAAGTGTGTATAAAAAGATAAAGATGAGCCTCTTGCTTGTGATGTGCTTAGATCAAAGCCAACAACATGTCCTATACCTTCGAGTAAATTAGGTAGAGAGCTGCTGTACTCTGAATAACAGCTGCCACCGCAGCCTTCAAGGCAGGAAAGCTTTTGTGGTCCTCAGTAATGTGCAGCTGATTCTTACAAGCGTGTGAGTTCTCTTCTGCATACAGTGATGTACAACTCCAGGTATGGATCAGGGGCTTTGCCTTGATTATGACGTGAGATCAGTGGTTTTCAGGTATCCTTACAGGAAATTATGGTATCAGCAGTAATTGGGGATAAAAGGTACACTCCCTAGTGCTTGAACCCAATGAACCCTCTGGCCATTGTTGCCTGTGCTTATATTTACAACGGCAAATTTGCAATAATGCAAAAAAACAACCTGTTGTTCTTCATGGCAGCGTTAAGAGGTAGTGTATCAGAGAATAAGTATTTTAATTGCTGCAAAAGAATCTGTATGGAAATCGGGTACATACCAGTCACAGCCTCCCTGCCTGCTACCCTGCTCTTAAAGGAGGCGTGATAGCTGTGAAGGCATCCTTAGGATCTGGGTGAAGTATTCATACTGCACTTGTCTGTGCCAGAACACCTCAGTGTATATTAAGAGAAGTCAGAGTTCACCCCCCAGGGAGATGTCATAGTTTCCCCAAGAAATCCAGCGTCAGAAACCCAAACCAATGTACAGACACAAATCAGGTGATTGCCAGCCTAGGTCTAACAAAATCGACTTTAAGTGAAAATGTGGTGCCATAACTTCATGTGCTTTTTTTTTTTCTCCTTTTGATGCATGGTGTGCGTTCAGGACTGTAGGACAGGGAAACTTGTATTCTGCCCAGCACTTCTACTCGGTTCTTTTTCCTGCTCTTGCTGTGCTCCGTGTGGGAGCTATCACTGTTGAGAACACACTGCGCTCCTGCTAGAAAAAAGACTAAAATTCATCTTTTAATTTATTTGTCCTCTCGTTTGGAGAGAGCAACTAATGTGATTTCGCATAATAAAACCAGCCATGTGAGAATCCACAGAGGTGATTTTCTAAATTTAAGGTTTCCCTTGAATTTTTTATCACAAATAGATTGGATTACTATAGGCTGTGTCAGTGTGAGTCACTTGTAAGTGCCTGCTAATCCAATAAACCTGAGTGGTTTCTTATGGAAATACTATTTTCTGATTTCTATTTATACTGTGGACCTGGCCTTGCTGAATCCCCACTGACTTCACTGGAAACATCTACGTGGAAAAAACTCGTCTAATTTCATATGGTAATGGACATCACCATGAATCAGTAAAACGAAAAATAGCCTCGAGTAATTAGTAAATGTTTTAAAACGAGTTATTTCCCTCAGTGTTGTTCTGTATTTTGTAGTGTTTTAGGCTGAGAGTAAAAACAATCTGCAGAGCTTTTTTTTAATTTAGTTTGTATGGAAGGTGGAACAGTGTTAATAGGTTTTCGCCCTGTCCTACAAATTCCAGTGGTTTTGCTCCTCTTGTTGCCACTGCCCTACTTTGTGCTGGTGCAGTGCCCTTGGATCACTGTGTGCCGTGCTGTCCTACCACTCTCAGCCCTGCTGAAAACTGCCTAAAAAAATGGAATAAAAAAGCAGCCGCTTTGAAATCATGACTTCAGCCTTTTTCCTCTGTTTAGCTTGAGCAGCAGCTGGTATTACGAGACAGCAGAATGCAAATACTTGGCTATTTTTCGGAATTTGTCTGAAATTAAATTTAAAAAAAAAGTGAGGAAGGCAGTTTTTCCAACATGAGATAGGTTTTACTTCCCTTCCAGAGCAGCAGGAGGGTCTCACAGTCTTAAAATCTAGCCTCTAACCCTGCCCATTGCACAATACCGGGATCTGTGTTTGCAAAATGGATCTCTCCAGCGCTTAGAGGGGGGAAAAAATAAACGTACTGGAAATAGTTTGACAAAATTCAGCATTTGGGACATATGCAGCGCTGCTGATAACCTTAAGGCACCACAATCTTCATAATGTTAAATTTACATGCACGTACCGAGTGCTCAAATACCATCCTCCTCGGGCTCTACTGGCGCGTTGTTGTGCGTGGTGTGAGGGCTGGGACGCTCAGCTCCCCTCAGTTTTTGACGTGTTGAGACAGAATTTGTAAATGTTGGCTGCCTACTTGATCACACGTATTTGTGATGATTATTGAGCCTCTGAAATAAACGCTGCCTGGGGAGTCGGATCGGTAGCTGGGGAGATGAGAAGCTCTAATCTTGATTTTGCACAACAAATTCTGCTAGTAAATGAATAAATTCTGCTAGTAAGTGTTGCATGGCATTTGGGGAGGCAGTTCAATACTGAGATTTTAGATCTGTTAGTGGTGGTGGTTTATTAGCAATAGCTCCAGATCCTGAATTAGATCCTTAATTAAGATTTCAGCTAATTTTGTCACTAAGCATCCAGTCTCTCGAGCAGATACTCAACAGAGTAAGGGAATGCGCAGAGGCCTGGGAGAAGAGTGAAAATAAAGCAGAGAGTTCTGTCTTCGTGTGTTGAACACAGTTGAATAATATAAAAGCATATCTGATGAGGTAAATATAAAATCTAAAGTACAAAAAGACTGATAGCTCATGTTAGTGGAAGCCTCATTCTTGCCACAGAGTGATAATAGATAGTAGATAGTGCACTAAATAAGCTGGTGAGCATAATTCTATTATATCGCAGGTCTTTTGAAGGATCTGAAACCCCTTTTGGAGTCACCAAGGGAACAATTTTGGTAATTAACAGATTTCAGGTTAAAGAATAAAGCTGCGATATCTCTGCGAGCAGTACGAGCTGTGGCAATCTTCTTGAAAACAGTACGCACGGGCAGGCTGGCAGCGAGGTTCAAAGGCAAAACTTACTCAACACACGGACAGCTGAAAACGTAAGAATGCCTAAATCAATATGTTCATTGCAGGGGCTTGAGCCAGCTTGGGTTAGGTGGACCTGGCTTATTGCTGCATCTGACAGCAGCGTTGCATCAGCTGGGCTGAGGGCAAGATCGCTGCCCAGGCAGATTTGTCTCGACCTGAAACAAATGTGCTCTTCCCTCCACTCAGCTTATTTCTAAAACCAGCCTTTGTTTAATATGAGAGTTAAAAATAAGCTTTCTTTTTTTAGAAACATGCCCTGTGGCTGGTCTGTGGACCAGAGGGCTGCTTCTAACCCTGCTGTTTTGTTAGGTAGCTGCTGCTCTGCGTAGGGCTTTCTTTTGGGAACGGGACACCATCAGTGCCCTTAAAGTTGTTCTCTTGTCTGTGGACAACAATGCAGGAACACATTGCCAAGAACTGGGTTTGAAAGTTGTCCTGTTCCCTTCCGAAGGCATACGCTAACCATAAAGCCTGAAAATTGAAATTATTAATTGTTTTTTTTTGGTGTTTTATGACTTGTTGCGCTCCTGTGGAGGTGGTCAGCTGCAGGAGAGGGGAAGAGGACTCTCAACCCGAATTTTCCACGATGTGGTGATGAGGCACTGTCCCAGGATGCCAGGTCAATGCCATCAGTCTGTCTGAAGCCTTAAGCCCAGGTTTCCTGCTTCTGCCATGACCGCAGCTCTTGGGATGTTGCACATCAGGCAACTCATCTTCCTGTTTGTGGAGAGCCAGACTCCCAAGAACAGGCTTTTTGAATTATTTTCCTGCATTCTTAAAAATAGGGCAACTGTACCAGCTTGATCAGAGGCACTTGAATTGATTCTGATGAAGTTGGGTTGTCAACGTTTCCCTTCTTAGGTCTTCAGACACCCCTGGCCCTCTGCGCCCGTGCAGGGACTCTGACTGTGATTTCATGCTGTTGATGGAGCATTTGGGAACGTGACTTACCTTGAGAGTGGAGCTGGGTCCTTAATTCCATTTGTCTGGGTGAGTTGCACAGAAGGAGGAAGCTGATGGTAGGTGAGGGAACGGCTTGTGCATCAAGGGAAGGAGGAAATCCTCTTTTTTTCTTCTGTCCAGGGTTCCACTTGCTGTACGTTTGGGCTGTTCCCCACCCACCAGAGGGGTTGGAGCCCTCTCACAGAGCATGCAGTGTTGTTTTTTTCCTGAAAACAGAGCATGCTCTCTGATTTCTCACTCTCCTTCCATGGAAAAAAAGCAGTGCTGTGAGATCAGCAATTACCTTTCCCCAGCACTGTATGTTCTCTAAACGCAGGGTTCAGCTAGGAGGTCACTTCAACAACAACTAGAAACGATGGCTGTTTCCAAAGGCTTCATGCAAACCTGCTCTTCTGTAAGCACTCCGTACTCGAGCAGAATGCTAGATTTTCTTCCAAGTGCAAGAAATCCATTTTATGTGCTGCTTTCTGAGCAAGATTTGTTGCTGGCTGTTTATCAAACAGCAAGAGTGCTGCGGAGAGAGGGAAAAAAACACAGTGGCAGAAGATGTTTGAGTAGCTGAGTACCGCTTCTCCCCCAGGAGAATTGCTTTCAGGACACAAGGTTGTTGATGGAGTTCCCAAGTGAGTACGTGTTTCCTTTCCCCCTCCTTCGTTCCTCATTAATCAGTAAGGTGGGAAGGCCTCTCTTTGTACTCGAGGCATTTTCATGGAGTTGTGGCAATTCTTCGTAAGTTATAAATAAATAAATAAATAAATAAATAAATCCCGCAGCAGTAACCCAAACACAACGGTTTGTGCTCCAAACTGCAAGCTCATCTCACGCTGTTGAGATGCGAATTGAAATTGTGGGCACAGAATTCTTCCTCTGTTTAGAATACATTTTTTTTGTATCTGCTAATGACATATTGTCATGCAAATGAAGTTGAAATAAATTAAAGGAAATAGTTTTCCTCTAAAGTATACTCAGCTGTAGGACTCCATAATGGAGATCTATTTTCAATTAGAGTTTGGAATTTGGAATAAGAAGCCACTGAACTAAACATAGTTGCCAATTTTGAAGGGACATAGCTAGCATAAAATCACACCCATCTCCAAAATATGTTGATCTATTTAAAATCTGGAGGAGTATCATGAAATCTGTGGTTTTACTTTGTATATTTGATTGTGCTTGGAATTTAGAATTATTTTTTCTGGATTTTTTTCCCCCCTCACAACAGCATTTTGAGAACAGAAATGCCATTTTTTTAAAACCACAAATATTGGCTGTGCATTTCAGAGGCAAGCAAAAATAGTGGCCAGGGTCATTAGTGAAAAACACACTCCATAAAGCTCTATTGTTGCTTTGCTAAATTTAATAGTGTGAGGTTTAATGATGTCCCTTCTAAAGGAGTTAGACGATTGCATACCTCCTAATGATGCATGTATGCATTTCACATTGAGATTTTAGAACCTCAGCTGATGAAGGCAGGATTGGGAAAACATTTTTTTCCATGCACAGTTGCTTGATGAATCGATGAGATTCTCTGTTTTCTTCTGAATGCGTCGTTGGTTTTATTTTTTGCTGATGCTGAAGGTTGGGTACCTTGTGCTGAGATCAACATGCAGCCGCTGTTGTGAACCACTGATAGTTTTATTTTTAAATATGTTTGTCCATCTAATTTTACTGCATGTTTATAAAGACTGTACTTTCTTTATTGATTTCAGAGGGAGCAGTATGACAGTGTGAAAACTAAGACGTTAGGGTGACCGAGGCAATTGCTGCACCTTCTCCAGGTCCCACGGCTTTGTAACGTGTAGGTGAGGGAAGTGAAGCAGCCAGAAAGATCTGTGGCATTTTTGCGTCCCTTCATCATCCTCACCCGGCTGCAAACTTTAGAACAGAGCCAGGGCTCTTCCTGGCATCCTCCTCTTTCCATCTCTCTCTTCTTGGTGCTTGTGCATCACCATTTGCAGCAGACTGAGCACCGTGCTGACCTTGAGTGCTGAGACGTCTTTGTATTGCATTTTCCAGTCCATCCCTTGCTGTTTAGTTACTCATTGTCTGGAACTTACCAGTTTGTACGGAGCTTTGAATAGCTCTTCCAGGTCACTACTTGGCATGGTAAAGGGAATGAGGAATTTTTTTGCTGGTTCTGCTAAAGTTTTACTAATTAATGGTGTGGCTAAAGAGAGAATGCAGCATTAGAGCATTCTTTTTAAGGACAATACTCTGAATAACTACTTCATACATTTTTCCTTTTTTTTTTTCTCCTCCCTTTTTTTGGTTGCTTGTTTTTTTAAATTTTAATCTTCATAATGCTTTACAAACATAAACGAATTCCCAGTAAGGCATGGATATACTTTGTGTTTTTACAGATGTGAATCCGAAGCGCAGAGCAGGACATAGGGGCTGACTTCAATTCAGTGCCTGTTGCAATGTGTTGGGGTGCTTGCAACATAGGGCTAGCAAGTATGACCCCAAAAAAGAGGGAAAATTGCCACTTTTCTTGTGTAGGTGTTAGAGGCAAGGTCAAGGAGTATAAAATAATGCTATATAGGTATCTTGGAGCAATTAAATCCCTTTTTACATGTTTTATCTCATTTTTTCTCTGGTTATAAGGAGCTTCTTTGGCAAAGTCAGATTTTGGCATTGTTGACTTTCTTTGGTGGCGTGCTCAAATCACGAGGCAGTCTCCGCAGTTCATCTTGATAGAGCGCTCTCGTAGCAGAAATATTCTGGCAATCCAGTTGGAGAAATAGAAATGAATGATGGAATATTTTTTTTCCATTGCTGAGTAAAAGCAAACAGTAAGCTTCAAGCATTAATAAGCAATATAATAAGAAACTTCAGTTCAAGTAAAGATTTTTTTAAAACAGAATTTGTCTTTTTTTGTGTTGCAGAAGAAGAGAAATGGTGACCGAGCTGTGCAAGTGAACCAGGACTATCCAAAAGGTAAGTCAGTCAAAGGAGACTGCTTAGTTTGATTGTTTATAAGACTAGAGGACATCTGTGCTGTAAGACGTGTATTTAATTGAGAAGATAATTAATTTTCCTCCCTTCTTTTGACTGTGAGTGTAGTGTGTGACTTTGTAGAGTTGTTTGGAGTTAGCTGGTTTGAAGCCATGTTGCTCAGGGCGAGTTGGACTCGGTAGGTCGTTTCTCTGCCTTTCTCATCACTGCTCAGGATTGTGTCCTGTAATTGTGTTGCTGCTGCTGTTAGAACCATGGTGGTCCAGTGATGTGTGGAGGAGGTCTGCAGGGAAAGGCGTTGTCTCTTCTGAGGCTGTTTCTGATGAAACTCGAGGAGTCAAAGCAACCTACAGGTACACAAGAAGGGCTAGAAAGGGTTTTCGGGTTACGAAAGCTTGGTAATATTCTCCGTAATACCAGTTGGTGCAAGGAAAGTTTTAATCTTCCTTTCAGGCTGCTGAATATTTTTGAATATATTGAAAACAATTATTTGGAGTGCTGTATGTGTTTGTGGTTTAGCACAGGAGTTTCTTCCATTTTGGTCAAGAAAGACAAACGTTTTTCAGTGGTATTTCAGATAGCAAGCCTTACAGCTCATCTTCCTGATTCACTTGCAGTAGACACCGGCAGACTTTTAAGATGTGTGCTTGTAACTGTCTTGAACAGAGCAGGTACTGTGCAATCAGAACATCTACGCTGCAGTTGTAATAACAAAACCTAATATTATTCTGAATTCGGTTTCACACAGGGCTAATAAGTGAATTCATTAAATGATTACATGAGGCTTTCTGTGTATTGTTGAGTCAACTTTAAATTATCCATAAGTCTGCAAAATGCATCTCAGTGTGCTTGAGCAAAGGATGAGTATGTTCTTAACGCACAGGTTTTGATATTATTGATGCCTCCAGTTTGTCAAACAGTCGGTATGGGTGGTGCTTTATTGATCCTTTCTCTATGGCTTCCATGAATGTAATTTTAATTAATACCTGTATCCTTGTCTTGTCTGAAGTGTTAGTAATCTTACAGACTTGCTTTTTATAGACACTTTCTATTAAAAAAAAAAAAGATATTAAAAGTGGTAGAACATGTGTCAGGCATATGCAATTCCTTCAGCATCATGTTTTCCACACTGATTTAATAGCTATTGAATCTCTTCAAATATTCTTGTTTCCAAGACCTGTTTTACAGTAATAAATCTTCTTGGCTGTAAAATTCTTGAAATGATTCAGGAGGACAATTGTTTCCTTAGCACATTCCTGAAGAGATCATAGTTAAAAATGGAAAGGTCCTTAACCAGGTCACTTTTTTCCTTCCAGTGCATGTAGTCAGTGCTGAAAATTACAGTTAATTAAATCACCAGTGTTTGTCCTGGTGAACCACAACTTGGCACTGATGCGCCTTACTGTAAATTCTTAAGAGAAATCAGGGTAGCAAGTTTTGTATTGGAGTGCCACACTGAACTGCACTGAGAAATGCCCGGCCAGAAAAAGCTGTGGCATGGCTTGAGACAACTCTTTGTTTAAAAAAATATATATAAAAATCTGTCTTAAAATTGATATTGAAACTATTAATGAACTTGCTGGAGACTTACTTAATTTCCCTGAATGTTTGCACATGAAGCTAGTAGATGGGCTGGGGTGCACAGGCTTTTTGACACAGAGGGTAAGAAAAAGCCTGCTCAGGGTAGTTTTTAACATCTTCCTTCCCTACAGTGAGTGCCAGTTTTAGTTCTGGGGGTTCTCAAGTTGTATGGAAACTGCATCAACGAGTACATGATCTGTTGTGTTTCCAGGTTGTATTTCTTTGGGTTTGCTACCAGAGTACATTTGGAAATAGCAAGCCCTTACGTAGGAGAAATCCCAAATGAATTCTGCAGTCCATGATGTAGGTTGCATGCCTGACAAGTTATTAAATTACAAGGGTGATGAAGTTGTGTGACCTGGTCTGTTGGGTCCCAGAGGGTGAACGAATGTTGTATAATCTGTGCGGCTGTCTGACAGCTGGAGAAGGCTGCGAACATCAACCATGAGTTCCTGGGAGCAGAAGGGAGTTCAGCCAGCATCCCCTAATGAGCTCCACGAATTGCCTTTGCCAAGGGAAGCCGTTCGGTAGCTCGTGGGGAACACGACGTGTGCCAAGGCAGGGGAGACGTGAGTGTGCCAGAAGCACACAGCTGGAGGAGGATCTTCCTGGGTGAAAACACAGGTTATGCTGCGAAATTCCTTTGTCAACCGTGGTCTTAAAATCTGTGGCTTTCTGAAACACTGTTTGTTTGTTTTTTTCTGTTTGGTTAGCTGGATGGCAGGTGTTGGGATCGTCCTCCAGGTTGTTGAGCTTTGAGGAAAGCAGTAAGTCCTAAGGTTTGTTCCTCCTTGGGCATTTCCTTCAATTACTCAGGCTTTGGCACCTGAGATACTTGATCCTCTTTAAGTACCTTGGGGTAGGAAATAAGACTTTGCAGCTCCCCCAGGCTTTTTAGCAGATTTGTGTATGAAATCTCCTCTTACCATTGTTCTGGAAAAAGGAGTCTGGTATCCACGCCATCCTCACCTGCCAGGCAGAGGGATTTCCATATAAACAGAGCATTTTAACCAGGTGCTTTTACTGCGAGATTTTCAACCTTGTTCTTCATAATAGCACCCATGAGTATTGCAAGAAACTTCCCTGCTAGTCACTATAGAGAAAACCTCTGTGCTTAAGAGGTGGGCTTGGGGATTACGTCTGCACTGTAGGATCTCAACAAAAATGCTTTGTCTCATTCCTGTTAATGTCTCCTGGAAGAAAAGGGGATGCTAGGAAGCGTTTTACACGTGGGTGTGTATGCACAGACACTTGTACAGCTGGGGGGGAGCTGCCATAGTCCTGTTGGAACTATTGGTTGGTTGTGTAAAGATCTGGGGTGGTCTAACAAATGGATGAGGTGATGGGATGGTTTTTACTGGCAGTTCAGGTCCTGCTAACTTTGTGCCTTTGTGGAAGCCACCGAGTCGTGTTCCTCATTCTGACTTGTGAAGTGAGAGGACTGTACCTGCTTCAGAGTTCAGGCATCAAGGTACATCTTAGTATTTTGACTTTTCAGACCCAAAAGCCTAATATCTGACCTCAGGAGAAAGCCTACTCCTTGCACACCTGCGAGCAAGCAAGTTTCTTAGGCTGCTCAGTCTGGTAGCTTTGGCAGGGATTGACAAGGACTTTTTGCAGAGAAGAGAGAAGTGCAGCCAGCAACCGTCCAGAAAACCATTTTCCTCTTTGGCTACCTCTTCTGAGGAGGTCCACTAGTGCATGTGGCGTTAAAAGAGACAAAAACCACAAAGAGGTCAGTGCTTGGATGTGTGCGAAGTAGCCATTAACGCAGGCAGCGAGTACTCAAAAAGAAACTCTTCATTTGACAGTGCAGTCTTCTAGATGACTTATAAACATAAAAACACACCATATTTTTAAAAGAGCACTCTTAATTTCTGTCAGATGTGAAAGTACCTGCAAGTTTGATGTGTGTGCGCCTGCTAGGAGCTACCAGATTGGTGTTTTATGAGTTGCCTGGGGTACGGTGGCTTCATACACAAAATCCTGGCACCACCACGAACACTGGGAGACGTGTATCAGCTTTGCTGTGTGCTTTGGGATCTGTGGTGCTCAGAGCATGTCACAGTTTAGGATTCCCTTTGTGCAGCTGTGTTCTGGGCTATATGAGGGCTCAGGGAGCAGGCCTCTGAGCTTCTTTTGCCCCTTTTTCCATAGTGATGCAGCTGTTACAAGAAAGCTTTGTGGAAACTAACACCCCTCCAAAAAAAGGGGGGAAAAAAGAAAAAAATAAATATGTATCATCCCAGAACGTATGCATCTGTGTTATTAAGATCTGACTGGTACATTCCCAAGTTAAGTGGTACACGGCCCGTGTTCCTGCTCTTCTCACCTCTGTGTGTTGATCAGAGCCTCCCTGGTAGTCCCAAACCTGTGGTTTTCTGAAGACTTTGCGTGTTTAAAATTGGAAGACACCCAGCAGCAAAACCTTCTCCCCTTTTTTTTCTCCTTTAAGTGACTCACTCTATCGAAAGGATAAAAAGCACTTGGTTTCAGAACCATGTTTAAGATCTAGAGTTTATACAGAAATTTCTTTTTTCTCTGCTTGGCAAGCTAAAATTGTATAGGGCTGGAGCAGTTGGGTGACCAACTTGCAGTGGTGCTTCCCCTGATGCCTCCCTCAACTCTCAGGCAAATCCATGCACACACACAGGGAGTAACGAGGAGCTTAGCATCCTAAATAACTCTCGTTTCTCGTTTTGTAACCTGGGGGGTGTCTTGATGCTGGAGAAAGTGAGCAACAGGCAGAGGACAGGGCACTGATCTTGTTAAACACTTTTCTCTAGAGATGCAGGGTGAAAATACATCTTGGTTATACAAATATTTTTGCATTGCTAATGCTTTTTTCTTAGCATGAAACCCAGAGATTAACAAATCATTTTTTGACTTGATTTAGATTTTTATTTTCCCCTAAGTGAGGCTAGTTTCTATAGCTCAGGGGTGGGAACCTGTGTGTCCTACAGGCTATATATGACTCACAACTGTTTCGTACAGCCTACTATCACTTTACTTTTTCACGTTATATAGATCAGTACTGACATGGTTGCTAACACATGGCTGCGGCCTGCCAAATACGTTTCAAAGCCTTGGCCCTTAGCTAGAAACAGATTTCCCTGAAGTTGCTAAAAATTGTTGTGTCACAACCTGTTTTCACTTGCAGGCACCAAGTGTCGGTGAGTCCCGCTTGCTTCCCAGGCAGCCGGGGATGGAGAGACTGACATCGTGACATCCAGGCTGGGGGGGATGCAGGCTGTGATGCCTGATGGGTTGGAGCTCTCCAAGCACTGATTCAGCATCCTGGAGCTTTGCATACCATATTTCTGTCGCCCAGTGTCGTTTGCTGTGGGCTTTTTCTTCAAAACACCAAATTCTCCCAGGTATGGGAAGCAATGGATGTGCGTTCCTCTTTAGTTTTCAGCATCCTTTGGCCAATCCAGGAGGGTTGGCCTAACAGGCTGGAAAATTACAGCCAGCTCCATCAGCCTTCCAGGAGGAGAGCTGCTGGTCCTCAGAGGAGGGCGATGGCTGCGTCAGGCTGATGGGCTGCTGGCTTTCTTCTGTGCCCGCAGCATCTTCCAGCCCTTCTGCACGGGGCAATCCCAGCAGAGGCTGAGCTCAGCTGAGGCAGGTTGTGCCCTTGGCACTGAATCAGCCTTCAGCAAGAGGACAAGGGGGTGCAGAGGATGCAGTGAGGAGAGGGAGAGGAAGCTCACGTCTCGTTGGATGTGCCCGTCACAAGTCAGGCGTGGAGATTTTCCTCCTGTCTTCGAGGCTTAGATGTGTGTACGTGAGAGTTCAAGTACCTAGAATAAAGGTCTTAATATTGCCTGTGTCCATAGGAAAAATAATTTGCCTTTAGATTCAAATTTAGGATTTTTTAAAATGTTTTTCCCCTCTTGGTTTCAAACTAATAAAACTCATATATTGTGCGTGTATAAAGGAAGAGATAACGGGTGAGATGATGTCGTGTCAGACAAAAATTTGCAGAGATGCCACTCAAAATTAACACTTAAAACTCTAGAAAACCTTGTTGTTGTAATGCACATTAGAATTCTTAAAATACTTCACGAAGGCTGTGAGGGTAAAGCCAGGGAGCCCGGATACCTGCATTCTGGTTCTACTCCATCTACTTTGTAAGCTTGGAGAAGTTGCTTTGCAGTTCCCTGCCTTGGTTCTCCTGTCAGCAGCGTGCTTTACTTGCTCTTGATAAAGAACTTCAAAATAAAACCTTGAATTGGTGTTGTTATGGACTGCCATAAACTTAATTAAAATCCCTTTTCCTCCTCCCTCATCCCTTCCCAAGATGAGAACAAGCCGCCTGTTCTTTTCCAGGTGGAATGCTGGACTGATGTGCTGCAGCTGCTTAAGGTTAGGATTTACCTGATCCCTTCTGCTCTCCAGACACCCAGTGAGCAGCTTCAGCTGGAGAAAACCCTGCGGTTTGCACCAGAAAGCACTCTGTCAGGCTGTCCAAGCCCATCAGCATCCTTCCTTGGGGCAGAGGAGCCGATGGAGCCACACCAACCTGCCCTTACCCAGCTGCGAGTACGGATCTCAGGGCAGAGAGAAGCTCTTGTGCTAAACCTGCTGCTGGCAAGAACATGAGAAGTGAACTCAAGCAGGCATTGAGCTCTGGGGGTGCAGAAAAACACGTGGATTTTGTACAATTAAACATCGTGGAAGCAGTTGAGCTCGACAGAGTTAAATCTCCACGCTTGGAAGAAAATGAACACCCGTGCTGGGGTGCTGCCCTACTCAGTGATCTGCCGCTCGTGTTCTCTGCTACCACTACCAATGTCCTGGCCAGAATCCCACGTGGGGAGCTGAAGAAGTGGGTTGTCTCAAAGCAGAACCCTTCGGGCTTTTTGTTCTGTGCTGGTTCTTGCTGCAGCTGTGCTGTGCCAGCATCTGCACTCCGTATCTAGAAGCAGCGAGCGCACTCTGAAGGGTGGCTGCTGGGCGTTGCTGTGCTGAAGGGGTGTTAAAAGCCTTGTGGTGTGTACAGAGGTCAGATGTAAGTTGCTTTAATTAAGTGTAAAAGCTGTGTGTGTGCTGCAGAAGAGGACAGACAGGGATTCCCACCTCTGACTTGTCTTCGTGCTGTCCGGATTTCTTGGCTGTTGTCTCCCCTCTCACATACTTGGGCAGAGACGTTTCATCTTCTCCCTCCCATGCTGTTAAAAACAGCATCAGGCTTTGGAAACACGACAAATCTGGAACGTTTGGGGCTGTCGAGAAGCCCTTCTTGCTGTTTGGTACCAGAGCCATCCTCGTCCTTCCTGAACCACACACCTAGACAGCATTTATTTCGATCAGAGCGCCGCAGGAAGCAGAATTCCCATCCTGTGGGACACTTCGCCGATCTGATTTTTATTTTTTGAATTACAGAGCTTGGACTACCCACCCCAGGGCTGGCAGGCGGCCGGGCAGGAAGCCGGACAGACTGGCCTGCCGGCCAATCTTGTTGCCTTTTTTAGAGCATTTTGATGAAATCAGCACATTTCCATGCAATCTGTGTTTTGCAGCGTAAAGATTGCTGTGTTGGGAAGAGTTTGGGGGCAGCTCCAGTTGGAGCCTGCAACTTGCGGCTTCTGGGAAGCTGCAGAGCAGTTTTATTTGTTGTTACAGACAACCTCGTGAGAAGAGAGGTTGTGGTTCTGTGGATGAAATCCCTCCTGGAAGGATGTTCTCGAGCCAGCATGAAGGATTTCCCTCTGCGTGTCAGCGTTTAGGTAGGTGAGCTAGCGGCCAGGGGCCTCGTGTTCCCGATCTACCTCTCACATGACAGCAGCTTTCTGACAAAATTGCTACCAAATGTTGTGTGTTTTCTCAGAGCAGTTTGCATTGGGTGAAATCCAAGCCATGCAGGACACAGCTCTCATCTTTTGGTGGGGCTCGGTCAGGTTTGGAGCAGGTTGTGGTGCGTCTCCAAGCTGTACTGGTGATAACTGGACCTGGCTCTTCCTCCTGCTCAAGGCAAGACTGCGATTGGGGTCAGGTCAAGCTGCTCAGGGCCTTTACTACTTGAATATCTCCAAGAACTGAGAGCTGATGGCTTTTCTGCCCCCCTCTTCCAGTGTTTGCTGATATCTCTGTTGAATAATTCTCCTTGCATCTAATCAGAATTTGCCTTTCTGCAGTTCAGGGCTGTGGCCGCTTGCCATTTGGCTGTGTGGGGCTGAGCAGCTGCAGTTCCTCAGGAACCCCCTGCAGGTGAGCAGGGCTGGGAGCGAGCAGCCAAGAACCCTCCTTCCATCACTCTTCCTCCCCATCTCTTCCTCTTTTTGGGCATGGAAGTGCTAAGGAGAAGCAGGACGTGGATTCTCAAGATAGAGCTGTGTTACTGAGTGATGTTGATATTGACTGGACTTCTTTAGCATCATCCCAAACCCCTTAAATCCACTGGGCTGACCTATGCAGGTATCTCACACTTAAAACAACTCAGACTGATCTTGAAGGTATTTTCTTTTACTTCTTTTCAGTAGATGAATCTTCCTCCTTGGACGATTCTTTGCATTTTGAGGCTGTAAGCTGTCAGTGAGTCACCAATTAGCAGCTCAGTGTAAATAATTTCAAGTGAAATCATTACATGTTTACTGACGTAGTTGGTGCGGTCAGAGGAAGCATGAGGGCAGCCTTGGCTTTCTGGAGAAGCTCGTGTTGGAGAGGATTTTGAGTGCATCCCGAGAACGGACTGGTTGTTTACACAGATGTTCCAAATCATCCATCCCATTTCAAATGAGCCGGTCTTGCATGGGATTCCATCCGTTAAGGAGTGATATATTGGAACAGGGGATGCCTTTATCTGCTTTTCTCGTTGCCTGTTGAAGCTCTGGTATTTGCACAGTCACAGCCTGAAAGCTGTGTGTGTAAATCCCACCAGAGGGGGACCTAGAAGATAACCAAGAACACCAGTAAAAAGGAGGAATAGGGCAACTTCACCTTCCTGGAGTCAGTCCGTACAGGTTTGGTGGTTCTTGTGTACACACAGTCTAACTTCCCTGGAGCCCATCCAGATTGACAACGGGTAAGCCACTCGGCAGAAATCAAAGGAGGTGTAATCTTGTAAAACTTGCATTAAAGGGAAGTTTTTGCATTTCTATCCAGAAGCTGCCTGAGCAAACATCTACTATTGACTTGATCTCTTAGACTGATAGCCTGCCTTTGACTTGGTGTGTGAAACTTAACTTGAGCGAAATGGACCATACTTTTTTTCTTTTTTTTTCTTTTTTTTTTTTTTTTTTTTAACATTTAGCATCTTCCTTAAAAAAGCATGTGACTAGGTGCTCCTGTCATGGCAAAAGGTAATGATTTAAACTCCCTCTGTGCTTACTGTGTTCTCCCAACTTCTCCTCGAGTGCTCGAGGTGCATAGGGAACGAGAGGGCTGCTAACGAAATAAAATGCAGTGAGATTCAAGAGGTTGCAGCCTGTAGGACTCAGCTCTGCAAACTGTTTTTTCCATACCCAAGAACCATGAGTCAGATTTTGCAGAGTGACTCAAATCTGTCTTCAGCTTCATTTGAAGCCGCTGCATTGGATGTAGAATTTGAAACAGCGTTATGCAGAGAAAGGGCTCGGTAAACTGAGTTTGAGCATTCCCTTTTAGTGGGATGGGGGAAGGAATGGCCACAAGTGACGGGGAAACATAGAAGGAGGTTTGGGTGTTCCTCAGTCCCCAGAAACGTGGGCAATCCTCCTGCAGCCTGGAGGAAATAGAAAGGTGATCCTTTCTTCTGCGCTCCTGGGGGGACTTCCCAGGGCCTGAGAGATAGTTATTAATTGAACTTCCCTTGTCCTTGCTGCTGATCTGTGGTTGGGCTCCAGCTTGAGAGCAGCACACAAGGGTGTGGGTGCTCCTTGGGCTTTCACATTCTTCTGCCAGAAGCCTCCTGGAGACGTCCTTGGAGATCCAGACGCCAACCCTGGCCCGCAAGGAGGGCAGTATCCGCCTCACACCTTCTTTTAAATAAATTTAATTTCCTTTTGTTTTGCACTTCTTGCCTTTATCTTCACCTGGGTAGTGTTCCTGCCCATAAAGCTGTCCTCTTGGGTCAAATGTGCTGGAGCTGCAGCCCTTGGACAGGATGTGACTCCTGCATGTTTTGCTGGCTGTGTCATGCACAAACACTCCCTTTCCTCTGGAGGAATTCGATGACAAACTTGGAGGCACAGCCACCTTCCAAGTCTCGGTTTCTCCTCTTCTGTTCCCATGTTTCACCCTCCCTCTGAGAAATCTTTCTTTTTTGATCGTGGATTTCGACCAGGAAACAAATTTGATGGCTCCATTCTTAACCGTCGGTCTTTGACTGCCTACAGTCAACATCCTAATATTGTGCTGAGCAGAGTGACTAATACCTCCTGTCTGCCTGACGGCTTGAATGAACTGGTAGACAGGCATGAGCTGATTTTTCCTCTTCTCCCATGTAACCAGCCTAGAAAGAATTCTCTAGATTGAACTTTCCTTCCTCAATTTTAGGTGGGGACCCTGAGCAAGGGAGTGACGGAATTCAAGTGCAGCAGTGCAGAGAGCATCTCTGCTGGCTCCCCTTCGTGGTGCGAAGATGAGCTGACAGCACCAGACACACGGGTTCCTGATAACACAAGGTCTTGTAGGGCTCTGGCTGCTTCTAAATCGGCCCAAAACTCAGACACCTCTGAGTTGTCCTCACCCTGAACGAGGGATGTCGTGTTTGTAGCCACGTCCTGCTTCTAGATTGTTCAGGTCCTCGTTACTTTTTGTAGAGGTTTCTGCTTTATAAGAAGGTGTAAGGGACTGGGATTCAGGAGCCCTGCAGCAGTCTTGGTGCTTGTTTCCACACCTCCACATCTCCCCCAGTTTATTTTCTGCTAAAGTTTTATGAATTTTAGTGCAGCGCCTCTCAAGCACCATAAATAAAAACCCAAAATGAAACAAAACAGTCTTAATAAGCCACAAATATCAGTATATTTAAGCAGGAGTTGGTCGGTTACCTTGCCCACACGGCTCTTTGTTGCACCTCCTGCCAGGAGCCTCGGGGATGCCCTGAACCACAGCTCGGAGCATCTCCAGCCACCATTCCTGGCTGCACGGACACTGGTTGTGGTCAGGGACACAGCATCGTGCCTGCAGCCTCTCTTCTTCACAACTGCTGCTCTCTTTTGGTTCCTTTTCTAGTTCCTCACTACATGGGTACGTGACTGTGTTACCACTGCAGCTCCAAGCCCTCCAGTGACTTCTGAGTCAATTACCAAGAGGCTGAGAACAACAGGTTTGGGATTTTCCATGCACAGATCCCTTTCAGAGAAGCTCTGCATGCTGCTTGGAGAAAGTAATCATTGCCTTTGGGAATTCAGAAGTCTGCTTCACTCTCAGGCTGACCTGCAGAGCTGCTTCTCTCTCTGATATTTATGTAAAATTTTATTTCTAAGGAATTTAACGTGGTTCACCGTTGGCAGTTACCTCTTTCTGATAGCTCATCAAGAACTCTTTTTGATAGCTCCTCAAGAGTTTAAATTAAGCCTGTAATTTCGGGCACCTGTAGCTGAGTAAAATAAACCCAGTTCTGCCAGCAGCTCCCTCCCTAGTAATGCAGTCGCTGTTGGATGGGTGCAGTCTCCCTGTCAGTCTGTTGTTACTACAGGAATGCTGAAAACCATCCCCTAAGGTTGAGGATGCCTGAGTCACTCCACTGAAGACAGGTTTCTAAATCAGCATCCAGTTTAGCTCAGGATTTCTGAAACACAACCACTTCCTGGGCAGTGTGATAAACAGGTACAGGTATTTTTGTAATTATTTTTGTCTCGGCTTCGAATCTTTCTTGGGGTTGCTGCCATGCATGCTGGAGGCTTATCTGGCAGTCTCAAACTACTGGAAAATCCCTGAGGATCTGGTAAATGAAGCACAGAAACCCCACGTTGTGACCCAGCAGCCTTATTTTCGGCCCCATCCAATATCTCAGCTATTCACATACACACACCCCGTGCTCTGGTCAGACCGTGCCTTACGCTGAGCTAACACAGAACTCAGCAATAAATATTTTAACATTTTCTGACTTCCTAGATGCCAGTACAATAGCTGGATGTGTCATTCTCCAACACACAAATTACATTCTGCCGAAACACTTGACGGTGTCACCAGGACCCTGTCAGAGATTGACCCCATCGATTCATAGCTCGCTGCGAAATCCAGGCTGTGCTGCTGACTCTGGCCTAGTAAAATGAATCCTCGTTACGGTTTCCCCCTCTGCACGTGTAATACATGGGTTTTAGCAAGCCTTTGTCAAAAGGGAATAGAGTCCTTCAGTATTTAAAAGAGGTCATCTTATTAAAAGCGAGCTTGTACCGCAAAGCCATTTTTTTTTTTCTTCTCTTTTCCATTTTTAGGTCAGATGATTCAGGTTTTCCTCCGTGCTTTTAACCTTTTGCCATCCGAGCGAGTTGTTCGAGGGACAGCGATGCTTCGAGGCCATTACTGAAAAAACACTGCCTTTGATAGGGTGCTTCTGTTTCACTGTCTTCTTCTTCTGTAACGTTTGCTTATCCCTTTGTTATTTTCCATTTTTCCTTAGCACCGAGCTAGCATCCAAATGAATGCTCCTCTTGTTTTTTTTTTTAACCTCTCACGCTTCCCTTTTTAGCATAAAAGTCCATACAGGAGAAGGGGGAGAAAATAAAAAAGGTCTATAGCTCATCGAATCTACCAGCTTTTCATGGAAATGTATACAGAATTGCTAGTAACAGAGAAAAAAACAGAGCATTTTAACGCTTCTCATTCTCATTTGAACAGAAATTTCCATAGCTTGCTGGATGTTCCCTCCTTGCATTTTGTTCTTCAGATAACAAAATGAGTGCAGGCTTTTGTAAACTTCCCCTGTGAAAGGCAGGAGAGAGTTCCTGATGCACCTGAGGGTTGTCCTGCCTTCTAAATACTTAAAATAGATGTAAAAACATCGGCAGGAGTGTGCAAGTCTGCAAGCACACAGAGATCAAGAACAGGTAGCTGGACTGTGGAGAGAGTGATGGGAGAAGGGGTGGCAGAGCTGTGTTGAAAAATATCCTGCAGATGGATCGTGTGGTTCACAGCGGCTGCGTTTGGAAAGCAGAGGCTAAATTCAGGTGTTAAAAGGGCTTTATGCTTTTAAAGGAACCCAGTATTTTATTTTGTTGTGCGTGGGGTAAATCTCTCAAAGGCAGTGGGGTTGTACGAGGCTTACATCAGTCGCTGCAAGCTGAATTTGGCCCTTTATGTTCTGTGCTTCGTAGTCATGTGATGCTATTTCCATAAATCATGCACTTGAAAGGTTTTCTTGCTTCCTGCTTTTACCAATCAGATCATATAAAATGCAGATGAACCCAGCTTCTGGTTTAGAAGCCTAAGCAGAACACCCCCTCTAAATCCCCTTTTATCACGCCGGTCCTGGTTCCCCCACCTGAAAACAAGATAGCAAGAATGACAAACTTTGACTAATACCGTGGAGTTTTTTTGGTCTCCTCCCTTTCTTATTTTGACCTGTACTTTGCTTTCGTTCTAAAGTGAACGTAGAAATTACCCTGTGGGAGTGGTGAAACTGCAGCAGAGAAACAAAAACTATTTGGATTCTTCCGAAAGCTATTCATTCGCTTGCTCTTCTTTTTATTAACGGCTCGAAGCATGCAGCTTGTCTTGTTCTGACTGCGTACCCCTCAGCAGGAACGGAGGTAATGCTTTGTGGCTCTTTTCATTTTAATAGCGCTTTATCAGAAAAGGTTTTTGTGTTTTTTCTCATTGTTATTTCAGCGACTTTGAACGTGTGTACGCAGCTCTACAGCTGCCTGGTGGGCATATTTCTATTAACCTCAGCGAGCTCCTTTTCCAGGAACTTTTTTTTTTTTTTTTTTTAGTAGAAAAACGGGGCTTTAGGTTCGGATCTGGGCTACGCAGGTGAAAATCTCAATTCTCTCCAGAGGAGGATGATGCAGAGCTGCTTCCAGCAGCCGTCAGCAAATTTGCAGCCAAAGCCGAGCCTGTAGCAGGTTTTTGTTTTAATCATACCCAAAACCTAAAGAAACATCTCTCTGTGCTCTTGGTATCAGCAGCACTTTCTGTGCTGGGGAAAGTACGTTCCTGTAAACCCATGAGCAAGTTCTGGGCGCTGCTTTCTCTGCAGCAAGGAGGTATTTTTAGCAAGTCCTTCAGTGTACAACTTCCTAAGTCTTTTCTTATTGATTCACTGCAAACGCAGGGTGGGTGGCAGGTAATTCCAAGAGGATCCTTGCCCCAAAACCGTGCCTGCTCCCTCACTGCGGGTGCAGGCGGTCACGGCTCCGAGGCACGGGGTATGGTAAGGATGAGAGAAAGTTTTGCTTGGCTGCTGCCTGAAGTAGGAGTGCGAAGAATGTCTCTGAAATACTGCAGAGTAACTTTATGCCCCTTCACGCCTTCGCGAGGATTTTGCACGGGGGGGAGGAAGGAAAGACAAACGGAAATCCTTTAGATTTTGCTAAGGTTTGCCGTAGATAGCCGTTTCTGGACCTGTTCCAGAGGTCTTTATTCGGCGTATTTCTCCTTTTCTCACATGAAAATGTTCCTGGTGGTCTCACACAAGGCGTTAATCCCAGCACGAGCAGCAGCATCTCCTGCAAGCCACCAGCCCCGGGCTGGCTGTGTGCTCCCCGGGGCTACCAGGGGCAGGAGGAAGCCGTGGCTTCGACGGGACCACTTTAAAGAGACACCAGGAGGGAAGGACCCTCTGGTTAGCTGCCCTGCTTTAACAAAACTTTATTAGAAGCTCGTCAGTACTGGTATGTGTGGCTCCTGATACCTGCATTAGTTTTGATGGCTGGCATACAGGTCAGTTGGTCTCAGGAAACACAGTTTTTTCCGAAGTGCTCAGCGAGGGCTGTTTGTCTCCTGAGTACTCTGAAAACAGCACTCGTCTGCACGGAACAGGGAAAAGGTACATCAAAACGTAGAAGTAAAAATCCCAGTTCCCTGCCAGGGATCCTGGGCTTGGCGTTGCATTCCTGCGTGCGGCAGTTCCCCATCTGGACAGAGATCAGTCGTACCCACTTCTCTCTACTGGCTTCACGCTAAGCGAATGAAATCAAGCTCACTTGTTACCTGTGTGGCGTGAAAATAGTCTGTGAGGGCTGAGAATTGCTGCAGCTAGGAATTCTTCCGAGTGACAGGGTAAGCAATAGACAATTAATTGCAATTAATGGCTACGCTGTGTTCCTGTAGCCGGTAGTGCCGATGCTCGGTGCTTCCGCGGGGCTGCAAACAGCCCAGAGCCCCAGAGCAGGCTGCTTGAAGAACAGGATGAGTTTGGTGGATGATGGTTATCAACATCGGTGCAATGAGATCGGTTTCATTAAACCTCTGCAGTCAGACGTTGTATATTCTTGTATTTCTGCTGCTGCTCACTAAGCAGCCAGCTGTCCGGTGCCAGCAGGACTTTGACACCTCCAGTGTGCAACCCAAGAGGAAAAAATCGTGCAAATGAACTTGTTCAATAATTAACTGCATGCATGTATGTTTCTTTTAATGAGTCTTTCTCCGGACTTAACTATTGAAAGGTTGGGTTTCAGCTTCTTCGGTCAGAAGTAGTAAAGGTCTTAACAAACGTTTGCTCCATGTCAGAAGCTGACCAAGTGGTGGTTCGGTGTGCTGTAGGAGCAGTCATATTGCCTCTTTTTATCCTATTTCAGCTGGTTTTGTAAGTGGTAAGCTATTTTTCAGGTATCTATGCACATTATATACATCTATTCTATTCACCAGACGTTACACACACGTATACATATTCTCCATCCATTTCCAAGCGACGAGAGGAAAGTTTGGCCTGTGTGTGTGGCAAGAAACGTGGACAAGAGGAGAGCAGCGAGCTTCCCGCTCCGGTCTTTCTCCCTGGCTTGCTAGGTCATGCCTGGTGCATGTTTGTGTGCCTCGGTTCTGCTGTCAGAACGAGGAGGTGAACGTTTGGGATTGCTCATGGGATCAGAAATTCTTGAGCGATTCTAAACCCGTATCAAAACATGAGATGGAAACTTTTGAAAAAAAATAATAAAAAAAAAAAAATTGTGCCAGCGTTTTTGGACCAGCTTTTATACCTGAACTCAAATTTTGCAATAATGAGTTGCACATACATGCAAATACTGAACCTACCTCTTTTTTGTCCTTTCTTTCAACTCTCTTTAACCACAGCACACATCAAAGTGTTACCAAAAGACTGAGCGTAGGAATTTATGTTTGGAGAGCATTATCCATAGATGACTTCATGTTTATTCCAGCCTTCCCTGTTTTCAGGTTCTGAAATGCTTTTGTAATTTTTTCCATTTGATTTGAATCGAAGCCATTTTGAAAAAGCAAATTATTTTGGATTCCTTAATGCAAACTTCCAAAATTTATCTCCAGCTTTAATAAAACTCTACTGCTCAAGCCTTTTTTTTTTTTTTTTTTCCCTGAGCTGTAGAACACAGTGAATGAGAATAAATAGAAGCTGGCATGTTTCTTCTTGTGCAGTTTTATTGGTGTGCATGTTTGTTCATTTGTCTGTTAACTTGTAGAATTCCATGATCTTACAAAGTGGTTTGCGGTTTGAATTGGTGAGACTTTCCTATTTTTCACATTTTAACCGTTACTGACATTTTAATGCAGTAGAAACAATGCAGCAGAAGAGCCACAAGTTGTTTTTTTTATTTTTTTTTTTATTTTTTGAAAATAGCCATTAGATGTTATGGTGCTTTATTGCTCTGCTTTTAGAAGGTTTTAAGAGTTTCTTGATGGATTTCTGGGCCTGTCTTTCATGGGGTGTTATGGAGGCACATTGATCTGTATTTGCATGCCCAGCTGCCAAAAAGCCTGCTAACAAATTGGGTGACAGACACTCCAAGAGCTGTCTTTTCTTCACATCTCTTGATTTGTAGGGTTGGCTGGAGCAGTTGCTGGTTTTTAGGTACAATACCCGGGTTGCTCCGTTCGGGATCTGACTCTTTACCTCCGCTTGCGCAGTCACACGTCGCGTCTTCTCCATTCTTTATCTCACAAGTGCGGGGAGCCTGCCTGCTGCCCTCGGCACGGAGCTGAGCCGCAGCACGTTGGGCTCGCTTTGCTCAGAGCTGAGGGACTGCTGGAACGCCCAGTGGCACACGGACAGCTGCGTTTTCTTGTAAAAAGCAGCACTGCGTGCTGTACATGCTGTAACAACAATACCACTGAAGCAAGAGGTCACATTGATCCACGCTGGAGTTCACCGGTACTACGCTTTGCACTGAGGTCAGTAATGAACTGAAACAACCTTTCCAGCATTTGCTTTTCCTCCTCGCGGTGCCAGCGGAGGAGCTGGGAACGGCCTCCTGGAGTTTTCAGGGAAACTCATTGTTCACGTAAACCCTGGGAAGGAATTTCCCTTCCTTCTTGGCCTGCTAGGTATGCAGTGAACCATTCAGTTTGCTTTAGCTGCATACCATCTGCATTTTATTTTTGTTTTGTTTACTGACTTTCCGCCCGTGTCGGTCCTTCTTTTAGCGTGGGTATATTGTTGTGCAGCCCACCTTTGCCAACAGGGCTCTGCCACTCTTTGTTCGCTCCGAGCAGCCTCGCGTTATGCAAGTTGGGGTTTGGAACAGAGCTCCTCTTGGAAAAAAACTGAAATTGGGGGAAATTCTACCTGTATTGTGCCTGCAGGAGAATGGGCACTGGCCGCTTTGATTGTTTAGGGCCGCTGCTGTTTGTCTGGCACGCGTGCAGTTCTGTACTTCGTACTCACGTAGCACCGTGTGCAGGGACCTGCAGTCCTTGGGGCGTGCTGCTCGAGCGAGGAGCACAAACCCAGCTTCTTCCTTCTCCACCGCTTGTGGCTCTGCTCAGCATCTGCTTTTACTTTCCCTCCGCTTCTTTCTTCCCCGCTGCTTCGAGCTTTGCTGGAAGAATCGCTCCTTCCTGAGATGTCTTTAGCCTCAGTCACCGCTGTTTCATGGCGAAGCTGGTGCCGCAAGGAGATCCCAGTCCCAGAGCATCAAAGATCCCAGTCCCACAGCATCAGAGATCCCAGTAGCACAGCACCAGGGCTGTTGGAGCTGGAGGAGCCCCGCATGCAGTTGGGTTTGTGACGTCCCTAAGCAAACCGTTCAGGTGGTGACTTCGCTGTGGCCAAACACCACAGCAGCGATGCTGATTCTGGACTAAACCCTGCTGCTGGAGGCTTTGCAGAGCACCATGCAAGGAAGGTCAGCAGCTCGGCACAAACCCCGGAGGCTGGGTTAGAGGAACGTGACCCTGTGGCTCCAGGACCCAGGCTACATCCGCGCGTTCCTGCGGTGCCGTGGCCAAGCTAATCAAACCACCCCGAGATGCCAGGAGCTGGCTTTGCAAAGAATAGCATTGTTATTGACGGTTTTTCATTAACCAGGTTGCCCCAGCTTCCTGTTACCTGACATATTTGAGAGTTGACTGTGTTGTATTATGTTGGAGTTCCTTACTGAACTTCATGGTCCAGAAGTTTGGCTGGCTTCTCCTCGGAGATAGCTCCAAGCCGTGTTCTCAGCAGCATTCACGATCCAAACATTACCAGATTGTTTTGCTAGACAAGCCTTTAGTGTAACACTGATCAAAATCTAAGTCACCGTGTTCTTTCTTCAAAGCTAGGTGAGAATGAGAAATCAGTCAATGTTCACTAAATAAAAATTCCTTCTTCTGTACAGGATTTGCATCCAACAGCACTGTGATGCTAGGCCTGGATGACCACACTGAGCAGAGTTGTCTCCTACCAGGAGTTCTTGCTGTTAGGTAAATCAAAACATGTTTGTTCAGAGGGTGACTCATGGAAAGCTAAGTAAAAGTTTTATAATCAGATCCTTTGGAAATGCTAAATGGCACATCACAATGAAATCGTTAAAGTCTCCTTACATAAATTGTTTATACGCTGCTAATCCTCTTCTACAGTGAAAAGAGCACTGAGTGGGGCTTTAGCACAGAAAGTAAGTGCAAGCTTCAAGCTACCTGTGCTTCCCTGACTTCTGTGATTGGGCTGAATTTGAGTGCACTGCCTGATTGTAAATCTAAAGATCCTACCCGAACCCAGGTGGAAGTTCCCGATGCAGAATACTTCCCAAATCCTTCCTGCTGAGCAGAAGGGATTACACTGACTCTGCAATGGAAGGAAATGGCACGAAATGCATTTTGCTGTCAGTGTTTCTGCAGTGAAATCCCGTCCTTCCTTGCATTGTGATGTACCTTATTGCCAAAATCACCCTGGGATCCTAATTGATCCTCTCCATTTGCATACCTCCTAAGTCCTCAGTATTTCTTCTCAAATACTTGCCGGCTGAAACCTGGGAGAGACCTTTGGTAACCACTACTTGCCGTGGAGAACAGCTGACACCTGTCAAAGGACTGATAAAGAGCCCTGGACGACGTAGCCAGCCTGCTGGGAACGAAATAACTGGGCTCAGCTGGAAAAAATTAACCTAAGAGCTTAGGATCTGTCATCTTTCTTGTGGCGTACGTGACAAAGAGGTCTAGCTTTCAGAGGCACTGCAGCTTTATAAGGCATAGAGAAGGTTTTGTTGAGTTAACTTGGTAAAAATGTCTGCATTGTGTGTGTATCTGGAGGGGGCTCAAGCAGAGGCTAAAGAAAGTTGGGTGAAAACAGACTTTGGGCTACCCAAAGGCTGACCTGTATCTCTGGGAGGTGCGATGACTTAATAAGAGTGGTGTGGCTGGGAGGAAGTGTACGTAGTCAAATTTTCCCTCCTACTTCAACATTCAAATGTGGATTGTAAATATAGAAGGCACTGCCTTCGTCGAGTGACCTTTCCTTGGTACTGCTTGTCCAGTTGCTCCATAGCCTTACTTCTCGAAGAGGGAAATACCAAGAGGTAACATCGACAGTGCCAGAGTGAATTTGCTTACACGCATGTAAGCACAACTGGTATTGTGAAATGGAACGAGTGGGGCATAGGGAATTTCCAGATCCCAAGATGAAAATAATTTCAGAGAAGTATAGACAAGTTTGAAGCAGTACCACGGTAAACGAAAGTTGTTAGGTCCTTTTTTTGCTGCCACCCAATTGTGTACTTTTTGGCACTGGAGATGTGTTTTTTTCTTCACGAGACTCAAAAAAACATGAACAAGCCTGCATGGATTTTATAACACATGATACCTTTATTTCGCGATCACGGGATTGGGGTTAGAAGGGACCTCAGGAGGTCTCTAGCCCGACCTTCAGCTCCGAGTAGGATCAGCTCTCTCTGGCTTTCACCTGGTGCCTTTGCTGTAACCAAACTTTTAAATGTAGCTGTGATTTAGTCTTTGTAGTGAAAAAAATCTCAGGCCGAGTAGAGGCTGCCGATCAATTAATTGAGTTTTAAATCACACTCGTTAATGAAGTACTGTCTGCCTTCCAAGAGCAGCTGCGCCTTTCTGCATGGAGGCGAAGAGGATAAAGGGAAGAACAGACACACCAGTCCCAGACTTCCTTTCACCAATCATCCCCGGATGGATTTTCTCCACTTGCCAGATACACTTAAACTAAATTTTAAGTTATTTCAGCTCTGGGGCCGCTCTCTGAGACTTGTCACAGCCCAAGAGTCAGCTCAGTGAGGTTCAAGGAGCCTGATGGTGTAGGGCTGCTGCGGTTTCAGTGACCATTTGAAGCTTGACACGTGCTCTGCCCACTTGTTCTCAACACGTGTGAGTACCATTGATGAGCATGGCTAGAAAAGTGTACACTTCCACGTATTTTTTAATTTCTATTTTGTTGCTTTTGGTATGATGGTGATGAAAAGTACCTAGGCAAGGCTGCCTGCTTGCCTGTGGGCTGCTGGTTGTAGGACAGGCTCGCTTTCTGTCACTGCCCTCTTCAGGACAGACCGTGGCTCATCTCTCATATCCGTGTGTGTCCCTTCTCTTCGTGACCTTCCCTGGTCGCTGAGGCTGTGCCTTCGCAGTCCCCTTACCGAGCCGTTGGCTTGCAGTGCTGCTGAAAGGCATGGCCCCATTTTTATCCCATTTTTGGATCTTGTGCAGTGCAGGATTCATGCAGCCGATGGACCAGGTGGCAGGAAGACACACCAGGTTGCCCTGCAGCAGAAATGGGTCTTGCACTGGATTCAGCTGGGCTTGCTGGAAGCGTTGGAGATCTCCTGATCCATCCTTACCTAGCAGAGTTTCAGGCAGGTCAGTAGTCCGTATGAGGTCAAAGCAAGGTCTGTTGGGACCTTGCTTGGTTGTAGGATTTATTTTTGAAATTCCTTTAAGATCAGCAATAAGACAGTTACCCAAATTTCATAAACCTTTCTAAAATTTCATTTCTTGAATCAATGTGTAGACATAATGGACCGACCTAAAGAAGTGGGAGCACTCCCCGTGAGGACCAAGTCCCCTCTGGGCCTCCCTGCCCCATGAAAGGTTGGACCCCGTGGTTTTACAAAGTCCCTTCCAGTCCAGGTTGTTCCACGATACAATCGCTGAATTTATTTGATGAAATGGCAATCTTGTGACCCCTTAAACTAAATGGACTGGAGAGAGAAGTGGGAAACTGGATTATTTTTTGGTGTGTAACTGATGGAGCTCAGCAGGACAGGAGAGCAGAGTTCCTGGGTACCAGCAGAGGCCTGTGGAGAGATGTGGGTGCGTTTACCGAAGGAAGGAAACCTGTGACACATCTCAGAAGCATCCAGCAGGCTTGGAAGGACAAAAATGCAGCTAATCCCTTTGAAAAGCGGGAAGCTGTGCGTGTTAAAAGCGGTCCTTGCTGCAAGTGGCAGCTCTCAGCACTGCTTGGCACTGCGGCTTGGCCAAGCAGTCTTGGCACAGAACCCGGCCTTGACCAGGAAATGATTTTCTCTGCAGCTCAACGTCAAGGGGAGGCAGCTTCGCTTCTCTTTGAATGCACACCTGGAGAAGGTGGTTTTAAAAATGATTCTGCTTGAGCAAGTTCATAAAAATCTGCCTGGGTGACAATAAATGTTCCTCGGCTTTGCCCTGAACAGCCTCTTCCTTTGAAGTTACTGTGGCTTCTTTGTCTGATGTTTTTGTTATTGGGAGATATATCTCAAACCCCAAGATTTACAGGACAACATCCACGTTATAGAAGACCCAGGGGAGAGGAGGAACAAAGTTATAAACAAAAATGAGTGCCCTGATCCCAAGACCAGGTTTACAAGATAAAGGTATTTTTCCCTGCTGGGTTTAGCCCACATTTTCCTGCATAATGGCAGCTTCATCTGGAATTTAACAAAATCTTTGTTCCTTTCCATTCAGACTCAAGCTGCAGAAGCATTTCTCTTCTCGTTACAATCAACCCTTGGCTGCGGTGGAAAGAAAGGATGTCTGAAAGTCTGCATTATGGTTTCATTGTGGGGTCAGATAGAAGCTGAGGATGCAGCTGAGAGAATGAAATGTTTAATCTCAGGCTAATTGTAGTGGTAGCTGGCAAAAATGGGCAGTGAATGAGGGCTTTATTAAAACATATTCTCAGGTGTCAGCGTTGGTTTCTGTCAGATCTCTAACACACAGCAAAACTGTTTCAGGCACGAATGCAGAAGAGGCTTAAACCTCCCTCAGAAGAGACTCTCGGAGCCAGCAGAAACACCCCGGTAGGGTTTTCTTCCTTGAGTCCTGTTGGTTTTCTTCTCAGCGTTCCTCTTTGCCAGATCTCTTGCATCAGGGCACAAATTTCAAGAACCATCGGTTCCAAGTTCCTAAGAACCACCTGCAGCAAATGGCCAAGCAGGGAGTAGCATCACTGAGAGGAAGGGGGAGAAAGCTGGTGCTCTGGGGACGTGGAGCCTGCTGTTACCTTTGGCATCTGTGGTATTATTTCAGATCACGGCTTGTTTTCTGCTTGCAATAGTTTGGTTTTTTTTTTTTTGCAGAGTAAATCTGAGGACCTCAGGCTATAAGTGTGACCGAGGAAAAAAGCACAGCCCAGGGAGACTGGGATGGGAAAGTGAAGGGAAAGGGAAAGTGAAGACTTCACTTTGCCCTGCCTCGGTGCAGAAGGAGAGAAGACACGGCCGTAGCTTTCAGCCACAGCAAAAGCAAAGATAGAAGTGTGTGTAGGTTGATAAACAGGGACAGGAGCCATAATTAGTGCTGGGAAAGCACCCTCGTGCTCTCCAGGCCTCCTCGTGGAGCCGCGCGGTGCCAGCCAACGGCAGAGGAGTCACAGGTTGGTGCCAGCGATTCATATCCACTCGGTGGAGTTGCTTTGAGATTTGCAGATGATACAGCTGCTAAGTGCTGTTATTAATGTTTCAAAGCTTCTGGCTCCCGTTTCCATACGTGGATCATCAGCCTGTCTTCCCTTGCCATTTTAAAATAATTGGATGACCTGAATATCTTCGAAGTAGCTGGAGTTGTTGCTCAGGCACGGGCTTTACAAATGAAATCTTTCATCTGATACACTTAATGTTAATTTTCCTTCTGTAATGGGATTCTCTTTACCCAAATTTACATGATGGAGCTTGCAGCCTGCTGGAGATGTTCTCCTCCAGTGGTAAATGTGCCCGAGCATCTCGCAGTATGTGGTGAGAAACACGTAGGTAGCTGCTCGTGTGCCATGCGCCTTGGCGGGCAGACCAACAATGAGGGGTTTGTGCGGTTGTTGCTCCAACAAGACTTCAGAAAAGCGCCGGCCTGCCTGGCTGTCACTTCTGTTGTTGTACTTTGCTCTTGGTGACATCACCGGTGGCAGCTAAATGGAGTGTGTTAATTGTTAGATGCTCTTTGCCCAAGGATGTTGACTTTTCCCAGCACCCAGTCCTACTCAGCCAGTTTGGCAGAAGAAGCTCCGCCAGCCAGAAGACGGCCACTTGGTTACGGGTACTGCTGAGAGAGGAGTCGGTCTGTTCGTGTAAATGGGAGGCAAATAATTAAGGAGAACTAAAAGCCACGTGAATCATCTTTACGTTTTCACCATCTCCCTGATGATGACGCAGAGTCAGCTCTGGAATTAAAACCCCTCCACTGTGTTAAAAGTCATTTGAGATGCCTCTGAGATCAGTGCTGTTCTCCAGGATCGCCTCTGCAAGGTGAGGATCTCCAAGTGCCTTACGAGTGGTGAGGGATCAGGAGGTGTGATGTCCCATCACGACAGACAGACAGATTTCAGCAGGGCATAGCCCACACCACGGCACGCACACTGTCCTCAGGACGAGCTCTCAGCACTTAGGCATGAAGAGCTGATGTTAATTTTACCAAAACCTTCCCTCCTGGTCCCTCATCTTCTTCGGAAGGCTGTCATGTGCCTGTGGTTGTGCTCTGGGGAGGCCTGGTGGTGAAGTTCAGGGGACTCTCGTTGCTAACCCTTGGTATGTCCAGAGCAAGGCGGACTGCCCAGGGGGTTTCCAGATCTGATATTTGAAGTGAAGCAGTACTGCAGAGGCCAGGGCAGTGTCAAGAGCTTAAACTGTGTGCAGTAATAACCACATCCTCCCCGTTGTCCTTGGGGTCCATCCTCTTCTCAGCCTGCCTCACCGGACAGGGAGAGCTTAGCCCTTGATGCTGTGCTCTAGGGACGGCTCCCCAGCAGCTCCCATTTCATCTTCCTCCCCAAATCATCTCCCTCCATGGCTGTGTCCTCTCCACAAACATAAATCTGAGGTGACAAATGGTGCTGGGTGGTGCTGAGCTGGAGACTTGCTCCTTAACATCAGTAGGAAATGCAGTCCAGAGCTGGTGGTGCACTTTGAACGTCGTGCCCTTAGCCATGAGATGATTCTTCCTTCCTCATAAACATCCTTCTATTAAAGGAGGAGGATATTGCAGGATGAAATCCACTTTCTGCTTTTTATCTCGCTGTGTTTACTTTCCAATTATTTCTATTAAGAGTGAAAATAGATCAATCGCTTCCTTTGCAGGCTGGCCCGAATTTTTCATCCTTCTTCTCATAGACAAGGCCTGTGCTGCAGAATTTCATCTGCAAATTGGAATAGGAGAAAGCTTAAAACTCTCCGAGTCATCACGCTAGCTTGTGTTTTTCCACTTCAGTGAGGAGACAGAGGAAAAACGTGCACACTAAATCATTATCAACAAGCTCTCGTTTTCTGAGACACCTTGCACAGCAGCTTAAAGCAGAATTGGAAAGCAGATCCCTTCATTTCCATCGGGCAGGGCTGCGAGGTTCCCGGCTTCCCTCGAATGGGGAAGAGCCCAAGGTAAGGCAGCTGTGTGCAGTCAGGTGAATCGTGCCATGGAAATGGTGGTTTCTTTCTGCTGGCCATAAGGGGAGTCCTCGTGGCTAACTGGGACACGTCTGCTCCCTGAGCATGCAAATATAAGCGGGGTGAATCCCGGTTTTCCAGCCTGCTCCCCCCCTTCCAGTTGGACCACAGCGCCTTGGGTTGTCTCGATGGCTTAGGTAAAATGTGGAACAGGTTCTCAAGGGTTTTATTTTTAATGCCAAATTTCGCAGTGGGGATTGTAATGATGCTGAGGAAGGAGCCCATCCATCCGAGCACCTGCAGTTCTCCTTGAACGGCATCGAAACACGGCAGGAGCGTGTTTGGAAGAGGCTCGGTGTCATCCAGGGCAAGCCTGCGTTTTGGGACAGCTGACAGCCCGTCCTTCCAGCGGCTCTGAAAACAGAGCTCAAATTGCTGTGGTCCTACAAAGTGCTGGCTTCATGGGAATAGGAGCTGCACCCACAGTGTATGCCCGAGGGGGCTGGAAGGGCTGACCTGGGGCTGTTGGACCGTGATGTCCTGGGAGGAGCTGCTGAGGGCACTGGGGGTGTTTGGTCTGGAGCAGAGGAGGCTCAGGGCAGACCTCGTTGCTCTCTGCAACTGCCTGAAAGGTGTGGGGAGCTGGGGGTCAGTCTCTTCTCACGGGTAACCAGTGATAGGACCAGAGGGAATGGCCTCAAGTTGTTCCAGGGGAGGTTCAGGTTGGCAATGAGGAGCCATTTCTGCTCAGATAGAGCAGTCAGGCACTGGGACGGGTTGCCCAGGGAGGTGGTGGAGTCACCGTCCCTGGGGGTGTTCAAAGAGAGGTTGGACGTGGTGCTTGGGGACATGGTTTGGTGGTGACATTGGTGGTAGGGGGATGGTTGGACCAAATGATGTTGGAGGGCTCTTCCAACCTTAATGATCCTATTCTATGAATACAAACAAGATGTTTGCCATCAGGTTTCTTGGGTTGTGTGTTCACAATGCCTGGCTGGGCTGCTTCTGCTGGGTGCTGCTGCCCGCGTGGTTTTGTGCGGAATATTTGCTTAGGGTGACTCTCGGTATGTAAATACCCAAATAACACCAAGCTGATGGATCAGGAAAGAGGAGCAGGATTCCTGGAGGCAGGAATGGAGCACGTTGTGGTCCTGCCCTGAAGCTGAGGACAACAAAGGCAGATCCCTGTACGTCGTCCGTGTAGTTTGGGGCATCCTTCCAGAGCTGAATCCTACATACAGAGGGAAAACAAAGTTGTTTGCCACAGCACCGGGGTTGAGCTGTTACTAGAAGGGGGAAGGCTTCTTCCATCTGGACAAGAAGTATCTTTGCCATTGCCCTTGGGCTTTTATCAGGAAGATTTCTTTCCTGCTGGAACGCAAATTGCCAGTTGTTTTTCACTGGCATTAGCGCCGGTTCCAAGGACTTAAGTCGAGCGTTGAAGCCATAATGGTGAATTTCTAATCCTCTTTTTACTGCAGCTGCAGCGCGATGCCACGACAAGTACCATGCCCGAGCTGCACCGGCGCCGAGCCGACTTGTTCTTTCGGAGGCATTGTTGGTCGAGGCAGAAACATGCTCGTGCTCACCAAGTGGGCTGAGGGAAATTAAGGACCTGGCAGCGAGAAGAAGCCAGGAGCCTAAAGGAAGCGGTGCTGCCAAACGCTGCCATCCCTGCCAGCGCCGGTAGCGGGGCACAGCGAGGCGCACGCCGTGTGGATCGCTGCAAGAGGTGGCTTGCCCGCGGAGCTGACTCAGTGGGTCGTGGGCTGCTGTTGGTGTTTGCTTCTCTGAGGTGGAGAGCTCGGGTCCACCACTGTTGGGATGCAGAGCGCTTGGCCCTGGTGGAAAAGCTGGGTTTTTGGGTGAAAAAATACAGTGCTGGGACTTGGCCTGTTGGTAGGTTGTGCCCTGAAAGCTCTCCCTGCCATCAGTTGATGTTAGCGGTGTGCTGGAGAGGTTGGGAACTGGTTTTGGGTCTGGTTTTGGGCTCGCTGGGGTCTTCCAGCCTCCTGCATCTTCCTGAGCACAGTGAAAATATTTGAAGTTTTATCAATGACAGCGACTTGGCTTTTCAGGCAGGAAAACAAATCGCTATTTTGAGAATTTCAAAGCATGCAGGCATCAGATAAGGTACACTTCGGGTGATACCCAGCCACATAGGTTGCTTTCCTCTAATTGCAGCTCTGCAGGCTACACGTGTCAGTGCTCAGGACTCGAGCAGTGCCCTCCCGTGTGCTCACCTTCTTACCTTGGTTGCCTGCCTGTCGTCCTTCCCCGGCTGCTCCCGGTATCATTTTACCTGTACTTTTCCATCCCGGCTGAGGGTAGCGGGATAAACACGGTGTGATGTAGAGCAAAGTCTTACCGTAGTTTTGCAGAGATGCCAAGAGCTTCAAACGTGCCATCTAGTGGTGTAAACACAGCACTCCCCGTCAAGGAAACCCCCCAAAATCCACCCCCTCGTGCTCATTACTTCTGAAATATTCCCTTGTTCTGGGTGGAGGTAAGCACTTAAAAGTTTCTGCTACCCCATCGGTTTTTGGAGTGTGTGGAGCGAGCTACTTGGGGACTTGATAATCAGAAAAAGGAGCAGGAAATTTTTTAGGCTGTTCTACAAAGTTTATGCTAACTCGAGAGCTCTGTGCCTGCATATCGAGAAAAGAGTTTCTGCTGGTGGTGCCTCCCCTCGGAGGAACCGAAGGGAGTTTGCAAACCAAATGAATTTTAAGGTTAAAACACTTTGGTTTTGGTAGGGAGAGGAAGATGATAACTGGGTGGTCTGTAACCATACGATGATTCATCAACTGTTGCAAGAAGCCCTCCCTTTGCAGATCAGAGCTAGGATGTTGACCGCTGCAGCTTGCAACCTGATTTCATCCTCCGCTTGGCTAAAGAAGGCTGCAGCGAATTGCAAAAGACTCCAAAATCTTCCTGAAAGCCATCCCTCATCACCGAGACAAGCACAGGCCCTACAACGAGGAGCGTTAAAAGGCACGAGGCTCATTCCACCCTTCGGCGTGTGTGCGCGATGAATTACGGTCTGAATCCAGCCCAGCAGGAGTGTTTGTCCTTACTCTTATCTCCGGTCCGAGCTCTGGCACAGAATTGGAGTTGCGCAGGTTGGGCTTTGTGTGCTTGCTGTTCCTAGGGTTTTTACCTAGAGGTCATCGTGTCCTTTGTTACAGCAGGCAAGTTTCTTTCTTTTCGGGTTGGGTTATGTGATCCGTCTGCTGTAGCTACCGGAGGAAGGCAGGAGAGCGTTCCTGTGCTCCCTCGCTTGCCCCTCAGGTCATCTTTTTCAGAGCAGGGCTGGAACCGAGCCTCTTCGATCGGATCCTGCAGCTTCTTTTGTGTGTGCTGCTGGTGTGTAAGCACGTGAGACCAAATGGAAAATATAAGAAAAAAAACACAAAATTTCTAGCACTGGGCTTGCAAACTGCAAATAATATTATGGAAGGAAGATGCTTGTAGGGAGAATAAGAGAATTTAAATGTCTAAAAATAGCCAGCAAGCTAAGCGGGAAGAAAACTAAATGTGCCAGCATTAAACGCTGGAAGTGTGTCTGTCCTAACCCGAGGTCTGCTTATGTGGCTTGGATAAAATGCAGAGGGAGGATTAAGGAGAGAAATCAAACCCTAGGGACGAGCAGCATCTCTTCAGCTGACTTTTCCAAGGATGGTTTGAGTGCGGTGCTAAGCCCTGGGGCTGTGCTCAGCCTCTTTTGGGTTAAGGCTCTGCATCCAAGTGCATGAACCAGAGCACAGGTACTGCCCGGGGTGTTTCAGCCCCAAACTTTGCAGGTTACAGGCTTCAGGGTCAGCCCCAGAAGGATTTAAAATTAAACGAGACGAGGTTTAGGTCGCAGCTGGCTTAGTCCTCAAGCTGCGACCAGGCTTCCAGCGCTGCCTCCTCCTCCCCAGGCTTTTTGGGTGAGCAACCCCACGGGCTGCAGGGCGAGCAGCAGTGATGGGGGCACGGTTTGGAAAGCTGCAGCAGGTGGGAAAGGAGCAGGGGATCTTCAGAAGGACAAGGAAGTAGCACATCCATTAATAATAATAAATAGGAAAAAAAAAAAAAAAACAGCCCTGCATTGGGAAAATTCACATCATGCATTTGGAAACAGTTGTCTTTGAATGTATTTGTTTTAATTATTTATTTTCAGACTTAGGTGAGTGGTTTAGGTGAGCCATTTCTGCTGCTACCCGATTTTTCTTTCAAGGAACGTGATATTTTTACGCTAAAAAAGCGGCTGCTTCGTACCTGTCATCTTTTCTTGAATGGGGTTTGATTTTATGGCAGGAAATGTTGGACTGTTCATGCCAATGGGATGCGGCATCTGACTTTATGACCGCCGCGCGGGCCTTTTATTAGTAAAATTTAATGTGTAACAGGGTAATTCCGTTGCACCTACTACTCTGCTGGCTTGATTTTCTACAAAATAAGTGTCTACTTCCTTGAAGGCCTTACATAAGCACGCACTGGGAACGGGCCCAGCGTGTTCGATCACAATAAAGGAGCTGATTCAGACCGGGCTCTTTCTTAGAAATAGTCGTAAACAAGTTTATATATAGACACTGCTCTTATGTACAAAACTCGCTGCAGAAATGCTTCTAAGGACCAGGGGATCGAATATATGGCATCCGTGAGCAAACCTGTTGTTGTAGCTCGAGGCGAGGTTTAAGAGAAGAGAACATCCCCGAAATCCCGGTGCGTGGAAGGGGCTGAGCTCTGAAGAGCTTTCTGCTCGTGCCAGGAGAAAGGCGTTTGATAAAAGGCTCGGGAACTCGGGCTGGCATCCCACGCATGCAAATCCAGGTGCTGTGTGTGTTATATTTGGGTGTCGGGGTTGTTCCAAGCCGGTCAGGACCAACGTTAGGTGCTTTGATCCCTCGCTTGTGCCCAGTTGCATGCGAGATGTGACAGCCCCCTCTCCCTTGAAGTCCCCACCGCTGAGCATCACGCCCTGGGGAACAACAGAGGGCTGTCACCTGGGGGGCTCTCCTCCCCCTGAACCAGACAGGATCCCAAATGATCCCGGACAGAGCTCACCGATGGGGTTTTATCTCGAACAGGTCCCAGCGACGTGAGGGCTGCGTGTCCTGAGCTCTGCTGCCGGCTCGCGCTCAGCATCACCGGCTCGGTTCGGGACCAGAGGTGGGAAGCCTCCAGCCTTTGTGATGGATTTTTTAAGGACGGTGCCTTGCCTCCTCCCTAACGAGCTGAATCGTTAAAATATGTTAATGGCAGCAGACACACGAGAAGGGGTGAAGCAATACCCTGACACGTTGAATAATTAGATCATCTCCTGCGCAGGAAAAAACTCGGGTGCGAAACAGGAACAAGAAGAGCCTCCCTCCCCCTCTGCCGAGGCACCAGGTCGGGCTCTTGCTGCGTGCAGAAGCAGGTTAGGCAATTACATCTTCAGCATTAATTCCTTTTTGTGAAATTCCCGAAGGTCGGAGGCGCACGTATGGGCACTGACGGCCACTAATCGCCTCGCGCTCGGCTGCTGCGTTTTTGGAGAAGTTGGAGGCTTGTTTCGGATGGCTGAATTGGCGAGCTGCGTATTCGTGATGAAACAAACAAAAAAAAACTGAGCGCTGCTGGCCTGAATTCATAAACAGCGCCGTGGTTAATGGGGTTTCCTCGCTGAAACCCTACTGATTGCTGTCCTGAATAGGAGTTAGATAAAGGGAATTTCTTCAAGAGGTGCCGGACGCTGTGGATGCTTTCCTCGTAGCCTTTGTCATTCTGGCAAAGCGGGGTTTGATATTTCTGAAAAGATTGATTAATTTGCAGTAGTAACTGCTTCTAATCTCCGTGATAGCAGCGGGGTGGGAGCTGGCACCCACGGGGGGCCGTGGCAGCGACGAGCAGGCTGGGCTGTGCAAGTTGACTTGTTGATAAACACAACCCTTGACTTTTTGTTCTCCTCCTTAATCGCTTCCTTCAAAGAGTTAACTTCCCAAGCAGCCACAGATCAGTTCTCTCTCGGTTGTTTTAATTATTCTTCTCCTCACGCACGGTGAAGGTCTCGTGTTTGGGAAATGTCTCCTTTTATTTTTGCTGTTTGTGTGTCCCCTTCCCTCGCCGCTCCGGTGATGCTGGCATCAGGCCGGGTGAGCTGGCTGCGGTCGCGTCCTTTTTACCCACTTTCCCCCTTTTTTTTTTGAGCACCCTCGGGGGTGACACGAGCGCTCCTCTGCGTGGGATTTCAGCGAGGGAGAGGCTCTCGTGGGGGCCTCCACGTGCTCGCAGCTGAGCAATTTCCTTTTGTCCCGCTGGCAGGTGACTCAAAGCAGGAGCGAGCAGCTGGCCGCGCCGTTAGCCGGTGGCCGCAGCCTCGGGAGATGAGTTGTGGAATTTCCATCCAAGTCGGGATTAGGCTCAGGAGATGATGGCAGCGGCACAAAGCACGCCGGGGGACCGCAGGAGAAGAGGAAATCATTCACGGCGACTCATCCTGTGGTTGGGTGATTCAGGGGGTCTGCCGGTGGTGGTCACAAAGGCACGTGGCTCAACTGCATCAGCTTTTGTGTGCTGCGCAGGATGCAAACGGTCTCCGAAAATTAATCCTGGCCTTTTGGATTTTTGTCCGGTGAATTATTTCCAGAAAGGAGTTACTGTATTTTCTGGAACGCATATTGTGAAATTCTTTTCTTTACAGTGGGCGAGTTTTCAGCTGGTGATTTATCAACCAAGTATTTTACAGGATCATAGTTAAAGGCTCTTTTTAAAGAAGAAAAAAAAAATCCTGTGCAATAGGGAAAGCAAAAGCATCTCGGTTTCCAAATGATGGAGGAATAACCGAAAGAGCTCGTTCTTGGAATAGGAGCTCCATTGGCACTCGGTGGTGATTTCCTGTGCATTTGCTGTGAGAAGCACTCGGTGATGTGAGTAGGTGGTACTAAAGGGTTATTACGAAACCAATTTTCAACCAGACGTTTTGAGTCATGGATCGGGAAGAAGGCTAGCAGCTCCGGAGCTCTCTCTTTGTTCAAGCAGCGCTCCTGCGAGGCACAGGCAGGATGCTCCCGGGACGGAGCGGGGACAGGTTTGGCACCGGGACCCTGCCCTTCTTCTTCTTCTCCGTGCCGCCACGTGCCCGCGATGGGTTACGGGGCTGGAGGCGCCGGGAGCAGCGGGCAAGGTGCACGGCGAGCGCTTCCCTGCCTGTGTTTTCTTTGTAAGTATTTGCTCGTGGCTTTTCCCAGCCGTGAGAGACAAAATGGGGCTGTGTCAGGACGGATGCCTGTGCCAGGGCGAGGTGGTTTTTTTTTTGGGAGCCCGCTCGGTTCTGTCCTGCGAGCAGCTGAGCTGCTGCTGGCAGCAGACAGTTGGCTTCTCCATCAGGCAGGGGAACAAAAAAAAAAAAAAAAAAAAAAAAGAAAGAAAGAAAAGGGGGCGTTTAAGGGAATTGGTCTGGCTCCTAAACCGAAGGAATTGTTGACCTACTGACTCAGTTATGAAGAATTAGGGAAACAGTCTTATTGTGGTTTCTTTTGTTGGTGGCAGATTCAGAAGGCGTCTGCGAGCGGCCGGGCAGGACTAGCACAGGAGAGGTGCTTCTGGTACCTGCTGCCTCTCGCCTGGGGCTTGTGCCAGCAAGGAGCCGACCTCACATCACACCTGGGCTCGATTTCGGATGCTTCTCCTGGCAGTGCAGGGGTAAGTTTATGAACTTCTCCTTTTCAGTGCTAAGATGCTATCTTACTAAATGGCATGGAAAGAAATCTCTTTCCAGCTGTGTGAGCGTGGCGAGGTGTATTCGTTCTCCAGCAGAGCAGCTCTTAAGAGAATTGCTGGCTGGCCTGTGCGAGTTAAGGAGCCTGGAAATCAGGGGGCAGGCTTGGATCAGGGTGACAAAACCAATCCCAAATGGCTTTTCCCTCCCCACTTCCACCTGCAGACTTCTGCTGATGAGGGTGCTAAGCAGCCTTCGTGCCCGAGCCGTGGGATCGGACCATCCCAGAGGCCCTGCTGCTCTCTCACATCCCTGATACTCGTTGCTGAATGAAGCAGGGCTTTGGTTTGCTTGGATTTCACATGAAAATCGGATGGCCGTGCCTGGAACTTAATGATACTTTTCCTGAAATACGCCTAGAATAGAAACGTTATTTTGAAGTGGCTTTTTAAATCCCAAGAAAAAGGCTACCAATTAGTGGTTTCTCAGAAAAAGAAAATAAAATAAATAATTAGAATAAAAAAAAAAGATTAGCATACTGTTGGCTAGAAGGAATCCCCCTAGCTGGTGGAGCTGGCTCTGGAAATCGTGCTCTCTGGATCTGCTCTCGACTGCCACAGGTTTGGGGCTGGTTTTTGGAGGATAGGGCTCTTTTGGGGCAGTGATTATTCCTAGCTGTCCGGTCAATAAAGCGAGGATGGTGATGTTTAACTTCACCTTCTGTGCTTTATCAGCATCATCGCTCTGCTTTCCTTTTAAAGAGGCTGTGGTGTGATGCCGTAGCTTTTTGCTTCCCAGCAAATCACGCTGCACGCATAGATGGCAAGAAGATAGGGAAGGCAGAAGAGAGCTCGCTGGATTTATCAGGCTCGGTGGCACATCTCCCGCTCAGACAGCAGCTGCAGTAAGTGGTGCTGTGTGCTGACAGACGCGAGGATTTCACCGAGGGGCAGCTTCCCTGTCCGGGCTGGGTGACGTGAGGACGTTTGGCTTTTCCCAACCCTCTCGAGGCGTGAGTTTGCAGCATGGTGCTCGGGAACCTTTCCCCCCCCCCCCTTTTTTTTTTTCCTGCAGCGTGGAGGGCAGCACACCCACCACCCATCCCCACGGAGCTGGGAAGGAGCCCAGGGGCTCAAAAAAAAGAGGAAGGTTAAGCATTGTGCTGGATTTCCTTTCCTTAAGTGCTTCCTTTGGATGGCAGGAGAGGAGCTTACGTGCGCGGCAAGTTTCTAGTGAGCAGTTGCGCCGAAAGGAGTGGGAGGCAGGGTCAGGGAAGAGTCACTCGGTTGTTATGTGGGTGTGAAAAGCCTCTGAAAAGGAAAAGGCGGAGGAAAATATTTCACTTGAATTAAACAAATAAGGGAGAATGTTATATGAATTAGATATGTAAAGTTAGGCTCCTGCCAAGTATTTTTGTGAATTAACTGCATATCTTCTGAAGATCATTTATTTAATGTTAAGCTTATCAAAATGTTCTTAAAATTGAATGTGTTTGGAAAAAACAAAACCGAAACAACAAAAAACCAACCTTCCCACCCCCAATTCTTTTTTTCTTATCGTTTCAGATAGAGAGAAAGGCAATTGCAGTTTTTTATAGCCCCTAACTTGTTAACTGTTAAACTTAAATTGAAGCAAGGGATCAAATTTCTCCCTCGCACCGGAGCAGTTCCATTTACTGAGAAATCACAGGCAGGACCCGTTTAAGGAGAGGCAATTTTAGATCTTCAGTTAATGGCTGTGTACCCACCTGCGGGGCAGGGGAGCTGCTGCTGCTTTGGGGAGCTGGCTCTTCCTGTCTGTTCACTGCTAGGGGTGGCACGGACCCAAATTAATGGGAAAAAAAACTGTTCTGCAGTTTGAACGCTGATGGTTATTTTTTTTCCACGTGTGTTTGTAGTATCTCTGATTGTTTCTTGTTTTTAAAATGCTGCCTAATAGAGAGGAGAGAACCTAAAATACACGGTGCAGGGATTACTTCTTTTTTTCCATGCTTTCTCTGATTATCTTGACCCAAAAAAATGCAGCCCGTGGAGGCTGGTATAACTGCACTTCCTCTCTGACACAGAAAACTGCCTGCTTATTGCATTAGTAAGCGCAAGACTTGATGATTAAAAAAATAATACTAATTACAAAACAACACCTTTATCATAAACCATATCTTTCTCAGCACGAGTCATAAATTGCGTATCAGGAAAACAATAAAGCAGCGTGACGTGAGATAGGCAGGTGTGTAGCGTGATTTCTTTCACTAACACATCCGAAGGCTTGATGTTTTAGGTGTGTGCAGTGTCTTGGTGGCATCCACGTGTGCTGACTTCCGAGGGATTCCCTTCTGAAGGTGTGCAGGCACGGTAGGGAGGCGTTGTTGGTTTTGCTTTTTGCTTTGTGTTGTAAATTTGGGAGCTCAGCTCTTTGTGGCCCGTGGCAATCCAAATGCAGAGTTTGTGGCTGGAGTTTGCATAGAAAACGGGTGAGCTCGAGCTGGAAATTGGAGCTGGAAGAGGAGAGTGCTTCCTCTCGTATTGTTCTGCTGGAATCAGGATGCCAACATTTAAACAAAAATCATGCATCGAGCCAAAGGAAAAGGTGTGCATACCAGCAGTGTGGGCTCTGAATAGGAGCCGTGTGCTGCCGGGAAGTTACAGGAGTTGTGCACGGGGATCTCTGGAATCTACCTGCTGGCTTTCCTCGTTTCCTATCCATTTCCTCATGGCCTGGGCTGCCCGCAGGCAGTGCTGCCCTGCCAGGCTGTGAATTTAGGGGTTTTCTGGCACGATTCGTGCTCGGAATTGAAGATTGCTCACCCGAATTGTAGCTTTAAGGACCTAAGAGGCTACTGAAACTCCCTGTGTGACCTGTTATTACAGGCTCCTGTACGTACAGCTTTATTGCCAAAACATGAGGTTGGCAGAAGTGAGTCATAACCGTGAAGATCTCCAGCTTCGCTCTTTTGATTTTCTTTTATCCACCAAAAATAAGCATATTTCCAAGAATACAGGTAGGTATGCGCTGTTCTCCTGTTAGGGCAGAGCTCTCACTGGCTCTTCGGTCTATTTACATAGCTCGTAGGATCTATTTTGAAGCTTTAGTATAAAAGGAGCTCTGTATACATTTTATCTAATCTTCGGTGCAGTAGGCATGAGCAATTCCCGGGGTAGGGATCAGCGTATAGGGCTCTGGCCCTTCTCCTGGGAGTCTCTTTCTCATGGAGTCATACTTGCCCTGCAGTGCTTTCTCTCTCCTCTTTATGGCTCTGTGGATTTCGAATTCCTCTCCGCGCTGGCACCGCTCCACCAGGAGGGCAGGGAGCAGCCTCAGCTCAAGGTCTGCCCGAAGGCTGCTGCTTCGAGGACTGTAGGAAGGGGAATCCACAGGGGGAGAAGTGCCCAGCTGCTCAGGTGAGCCCTCACCCTTGGATTACTCTTCAAAGTCAACGTTATGACCAGTTTTGGATGTGTCTTTGGATCGTGATGTTTACATGTTGTCTTGCAGTTGATGTTTTAGCGTGACCTGAGTGTACCGAGCAGGATTTGCTGTGCAGATTTCACGTCTGGTCTCAGGGCTGGCTTCTTCCTAGGCCAGCACTGCTGACCACGTGGCCGTGAGGTGAGCTGGATCATCTTCCTGATCTGGTTGAAAATCAGATTTTTCTTCCTCCTTTATGGAGGGAAAGTAAGGTTTTGGCTTTTCAAACAGATCCAAGCCATTGCATAGCTGCATGGCCGCTCGTGCTGGTGATGAAGTAGGAGGAGAAGCAGCCAGAAGCACAGGAGAAGGTGGGGCTGCCCCTTTCCTTGACACCTACATTAAAATTAAATTCAGCACAGCCTGATCAGGAAAGTGCCCCTTGCCTCTCTATTATTCACAGTGGAGCTCAAGCTAGAGCTAAGGGCTGGCTTTGTCAGGTGTAGACACACATTTAGTGAGCCTTGGCCTCCAAACATGCACCTATCCATTTTTGGTCTTCCCTCTTCTCCACTGGCACCTGGATTTTAGGTGTCTCTGTTTCATTTGATCCATGTGCATCGAGTACTCGATGTACTCCTTCAGTACACCAGTAACAGAGCTGCTCCTTTCCATTTTCTGTCTGAAAAGTGCAAAAGTACTTGAGACAAGGGTTGGCACACCTCTTGTGTTGGGTCAGAGGAGTCCCTCCAATGCTACCATTTCTAGTCATCAGCGTAAATAGTACAGAAGAAGTATTTGTAAAGCCTGATAGGCTCGTGGCACTTGGAGATTCACCGTGTTTTTTCAAACAGCATCACAAATTGTTCTTTCTGTTGATGCTTCTCCCAGGCCTTGCCTTTGGATTTATGGGATTACAAATCCCACAAATCGTACCCTGTCCTCATCAGAGTTGGGGTGTAATTCCTGTTGTCCAGGAAAAGAACAATGAAAGATCCCAGACCCAAAAGAAGACCCAGACTCCAAAGAAGCTTTCAGGGCAGAAGTGGTTCAGGCAGAGGGATTCTAGCAGACACGTAGAGTTCTTCATGTCATAAGGAATTATCTGTTTATATTCCTTTTTTCTGCTCTGGAGGTTCTTTTGCTTCTGTAGTTTTCTTGTAAACTTCTCTATTCTTAACATTTTTCTTGTTAGAACCCAGTTTTCTTGCACACATGCTTTAAAGATGAAAGTTGTGCTCGTGCTCTGTCTGCTCTTGAGCTTTCTGCTTTCTGCAGGTACACTCACCTAATAACTTGGAAACAGCAAAGCACATGATCAGAGACCCAACCTGGTATTTAACCAAGAGGGAGGATTTTCTAAGCCTGAAAATCAGGGGTAAATAGTTGAAAATGCCTTTTAGGATGGATCCAGTCCTGCTAACGCTTACTTGCATGCATGAGTAAAGTTATTTGCATGCATAAGCAGTGACAGAGTTGAACTCTGCATCATCAGATCTGCTGTCAAAAGTTGACCCTGGGCATTTTGTGAGAACGATGATGATTGTCTCTTTAATTACTTAAACTCTGTTTTGCCTGTTTCGGAGGGCGATACACAACTCTGTAATTACTGCCATTCACATCAGGCTCTCTAATGGCAACGCCGTGCACAACTTCGAAGGAAGGCGGCGTGGCGTAACTGCAGCACACAGACACAAGGGCATCCTTTTGGTGGAAGACTTTGATTATCACATTATTATCAGCCGATTGAGCTGGTGCTGAAGTTTGCCAGCCCTCTGGTAAGTGCTCTTACGGAATTACAGAGTCATAGATGTTAGAGATGGAAAGTGCATTAGATCATCCAGACCATCGTCCTGCCAGGACTTGTTTTCTGCTGCATTTCTTTTTTTTTTTTTTCTTTGCTTCTGCGGTTTATGGCTAGAGATACTCTAAGAACTTGGCCTTCCACTTCGATCTGCTTTTCCACCAAGTTTGATGGTGAGATTTTTCTTTGCCTGCTCTTTGGCCTAAATTTTTCCGTTTCTTTGTTTCACCACATTGTTTCGAGTCTGCGGTCTCATCTTCCAGCAATTCTTCTCTCCGTGATGTTAACAGCCTGCAAATATGAGCAGAACAGTATTTGGGGCTCTTGAATATTAATGTATCCCTTACCTAAGTGCTGCACGTTCAGATCTTTAGGATTTGGGGGAAAAAAATCTGATTAAAGATAGGTTTTAAACCAAACTGCTAATAGGATAATTTCTACAGTGTATATTTTCTTCCAGGATAAGAGTGGTCTGTGCTGGTGTTGCTTGAGAAATTGCTGAAAGTTACCTGAAAAGGCCAGATTTACTCTGGAAATGTTTTTTTGGGGTGGGGTTGTTGTGCCAGTGTAAATAAAGTGATTTTTAACTTTGTTGTGGCATTTAGGCTCTGAGGAAGTCATCCTGTGCAGGCAAGTCTGCAGAAGGCGTTGCAGGGAAAAGGAACGAAAGGAGACGTTTCAATCAGTGACAGAAATGGTGGAAGCTGTTTTGTCGTTATCTGCATCTTCATTTTTTCCCCTCTTTCCATTATCCTCTCTCGTTCTCAGAACCACGTTATAAATACTGTTTCTTTTTAGAGTTGTGCTCATCTTGGTGGGATCTGGGGGTTGTTTGCTTGTTGTTTGTTTCTCAATGCTTGGTCTTCGCTACCAGAAGTCTTGGGCGCCCAGGCAGGGTCATCTCTACAATTTCCAGCGTCTTCACCACAAAGAGCTTGACCAACACCCCCCAAAATAAATATCCTTGGCCATAAGAAAGACAAACGGGCATTGTTCTTGCTCTCACCCCATGAGAGAGCGGCTGGTTTGGGTTTGGTGTGAGCTGGCCCGTGGCCACGCTGGCCTGAGCCAGACCATTCAAAGAGTGGCCTACGGTCATACCCCGGCGCCTTCAGCCTAAATCTCTGGTTTCTGAAGCATTTTATTCCTGTTCTCATTGCAGAATGCCCCAAATGATGAGAGGGTTGCATGGCAAGCCTCCAGAGAAGACTTTTTGGTTGCCTTCCTTAAAGCCACCTAAGAAGCTCGACGCAGGGTAGGGATGTTGATGAGAGAGGTGAGGACAGGAATATTGCAGGAGGCAAAATTACTATTGCCGAGTGGTTTGAAGGTATTTGAGGATGGGATTGTGTAACTGAATGGGGAAATGAATGAGAAACATGTAAAGGGGTGGGTTAGTGAGTGAGTAAGAGAAAATGCGAGTGGGCGGGTAATTAGACTGGCAAGCGCGAGAGGAGGTAGGAGTGGGTGACTGGAGGGGTAGGTATGTAGCAGGAAGGTTGAAGCAGCTTCATGGGTCGGCTTCATGGCAATACCTGAAGGAAGGGGAAAAATCATCCCCCTCCAGGCATGTGGACGAGTTGGGTGCTGGTGCAGGCACTGCACTGTGCTCAGCAGAGGACCTCGAGAGGACCTCGAGAGGACCTCGGTTGCTTTCCAGCAGCCTGCTGCAGCCTGTGGGAGGGCAGGTTGTTGGCTCTGCCAAATAAATGTCTGTGTGTCTGTCTGCGTGCAGCCAGCTTGGCCTTGGTCATGCGGCTGTGTGCTGCTCGTGGTCATGCAGGAATATGTAAAACCTTTACTATTTGAAGGTGGTTTTGGCTCTGACGAAGTCACGGAGAAACCACATGAACCCAGCACACGCCTGAGCACATCTGGAGCGCTGCTGGTCGTGGTGGACGTTGCCAGCAGTGGAAACAGCCCAGAGCTGCAGGTGGAAGGAGTTAGGTGGCAAGTACCGCAGAGCCCCAGCCTCTGCTCCCACCCTGCTCATGTCCAGGTGGCTTCTGAAGCTCTCCAAAGAGGGGACACCCCAGCCTCAGGGCTCCGGCACCCACGTGGTGACCTTCCTCATTGGAGAGGCTGAGATAAAAGGTACAGAAGTGACAGATGAGGTCAAAGTATGAGCGTACAACGCAGCATTACAGCATCTCCCGAACCTGAAACGCATTTCTTTGCAATGAATGAAACGTGAAGTTGCAGTCACCTTAAAATAATTATCAAACCTTGGCTGATGACTTTCATTAGGATCTTTTACCACAACCGGTGTCAGGCTGGCCATAGCTCACTGTGTCTAATCAGTAATTGTTTGTAATTTACCATGGCAGAGTTACAGCCCCAGCTGTGACCTTTTCCTAGCCGGGTACAGTCGGGCTATTGTTGAAGGTAATGGCTCCACTATCCCGTTAAGTTACTCTAAGTTGTGTGTGGTACATTTTCAATATTTATTGTAAGAAAGCAAGTCCTTTTGAAGTCCGCATAGAGGTGAATGACTCCTGCAGGAAGTTACGGGCTTTATCTTAGCTGCCCGAAAGGTGTGTGTTTGCTAAGGAATAACTAACACGTGGTGCTGCACAGAAACATCCTGCTGCAGACCTGGCCCTGCTGCTTTTTGCATCAAGTAACCAGGCAAGGTGAGAGTTACCCCTTACTGAACCTGTTTTTTGAGGAAAACCACGTTGGTTGCACGTGGATGTAAGGGCAGGATGAAGACCAAGCAGCCTGCTGTAAGGAACACGGTGACTCCGTGGTTGTCATTTCATCCTACACGGGTGGTTTCAGCCCACGGCGTGCTCTGGAGGCTGCTCTGGGAAGGGGGACCCAGCCCAGCACCACGGGGTTTTTGCTACTGCCTGCCAGCAAGGTGCCTGTTCTCCTTGCGGGGCACAAAGTCCCTGCAGCTGGGTTACCCCAGCATCTGGGACAGGCATCAGGGCATCTAACTCCTCAAACCATCCCCAGAGAGAAATCTCATCTTCAAATCCACCACCTGTTGCACAGCAAAACTCCTCCAAAGCTTGTAACTGCAGCCAGGCGAGCTCATGCAGCAGGCAGCGTGCTTTTTCTGTCAAACCCAGAAAGCGTTCGCTGCGCTTAAGCAGATGTCGTGCTGTTAGAAAGAAACCAGATCTCGTGCTGCTGTTGAAATGCTGTAGTAACCGTGCTGCGAGGTAAGGTGCAGAGGAACGTGGGGGTGTGTTTAATGCAAGCCTGCTGGGCTGTGGATCTGTCAAAGCCCAGGATTTGCATTACTTACATAAGCTCAAATCACAGGAGCGTTCACACGTGCTCGGTGTTTGAGGAGCTGCAGGAATTGAGTGGCTGGGTCAGAAGCACTGCTCGCACTTGCTGACAGTGGGATTGCACAGGAACTGTCGTAGTACTGACAACTGCAGCCCTAGCTAGGAGCTTGTTTGCTGTTACGCTTGATGCTAAGGCTCAGAACAACAATCGTAAGAGCAGCGTGCGCCTGCGATGGAAATACAGATAGTCATCAGATTTCTGAGAGTACGTAGGAAAGAAAACCTTGAAGTTTCCTTTCTGTTTAATTAATTGTTTGTTTCTTTTTTGTGGGTGACAAGGTTACAGAGCATTCGTAATAAGCATGCTTCGTCTTTTGCCATTTTTTTCCATATGGGTGTGTGCTTCCTTTTCATTATGTTGTTTTTCTTTCCTTTTTTTTTTTTTTTTTTAAAGCAGCCACTCCTTTCATTTTAAGCATAAGAAATGAGCTGCTTTCGGAGCAGAAAACAAGTTTCATAAACATCGCGATTCTGATCCTTCTAATCCTTATTACCTGTAGGGGCAGGTGCAGGAAGCTACGACAGGGAAGGAGGCTTACTAATTTTCTCAAGGCTTGGGATTATGCAGTGGAGCAGAGTTATTTTAGACGCTACGGAGAAAGTTCACAACAACATGGTCAAAAGGTGCGTTGCTCAGAACTACATCCCCTTTGCTTGGTTTATTTCACTTCGATTTTTATTTCACTTTTGCCCCGTAGAGGTCTTAAGCCTTTCCAGCTATCGTTCTAAACACTAAACGGGAGTAGGTGGCCTAAAGTCTACGTATTATCTTAATTGTTTCCTGCTGTTGTAAAGTAGATTTTATTTCTGGTGATATTATCTCTTAATACTTTCATTACCAGGCTTTTTCTGTTTGTTTGTCGAAGGGACACACTCAAGAGAAAGTGAAGGGAAATGCTCACTTGATCTCAGGAAAAATAGAGCAAGCAGTTAATGTTGGTAGCTGTACTGACTCTAATCCTGAGGTAGTGTCCATAGGAAAACGGCCAGACAGCTTCAACAAGAAGTAAGAATATTCTTAGCGCGCTGAAACTGTTTAAAATACTGAAATGGGAGTAGGGCGAGGAGGGTGGTTTAAAAAAAGCAAAACAAACAAAACAAAAAACAAAACAAACAAAAAAAACCAGCGCCCGTCCCTTGTGATTCTCTGGTTTTGTCTGAGTTGTTTTTTTTCCTAGCTACGATCAGTCATGTGTGTGAGTTGTTTGCTGCCTTAAGACTGCAGCTACGTGCAAGATGTATTTGCCTAGTATTAAAATTGTGTGTGTAATAATATTTTGGTGGTGCTTGCCATCTGGCAGATCCGTCGCACACCTTTGTATTAAAATCCGTGGCTCCCTGTTGGCGTGTTGTTGTGTTTTATGGATGGAGACTTCAGTGCACGGACTTGTTAGGTTGCAATTCTGGTCTGAGGAATTGTTTGGAGCTTCCTACTTGTTGCCAGAAATAGGGTTTCACTCTTCTGTCTTGCTGGGCCCCGTAGGACCAATCCATTTGTGGGCAAACACTTCGTCTGCTTAAAAAAAATACTCGGTTCATTTCCTAGAAGAAATGCTGGCCAGCTAACACAGAGTAAGAGATCCAAGTGCCTGCTTCCCCCGATGGTTCAGGAGGTGCTGGAAGCTTTGTGGTTCTGATCCAGAAGTGTACGTGCAGACCACAAGGTGTAAATCTCGGTCAAAAATGATCTCAAGGTGGTACGCCCATTAAAAGCTGCGTACAAATACTTCTCTCTTGAATGAAGTTAATAAAATTGTGTCAGAGAATGGGATAATCATGATAATGAAAATCAGAGATGAACTTTTCCAGTCTCAATATCTGTAACTGAGCTGTTGTTGCTTAAGCAGTATTATTATTTTTTTAAATAAATAAATCAGCTTTCTGTGCTGCAGGAACACCTTTAGAAAAGGGCTTCTGAGCTGCTCGAGTTTGTCAGATATATTTGCTTCCATTTCTGGCACGTACTGACTAATGAATTTCCATTTTGAGCGTAGAGCCGTCCTTTAAAAGACCGGGTTTTTGAAGTGCTCGGCAGCAGACAGCATCTATGAGCTTAATTCCAGCTCGTGGTGGCACCTTCTGGATACTGAGCAATTGGGAAATTTCACCTGTCACTTGGGGAATTGATTGAAAGTTGATTTTTTTCCAGAACCTGGCATGCTCCACGGTCAGCAGTGTAATACAGTACAAGAAAACAGTCCAAGTCTGCTGTCTCCCAGGCTTGGTAACAATCTAAAATGTTTTCTTCTCAAATTGCTTTTAAAACATGAGCATGCAAATTTGAACGTGCTCTGCAGATTTGACCTGTATTTCTCTCTGCCTGGTTGGAAGAAGCCCATCAAATTATTTCCATATTGTTTTCAGTAAATCTCCAGTTTATTATTCTGAGAAAATTTGATGCATCTGCTGTGCCCACGATCTGGCTTTCTGATACGCAGATGCACAGCCCTGCCTATCTTGTCAAATCAGTGTAGCAACTGCTTCTACAAACTACGTGACAATGTACAACCTCCTATCTGAGAACCAGATCAGACAGAAAATTGGGCCTCGGTCCAAAAAATAAAAGACTGCAATCAATCTACTCACTGTGTCAGCACTCAGATTCGTTTCTGTTACATACACTGCAGGGAAAGGAAGTGGAAAACACGCGCGAGCATCCAGAAACGGATCCCTGAGTCATGGAAGATGGCTGAGATGGGCGTTGTTCATAGGAGCTGCATAAAGGCTCCTGTTTTTTGCAGGCGCCTGCTGGGCTGGTAGACGTTGACGCCGCTGTTGTAAGGCTGTGTGACACTGAGGAAGTCGGTGAGTGACACTCCGGATGCCACGTGGTCGCCCTGTTTACAGTCAGCCCAGCTGTAAGCGCACACCAGACACCAGCAGCAGACCTCTCTGCTCATGGTTCACAACATCCTCCCTCTGCGTGGTCCTCAGCCTTCCCACCTCGCCCTCGGTACCGGCAAGGATTCACTCCAAACCCATCCTTGAAGTGCCGAGGAGCTGGGGTTGGCTTGACCTCTTGCTTAAGAGCCTGAATTTCCTTCCCTTCCGCCCGCTGCTATTCCTGGCTGCTGCTGGCACCTCTCCTGCCATGGTCCTGTGCATGGCACTCTCCTCTTAACACTCTCATTTCCCAGCAGTAGCCACCTTCTCTAAAATGGGCTTGGTTGAGCAAATCATTTACCCCTGCTACAGCGAGGAGGCTCGGCGGGGCCGTGAAACCCATCCACGATGGCCGTAGGCAGCGCTCAGGTGCGTAGCAGCAGGGGTGCTTCGGGGTTACAGCAGTAAATCCTTCAGGAGCAAATCTTGTGATCTAAAGGCTCCTGTTCCTGGGCAAAGCCACTTGCCAAGGTCTAATCTGTGCCTTAAAGCTCTGCTGGTAAATCCCATCTGGCAGCTCTGCCTGCTTTCGGAGGGAGACACCAACATCCAAATGTCCTCCTTGGGAAAGCGCAGCAGAACCTTCACTGCCCACAGCAAAACCAAAAACCTTTATAAAGGTTTTTTGTTGTTTCACTTTCCTTTTTTTTTTTTTTTAATTCTTGCTACACTGTGGGTGTGCAGCAGCCTACATGGGTGGGATTTGGCTCTGGCACAAAGACCAAATAACTTAATGCCTTCTCATGTACCTGTCTACAAATGCCCAGGGACAGGATTCAGTTGCTGGCAGGTGGGTGTGGGGTGCCTTAGAGACACCTCAGGGTACCTGGGATGTATCTGTGGGGCCAGCAGGTACAACGTGAGTTTTCTGGGACTGATGCAATGCTGTAGATAGTAGCTGTAGGCCAGGCAGGGCACTGCACAGCACCTAAAATGACCAGAGCTGCAGACACTGTTATATTTCAGCAATGGCACATTCATACTGAGTGATCTTGCTCCCATATAAGGTGAAGCAAGTAAGAAATAGTTTAGAAATAAAAAAATATTTCATGTCCTTGCAGTGAACACCGCAGAATTTGTAATAGTTGATTGGGATGCAGAGAAACTAAAGATGTTTTTGCAGCTAGATACCTGGGAAAGAAAATCCTCAGATGCAAAGCCAATAACTCTTGGTGAGTGTGACTGTAGCTTACTGCTTACGCTGCTGTCAAAATTTTGGTGTCAAGGTCACACATATTTGCCCATTAAGCTTTTTGTTTCCAAACAAGAATTTTTGGTTGTTCTGTCATTGCTTAGTCGTAAATAGTGAGTTGTTCTATGAAAGTAGGGGACAACATACATGTTGAGCCAAAACACTATAGCACATAAGAAAATTGGGCTTCTGTTTTTCACTGCCAGTTTCCTTCTCTTTTCTATCATGTCTTGGTTTAAAAAAATCAACAAGCCCATTGTGATGGTTTTGATTAGGCTTCAACAGAGATAATAAACGTATAGTGTCTCTTTGTGAAAGGAGTTTTTAATTATTGTTAATTGTACTTGCTAGCATCATTTCTGAAGGGAAGCGGAGATGACCTCATTCCAAAAGTTGTCAGTCTCATGCCGGTGTCATTCACCGCCTGGAAAAGAGGTTGGCTTTTTGTTTCTCCTTGCTTTTTTTTTAATGAGGAGCTGTCAGCTGGCCTGGTGGTCCCTGCCGCTTTGGAAACACTTTGCAAAGTCTGGTGTAGTAGCGTGCTTGTTTCTGAAACGTTCAGCTTGAACAGGAGCACAGGACTGGCTACGAAGGACAGTTAGCAAAGCTTTGAGGGTTTATTTACCTTGTTCTTTCACACTAACATCCAGTCTTGGATGTTTTCAGCATCTACCCAAAGACCTGATTTCTGAACCCTTGGAAGAGCTTGGCTTTGGCATGCTCTTGGGGCAGTGAGAGTTTTGTCTGTCTTCGTAATTCATTTCCTGTGCTATTCCCTTGTCTCATCTTACACAAACCTTCTCTAAAATACCCCAAATTTCCAATTCCCTTTCAGTTCATCAGTGCAATCTGCCACTGTGCCTGCCGTGTATCTCAACCCTGCTGGAAATCCCCATTTCCCACCAGTACCTCGGTGCCTTTTGATGGGATGAGCTAGGCTGGCAAGCTGATCCAGCCTCCGTTGCCACTTGGCACAGCAATGCCAAGAGCCAGATCTGACAGCCTGAATGCCAAACCCCAGTGAGATACCAGCAGTGAGGCTCCTGAACCGCTGGGCTGGCGTCTTTTCTCGGTTACTGCTCAAGCAGACTCTTGCTGACTTGAATCACTGTGCTCGTTTTCAGTCTCAGATGTGTATTTAATGATGATTTTTTCTCAGTATCAAAACCGTTGACTTGGAGATAAAAAGCAAGATGCCAACAGGTTTCTCTACAAGGGAGTAAGTGCTCAGCTGTTTCGTTTTCTAGCCCTTGCCTGGAGAAATATATAAGGTCAGTGAGCTTGGTACCTTAATGGGTCTCCTCGCACTGTGAGCCATGATCTAGAACTCCATGTTCCTCTCATTCTTTCTGCTGCTTCCTAAAAGACAGATTTCAGGTCTTGGTGGTGTGAGGTGCTAGGTCACCTTACTCTGACTTGATTTTGTCTTTATTTTTGCCATCTGTAGCATGAGGATCTGTTGGTAAACCTGCATCTTACAGGTTTGTGCTGACAGTCATGCTGTCTTGTTAGCATTTTCTGTAGTTTATCAAAATAAATTCTAAATACAAATACTCTCAAACCTTTTCATCTCCCAGGCAGGACAGAATTTATCTCATGATGCTTTTTTTTTTTTATCTATTTTTTTAAAAGGTGTTGGGACTGTTCTCATCTTTACTGTGTTCTTTGCAGGACTTAGAGGGCAGTGAGGCCCAGGCTGCCCTGAGGAGCTGTGGTTGCCCCATCCCTGGCAGTGCCCAAGGCCAGGCTGGATGGGGCTTTGGGCAACTTGGGCTGGTGGAAGGTGTCCCTGCCATGGCAGGGGTTGGGATGAGGTGGACTTTGAGGTCCCTTCCAACCCAAACCAGTCTGGGATTGTATGAATCTCCAGATCTCAGTTATCTTGCACCTGCCAGAGGTGGATCCAGAAAGAAGCTGATAGGATTTAGTCTCTGAAGTGGTGGGTACCACGTGGGTTGGGAAGGTACACCTCGATCAGCACAAAGTACAAGCTGCTTCATCCTGAACAGGCCAGCAGGAGGCTGAGTTTTGCCCCTCATTCTCAGAAACTTCTGTAGGAATCATGGTTACAAGGTACGTCATGAACCAGCAGGCTGTCTTCGGGACAGTTTGACTCCCAGAGCCTGAAAGGGAAGAAATGACCTTTTTCTACCTACCAACAAATCCAGAAACACAGCTACCTTATTCAGAAGCAAAGCTGTATTCTTAGCTTCAGCAGAATTTCTCCTTTCCCTACTGACGTGCATTTTTGAAACGCAGGAGAAGCAGTGAGTGTGGATGTGGTGGTGGCGGATGCAGAGCCCTGCCGTGGGAGAGCCGGGTTTATTCTCGTCGTTCACATCTTTACAGCTTCCCGCACTGTCCCACCCTGCTTCTTGACCGTGACCCTTTCTTGTGGGCAAAACCAGCTCTTGATTTAAAAAAGGAAAACAACTTAAATCTGCCCTAGGGCAAAAATAAATGACGGCGAGAATACCAGAGGATTGAGCAACGTGGACACGTTGTTTCCTTTAAGGCTTCTGACTATAAATGACGTCACGCGGATGGTTGGGATGTTTGCGAGCACTACAGGGCTTGGAAAGGGAAAGCCAATCGGAAAAACACTGGGAAGCTGAACAATTTGTTATGCTTTATGACTCCCTGGTAGTTTAATGAGGGAGCTATTACTCATGCGCTGTCACTGCACATCTAGAAAATTCCTCTGGGTTTAAAAACTGGCAGGGAGAAGTGGTTTCCTAAAAACCACTGAATTAATTAGATAAAGCCTGTTGCTCAGGAGTCGCGGACAGGAAGGGTCGGAGGTGGAGCTGCGCACGACTCACGATGACTTGGAAATCTCTGCAAGATGCTGCCCAGAGCAGAGGGGGTCGGTGGTGCAGGAGGGAGGCTCAGCATCTCTTTGGTAGTGCTGTTGATCTGGGGGAGAAAAAGGTGGGATGGGTTGTAGCAAATCCTTTCCCTCCATTCTCCAAAAATACCTGGTACTGGGGTACCAGACTCCTAAAGAGATGGGATTTGAGGAAAGGTTTCTTACAGACAGTGGTACAAGGCAATATATCATGAATATCAAACCTTAAAGTGTGTTATGTGTATTTAAGGAAAAGAAAAAAAGTATTTGTTTGGTCGGCTTCACTGTACAGCTTTAATTGAGTTTTCATGGTTTTATAATCTGTACTCCCACCTCTCTCCAGCTTCTGACTCCCTGTTTCATGTGCCTGGGTTATTTTACAGGTTTGTGTAGTGCAATTCACGTACTTACTGCAGTTATTTTAGTTATTTTAACCTCTCGTGTCATGTCCACGCAGGATACGCGTTATCTTCATCTTACCTGGAAACCTAACAGGAATTTATGGCCCTTGAAAGCGGGATGAGTGCTGTTTGTCTCGTGTTTTACAGCCTGGTGCAAACAGAGGACTGCTCCAGCCTGGAAATGCAGGTGAATGTATTCCCCAGCAAACTCCCAGCGCAACTCCTGCCTTGCAAAAAGTGCTGATCCCACACGGGCTATTAGGGAAATCTGTAAGGAGTCTCTGAAGTGTGACACAGTGATTAATAGGACAGTCAGCAAGCGGCTGTGATAGGATGATGAATGGCAGAATCAGCACACCACTGTAACACTTCTAATGCAAGTTTGTGGTGTGTCGCAGTACCTCAGACACCATCCTGCTCCTTCCTTAGTTTAACCATTCAGTGCTGTGCATCAATTTTGTTTTCTTTCCGTGTTACTAGCCTTGGAGAACTCCTTCAATTACTTTTTTTCCCCCAAACATAAGCTCTAATATAGGATATTACCAATTTTACATCGAAATACAGAGATAATGCAGCAGAAGTTGTGTGTTTCAAGCTTCACGTCAAAGGGTTTAGCAGTGCCCATGCAGCATGCGCTCCCTTCTGAAACAGGCAGTACTGAGCTGGCTCTGAATGTTTTTAAAAGCACGTAAATGCCCGGTTTTGTGTCTCTGTGCTGGATTTTTGCCCTTGGGTGTGGAACTTACTGTCTGGGCCGGAGTTAGGAAATGCTCCCTACATCTGCTGTGACAAAGCGTTGGGTGTAGGACGGCTCCGTCTCACCACAGTAGGAATGGGACTTCCAACCGAGACTGGGGGAAAGCTTTGGGAATTATGAGGATGGCAGGGCTGTGATGCAATTCCCGTTATTCTGGGACTCAAACCACCCAGGATAGAGGGAGGCACTTCCGAGGCACCTTGTTTGTAATGCCTTAGGCCAGCATGTGGGCACTCATGGTGGCAGCAAACACGGGGATGCTCAGAGTAGCTCTGAGAGGGCTTCTCAGGGCACCAGGAGTAGCAGGACTGGTGTCAGAGCAGTGCTCGTGTGTTGGATCTGTGCTGCTGCCATTTTCTGGGGTGGACGAAGTGTGAGGCTGGAGGCCAAGGTGATGGAAAACATGGCTCACCTTTCTGGGCAGAAGCCCCAGGGGCCAGACTGCTGCTGCCTTGCCATGTTCTGGAAAGAGTTCTGGGGTTGGCGTGGATTCTGGTGGGTTTTGGGATCTTTCAGGGGACGTGCAGGCTGTTTGTTGCTAGTCCAGGGGAGAATCACCCCAGATGGGACACCTCTGACCACCAGCAGCAGGTAACACCAGGCTCTAAGATCACACTTGCAGTCACCCAAGAAGCTACCGAATAAATGGTTTTATCACTCCGGGCACCTACATTCTGCCAAAATTTAGGCAGAATAAAACAAAAGTCCATCACTTGCCCAGTGTTTTCTTTGTCTGCAGTCTGCTGACCCTTTAAACACCTATCCCCGAAATGTGAGCTTGGGAAAGAGGTGGCCCAGTGACCAGCCACGTGCCCACAGCCCTCCAGCCTGGTGCCCAGGGGTGCTCACCATGCACGCAGCCGTGTCATGCTGTTTGTTGCTCAGCCACCAACCCAGCAGAGAGACCGTGGGCTTCTGAAGCTCTAACCCTGTGTATTGTGCACCACTACAAATTTTTGGTTTGCTGTTGGTAGCAACCTAACTCAATTTTCCCATTAAAGAGGGCTCAATATAGCCTCCTAATGTTATCATGGCTCGGCTGCTTTCCCTTCTTTGCTAATTGCGTGCCTTTCCCTGTTTTCTCTCCATGCTGGAAGGAAGCTGCTGGAGCAGTCGGCGTTGCAGAGAGGCAGGGCATGCCTTCAAGGGGTGCTGCTCCCACCTTCATACCGGTACGTGGGCACTTCTGCACGTGCTGTCAGCCAGCACCTGCTCCACACTTTCTGTGCACAGACATATGCACGTGCTGCCTTCAAATCACCATCAGGCTTTACATTTGAAGGCCTCCCTCTCCTTCTTTCTGAAATCCTCGCCAGGCCCTTTGCTGCAGCTGGCATCGCACAGCACATACTTCCTTACCCCAGTCATCACTTCAGCTATTTTATCCTTTTAACCTTCCCAGTTGCTACATGAGACAATTGTGGGGATAATCTAGTATGAATTCACTTGGCCCGTACCAAAACCACAGAGAAATTCTGCGCAAAAGGAATCTCCCAACAAAATTATTCGCAAGGGACTGGAAGGGAGAGAACACAATGCAAAAACCCAGTCCAACTGCGAGGCTGTGGGGACAGCAGCACGGGCTGGCAGCTGCGGGTGTCGTGTCAGACCTGTTGCAAGCACCGCGTGGTTCCTGCAGCCCGGCTGGGCAGGGAGCAGACCTTGCTGACAGCCTCTTGCTGCCATTCGTGGCGTGCGTCGTCTCGGGGAGTTTTGCGTCTTCGGTGCAGTTCTGCTCTCTGCCTCCAATTCCCCTTTTCTCATCACGTCTGATATATTAAATTGAATTTGCAAATTATTACAGATTGACATTAGGATGTGCCTCTTAACAGATCGGGCTAAACGAATTACATGCCATGAAGTAAGTGAACTCATTTAGTAATTGATGAATTAATTTAATTATCTGTCTGTTAGAGATAGGAGAACTCAAATGTAGGCAGCATAAAGATCTAACTCTTCTTCACTAAGTCACCTGGGTTCTTGTTATTTTATTGTTTCTCAGCCTAATATTGGCTGTATTTTTTAAAACTGTAAGTTAATTCATTTGCAGCTTGGGGTTCTCTCTGATTCCATCCCACACCATTTCAAGGCTGACTCCTGCATCTTGAATTTGTTTGAAACCTTAAGGTGCCTATTCATTTCTCCTTAGCTAAATATTAGCACTGGTTCTTCCTCCTTATCCTCTGATCACTGGACAAACATTCAGCACAGACAGTTGTCTTGTCCAGGCTGAGATTTTGACCTGGCTGGATGGCCGTAAGTTTTGATCTCCGCTAATCATATTCTGAATGCATTCACCAAAAATGAATTCTGCATCTTACTTCCCAAAAGTTGCCTCCACCAGCACATAACTGCCTGCTGCTGCTGTGTAATCGAGTTCCAGATGTGCATCATTTCATTTCTCTCCTGAGATGCTTCCCTGACTTGCCAGATGTGAATTAACGTCAGCTGCAGCTCAGCATCATTTCAGCAGAAAGGAGCTTTCTGCCGTGCCAACCCTCTGCAAATGCCACAAAAGTACCTTTTTATTTCAGCCTCTATTTTAAGGCTGTGTGTTCCTGTGATGTCTGGAGTAGATCAGCCACCAGGCTCTTAATTTGCCTACACGGGGGGTTTTATTGTTTCATTATTTCTTATAGTTCCTCTTCTCTTGATATCTCTTCACTCTTTCCTGAGTCAGGCAGTAAACTGGAAACCAGACTGCTCTGATCCTGTTTCACATGAAGCTCTGAGTTCACCAGCATGTCTTGGTCCATCGCAGGGACAACAGTTTTACAGTGCCTCCCCTGGAAATCGCAGGGAAGCAAACAATCTCCATAGCTAAGTATCTCCATAGCATCCTCAGACTGAGTTTCTCAGGTCCCATAGAAAATCAGAACAGAAATAGAACTCGAGCCCTCTTTCTTTTAATGCTCAAATTCTCATGTGCTCACCTTGTCTTTAGCTTCAAAAGGTAGAAATGGGAATAGGGAGGGGAGTATTAGGTTCAAAAAGTGAGCTGCAGCAACATGAATATATGTCTGTTGTGTTTTTCAGATGGTTAGGGATGTGTTCAATACAACTGAATTTGTTCGGTAGCTGCAGTAGATGAAAGCAAGAAACGCTCTGCAAAACAAGATGACTTTCAAAACCCAGCAGCGACTTCTCCCCATCTCACTTGCCTGTGTTGAATATGTGGAGCATTACGTTGTGGTCCTCTAATTAGCTCAGTAATTTCCATGGCGTAGGCCAGCATCGGTGTTCATTATTGAAGCACAGTGCCTGTTTTTGTCCTGGAGATGAGTTTTGTCCTGTAACAGCAGTCAGTGCATGAACTGAGTGGGAAGAAGAGGTTTGGGAGTGAGGATCAAATCTGAACGTGGTCCTGGGGCTGTAATCAACGTCCAGTGCCACCAGACATTCATGGTTGGTCCAGGTGATGGGGAACCCCTCATCCTTGCTCCCTGGGTGGTGAAGATCCCTCTCATCTCCTTGCTCTTCGGTCTTCAACACAACACAGGGGCCATTCATCTGTCCCTAAAACCTTTAGGTAAATCCGTCATCCCTCTCATTTCACAGCCAGAAGAAACAAACTGCTCAGTTAGGTGACATAGGTTGGATTAAATGAACAGATACAGAAAACGGGAGTTTAAAACATCTGTATTTATATCCATATGTGTATCAAACCACTGGCTGGTTCTGTTTATTCTTTTGGTCAAAATGGGCTGTTCGTGGAGAGTCTGCACGAGCTGCATTTATGGCCTTCCCCTGCAGTGGTGGGAAGTGTCAGCTGCCTGTGTTCCTGTAACACTGGCTTATTCTGTAATAAAACGTGTGATCCAGCGTGGAAGCAAACGTAAAAACATACGATAGCCGTGCAGCTTCCCTCTGCCTTTACGAGGAGAAGCTAAAGTGAAAATGCAAACAAGCATTTAAATAAGCCCTTTTATACATTCCAGGTGCTGATCTCCCGAGAATGCTTTCCATATGCCAAAGGAAGAACACGATGTTGGAGGGAAAGCCTATTTATAAATGTGTACCGACTGCAAGGTAAATAACTCCTGTTTCCAGTAAATTAATGGAATATGCTCTCTGCACTGGATGTGTTCCCTGCTGAGAAGTAGCTGGGGTAAATATATCTGGCATGCATTGTGTTTGTTGCTCTGCAGCACGGTACGTAGGAAGCAGGTATTTTTAAAAACCGTTTTCTCATTCTTTGCTTCTTAAATACAACAGAAGAAGGGTTCAAAGGTGGTTTGTTTTGCTCTGAAAGTATTTCTGGATTGGCATTCGTGTTTTTGCAGTGTCATCCCTGATGGGAGGGGTCAAGAATACTTAAATCTTCTGCTAAAAGATTCTCTGCAGTCTGTTTATCAGGCCTGGGAATTGAGCTGGGATTAAAAACAATCACACTTGGATCTGATTAAATTTCCTATCCCTTTCATTTGCTGTCTTCTCTTCTGTGTGGTAATTCTATTTTACTTGCTCTTCAGTAATCAGAGTCTTTCAAAGTAATCATAATTGGAGTTTGTACCGTACCAGAAAAAACACAGAGGAATAAACATTTTTGTGCATGTTTATTGTTACTTTTAAATGATACCTAAGGGCAGTTCTTTCCAGGTCACATTTCATCCTCAGACAGACAAATTAGCATGATAATTTATGTACCAGTGTGAACGAAGCACTGAAGATAAGCAGAGGGGCAAAAAAGTTACAAATACCTGGCTTGAAGAGCTGACTTTGTGGAGACATGAGTGGATGCAATGCATGGCACAGGAACACAAACAGTAGGTGTAGTTTCTGAGGGCTTCATGACGGGGGCATTTCTGCTCAGCGCTGGGATTAGCACTTCTATTGAAACTTATGTAACAGAGCCTTTGCCGGGGTGGTTTCTAAAAATGATGTTCGTTGCTCTTCAGATTCCAGAGGCTTTAAGTCAGAGGAAATACTTTAAACTGAAGAACTGCTTTGTTTTTTTTTCCATTGATCATTGGTTTCCTCCCAGTTCCCAATTAGATCCTACTGCATGTGTAAGACAGCAGTGGAAATCAAAAAAAAAAAAAAAGAAAAAAAAAAGTGGGGGTTATAATGAAAAGACTTGGGCAAGGAGCACTGAATTTTGTTGTGAGTGGTTCCTTTGTTATTATACCTTTGTTCTAAGCATACCTTAAAAAAAAAAAAAAGGAATTAGATTGATTATTGTGTAGTTGGTTGCACTGTACAATTTCTAAAGCACAACATCGGCCACTTTTGTCCAGAAGAGCAGTCAGCTGCTATGGTGATGGGCACAGGATGGGAACATGGACAGAAATAGTGGTGAGGCTGAAGCTGGGCTGTTCGTCCTTCCTTACTGTTTCAGCAGCTCTTGCTGAATTTGGTATGACTGAATTCAAGGCGATAGCAGGCTATCTTACTTTTTTTGGCCTCAAATTCTAGCAAATACTACAAGAAAATAGGCAAAAAAAAAAAGGGTGACACACTCAAGCTGATAATATTTGTATAAACCTGCATCTCATTCCCTTCAGTGCAGCTTGTGCCTGTTGTGCTTGAATTTGGGTGCACAGAAATCTCCCTCCCCCTGTAAGAATTAGTGGCTTTTTCAGTAATTTTCAGTAATGAATAATTCATATACTAAAGTCTTTGTCACAAGAACATCTCACTGTTTCTCCCCCAGCTTGATCAGCTTGCTTTTGTATTTTTAGGATTTCTGTTTCCCTAATCAGCCCAAAAATAAACCTGAAGAGGTTTCAAGAAACAGAATTCAGAGTAAGTCTGAGACAACTGCACATCGAGGATATTGCTTTGCACAGTAGGTGATCCTCTGGCACTTTTCTATTTGCAGCTCCTTCTTTTGCAGAGAATTACTTACCTGCAGTACGAGGCCACGCCACTGCCATGCATTCAGTGCCACAAAGTAGACCAAATGGGATACATCTTACTTAGCTTCTATTTTTCAATAACTTCTGAATCTGTAATCCAAAATGACTCCTTCGACCGGAAACACGCTATCTGTAATTTAGTGATAAGGTTAGTGGTAAACTTTGGTTGCCTGTTTTATTGATTTGACTGTAAAAGCTCTCACTTAAGCTCAGACTGAGAAGCAGTAACTTGGCTAAAAGCCTGTCTAAGGGTCTGGAAGAAGAGAAGAATGATTTTGAGGTTGTCTTTTAATTCACCTATTTGAAGAGCAACACAAAGAGGGGACTAACTCAAACAGCTGCTGATACTTTATTTTTTCTTCCAGATTCTGAGGACATCCCTTTCTGTCAATAGTGAGCTGTTCCAGAAATAGATGGAGAAAATTGTACATGGGGGAAGCTTTTTTTTTCTGAGGTATAGCACATCTGTGTCCCTCCTTGGTACTTGGAGATACCTTGCAGCATTGGCCATCAGATCTTTCCTGTTTGAAGCTTTGAGAAGCTTCTGAAAAAAAAAAAAAAAAAAAAGCATATTGTGTGTACATAACAGGTAAATTAGATGTTTGATTAGTGAGTAATGCCAGTCTTTATTCAAGGGCTGCTAGCTTATTCCAGAGGAATGTTCCCCAGTTCGCTTACTTGGTAGACCTTTTCATTACAGCTAAACAAAGGACAGGAAGGAAAGAGAGGTATGTAAAGTACTGTCATCAGGGTAGGAAATTTTAACAGTAATGGTTTGTCATGTTGTTAATTTCCTTCCCTATGTGACCTAAACGCTTCTTCTCACCTGTTTATGTCAAGTCAGTGCAGACCTTCTGGCCATACTAAATTCCAGCTGTGGAGGCTTCAGTTGTTTCTTTCACACAGCTGATTTTAAGATAATTAAATTGCTCAGCAAAAAAAAAAAAAAAAATGAATGGAAAAATTCAGGCAGCAGGCCAGAGCTGAAAGCTGGACCTTTTATAAAGACTTAGTAAAACTTCAGTAACTCAAACACTCAAAGTTTGGTGTATTGATTTTTTTTCTCTGTAAGTTCAAGAACTGTGTTTCATTGCAGGCTGAACTCTCATCTCTGTTCCTCATGACCAGCTGAGCAAGGGAGATGGGATTTGATGCTATCCAAAGTGTAATTCCACAGTTCATGTCTCTTGCTAGTGCCAGCTTAATAAGTTTCTGCCTACCCCCAGCCATTCATTTCCAGCTCAGCAGCAGTGCAGTGCCTTCCCTTTCCTGACCATGTGCAAACTCAGGTCCCTGAAAATATCTCAGCAAGGAAAAGAAACACTTCTTCTCTTCGAATTAGAATTATTTGAGTGATCTTGCTTACAGCGTGGCCCACCGACAGTTGTATCTGTACAGCTAAAGGTGACGTGCACCTGCAGGAACTGCAGCATCAGGGGCACAGCAAGCGCTGGAGGGTGTCCAAATGTTAAGTGGTCTTGTTGTCAGTGAAAATCTGCTCTGGGACTGTATCCTGGTTGAAGGGGCTTCACTAGTCACGGTAATATTTATTGGTCTGCTTTTCATTTTATTTTACTTTATTTTATTTTTTTTAAATTAGCATCTTCTTATTTGGACACTTTTTTTTTTTTTTAATTTGTTTTTTTTTTGAGAAGGTAAACCATCCCTGAGAAGTAAATCAGCTTTGCGGACAGCCATGAATGTCAATAAAGTCTTGGCAAACACAGTAGGTATTTATTCAGCCTTGCAAATTAAAAACATTTTTCCTGCTTGTTTTGTGAAGGGAACAAAAAAAGACAAATTACATAGCGGATGAGCTCTCTTGATAGTTGGAATTCATTAGTCTGGTGGTGAAAACGCTGGGGGATTGATGGTGCAGAAATATAAAAGATGAAACAGCTTTTCCCCAATAGCAGTGGTTTTAAGTTCAAGTTGAAAATGACTGGGAAAAAAAAGACTTTAAACACATCTGTAACTGACTTCGCAGTCCCAATTACTATCTTGGTAGGCAGTTCTTCCTCGCTGCAGTTAGTATTAATTGTTTTTTCAGCTGGAGGACAATTCCTCAATGGTTGCTCGGCCTTCATGCCATAGGGTATCTGCAGCAGCTCGTAAATGAGCTATGTGGCCGGGCGTTAAGTAGGAAGTTCACACACTCCTTTCCCATGCTATAGCCGTTCGGCGAACAGAGCCTTTCTGCAGAGTTGTCAATCTGTCATCTTCCCTTGGCTTCACGTTTTATTGAAAAAAAAAAAAAAAGGAATTTGAAAAGTTACAGTAAGTTGAACAGTTTGTCAGACATAACGTACTCGCAGGCTATTGTCTGCAAATTACAGGCTGGCTCGGTCTTTCAGCCTGTCATGGATGGATCATAAAGCTGTCATAAGCAAAGCTCTTAACAAAATCCATTTGCACGGCTCCTGTTATGGCAGAGCATGGTGAGGAAGCAATAGGACTAATTTTTGAGGAATTTCCTGTCCAGGAGCTTTTTAATCCAGTTGGAAGTCTTTGCTGGTCACTCCCAGTAGATGTTTTCCCTGATTATCCCTGGATTCATGTGACCAAACACACGCAATTGTCACTTTCATTCAGAAAGGGGTCACGGTTCACATACTAGTCGGAGTGCATAACCACTGGATTTAATCACTAGGAGGGAGAGGGTTACCTGATAGGCCTTGGACTGCAGCTAAACAACGTGTAAATCACCAGAATTTGGGTGATTATCACCCAAATCAATGGCAAAATAAAAAGCACTGTAAACTCCAGTCTTGCGGTGGTTTAATCTCAGACAAAACTTAGTTGCTGTAAGTAATCCCACTGATGTCAGGTAAAACCCTGCGAATGCTGAACTATTTAGGATCAGGGCTTAAACCCCTGGCATTTCATTCCTGTATAATTTCTTCTGAAAGGTTACAGAGCAGTGTTTGTAACTACAAAAGCAATGTAATAGGACACTTTTCCAACTATTTTATCTATGGATTCTGGGTTTGCTCTTTATATTTCCCCAGGTTTTGCTCTTCTATTGAGTAGGTACGTAAGGGTGAAGGTGTTGCCTTCTCTGCTCCTCTTCTTCCTCTCCGTTTGAACAAGGAAATTACTCTTAAAAAATCTAGGAAGGACAGAAAAGCCCAAGATCTGAAGATGTTCTGAAACTTCCAGGGCCCAGAAGTTAAAGGACATAATTAGGAGGAGGACTCTCGGAGCAGTGCATCAGTTCTCTATCTGCAGTTCATCTGTTTCACCCATTTAGAAGTGACAGTTTGCAGCCCTAATACGAGAGTGTTTCTCATTATCTGTGCTCTGGAAATGCACAGCGTCATTACAAGTTTTGAAAGATGCTTTCTTCAAAACTACAAATGCATGACACGGGTGAGTTTGCTCTTTGGTTAGTCATACTGAGCTGCTGTGGTCTGCACCCGTTCTGGGGGTGGCACTAAAGACAAAGCCCCAAAAACTGAACCTCTGTGTCAAGTCCCATGCACATCACGGATGGAACGATGCAGACACACATCCTGTAACACGATTTAGCCTTGCCTTTGTCCAGGGAAGATAATGGTTGTGAAGCTTTATTGCTTTCCTTGTCTCACAGATGGATGTCAGGTTTGTTGGACTTTCTCCTGAAGATTTTAGGGGAGGGGAATGTGTTGGCTGCGCTGCTGACAGATACCCTCAGGGGAACTGTCCACGCTCATTGGAGATTTCTCTCCTCTATCTCCAGCCATCTACGAATTCAGTTTCGAGGCTGAGATAGTTGTTCAGGTTGTCACTGCGGTAAAGGAAGAGAGATACAGACTTCTGGAGGCGATTAACCCGTAGGAACAGATGTAATTTCGTTTCTTGACATGATTTCCTGCCCCCGAAAAGAAGGATTTTGAGACTACGTGGCTGTCCTCGGGAGACCGCAGATGGGTTCGTCTTGGGTGAAGGTTGTAATCAGCTTGAACAGAGCTGCCAGCAGCAGGCAGAGTGCGTGCAGGTAGGACACTGCAGAAGGAAACAAGTACAATGCTTCAGTCCTTGAATTACGCTACAGCAGGGCAAAGCTTGAGGCTTTTTATGCCTTGGAAGCGGTTCGATCCTGTCCACGTTGTAAAACGGCTGTGTTTAAACCCTGTTAGAGCAGCATCTTCTCTTGCACCACGAGACCAGTGTTATTGACAGCCACATGGGGTTTCCTGACATCAGGAGACGCCGTGCTGCTGCTCTGGGCGCTCTGTTCCTCTGCGATGGACCTGCGGAGTGCGAGCACTCAGTGTTGACACGATCCTGCAGATGCCGTTCGGGTGTGTTTGTTCTGCCAGCTGAGACGAGATGCCGAAGACAGGTTACAAAAAATACATCTGTTTGAAAAGAAATTGTGGAGAACACACTCGAGTGGTAAGAGTTCCAGGAAAGTGCCTTGTGTCAGACTTCCTAGAAGCAGTGCTGCAACCAGGTGGTAAGTGCCAGCGCTGCGTAGTCCGTAATTAACACGGTCCTTGCGCTGGGTTTGGGCACTCGCCTTCTCTCTATGTTGCAAACACCACCTCGGTGGGAGCTGGCAGACAGGTGGGCTGCTTTTCAGGCCATCCTTTGGAACAAATCTTTAACATGCAGGGATTAATACATAACTTCTGTCACACTCCGTTACTGCTGCTGCTGTTAAAAATAGCGTGCTTTAGCATCTAGGAGACGTTTCACACATCGTTTTGCTGTCACTAGAGGGAGTTTGCAGCAGTGCTTCTCTTACCGACTTCCTTGGTGATCTCGGTGCTGTGGGCAGAGCTCAGCAGACGCTGTGCGTGAATAGGAGCCGGCAGGAATGAAAGTAGGACAAAGGTCCTGCCTCCCTGCTTAAACCCTTGTGCGCAATGTCCGAGCTCAACTAACCAAATTCTTCAGGGTGACAGAGCTGGAAGCAATTCTCTCTGTTGGTAGCGCTGTAATAGAAAACAAATGAGCATCCAGTGACTCAAGGCAGAGCCAAGGGTAAGAGTAAGAAAACAACATCAATTATTTAATAGGAAAAACAAAGATGGAAAAAAACAACCTGGATAGGTGCTCCTCTGTGGCATTTCCGATTTGTTGTTACAGGAACATCATCTCAGCTAGAAGCAAGCTCCCTCAGGAAGCTGGTTTCATATGGTGGTTTAGATTTAACTATTTATTGTCTAGCACCATTTGAAATCAGTGTTCTTGGAGGAAGAATGCCTGCGTTCGTCAGTGAAACAGCTCCTTGGAAATGTTGGTGGAAAAGAAAAGGTCAAAATGTGCTTCTGCCATTAGACTTAGCTCCACCACCAACCAAGTGACCTCAGGAGGCTGGGACCTTTGAGTTTATGGCCGTGGGAGAGCATCACGAGGGGCAGAAATTCTGGTGTAATACTGCTGGGCAGCAGCATGTTTACAGTATTTGTAGGTGGCGAACCAGAACTCGGAAACAGAGAAGGGCTTCCGAGACATAAACACTGCAAAAAAAAATGTAATATGGAATTGCAACACAGCATCAAGGCACTGATGGTAATGCACCCACACTTAAATCACATCTAACACCAGTGTCTGTGACAATGGGACCACGCAGGCTGAGGCTACCCAAAATTGAAGTATTTGTGGTGTTTTAATACTGGCTGTACAATTTTAAACAAGCACGTAACTAATGATTTTGAAAGTTTCTACCTTCTATATATTATAACAATACAACATTTTTTTATTGAATAATACCATAGAGGTAATTAATTAATATGCATCAAGCATTTGGGAAACCTCCAGTGTAAAATACTATCCGGTACTTAACTCTTCATCCTTGCAGATCTCGGTAACCCCTTTGGAGGATGACTGATTTCTTTTGGTGTTCAGAGTCAATAATATTTTCTAGCACCATTTGAAATCGGTTATAGTGATTGGGGAATTGCTCCTTGTGAATTTTATACGAGAGTCTCCAAAGAGAATCTTCAATGGTATTACCTAGGACTGAAACAAAAAGGGAAGTGGTGTTTTGGTGAACAGAGTTACTGAATGCAGAAGTATTACATCTTTAAGCTGGAGTGTTGTTCGGTGCCTTTATATAGCTGGAGATTCTTGCTAGGAGAAAATGCAGTTCACAGCTGTAGACAGAAGATGTAAAATAAGCATCATGAGGTTTTGGTGTAGGTCATCAGTGCAAAGATGCTTTGGCAAGAGGGAAGATAAAGGCAGATTGTTTTCCCAATGGAAATTACCAGTATGGACTCAAGATCAAGAAAAAAAAAAAAAGAGAAAAAAAAAGAGAAAAGAAAAAAAAAGAAAACACTTGGTTTAATGATCTAGCCAGGAGGTATGACAATACAAAAAAGCAGCAGGAACCCTTCCAATCTCCAATTACTGTACTCCGGACATGCTGAAAGACAGATCTTGGGAAGGATTTCATTGCTAACCTAAGAGCTTTTTGCCTTCTCTTCTCTTACACTGTTAACAGCATAAGCCACAAGACTGAGTCATCTTCCCAAGGACGCTGTAGTACCTAAGAAGTTTTCCCGAGAACTGCACTCTTCAGGGAAACACAACTGGCCAGAGATGCGGAGTCCAAGTCTGGGTCGTGTCCCTGGTTGCAGCAGGATCTCATTAGCCGTGAAGATAATTTCTGAAACGCATTCCTCAGCCAGATTATCATCCTGCATCTAGCTTTTGGGGAGGTAGTGACACAGACGGCAATACATGCCTCTAGCAGGGGAGCCTTTCCTAAACGAACTGGTAAGAGCAGGAATCTGCTGCCTTTCCCGGCTCTCTGGTATGGAGAAAACTACAAAGTTGCTACAGACAGCAGACAACTGCAGCAGCTTTTGGGTGTTCAGAGACATTCCTGAGCTGGCTGGGGGCAGCAGATTCTCCCTTTTCTTTCCCCTGCTCTGTCTTTCCATCAGCATATCCTCCATTTCATCAGCATTTCATCAGCAGCACATCCTCTGTTTTTCCACCGGTATCTCCTCCTTTTTATCCTCAGCATATCCTCCCTTTTATTTCTGAGTGTTTAAGGAGGGATCAAGTCATCACAATCCGAAAAAGACTCGAGTGTGAAAAGTACACGGCCTCTAAGTCTCTCACTTGCATCCTTCTGTGAAATCCACCCGCCTGGTTTGTCTTGTTTAAACCCTCAGAAGTGGGTAGGACAGTGTTCTGTTAGTCCTTGAGTTACCATAAAGGGGTGAAAACGCTGAAAACTTGGAATATGGAGTAGTGTTTGTGGTACTGTGATGCCAAGAGCTGACACCTGCCCACGGACGTGTTTGGGGGAGTTTGACAGATGTTCTTAGAGGGGTTACAAGCTGTACGGAACGAAGCATTGCGCTCCTGAAGTGTTCCTTACCAGTAATCCGTGTGTTTGAAGTCTCTTTGCTGCTGAAGTAGCTCCCACCCAGACCTTTTTTTTTGAGTGATTGCTCGTGCAAAGTCCTTCAGCCTATTTGGAGTTCAGCGGCTTCCCAAGGTAAGGTCTGAATATCGAGAGGTTTTTATGCTTTAAGGAAACTTCAGCACAAAAACCAATCTCATGGCACAAATCAATTACAAATTAATAACAAGCGATCCCACAAAAAGCACCCAAAGGAGATTATTGAAGTTTAATTATTTCTATTGAAAGGTGAGAGGTTTTTAAACTAGTAATTTTCTCTGTTTGCACCATATAGTGAGAAAAACCAGAGCTGCTAAGTACTTGGATCTCGTAAAGGCTTTTCTGACGTGAGTAACATCGCTGGTGTGCCTGTGCCCTATGGCTTCTCAGATCCCTCCTGCAGCAGCAGCGGAAAGAAAGAATGAAAAAAGGTGGGAAGGAAGGAGAAAAATGCTGCATGAAAACAAAATCCACTGTAAAATACATGCATGAGGAAGGGAGGAGAATTGTATAATGTGTTTCTTTCTTTTTTTCTTTTTTTTTTTTTTTCATCCTATTTACTCTCAGCACTCGGTCTTTTTAAAAGTGAAGCTACCAGAAGACAGTCGTCTTGTCAGGCAGCCAGCTTGAGATGCAAAGCAGCGCTTATGCAAATTGCATCCAAAGTGCTCCTCGGGTACCACTGCCTATAACTTCAGCTGCTGGTGGGTCTGCTCATCCTGCTGCCTGACACCCTGCAGCAGGTGTAAAGTGCAGGGAGGTTGCTTTGTGGTCTGCAAAGTGTCTCCAATCACTGACTGGTCTTTTGGAGCGGCGTTAAAATGAAGTGAGAACTCGTACTAAGCCCAGACAGCGCTGGGAGTCAGCCACTGCTGTTGCCCCAGCAATCAGGGATTAGCATAAAGGATGCTTGAGGATGGAGGAAGATGGCTAGTGGGAGTATTTTAACACAAAATATTTTAGGAATGCCTTTTGATGTACTGTTGTTGTATTACGGGGGCATTAAAACACGTTACTACACGATCATAAATTTAATGTCAGATTAATGTATCTGAAACTTCGGTGATCCTCCATCGTTACCTTCAGACACCTGGCTTTTGCATTGGGGAGCTCCGTGAACTCCATTGGGAATTTAAGGGAAAAATGCCTTGATCCCATTGAATAAGAGCTTGGGATGACGCTGGAGAAGTGTTTTGTGTTCATGGCAGATAAATTGTGGCTCAGGACCACAGTTTGTAGCAGCCTCGTCCTTACATAAACAAAACATGCAGGCATAAAATGTTTATAAAAGAGTGGAATAGAAAATAAGACAACACATTGTTATTCTGATAGATTGCTCCTGAGTCTTTCAAAGCAGTTTGAGACTTGATAGCCAAAAATAACCTGCACGAGGGGTCTGTCATGTTGCATCTGCAGGGGTACAAGTGGAATAGATGCAGGTAGCATGGGTTTTGCTGCAGGCTGTGTCCAGCTGGGACGTTTGCTAAGTATGGAACCAGGCTTAGGCTGAGAGCTTTCTGGTGCTGTAAAACACAGGATTAGAGCTCCCAACTCATTGAGTATGCCAGGAGAGCAAATTCATGTCTGGGTAATGGTAATAAAAACAAAATTCATTGAGTTGCATCCAGAGAGGACAGCGAAGCAGCCTCTGGCTTCTGATGTGACTCCTGCATAGGTGAGAGCTCTTTGCATGTTTTTAATGAGAGTTTTTAATGGTCGCCCTGCACAAAAAGGAGAGGCAAGCCATGGAATTACAAGGATTTGTGTTGAAGGTCAGTATTGAGGTCTCAACATTGCATGCTCAGTTGTTGCAGAAGCCAGATTTGCTCAGGCCCAAATGGGCAAAGCAATTTTAATATTCGGGTCCTGCACATCCCCATCCAGGTGCTAGTCCGTGCTGCCTGCTGGCTGTGCTCCTGGGGCAGCTCTGCAGCAGCCTGGTAGATGCAGTGACTAAGCTCATCACCTCCAGGGGACTCCAGAGCCCTTTTCCATACTCGATTTTGCCATTATTTAATCTTTAGTCCTGCCCGTCCTTACTGTGGAAGAAACCAAGAGGAATGGGGGTCTCCCAAATGGTTTGTCATTACCAGAAATACCTTGGGCGGAGGGGATTGCCTGCCCAAAGGAGCAGGCTCCAGGCAGATCAGAGCCTGCCCAGAGCACATCTGGGAGACGGAAATTGCTCAGGAAATCCATGAAGATGATCTCAGGCTGCTGGGTTTTCAGATCAGCTGCTGTGTGAAGGCTCTGCTGCATTTCCAAGGTGAGAACCGAAGTCGGAGCTGAAGCGTTCGCTTCAGGAAAGAGAAATTTCCTTGTTTCACTGCAAGGAAATTTGCAGATTTCAGAACTCGGAGAACTTCAGACCAAAACGATGGTGTAAAAGAAAAAAATATATTTAAGATTTGCTTGGAAAGCCTGAGACGCTCATGAATAATTGCTAACGCAGCCTTCCCACGGCCGCTCGGCAGCACCACAGCACAACCGTGTTTGTCACCATACCGAGATGTTTTCTGGCAACCCTGGAATTTCTGTGATGTTTTTGTTCGTCGTGGAGCTGTCGCTTATCTTTTAATTTCCCAGATGTAAACGGATCTGAGGAAGCAGATCTCCAAAAAGGACTTGAAGAAGAGTTGAAAAGCCAAGTGCGTGTGTGCTGCGTTGTGAGTGAAGCCAGCGCATCGGTTGTAAGGAGCAGGGTGGGCAACCTGAGGGGTTTGGAGCCTGTCTTGTGTCGTGCCCTAATGTCTATTTTAATACTCCTGAGTTTAGCAAGGATTTCAAAATCTGAATCAAATCCTCTTCTCGGTGTGCTCTGAGCACGTGTTGCCGCTCAGATCCATTTTCTGGTAGCAGCAGCTGACACGATCCTATTTCATGTGGCGTAGGGAAGGCTTACATCCAAGCACAGCTCTTTTAATATGGGAGAAAAATAAAAAATGACCAAGTTCCATTTGGTATAGGACCTGCCAAGCTGTTCCTAAGCTGAGTTCCCAGAACCCCACACTGGTTGTGCTGGGAAGAGACCTTTGGGGTCCCTCTGCTCCCACCCTGCTCCAGCAGGGCCATCCGGAGCTGCAGCCCAGGCCACATCCAGGTGGCTTTTGGAGCTCTCCAAGGAGGGGACACCACAACCTCTGGGTACCCGTGCCAGAACTCCAGCACCCACCCAGCCCAGAAGTGCTTCTGGTGCTCAGAGGGCTCCTCCTTTTCCCTTTTCCTGGCCAAGGGCGCAGACGGAGGGACCCATGCCTGCTGTGAGGGCATCCTCAGCTCCTCTCCGTCTCCCCGAGGCATCCTCCCAGCTGTGTGATGCCTCCTCTGGCGCGGGGAGCAGCAGGAGCCGCGTGGTTCGCCTCGACGCGAGAGGCCGTGGGTGGAGAGGAGCTGGCGGGGATCCCAGGAGCCGTCGGGAAGAGGCTGCGAGCGGGGGAGAGCGAGCTCGCCACCCACTCGGGATGAAATCACGCTGGTAAAGGCTGCCGGGACGTAGAAGGTGTCAAGTCTAAATAAAAAATAAAAAAACAAAGAGGAAGGGCACTGGACCAGCGAGGAGGGCAGTTCCTGTGCTGGTGGGCTTGAGGAGGATCTGGTTTTCGGAGGAGTGCACGGTGCTGGTAACGGATACGGAGTCGGGAACAAGGGAAGAATTTGTCACAGGAAGGTTGGCTTTAGCACGGAAGGAAAATAGAAGTTGGATACGTGACCCAATTACTGGGGATTTAATAACGTGTCTGATCTGGGGGGGTTGCTGCCACCCAAGCTGCTGCCCTCCCAGTCTGACCTGTGACCGAACTGGGAGCACGGGGAGGTAGAAAAGCCCTCTGGGAGCTGATGTGCTTAAGGCAGCATGGTGATGGGCTGCTGGCAGAGAGGTTGCATTGCCACTTCCCAAAAATTGTGCTGGTGCCATACCCAAAAATGATGCTGGTGCCAGCTGGACATGCTCACCGTCTCCACCAGAGTGGTGTCCATGCCGTACAACCCAACAAGGGACAGCACCGTGGCTTTTGTTCTGCTCCAAAATTAAATACCAGCCAGCATGAAGTCTTTTAGGATTTTTTTTTTTTCCCCATACTGATACTTAATTTACAGTAAACCAAACCTGGGGAGCTGGGGGGGGTTCGGGAGCCCTTTGGCTCTCGCAGGCGCAGCCGAGGACGTCTCCTTCAGGTCTGGCTGAGGGGAACGGGCTCCTCAGCACTGCTCCGTCTGCTCCAACAAAGCAAAAAAAAACAACGCGCAAAGCTCCTTCCCCACCGCCAGCGGGTGCAAAATCGTAATCATTGCAGGAGAGATGCTGCCAAAAAAAAAAAAAAAAAAGAAAAAAGAAAAAAAAAGCATTTCCCTAGCTCGCTCTCTTTTCCCAGAAAACCAGATGGATGAATCATTATAACAGCAGCTATGACAGGGGACCAGACAACAGACTGAGCCCGAAGCCCAGCTCGGTCGAGCCAAGATGAAAAACTGCCCAAGGATTTACCAGTCCTCCCCTCCCACGTGTGCTTAAAGGAGCGAGGCTCCACAAATAGGGCATCGTGCTCCTGGCTGCCTTGCAGCATCCCTCCTGGTGGACCAGCAAGCCTGGCTATCATTTGGCACGCTCTGGGGCTAGGAGAGCAGTCCTGTGCCTAAATCCTGTTGAATGTTGTGAGCAACGAGGCTGGAAATCATTGGAACAGGATGAGATGCCCACCTTGGGGCTGCCCACAGAGCAATTGCTGCATTGATGGCCTCGTCGGAGGCTCTGCTGTTATTTCTGCTTCCCAAGGAAGCGGAGCGCACAGAAATGAAGGTCCCAAAATCTTGTAATTTGGGCTGCTGGGTTCGAGGCGGTCGGTGCAGGATGTCGAGGACTCAAGGCGCGGATTCCTCTTGTGCCATTCGGTTTCCTCCCAGCCCCCTGCTTCGTTTATCACCCTCCTCCAACCTGTGCCTGTTGGGCGCTCTCGTTGCGATCCTCAAATCCTGCTGCTGCTCTTAGCTTTCGAGTGTTTTGATCGCTGGCTGCAGAGCTCGAGCCGAGCCACGCTCCCCTCCTACCCGAGGTAAACAAGGAGTCAGGGGAGGTCGCTGCAGGTCCTGCAGGAAATAGCAGGGACCAGGAGATCTCTTCACCTTCCCTGCCCTCTGCAACGTGCAAGGACCCCGCTGCAGGGTGAGGGCAAACCCAAAAAAATGGCATCTCGGCCCCAAAATGCTGCTTTTGGTCTCCGTGGTGGATTTGGCACTCGGGGCTCCGCAGCTGGGGAGCTGCACCCCACATCTGGATAACCCACAGGGCTCAAGACCTTGTGCTTGGCTGCAGCAGGATTCGTTTGGCTGCGTTTGTGAGCACGCAGGGGATTTACCGCGAGCCCAGTTTGTCCATGTGCAGTTTTATGGGGTACCAGCCATCCTCCAGCCCTCAAACCCCTGGTGCTTTGTGGCCCTGCAGCACCAGACCCCAATGAGCTGTGTCCTGGAGGTGGCCTCACACCTCTCACAAACCCCAGGTACCACCAGGAGCTTTCTTTTTGCCAAAGTTTGATTGGTGCAGCATTAAAAGCTGTGAGATATGCGGAGCATGATGAAAACGGAGCAGACAGCTGTAAATTAGGGGGAAAAAACAACTTGATGGCTGTCACCACCCCTACCAGGGAAGGAGAGGTGATGGGGAGGTGGGTGGTGGGCCTTCATCCCACCCCATCAGGTCTTCGGAGGATTTTTGTGGGCCAGGGGGGAAGGGGCCAAGGCTGAGCTGCCTCTTGGTTTGGCACCGAGGGGAAAAGCCAAGTTAATGCTGCAGCCTAGTGGAGAAAAGCCGGCCGTGCGCATTGCCAGCAGGGCTAATTCATGCAGAGGGATGTAAAAGACTGGTGGGAAGCAAACCACGCCGAGATACGGTGCTGGAGCTTGTTTTTATGGGATCTCAAGGGCGAATTTTGTAACCTAGTCAGGTCTCCAAAAGGTATTTTGCTGTGCCCGGAGTGATGCCCCAGTGAAAAGGCTGCAGACATCACCATGACCCATATCAAAGCCAGCACAGCCCAAATCTCTGAAAACAGTGCTAAGTTTTTGGCAGTACCCCCATGGGGGCAGCTCTGTGCTCCCAGAAGGAACCAAAATCGCATCAGAGCGCATTTACAGGGTGAAATGGTGAAAAAAAAAAAATGTTCCTGCTATGTGTGATGTGGATGCCTGGTGCGTGCAGCCAGGTCTAGGGCACAGCAAAAATTGGCTGGAAAATCAGAAGGATTTCAAAGAAGAGCCCCAAGAGTGAGGCAGGGCTGGAGAAGCACCCCTGGGAGGGGTGAACCCAAGCTCAGAGTGTTAACCAAGCCAGGAGAGTCGATCTCTCACCACCAACACCGAGTCCCGTGTCTAGGTCCCTCTGGGGACCCCAGTCCTGGCTTTGGAGCTTTGTAGTGGGTGTCCCGGAGAGCACCCATGGGCCAAACCCATCACTGATTTCACCCCCTCGCAGGCTCCTCTGGATGTACCAGGGTCCATTCCCGAGCAGGATGGCCCAGGGACCCAGGAGACCTTGTGCCTGCCGTGACATGTCTGGATTTCATCCCTGATTTTATCCCTCTCAAACCCAAGACAAACACCGGGGGGAGAATAAAAACAGGGAGGGCTACTGGTGTGTAAATAGGTGCAGATGGGTCATGAAAAACAGGCAGCGTTGCACGGAGAAGGTAGGGGGGGAGGATGGAGGAGGAGTGTGGCCAGGAGGAGAATCAGGAGGAGGAGAGAGACGGTGCTGGGGTCGAGGAGGAACACGCAGCTGTGAGGAGCCCGACAGCTGGAAGCCAAAAATAAACCTCGACGGTGAATCAATTTGCTCCGAGGGACGGGTAAATCGGGGGGAAAGCAACGACCGAGGGCAGAGGACGGAGCACCCGATGGGCTGAACGAGCAGGAAAACCCACAGAGCAATGAATCACCCCCCCCCCCCGCCCGAAAAGCCCCTCTTCCCGAAACAAGGCGGGGGTGAGGCAGAAAACAGCAGAGACAGAAACAATCAATTATGTGGCCGAGGGAAGTTGACTCCTGCTGGATAAATACGCCAGCTGAGCAAAAGGCAGGGAGAAGATCCGAGTGTCAGATAAATCCCCACCAGGGCACGGCCCTACAGGCACGGTGGTGAGGATGCAGGAGGGGCAGAGATGCTCCTTCCAGTGGAATTTGGCCCACGGCTGGGATTTTGCTCAATAACCTTGGAGAGGAGCAGAAATTGGAGAGAAATTGCATTCAAAGCTTGAGGAGCAGCTTGATTTTAAGGAGCAGCTCCTTTTGAATGAATACAGAAGTGATGGGGAGAGCCTAGAAAAAGCGTGGAGAGAAAGAGGGGTTTCTTCAGGAAAATGTTTTGTACGCAATAGCTTTTGGGGTGAAAAATTTATAGAGAGGAATTTGAGGGACTGCATCTTGCAGAAAACTTGGTAGGGAGGTGTTTGCTAGTAGGACCTCACTGCTGTCAGCCACCCTAGGAGAAGTCCTACCTAGGAACCCCAAAAAAGCAATGACCTATCATTTGGAAATTAATTTTGGCTGTTTTACCAAACGTAGAAGGAATTGGGGAAAGCCTTCTCCCACCTCCACGATGCAGCTGTGAGGACTGCGAGCATAACTGGCCCAAAGACTCTTTTGGGGTGGAGATGCCATGTGTGAGGGGGGTCCCACCAGTTGTCCCCTGCTCGGCTCCTCTCCAAACCAGTGTTTCCCAGTTTGACCTCTCCAAGGGACATGGGTGTCCCAACACTGAGTGAACAGAGGGCATGGGCAGAGAACCAAATCCCATTGATGGGAACCCAAAACCCAACTCTGCCCAGATGCTGAGCTCTGCACATCCATGTGGGGAAGGAGATGCTTCCACCCAATCCCTTGGTGCACTCAGAGAGGGCCCCAACCCCAAGGGTTTGATCCACAGACCATAGGGCTTCCCTCGGATGGAGATGGAGAAGCTGAGCCACGAACTCTGCTGATGTGAGGCCACCTTGTCACTAGAGGGAAGCAGAACCATGTGCACGGAGCTGCTGCGGCACTGCTGCTCCAGCGATGGAGCCAGCGAGCAAAAGCACCTGCCCAGAGCTCCTGTGGTGGAGAAGGAGAGGACACCTTCATGGGGTCACTGCACGCTTCAGGTTGGGAGCACCTCAAAGCCCACCCAGTTCCAACCAGTTGCCATGGACAAGGACACCTCCCAGCAGACCGGTTTGTCCCAGAGCCTCATCCACCTGCTGCACCTCAGGGGCACATCTGGGTCCTCATATCCCATCCCTGGTGCTGAGCTGGCATTAGCTTTGGGGGCTGAAGAGGGGTTCAAGGACCCTTGAAGGTTGAAGATTCAAGGACCCATGGTCAATGGGGTTGACTGGGGTCTTCAGGCACCGCCAGCCCTGCAGAGGAGATGCCCGATGTTCTCAAGGACAAGCCTTCACCAGAGCTTGGCCAACCCTCCATGGCCCTCTTGGGGTGGGTGAAGCGGTGTCACTGGGTGTGTAGGGACATGGGGCTGGGTCAGGGGAGGCGTTGGGGTGGTGGGAAGGAGCCAGGGACCCCAAATGCCCTCGGTGAGATGGTGTCTGCGGTGCTGCTGGTCAACGCACCCAGCTCACAGCTCCTCCTCCACGGAGGACACCAAGCCCTGGAGCCACTGCTCTTGGGCCTGGAGATGCTCTTCTCTGGAAATAAAACAGTGCCCTGGGGTTCTGGGGCAGGTGGGATGGCAGCAGGAGACACAAGGTGGCAGCTGATCAGAAATGACATCTCAGATAACGAAGCAGTGTTCTTCCTCTGGTTTTGGCACCCAGGGGCAAGATCCATCCAAGGGCATCCACGCGGGGAACCACAGGCAAATTCCTTCCCGTGCGCCACACCAGTACCGTTGGGTTAAGCATTGTGCTGATAAAAAACTAAATTTTGTTGTGCTGTTACATAGATAATTGTGGTTTGGAGTTTTGTACCTCCAGGTCGTTCTCTTTCTGGTTAATGTCAGAGCCACGCTAACGGTGCTTGCTGAGCTCCTCGTTACCTGCAGGGGATGAAGCAGAGCTGGGGGCAGGGCTCAGCGGGTGTTTGTTGGGCTGAATGTCCTCATCCACAGCTGGGAAGAGCTGGAAGAGAGCTCGAGGTGGTGAGTTGGTATCAGAGACACCCAAATCAATCGTTTCTGGTGGCTCTTGCAAGAGGAGAGAGTTGGGAGAGGAGCAAAGCGAAGAGCACGGAGGGGGAGGAAGATCACCAGCAAAGAGAGCAAGGTAGCGGGCATCATTAGGGTGAGGAAATAAGTTGGTTTGTCTGTTATTCGATGGTATTTTGGAAACGGGAGATGAAATATTAGCTGTCGCTAGATCAACAGTTAAAAATTATTGCCAGTGTTAGTGATTTGGGTGGGGAGAGAGAGACATGTAGGCCAAGTGACTCACCCAGGAGGACAGAGGAGAGGAAAAAAAGTCATGCTTTTTCTGAGAAATGGAGGTCCCTACAAATGGAGGGTTTTATTGTCTGCTGGAGCGGCGGCAGGCCATTTTAGAGGCAGAGAAGAGGATGGGTGAGCTACTGAGATGTCTCCAACTAAAGTGAAGAACAAGAAGTGCTGGCGAAGGCCTTGTTTTTAACAGGAGATTTCTCTTCTCCCCGTTAGCGAGAACTTCCTGCAGCAAAAACAAGTGCAACTGCTTTTTTTTTTTTTTTTTTTTTTTTTTTTTTTTTTTTTTTTCAGAAAGAGATGACTGAACCCTTTTGCTTTTTGAGAGCGAGCAGGTCGAAAAGCAGTTCTGTGGCCTTCCATACCGAGGGGCGCATCATTGCAAGGGTTGCGTTGCACAAGGCCAGCAAACCAAAGCCACCAGCCAAACCAAGCCCTCTGAACCTCCTGGTCCCCATGCTGAGCACCCCAAGGGGACAAGGACAGATCCTTGGGACCTTGGATCCATGGACCAGGTCCTCCTTGTCCATGGTGGGAACTCAGACACTTGGCTCAGCTGGAGATGTGTGTATGGGCACCTAGCGGGTCTTTATCTCCAGCCAAATCCCAACCTTAATGGTTTTATTTCTGCAAAAAAAGGCATTTTCTTTCAGGCAGCCAACCTTCTCTCTGCTTCACCTCCATCTCATTTGATCCTCCTGTATGGATGTTCTCCTTTCTGTTCTCCACCCTTTTCTTGAAATCCATGCACCTTAGATGTCACAAATGTTGGACATAACACATTTGAGTCATGTTCTGCTGACCCCAAAGGGGAAGAACACCTCCACCTCCCAATCTGACATAAGGGATGACCCGAGTCCTGCCCTGCCCTTATTTAAAAGAGCCAAAATATGCCAAAGGGGCAGCAAACAGCCTACAGTAGCACAGGACAACTGGTTATCCCACCCAACTCACCTTTGGCTGGTGGGCAGTGCTTGATCCCAACAACCACAACCCTCTGGGTCTTGGAGATCCCTCTGCATTTATACTCTATAAATATGTATATTTACTCTGTGGCCAGAAGAACGATGAACTGAAACCACCCCGTCCTCACCTCCTTTGCTCCCACCCAAGCAGCTTTCTGCAGGCTGCGGGAGCAGATGTTTCAAGAGCTACACGGGAAGAGAGTAGGTTGAGGAGCGTACGCTTGAATTTTTCTAAATGCCTGGAAACCTTCAGCTGCAGGCAGGAGGGGGAAAGGGTGGGAGTTGAGCTGGGGACAAAGCAAGCAAATTTTGAACAGCAGATATTAAACCGAGGGCTAGGAAGAGCAAATAGGTGCTTAGGAGCACAGTCCTTACCAGGTCTTGGAGAGCCACGCAGCGGGAACAAACGCCTGATAATGCCATGACAACAGATGCCTCCTGCAGCCCAGATGGCTCTGTGTCTCCCTGGAGCCGGAGCTCTCAGGAAAGGTTAAAAAACCTCAGCAATTGGTGCTAAAAGCCAAGTAGACCAGCTCCCTCCGTGCACATTGGATGTGCCACCGGTCATGGCACATGGCCCTGGCTCCAGCCAGCAGGGTTGATACGAGGAACTTTTGGGCTTGAATTTAGCCTAAAGACAGAGCCCTGCCCCAGGAGCAATGAATCATCTGAAGATGCCTCAATGGGGTGGTTTGGGCAGTTGATCCTCAGAGATCCCTAACAATATCAACCACTCTGTGTAGGCCAACCAGGCTCAGCTGCTGTCCCCTTCAGTTCCCACGTGGACCCATTTGGGTTTGCCACTCCTCTACTACGGTGTTTTATCTTGTTTGTTTGACTGTTCTCTATTTTATTTTGTTTTGATTTATTTTGTTTTATTTATTTTATTTCATTTCATTTCACATGAAGCTTTGGGGCCCCTTTTAGCAGTAGAACTGCACGTCCTGCCTTCACACGCTCAGTTCTGCTGTTTTATTTTGCTGCTGGGACCCTGACTTGCAGCAGCAGCTCTGAATTGAAGTGTGAGTGTGCTTCAGTCCCAGCGATGAAATGTAAAAGGTTTGCTTCACAGGCAGCTGCAGGAGCAAGCTACAGGAAGGCTTTTTCTGTTATCCCCTCTTTGCTAAGACACCTGAATCTTGTTCATACCCTCATCTCCTGCTGACCAGGCTGAACAAGGTCAAGAATCATCATAGAATCCTAGAATCATTACGGTTGGAAGAGACCTCCAAGATCATCTGGTCCAACCATCCCCCTACCACCACTGTCACCAACCAAACCATGTCCCCAAGCACCACGTCCAACCTTTCCTTGAACACCCCCAGAGATGGTGACTCCACCACCTCCCTGGGGAGCTGCATCCCTTACCCAGAGCTGTGCTGGTTGACCCAGCACCAGACACCTCCACTTGGACTGAAGGGCCTCCAACCATCTCCTCTTCTCACCCAGGGGGTATTTCTGGCCACAGAGGGGTGCAGAAGGGATACGTCTCTTTGGGGTTTCCTGATGGAAGACATTGCTTGCTCACAGGTTTGGTGGTGTGGGCATTGCTACAGGGACCCTTCCTGCCTCAAAGAGAGGCAGAAACACCAGGGTGGAGAACGATGCTCAGCATGCCTGCTGTGCTGTGGGGTTGGTATGAGTCTGCTGGTTTGTCTTCCACATTCAGGAAATGGGAATCCTCAAAGGATGTGGATCTGTCGTGGTCCAAAGCAAGCCACGAGGATGCTCAGAGGGCTGGAGCCCCTCTGTTGTGGAGCCAGGATGAGGGAGCTGTGGGTGCTCAGCCTGGAGAAGAGAAGGCTTCAGGGGGACCTCATTGCAACATTTCAGTACTTGAAAGGGACTTATAAAAAAGATGGAGAGCAACTCTTTTCTCAATCAGATAATGACAGGAGAAGAGGGCATGGTTTTAAACTAAAAAAGGGGAGATTTAGATTAGGTGTTAGGAGGAAATTCTTCACTCAGAGGGTGGTGAGGTTTAGAAGAGGTTGCCCAGAGAGGCTGTGGATGCCCCATCCCTGGAGGCGTTCAAGACCAGGTTAGCTGAGGCTCTGGACAGCCTGATCTAGGGGGTGCCATCCCTTCCCAAGGCAGGGGGCTGGAACTGGGTGACCTGTGAGGTCCCTTCCTACCCAAACCATTCTGGGATCCTATGATGCTATCCTTACGTGCTCCCCACACTTCCTCCATCCTCGCCCTCACTAAATGCACCGCTGCTCTCCTCTCCCTGTTGTGCATCCTCTGAAAGGCACAGAACCACACCACAATTCCTCCTAATGAGGTAGGGATTTGGAGCAGCCCAGCAAAGCACCCCTTGGCCCTCATCCTGCACCAGGCAGGGCTCAGCCTGGCAGGACGTGGCCGGGCGCGATGCCCACGGCTCGTCGCTCCGTGCCAACCACACCAGCACACCGAGGCACTGCTCTCACCTCCTGACCACACAGGGCTGTCTGCTTAATAGGGGAAATCTGCTCTTCTTTCACTCTCAGGGCTGAGAAATGCTTCGTGTGACCTTCTCAGCTTCTGCTTTTCACTTTCTCATTGCAAGCGCCCGTGCTGACAGCCCCACACGCTCCCAGCCAGCGAGTTTCCCACCTATGACTAAAGTTATTTCTAGCTTGGGACACCAGGGGGGAACTTCCCTCTGTTTCCCACCCGTGGCTGATGTTTGCTCTTCAGAGTTGTGTTGGCCTTTGGTGGCCAACAAGCTGGAAATCAGGTTGGAAATCAGAAATTTCTTCTCAGAAAGAGCAGTCAGGCACTGGGACGGGTTGCCCAGGGAGGTGGTGGAGTCACCGTCCCTGGGGGTGTTCAAGGAAAGGTTGGACGTGGTCCTTGGGACATGGTTTAGTGGGTGACAGTGGTGGTAGGGGGATGGTTGGACCAGATGATTTTGGTGGTCTTTTCCAACCTTAATGACTATATGATGCTAAGCTTTCATGAAACTCATCCAAATCCTTCTAAGGCAATGCTGAGGGGGGTTCACTGTTTAAAAAAAAAAAAAAAAAAGCCTTTGTAAATTAAAGCCTTTGTAAATTCCCCTGGGTGCTAAGTGTCAAAGAGGTGTAGCATCAACTGGCCAGCCACCCATGCCTCTGTTATGGCACTGTAATAACTGGAGTTATTGCAACCCCTTCTTCTCCCAGGAGAGGCTGCCTTGGTGTGGCTGTGGCTGCCTGCTATGAGATGGTGCCTGGGGCTGCTGGTGGCACGCTGAGGACAATTTCTATTTCAATTTTCTTCTAAGTTGTGCAAAATGAATAGCTTCGAGGCTGTGCCCCATCCTCCTCCTCCCTAGACAAGCTGTGGGACATGTGGAGAGGAGCTTCCTCCCCTCAAAAAGAAATTTATGGGCAGCGTCTCCTGGGAAGAAAACAAGCCCTCTTTCCCCTTTTTGCTTTCCAGGAATCAGAAAAGAAACAAGTCCCTTCCTTCCACCCCGCTTTGGGGGTTTTGGCTGCCTGAATCCCAGGACAAATGGGAAATTCCTGCCAGCAGCAGCAGCTCAGCCCCAGGCACTTGAGTAACTCTGGGCTACCCCCTGTGAACGTGACTTACACCCTCTGCCCCGCGAGCGACTTGCACCCGAGCATTTCCCCTGCCCCGAGTGAGAAACCACCGAGTGCAGAGGCTGCAGTTTCCTTTTCACGTGCTCCAGCCCCTGCAGAGCTTTGTGGCTTCCCTCCCTTCTGCTCCTCCGTGGGGCTTCGGTCTTCAAATCTCAGCATCTTCTGGCCCTCACCTCCACCCTTCATAGATTCACAGCATCATTAGGCTTTGGAAGTGACCTCCGAGATCATCTCCAACCATCCCCCTACCACCAATGTCACCCACTAAACCATGTCCCCGAGCACCACATCCAACTTTTCCCTGCTGGCAGCTGCCGTTAAATGCCAGCTCCCTTTTGTTGGACCCCGTTTATGCTCCTCTTGCTCTCTGCAAAAAGAGGAATTCACGTGTGGTCTCTGGAATATCCCCGTGGTTTTCTCAGGAGTGGTTTCCAGCTGAGATCTCTGCTACCTCCAGCTGCAGGTGCGTCATTTGAGGTGTCTGAGTCAAACTGTGATGACACCTGAAGCGGTGACTGAAAAGAGGGACTTTAACAGGAGGCATCTACTTGCACACAGGAGCATTTTTCTTAGCAATTTTCATTGTGAGCGTTCTTCGTCTTTCAGGGAAAATAGAAGAGAAAGCAACACCAGGGACTGGTGCCTCTGACCCAGATGCTTCAAAGTTGGGTAAAAAGGAAGAAGAAAGGAAAGCTGACTCAGAGCTGTCCTCCATTTCTTCTCCAGAGGGCTCAGGAAGAGCAAAAAACATCCTCACCATTGCCATTGGGAGGGATGCAACCGAGCTGAAGGACTTCAGGGGAGACTTGGCTCCATATCCCTCAGCTGAAGACCTCATCTACAGGGACGTGGTGGCACCTGCGAAGACATTGAGCTGGAAGTCACTGCCAGGGATTAGCTATGCCCTTTTTAACATTTTGGAAACATTTTGGTTGGAAGCGTATCAGATGTTCTTGACACAGGCAGTTGAGGTGTTTTTCACACCGTCAGGGCACGGTTGCAATAGTTACTAATTTTCAGGGTAACTGAGCAATATTTGAGTTTATAACTTGGTGATGAGAGGGAAACGTCCCCCCAGACCTGAGGCATTTCATCTCAGGCATGAAATAAACATCACGTGGGGGTAGCAGTGCATGATGAACTGGAAAAATTACTTGATATGTCCTGACGGCTCCACTACCATGCATGTCCTGGTAGGACATTTTTTCTTTTTGCAGCAGAACATGGTAGCATTGCAGAAAATGTAGCAGAACTACATTTTTTTTCCTATTCAGACAGTGTGCAATCCATCATAATTCCTTGATACTTTTCAGAAAGAATGAGAGCAAAGTAGTTGTTCCTAATCTGTGAATACATCACGGTAATTTTTGCCTCACTGCAGAAATTTGTACTTACCCTTAATGAATTTCAAGGGTGTTTGTTTTCTTGTTTCCCAGAATATTTCTCTATTTTATTCTGAGAACCTTGAATAATAGCCCTGCTCTCCCGTGTCCCTAAACTCCTTTCCAGCTTGAAACAATCTAGTAATTTAATGAGGATATTGTCTCCTCCATCTTTCAAGCTACCTTGAGTAAGACCTTGGACAGACTTTGTGGAAGACCATGGCTCTGTTCTCCCACTCTGGTGTGGACCAGCTCCCTGGGAACACTCTCCAGCACTTCCCACACTGACCCCAATATATTGTGCCAGCCTCCTGTCTTAGACAACGCCACGGGAGACAGGATCCAAAGTCCTTGTGAAGAGAAGAGATCTGAAGCCTACCGCCTCTCCCTTACCCACAAGGTCTGTTCCCAGGTCTCAAGAGGAAATCAGACTGGTTTGAGAAAATCTGGTCTTGACAAACCCCTGTCTCCTGTTACTTTTCAGAAGCTTTCAGAGTTGTTCTGGAAGAAAATGAAGTTCAGCCTCCTACTCTATAATTTTCAGGATCCATCTTTTCCTCCCAGTTCATTTTTTTTATAGATATGCATGATTGTTTCCCCTTTCTTTATCCGAGACCATCTTCCCATCCTGCTCAAGCTCCCCAAGAGAACTTCTAATGTTATTTTTAATCATCCAAGAAGAGCCCCTGAGACTTGGGCAAACTGAAGGTGTCTGCAGCTTCTGGGTACTTTCAGCTTCAAAGGTGTCACCCATCAATAACCTCCCCTCCGCACCGAGCAGCAGGTTAAAGTTCCTCCTGGTCATATTATGATGGTCAGTGTACGTAAGAAGGGATTTGCCACTGCCCCAGATCTGTTTTATTTTATGATTTGGGCTTGCTGGCTTAGTCCCAGCGTACTCCATGTATTCTCTGAGGCTCATTTTTTGGAAGCTGACCTACCTTCTATTTTGCGTGCCACCTCCTGAGGCTGAGGTCAATGAAGGCCTTGAGGTTTACCCTGCCTATAATGATGCTTTTTTCTTTCACTTTGGGACCCTCTGTGCTTGTAATCACATTATCATTTATTTAAAGTTGAGAAAGGAGTCAAGCACGCAGGATAATGTGTTCAGCTACAAGCAACTGCAAATCTGAGGCTCAAAACTCTTCCAAGGCAGACACTTTTTAAAGAAAAAGAATAATGATTATTAATAAAATAATTCAGTAAGGGAAAGAACAGAGTTTGGGACCTAAAGGAAAGAGTGATCTTGTGTATTATTTCCCCTGTGGCCTGTCTCGTATAAAGAATCTTTTCAATTAGGAAACCGTGGAGTTGCCTTGAGTTGCAGCCTGTTGCACAGGAAAGCTGACCACCTCCTCCTTGAAGTGCTGATGCACTGAGCGTTAAATCAACCTTTCAGCAATTGCCATAACAAAGGCATTTAGGATTTACAATAGGAAAAAAAAAATCCCAGCTGCAAGGGCAGCCAATGCAGTTAGGTAATTCAGGTAGGCACGCGTTGCCCAGGCATGCAGAGGAGCCTACAATAAGTAAATTTCTGTGAGGGCATGGGGCAGGCAGCTGCCAGGAAGGGTAATATACCCTATGCTGAACCTTCCTGGAGGCTGGTCATGGACTAAGGGTCCTTCCCAGGTCCATCTGCTGTGATTTTTGGTGCACAAGTGTTTTACGTTGGCTGGATCGAGGGAGGGTGGCCGAGGCTGAGGATTTCGGAGTTTGCCGTGGTCCCGGTGCAAGTCACTGTCAAAGCTGAGACTGGAGCTCAGAAATGCTGGCTCCTGCTCTGCAGCCAGCGGGGTGTTTTTCATAACAAGGGAGACAAGTCAAAGGAGGACCGGGTCTGACATTTCTCAGAAAGAATTTCCCCTGTGTTTGCAAGTTCAGTGAGTGCCATCGTGTTTTGCCAGCGAAACCCAGTTACAGTTCAGCTCTCGCTGACTTCTGCAGCTCGGTTCAAAGATAAAGAACTCTGCATTGGGGTAAGGATCCCAACTGTCTCTGCAGTCGTGCTGGTCCCCGGCTTGAAACCAAGGTGCTGCAGCACTGGTAACTGCTGTGTATGTGGAAGTGTCACACCACTTCCTATGCGAGATAGTGGGGCTCTATCTAGCACACGCTGCAAACCACCCATTTCCTGGGCTGACACCCCAGCAGAAGCTTGCTTCTCCTAAAAGGATGACTGAAAAACATCCCGGCCTTGCTTTCCCTCTTGAAACCGCGGCCCCTGGGGAAAGCCCCGTCCCCGGCGAGACGTCTGAGCGTGCACGGGGAGGGATGTTCTCCTTCCCCGCCGTGACGTCCTCGGAGTGCCCTGGGTGGGATGGAGTGAGAGATGTGTTAAAACTGCTCGGTTCAGGGAAAGTAAAACCCATTTGGTGGCTGATGGAGCTCGTTGAGGGTCTGACGGCTTTCAGGAAGGTGGGACTTTCAGGATGGCTTTGCGTCAATAATGTGTCAGGAAATAAAGATGTCCTGGGTCTGTGGGTGCTTTGCTTTTGCACATCACCAGGAAGAAGGCAGATAAAGGAATTCTCCACCATGCCTTTTCTTTTCCCCCCATTTTATCAATAATGCTAATCAATAATGCTATCTAACCTTATTGCAATAATGAAATAAAAAAATACTAATTGCAGTGTTTGTAAACTTGCATGGAAAATCATCTACTAGAAAGTCAACTCATGGCCGGTGGAGAAACCAATAAAGCTATCAGTTTTTACCTGCCATTCGTAAGTGCTATTTACTTATCTTCAGGGACAGATTGTTCCTGCAGGCCAATTTGCTTGGATGACTGAGAATAAACAGCATGCAGCCTTTTAAAGGCTGCGTAGATGAGCTGCCTGAATGCATGCTGGATGAAAATAATTCAGAGCAAGGAAGAGTAGATTGAGAGTAAAAAATACTTCTAAGTCCATTCCTCTATTAGCTCCTCTGAATGTTTGAGTGGTTTCCAAAAGCAAAATAAGAGTTCAATAATATAGCATGACACGCAGAGAAAGAATCTCGTATGAACAGGAGACTTCGTGTTATAAGCACTGACAAATGATATCCAAATAGCTGTAGGGCACCTGTGATCTTTAGGAGAGATCAACTCTGTAATGGAATAATCGGGCTGAGCAGTTGCCCTAGGTTACAATAAAGAGGGGTGTTACCTGTTTTAATCCTGCAGAAGAATTATGGCTTGAAAGGTTTGTATTAAATAAATGCATAGAGTTTAATGATGAGCTTGTGCCGCTAACCCCAACATGTTTTCCCCATGAAGCACCCATCAGTGTCCACGGGGAACATTCAGGAGTCAGTACAAAAATAGCATGAGAAGAACGAGCGCGGTGTTTCCTGTAGCTCACCTCCCAGGATACGGTTTGGGGGCTGATGGTAACAGCCCTGCGTTTATCAGAAACTTGCCTCACCACCGAGAAAACTGAAAAGTATCAGCCGGTGCATTTTGTGCTGAGTCCTGTGATTTAGGTCTGCGGCTGACATAAAAACAAGAACCAGGCCGTAGAAACCTAGCTCTAAACCCAGTATTTTCTGCCTTCTGATTGCTGCAGCCCTACCCGCATTGCCCTGAATTTTGGTCTTGTTTTGAATAAGCCTTTCTCACAATGTCCGTAGTCATCTGAAGGCTTTTGCCTTTTGACATTTGAGGCTGGACGTGGCTTAAGCTAACTCCTTCCCCCCTACCTCATTTGGGTGCTGTAGCACTCTGTAGTCACAGCAAGTTTTACAACACACAGAGACTTCTAGGTTTTGCAAACAGATGTAGGAGTTATTAAATAAATATATATATGTATGTATCTATCTATATATATATAAAGAGAGAGAGAGAAAAGAAAGAAATGTAGGTGGCAAATTCCAAGTCAACCTCCTCCTTTGTTGTCCCATGGGGGAGCTCTGGGTGTGACATCAAAGCTAGGACAAGCTGCTCAAAGCCGTTTCCATCTCAGGTTTTATGGTGTCTGCAAGTGTTGACATTGGATGGTTGGAAGAAGCCCAGTGCTTTGTATTCAGTACCTCCACCATGAGGCTGGTGTGCTTCTGATTTAGGGTTCCTCACTCCCAAACACCTCTGGTGGCATTCGCTCTTCCTTCACCCAGATGAGTCTATACTCAGAATTGATTCAGTTGAGTTTATACTCAAATTGGTGACTCTACCCAGTTGGGTCTATACTCAGACTGGTGAATCTGCTCTTTTTACTGAGGCACCCTCAAGATCCAGTGAGGACAATGAGGTGTGGTCCAGCTCTGAACACTAAACATGCAGGAACACCTAAAACAACCTCCACGAGTTTATTACTGATCGTATCTCCTTCTTGTCAGCCAGTCTGGGTTTTAGATGCATCATCTAGCAAACAGTTTTGCTGGGCTGGTTTCCTCACTGGTGCCAGCAGACATTTCTTTTGCTTTTCAAGATCAAACCAGCCTCTAGTTAGACCCTTCTGGTAGGCTGCAGGTTGGCTCCTGGTACAGCCTGCATCAACTCAGTCCTGCTCCCACCCAAATTTAACCTCTTTAGCTATCTTTTCTGCCCTGGCAAATGCACCCTGATTAGAGACAGGCCCAGGCAGTCGGTCCTCACTGTGAATTTCATGTTCCAGAGAAGCATCTTTATCTCGGGAAAGGCATCAAAGAGCCAGCTGAGGTGAGGTCTGAGCTGGCTGCGTGCAGGTTTCTCTATTCCCCTGCTGGGTTCATGTCTGCCTCTGTTTGGGGAAAATCTTTGCTCATCACTGAAGAATTCGCCTGCTGCTGCAGCTCATTTTCTCACCCTGCTTGACTTAGACCAGCAGCCCTTGGTGCTCCCATTCCTCTCTCCTACTTGGACTGACGGGTGATGCCCATTTCTAACACTTTCAAAACCGTGTCGATGCAGAAACCCACAAAACAAAGGAAATGCTGACTTTAGCTTACCGCAGCTGATGACTCACCGTGTCTTGTTGACATAGTCCTGGAAATACCCATTTCAAATTCCCCCGCTTGCTTATTATGGACACAGGTATATATTTATAGTAAATTTGTTCTCTTTGTGCATATGGAGAAAATAAGCACTGGAAGCTGCATCCAGAGGGTGAAAACCCCAGGATTTTCTCATGCACCCTATGGGCAATATCCCAGGACACAAAGGAAATGTTACTGGTCCTCTTGGGACCTGCTCAACCCTCTGAGGCCATCTATTTGGCTTGAACGCTATGGGGTAAGCATCACAAGGGCAAGAGTCAGCCTAGGGCAGGCATTAGCTGACTCTTGACTCTTGCTGGGTGAGCTCATGGTCTAGCAGGAGGTCTGACTCAGAGCAGGAGCACGAGTCACCTGCACAAACAGCTCTTGACTTCGCTTCTCAAGCACCCAGAATTTGCATCCAGCCCAGAGCTAGATTAGCACATGCTCATCTGTATGCAAGGTGATTTTCTGGTGCTAACAGGAAGTTTGGGGCTTGAGTAACATGCAGAGCACCACTCTGAGTCCAACCCTCCCAATATTATATATGAAAAAAAAAAAATCTCTGGTCTTCACCCTCTGCTGGCTTCTCAACCACATCAAACAACTGGATCTAAGAAAACAAAGACTGAACTGCATGAAGAGCATCCTTCCCTCCTGTTCCTGGCCACACAGGCTGTGTTTCTGTTGTGTTCACAAGAGAGCATCCTTGAGATGGATGACGAAGAAGAGATGCTGCAAGGGCAGCTCGTCCTCCTAGGGGGTTACAAAGCTTCCCATTTCCTCGTTCCCCTGAAATTCCTGCTGGATTGCCATGCCAACGTCATGAGAAGGAATGAGGAGGGGCTGTTTGAGGGCTGTCCCTAAGGAAAGGGTTTTGGCCAAGGATAAATTTTGTATTTTTATGTTATGCTTTGGCAAGGTAACTAATGCAAAATAGACATCAGGTATGCAAAGATGGGACTCATCTCATGTAATCTTAGGGGTGTAAATCAGAGCTTGTCACCCTCAGATCCTTTATGGCCATCAGAGACAATAAGTTCTTCACCTGACAGCATGAACTGTGCCTTGGAAATGTGCATTCATCTCCTGCTGACTCTGAGGGGGTGCTGAGCACTGGCTCTTCGGCAGGATGAATCCTGCCCAGCAAGCAGCAGAGGTCCGGAAGCAAATTTGGGAGTCTGAGTCACGTTGGCAGCTGAGCTGGAAGAAGGCTGTTGCAATTGCTTGCCTCTGCCAGCCTGGCTTCGGGGCTAGCTCGTTGTGATGGAGGCACGGTTAGAAAATGTTCCTGGTGAGGACTGGAGACCTGGTTATTTTCCTCGTCCACACATCGTGATGCAGCACTGGGTCTGTGTTATCTGAGTTCTGGCTCTGTGTTCCCACTTGTCCCCAACTTGTGTCCTGCTCTTGGGTTTTAAGCAGCAGGTAGTGGTGAGCAGATTTCGTGTAGATCAGATGTAGTCACAAATGCATAATTGAAATAGTAAATAGAAAATAAATAGTAAATAGAAAATAAATAGTAAATAGTAAAAAATAGAAAATAAAAATAAAATAGTAAATAGAAATAGAATAGCAGATCATGGCAATCAAAATCAAAGTGTCTCCTGCCATATACACCCAACCTAGGTGGTTGGCTCATGCTCCCTGTCCAGCATAAGAAAACCATCACGCCCCAGCTGGTAATCACAGGCTGTTTGCTTTGTTAAACTTAGATCCTACCTTAAAGTTCATAAATGCATTGAATGAAGTCCTAAACCAACCTCCTAATGGCATTTTAGCACTTAATGCCCCATGGTTTTATCACCTTTCCTTAAGCTAAGTGTTAAGTCTGAATCCTTTTATCCCAGACACGTTTGGGAATCGATGAGCACGAGCACTGAGCAAGATTTATGAATGAAGGAGCTGTTTGCTCAAAATCTGGATTTTCAGCAATAGCAAGAAAGACAAAAATAAATAAATAAATAAATAAATAAATATATAATTACAAAATGTATAATTAAGATTATATCCTTATTAGGAATAAGGTCTCTCCTGGCAGCTTCAGCACCTCCAAGGGCTTTCTTTCAGCTCTTAGCAGAAAATGATGCCGGCATTGCAGTGGGATTTGCCATCCTCCTACGAGACAGCATCATCACGTTTTTTTCTGACATCTCCAGAGGTGAAGTGTTTATAGGGGACGTCTGTCCCTTCCTCCTGTGCCACCTCCATGGACTTCAGAGGATGCCAGGTCCAGCAGGGACAACCCAAGGCTCAACCCCTGGGCATGGGACTGCTCTTCCTTATTAGCAATGCTCTGATATACATCCACCTGCAACCTACAGCCTGATTTCCATATGGGGTGAGCCAGCAGCTAGACTGGAATCTCCTTGACGCACCTGCTCATTAACCTCGGCATAATTAACGTGCAGCAACACGGGCTGTTTATTACACAGAGGGCCAGCCTGGGGCTCCCGAGTAGTGGAAACACTGCTTTGGATAGGTGCAGAGACCGTGGGATATCATCCAAATCCCCTTCCAGGATGAAATGAGCTGACGGGGTCTCGTCCATGCCCCAGGGGACTCTGAGCACTGGATTTGGAAATGGGACCTCCCCTGGGCTCTCCGAGGTATGTACATGGTGACGTGTTGTGGCTTTGGGCTGTGGGAAGACCTTAAGATGAATCTCTCAAAACCAGGGAATTTGGCCATCTACAGTCATAATTTTCCAGATGTGTGCTTTAGGGTGGGAGAAGATGGGAGCCACATCTACCATGGGATCAGAGAAGTGTTAGCTGGAAACATTGGCTGGAGGGCTCCAAATCTTGAAGCAGAAGCGCTGCCAGTTCTCGAGCGGCTTGGTCATGGTTTCATCCAGCTAAACCGTGTGTCACCTCCTTGTTCATCACCTGCCATTTCCTAATAGCCTGGGGCAGCCCTGCACTACCTTCCTAGAGACATTTTCTTCTATCCTGCACCTCCCAAGCCACCACCTGTGGCAGCTGCCCTTTGCTATAGTGTCTGGCTCCACCACGAGGAGCTTGATGTCGTTCTCTCTGCAGCTCTAAGCAGCTGTAGGCAGCTGTTGGGCTGCCCTTTGGCCTCTCTTTTGTCATCCCCAGCAAATCCAAATCCCTCAGCCTCTCCTAAGATGCGTGCCCCAGGCCTCTGACCACTTTGGTGGCATATCTTAGGGTCGTTTCAGTCCTCCCACATCCCAGCAGGATTCGGGAGTCCACCTACGTGGTGAGTTCTGGGCCTTAGATGTAACATCCTCCAGGAGGACAAGCCAAAGGAGGCTTAATAAGCAGGTTGTATTAATAAGTTATTTTATTTTATTTTATTTTATTTTATTTTATTTTATTTTATTTTATTTTATTTTATTTTGGGGAAAATGTCTTTTTCTTTAAGAAGTGTATCTGTATGAAACCACAGCCTGGTTCAGTTTCCAGAAGGAGCAACCTGTCGGTGAACTCAAAGCACAATTCTGAGTGCTGCTGCAGCTCATGAATAAGAGCATGGTGGAAAGAGGGAAATCCCACAGAGCTGCTTTGACTCCTCGGGACTTCCAGGTTACCTGAGGAACAACTGCAGGCTGTGAGATACTCCCACCCCAGGACCCTTTTGTTGTGTTGTTTCGTTTTTTTGTTTTTTGTTGTTTTTTTTTTTTGACACGGGCATCATCTCAGGGCTGCTGCTTTTCTCTGGGTAACCTTGCACCTTGCTGTAGGTGAGCGACCCACAGGGCAAAACCTGGAGCAGAGGGGACGAGATGTGCTCCAGGCTTGCAGGGAAAGTGAGAAGGTTTGCTCACCGAGGCTTGCTAAACTTGACAGCTGTTTAATTTTAATCGCCTTGCCGGGCTGCAGTGAAGGCTGTGGTTAACTATTCTGGGTACAGCAGGGAAGCCACAGTGCTGGCAGGTTGAATGAGGCAAGCTCGTTGTGGGAGAAACAATAAGAAAGGGGTCTCCCGAGGCCCTAAAAATGCAAGAGGCCAGATCCCAGATCTGCCTAGTCTTCCCTTTTTGTGCTATTTTCCATGACCCAGGCCACATGAGGAGACAGGAGTAGGAAGGAGGGATCTGAGCCTGCTGACCTGAAGGCATTGTGGTCACTGGCAGGGGTTCAGCATTTCCCCATCGATGCAGTGCTCGTATTTTGTAATGCAGCAGCCTAAAATCAGCAGGGAGGCAGCCTCCTCCCCCTGAGTCACGGGGCTGAGTTTTTCGATCTTTGAGCCAATTAATTTTTTATTATTTTTTTTTTTATGGGGAAATCCATGAACCTGACATAACCTGGGTTGCATCTGCAACCACTTGTAGTCTGCTCGAGGTGTGAAGACGCAGAATTTTTCATCCTATGGTGAAAAAACTCAGCTTCTTCCTGGGCATATAGGAAGGAGCTGCCTTGAATCCTGGAGCCGTAACCCCAGTGATGATGGGACTTGGCCTGCGATGCTTTCACAGATACAGGCATTGCACCCCAAAACCACAGGCACCAAGAGAGGGGGTGGATCGATTGCACAATGCTTCGAGTATGTAAAAACCAGACATCTGTGACGGAGCTATCTGCTTACACTGCGTTTGTACTGAACACAGAAATAAACACGTTAATTTGAACTATTTTATATAGTTGCCTAATTTGGGCTGCGTGCATCTCTCTGGAGATGCCTTTTTTCTCTCCATTGACTAAAAAGGACAGGTTTGTAAATGTGTTTTTCAAATGCCTGGATTAGGATGAACCCCATAGAGAGAGATTTTGGTGATGGATATCTCTTATTATTTTATATAAGATTATTTTAAGATTCTCGTGTGTCATAAAACAAGTATAAGGACATCATTCTTATTTTCCTTCTACATCAATATCACATCTCTGCTTTTGCCATCTGCGTTTTACCTCTGCTCCCAGGCAAATATCCTGCCCTGTCTTCACCCAGAATCACCCAACCTGAAGAAATAGTGGGGTGTTTGCCTGGGGTGTGAGGTTTCGGTGGCTGCTCAGCCCTCCCCGGCGGCCCCCGTGCTGCTGCAGGAGAATCAGAAAGCGAAAACCAACGGATTGATTTTGGGTCTCCAAAAGCTGAACAAAACTGAAAGAGTGAAAGCAAACCACAGGCAACCTGCCAGCTGGCTGAGCCTCTGCAGCGGGGCGATGCGCTGTCGGTGACAGAGAGGAGACCCTGTGGTCACCGGGACCGTGGTGCTCGGTCCGATGGAGTTTGGATGCCTAAAATAACTCCAGGTAGCCCAAATTTGGGTTACAACATAAATCATGTTCCAGGTCTTCATGATAAGCTGGAATATGTTAAAAATGCTTCTTGATCCTTATGGGGCCGCATTTGTCTCCAAAATGCAAGACTGGCCCTAAGTTAGCATTTAAGATATTGCATTAAAAAATATAATAATATCTCAAGGTAAACCATTTAAAACTATGCACCGGTCCTTTTGATGGATTATGCAGCCTTATGTATCTTTTATATCTTTACCTCTCTGCCTAATTTTCCCCATAAGGGAGATACTTTTTGCACAGCCCTGGACAACAGTTGTGCCATATCCCTTGGTGCTGGCCCCAGGGTGCCCAAGCTCCCCTTGTGCCTTGCTCGCACCAGCAGAGCACTTCCCACAACCTGAGGTCTCTGAGGGTTGTCCAGCATCCAGACATCTTCAGGCCCTGCCTGTGGCCAGGGGATGCCAGGATCTTTGCTGCCCTCTAAGGAGAACAGAACAGAACAACACAGCCCACGTCCAAGCAGTATTTTTCTCCCTTGCATTGGGATTTATTTTGCCCCCGTGGCTCCTGCTGCTGTGATTTGCTCCCTCCTGAGCATCTGCGCTGCTCAAGCTACATAGCAGCTCTGTGGCTCCTCGCTTGCTTCTTCCATGGGGAAAGAAGCGTCAAAAAATGGCTTTGGTGGCACCTCTTATTTATTTATTTTGTTTTTCGGAAGAAATAGTGCCCTCCTCTGTCTGACTCTGCTGGTTTTAAATCCTCTCCTTCCTGCCCTGAAGTCACAAGAGGTGTTTGTATTTCTCCTCAGTTGGACTGCTATAGCAGCAGCCTTTAACATCTCATAGAAAGGAAACATAAATAAATATAAAAAATAAAATAAAGAAAAAAATCCGTGTGGAGAAGCCAGGTCTGGACACCCACACACTTTCCCTAGAAAAAATACTGCAAACACTATTTCTTTTCAACCATGACATGGAAAAAATGTTCAAATTACTTCATGGACACATCTCCAAGTTCCCAAGAAAAAATCCCACATGACCAGGAGAAGACTGGAGGATCTAATAGGATTATATTTTTTTTGATCTCTTTAAGAGCTGAAGAAGTGAAGTTTTGTCTTTCAGGACAAACCCCCTGGAAGCTGGCCTGCAGGAGAGGGTGTGCAACATCTCTTACACACCTCCTCTCCATCCAGAAAGTGTGCAGCTCTGGATACCATGCAACCATTGTCTGTACTGACATGGAAGGCAGAACAGTGCCAGCTGTTAAGCATTAGAGCACGATTTTTATAAACATCAGTGAAATGCAAAAACATGACACAATAGGCTTTGGGAGTAGGGTGTGAGGTCCGTGGCTTCTTCTGGTTATTTTACCAACTTGCTGTTACAGTATTCTTTGAGTGTTGTCTATATTTCAGTCACAGCACATTTTTATTTATTTATTTTTTGATAAACTCTGGAAAAAAAAATCCAGATTAAATAAAACTATGTACATGTGGAAAAATCCAACATTATTCCCACTGGTCACTCATTCACAACCCAGCTGGGTTCCAACAGCAAAATGCCCACATAGCAATCCAGGCTGGTCCACCTCTAGGGTGACCCTGGATTAGCTTTTATTGATGTCAGCAGCATGGAAAAACATTCTGTTTTCCAAGACTGGCTCGTTATACATTATTCTGTGTGGGATTTCACCACCAGGCCTTCTGAGAACTTGAACCATGTTTCCACCGCGTTTTTGATTTCACAGCTGGGTCCTGATTGCATCACCTTAGCTGATATCTGCTTTGCCTACTTCTTGTTTTGCTGTGAATATTTTAAGTCCTTTTTGAAAAAAAAAAAAAGTGAAACTTGATGTTGGCCGCCTGTTTTTTTCCTTTCTCTGTATGTAGTGACTTTTTTTGAGCAGCAATAACCTGCCATTTTACCATGTTAAAAGCAGAGGACCAGTGAGCATTGCCAGGACCCCAGCCGCAGCACCTTGCTATTTTTCTTCAGAGGCATCAATCAGGTGCTGTTCTAAACTTGAGTCCCCAAATCCCTTTGCTCCGGTGCCTCGAGACAGCAACCTGCCCTTGGGGGCCCTGCTTGAGCAGGAGGCTTGGACCAGACGACCTCCAGAGGCGCCTCCCAGCCTCAGCCAAGCTGATTCTCTGATTTTCTTCCAGTGGCCAAGCTCTGGCATTGCCATGGCATCAGACTCCTCACCTTTTGTCAAGCCCTTTTCTGGCCCAGGTCCCAACCTCTGATGCTCCCCAGTTACAGTAGGTGGTGGTTGGTCATCGTCATCAACAATATTTAGTCCCGTTTTCCCCACTGATGTAGGAAACCATCATCTTTCCTTCAGCTGTCCTTTGAGAGACCGTGGGAGTCAATTCTTGTCATTCCCTCTGATTTCGGAGGCATGCAGCATCTGCATCCATCCCCCCAAACCCTTTTTATTGCCTCCTAGTGGAAGAACCCACCTCCACCAAGCCTCTGCTCCGTGCAGGTTGGGATGTTGCTTGAACATGGGCTCAGCAGTGGTCTAAAGCAGCAAGCAGAGCAATTTGCAATTCTTTCCATACTTACTCTCCCTGGAAGGGACAATTTGCGTATTGGCTGTGTTGTATAACAGGGGATTTGGATCTGATAAGCACTGTACTAAAGGAGAAGGTGCTTGTGGTTCATGTATTGGTGCAGACAGGGAGAGGACCTGTCCAGTGAGATATAATTTTAAAATGCTCTTTCTGTATCTAGAAAATGTAATGAATAAAGAATGGGGCAGTTATATACCCCCCAAATCTACAGGATGGCGTTGGCAATGCTGTTACAAAACCTTTACAGTCAGGGAAGGGAAATGCCTGCCCTGATCATATTAACTGTGTTCTGAGAGGCTGTAGGAGAGCAGGGCACCTGTGTGTGCTTAAACAGGCTGTGGCATCTAATGTCCCCAACGGCCGTCGGCTGAGAACAGAGCCCCACAAGAAATGAGGAAATGGGGAGGGAAGTCACCAAACACAGTCTGTTTGTGACATGTGATGCCAGTCAGCAAACTTGGGAGAAACTGTGAGGAAATAGAAAATTGCACTTGTCCCATTTCTGGGCAGGCATGAGCAAATCTCCATGGAATAATTACATTTTTCGGTAAGCTTCACTTTTTATAAAAAGGGGAAGATTTATGACTGGGTTGTACTGGGTCTGGCTGGGATGTTAACTTTCCCTGCAGCAACTGGGATGTTAACTTTCCCTCCCTAACCCTCCTAGGGGGTGGGCAAAAAAAAAGTGAGAAAGGAACATCAGCAGGGCAGCTGACCGAAACCAACCAAAGGGATATTCCGTACCATATGATGTCACACTCAGCAATAAAAAGTGGAAAAAGAAAAACAAGAGGAGGGTTGGGCTCTCGTTGTGAAAACGTCGGTCCTCCTCCCAAACACTGGCTACGTGCGTTGAGGCCCTGCTTCAAGGACATGGTCAAGCATCGCTCATTTGTGGAAAGCAGAGAGTAATTTTTTTTTCTCTGCACTTCCACACAGCCTTTACTTGTTTTGTTTTTCCCTTTCCCCCTCCCGTTTCCCCTTTCCTTTTTTTCCCCTTTAGCTAAATCATTCAATTAATAGTAATCTTTCCTTAAAAATTATTTTTCCCTTTAATTAAATTGTCCTTATCTCAACCCATGAGTTGTTCTTTCCTTTACTTCTTCCCCTCCTCTTCTGAAGAGTGAGAGAGCGGCTGTGGTGGAGTTCAGCTGCCTAGCAAGGTAACACCACCACAGGTATTTATTGCAGTGGGACTCACGACACATCGCTGTTTCTCAAGGGGGAAGAACAAGGTGACAGTTCACCTCAGATACTGCTTCAAGGTAAGTCCTGCTCCTCCTCATCGCTGACTGATGTATTTCTTTTAAATTATTTCCTTAAGCTTCAGAATAAGTACATTGGACAAAGGGTGGGCTGCAGTTTCTGAGATCTAACCTCCTCCATAGGAAAAAATTAGAATTTACACAGGTGTCTACTTGGCAGAGATTTAATGTTTTATATTACAGAGGACAAGGGGAGGAGGAATGGCCCAGGAAAGAAATTCGAGCATAGAAAAGTAGACAGTAAAAATCTGGAGAATATGAGTGATGTACGTAAAAGCCACAGAGATTGGAGGAAGGTGGAAACTTGTCACTGTGTGAACTAAACCTTGGTCTTTGAGGAAATAATGAAATCAAGTGGGATCTGGAAAAAAAAAAAACATATATATATATATATATATATTATATATATATATATATATATATATATATATATAATATATATATATATATATATCACTTTTGGCTATGCTTAGACCGAAACCTTGAAGAAGGAACATTGTTCCCAAAGGGAATGAGTCAACCCACTCTGGACTGGCATTGCCAGAAGCCAATCCCTTGGATCATGTTCGAGCTGCAGCCTTTGCTGGAGCTGGCAGTGCATCACCTGTCTGGAAAAGACACCAAAGCCTGGTGGGACACTTGGAAGAGTTTTTGCCTCTGCAACTCACCTGCTGCCCCAGCCACATGTTGGAACTGATCTAAGATACCTTGGGGAAGCAGTAAGTGGAGGAAGCCTTGGGAACGGATGCACAAGAAGGTGCCCAATGGTTAACTCAGTTGTTTAATTGTAGGACAACAGATTCTAGTGTGTTCTTTTTAATTATTCATCTAGATGATGACCATCATCATGATATCATCATCACTATAGCATTTATCAATGCTATTTATTATTAATTATCTCCCAAACATGGCGTTATCGTGTTTCGTGTGAATTTTCACATGCCCCAAGGTTATTTTGTGCACTGGAATGAAGCAGCATGACCTGGGCTGAACAGGGCACATCTTTTCAGCTAACCCACCCGGCTCCATTGGGCCTGCAGCAATAATGCTAAAATTATGTCCCAGAGCTGTTGGACCAAAGCTGTAGGAGATGCACTGAAGATACTGGGTGCAGAGTCTCCTCCTGACCTGAGGATGGCTGGAGCAGCTAGGTACACCTGATCTGGGAGCATTCCTTATCTTTGAATTACTGCCAGCTGATTACAGCACAAACCAAGCAGATGGGAGCTGGCTTTGGGTTCTTACCTCCTTTCACGTGCAATTTCAGGAAAAAAGTAGATTCAAGACCTTATTTTGGCCCACGGACAGAGTCTGGCTCACAGCCATAGGAAAGGCTCGACTCAAGGTTATCAGAAATGCCACAAAATACCTTGCATAATGAACCTGTAAGTTTCAGTTGCCAAGTCACCTGGAAAATTCACACCAAACTTGAACGAGAGGAGGGAGCTTATTCTGCCCATGACCTTGAAAAAGACCTCTGGAAAAACACATCTGCAACACTGGTCCTGGCTCCACCCCAGGGCGACTTCACTCTAAATCCTACTCAAACAATCCAGTAAAACAGAATTATTGCCAAATTTCCTTTCCTGGAGATCGTATATAAACCACCCCCCAGCCACAGCCAGTTTCAGGCTATAGCAGGGGCATTTGAAAATCCTCTGCTGCTCTGGGGCTGCAAGCAGAATCACGTGAATAAACATATCTATGCACTGCTCTTTCACACGGTAGGTTGGTTTCTATATATCTGAAATGAAATCAGTTTTTTGTGAGTATATATATTTATATAAAGCTTGTGGAGGGGGTGGTGCAATAGAGGCACCTTTCCTGCCTGAGATGGGTCAGCTACTGTCATGCTCTAGAGGGTACTGGAATGAATCACCTCTTGTGGTTCACTCCTAGTTTTCAGCTTGCTGTCACCATGTTCCTGATCCAGTGCTAGTAAAGAGATAAAGGACCTGATGCCTTGTGTCAGACGAAGGGTATCTCCATTTCAATCTCCTGAATCCAATGGAAATTAATACAGGAGGGTCAGGGGAAATAATACAAAAAGGGCAATGTGCAAGGTGACTTTCCCAGCCTCCAGCAGCTCAGACACTTCCCCATCCAAAGGTGGGCTTTGTGTTTCAGAGGCGACAGCAGCTTTCACTCCTGTGAATCTTTTCAGCTGCCTCTCCTATCAGCCTTATTTCAAATGTTAATTATTTTAAAACCACTCAGTTGAACGTCTAGCAATGAAAATGGAAATATCACTGCTATCCCAAAGCCTGTGTGCAGCTGAGAGAAGATAAAGCATCCTGCATCACAGGAAAATTTGGAGTAGTTCTCTCCAAACAGAAAGATCTTGCTGACTGCCAACAATCATGTCAACACCTGAGAAAGATGAAATAGGACTATTTCTGGACAAGAAATAGAAATTCCTGTGCCAGCTCCTTTCGCAGTACAGGAAAAAATAACCAGAAAAGCTGAAGATGCGAATGGGTAGAAATTTTGTGCAATCATGGGAAGAGCTGTCCCTTGATATTGGTGTTGCTACATTTGCTACTACCATCCTCTCAGTCCTTTCTCTGCATCCAAATGTTTGTCTGTGAGCTCATTTTTGGGGTTGGACTCCCCCCACATGCAAGGAGGATGCATATTGCCCAGTGTCAGCTGCCTGAGAGCCAGGACCCCAGGCTGGACCATTTGGGGTTATACATCTGATTTAAGTGGGAAAACAACCAACCAAAAATACATACATAAAAAAGACCCAAAGTGCTGAGATTCAGGACCTCAATTCAGGACTCAGCCTTCCCACTGAGCTCTTGGCCAAATGGGTTGGCTGGAAGGAAGGTCCCTGGTCCAGCACCAGATGTCTGCTGAACGTGGACCTCTCTTCATGCCCCTGTGATCCAGCTGGGATCCTCCAGCAGCTGACCTGTGGAGATGCTTATGTTACCAGCTTGGCCAATTTATTATTATTATTATTATTATTATTATTATTATTATTATTATTATTATTATTATTATTATTATTACTATTGCTATTGTTATTATTACTATTGTTATTGTTATTATTATTATTATCCAAGCAGAAGCATTAGTTTTGCCAAGAAAACTTTGCTGTGTGAGCTGATGAGACACGGGGTGGGTTCGGGTCACTCTTCAGAGGGGCTGAAATCTCCTGCTGCTGCCCCATCGAGGCACTGAAACCTATCCTAAATTCCACCCATATTCCCCTGATGATTTTTCTCCATCCAAGAGAGGAGAAAATGTTCTCTCTCTGATCTTTCAAAGGTGCCTTCTATGCCAGCCATGTCCCACGAAGACAAAAATGAGTCCAGGTTTGACGAGCTTTCTCTTATCTTGTCTGCATTTGACCTCTAGGTGAGCAAGAGCCCATCCCTCAGAGTCCTCCCTGCAATGCCACCACTGCTGCTGATTCTGCTGCAGATCTCCTCCAGCTGCCTTTGGTTGGGACGTGGCGAGGTGGTGACGTCCTTTGAAAGCTCATGCCCCCAGTTTTTCTTCCGGGAAACCCCCCAAATGATGCCCTGGAGCCGGAGAACCCAGCCTGGATCTGCCAGCGCTACGAGAACCAGTATTACTTTGCCACCCTGTACGACAGGAGCAGGCGTATTCCCGTGTACTCTGCTTACTTGTACCAGCCTGGGCCCGGTAAAAGACCTAAAACGTGGCTGGTTGAGCCCCAGGTGAGTGCCCTTTCTTTCCACACATCAAACTCATTAAAAGCATAACTGGCATAACTGTATGGGATTCATCTTATCTGTCCCCTCGCAGTGCAATTCCTCTGATGAATTTGAGATGTCATCAGGAGATTGAGATGAGTCATGCACTAAAAATGCCCATTTTTCAGCATTGAACTTAGGGGAACATAAAGACAAATTACCTGATATCACACTGTGTAATGCACCCCCTTTCCTGTCCTGTGCTGGGGTGGGGAAACAAACCACGGCAAAGAGATGGCCAATAGCAGCTAAATTCGATGGGAATGAGCCACAGAAGAAGACCATGTGTCCTGTTCCAAAGGAAGGCCAAAAAGTTTTCCTAAATATGGAAAGAAAGGTGTTATAGAATATATATATATATATATATATATATATATATATATAAAAGGCATTTGCATTTGTTGGCCATAGCAACTCAATCAATAAATTTGGTATGGTGCCACTGACAATATTCAGAGGGGATAAAAATTTCTCTTTTCATCCTGGACCATCACCCCAGGCCATCTGCAAAATCTGTAATTTGGCTAACTTTCTTCACAGACCTTTTTGCAGCGTGGTGCCCTTTGGTATTTGGGTTTCCCAGCTCTCTTTGGGAATTGTGAGCTGCCTTAAAAGGCTGATTATTTCCAACTTATTTTCAGTGATGCTGCAGAAGCAAAACAACTGTGTTCCCTGGCATGGCTCAGCTCTGAGAAATGTTATTAGCACAGTGGTACCAGATCTCACTTGCACTGAGATATTTTTGCTTAGTTATTAGAGCAAAAAGCTTCATCCTTGTAACGAGCTGTAGCCCTCGCTGGGAAACCTCACTTCTAGGATGGGTTTCCCAACCCATTTCCCTGGGCATGGGGTTAGAGGAGGCAAACACTGGTGTTTCAGAAGTGTGGTATGCCTGCAGCATATACATGCTTCTTCCCAAATGGGGAGCAAAATCGGAGCAGATCAGAGGGAATGAGTCCTCCTCACCTTTCCCTGGGAGTCCCATGGGCTCTCCTCATCCTCTTCCCATCCTGTCCATCTGCAAGGACTCCCCGAGAGACCTAAGCCTTAAATAGGACATCTGTGCTCTTGTTTTCCCCAAGCCTGTAAAACACAAGGGTGTTGACAGATTGAACTAAAAAAAAAAAAAAGGCACGAAAAACATAGAGACAGAGAAAAACTGCTGTGGAAATGGGGCTGAACGGAGCAAAGGCCAGGGCTAGTGACAGGGTGATTAGATGCAGGTGATGAAGGTTGGATATGATTAATGGGGGTGGCAGGAGCTGGGGAGAGCCCCGGGGCAGCTGTGGGGTTAGGAGATGGGAGGAAAGGGAACCAGATGTGTCACAAATGTGTCTCGCCAAAGTCACCTCTCAAACCTGGGAGAATGGAAAACTCTCGCTGCCTCATCATCTGCCCACGCTCCTGCTGCCAGCTGGATTTCAAAGGTCACAAGTCAGATCAAGTGCAGCCACATTTTGAGCTTTATTTCATTTTAATCTCATGTATTTGTTGGGGAGGGGCAGCTTTGAGATTTCTCTTTGATTTGAGTTTTCACACACTGAGATGACACAAAAAAAAAAAAAAAAAAAAAAAAAAAAAAAGTGTTTGGCATTCAGAGACTTGTGCTCCACAGAAACCTGCTCTTTTATTCCCATCTCCAATGCTAACACGCTTTCCTCTTTACCTTTCAAGCTGATGGGCTTAAGTTATCCCAAAACGATGGAAAAAGAATGGACCCTCTTGAATTATTTCAACGTCACTTTAGAGCAGCTCGGCAAGAGCCAGGCTGTCCTCCGGGACTACAAAAACCTGACGGGTCTGAACCGGGGCCACCTGAACCCCAACGGCCACCACTCCGACTCCATCAGCAGGCTGGCCACCTTCAGCCTCACCAACATAATCCCCCAGGATGAAAAACTCAACGGCGGTGCCTGGAACAACTACGAGCAGCAAATCATGATGAGGAGGACGCAGAGCTGTAACACCACCTACATCGTGGTGGGTGCCGTGCCCGGGAACAACTACATCGCCAAGGGCAGGGTCAACAAGCCCAGCCACATCTGGTCGAGTGCCTGCTGCGAGGTGGACAACAACCACAGGAAATCTTGGGCTGTCATTGCTGAGAATGACAAGAACGAGGTCCATATGCTCACGCTGGGGGAGCTGGAGGAGGTGTTGACCCAGCTCTACGGGAGGGACCAAGTTTATCTCTTTGATAGTGACTGTCCCCGGGAATGAGCCTCGTGGCACCTCCTGGGTGTAAAAGGGAGCCACGAGCAGCATTGTGTGCACTGTGTGCCATTCATCCTTCCTTCTCTAGCTGTTTTCCGGTTTTGTTTCTGGGACCATCTTCTCTGAAAAAAAAGGAAGGAAGAGGCCAGCAGAGCCTCCACCTGGTTTGCTTTCCTACTCTGCCGCCCACCCTAGAAATGAACATTCATGGAAGTGTCTTTGGAAACTCTGGAGGGGCAATCTGAATAAAAGCCCATGGGCAGGGAAATTGGAGCTTGTCACTAAGACTAGAGAGGTTTTTTCTTTTATTTTTTTTTCTTGTTTGTGTTTTTTGTTTGTTTGTTTGTTTGTTTCCTTTTTCTCCATGCCTGTATACAGAATGTATTTCCTTCCCTTCTTCATCTGGCATGACTGATAGCATGCTGCTGACTTCTCCCTCATCTTGGGAAAGATCTCAGGGTAGGGTGACTCAGGTAGCCCAGAGAGGTTGTGGAGTCTCCAGTTCTGGGGATATTCAAAGCGCAGCTGGACACAGCCCTGGATGACCTGCTCTGTCTAACCCTACTTGAGCAGGGGTTTGGGCTAGAGGATCTCCAGAGGTCCCTTCCAACCTCAGCCATTCAGCAATGCTGTGATTGATTCTGGAACAAGCAAAGAGCCCAAGGATTGCTGATAGTCTATAAGGATTATCCTACTGACACAGCCAAGGACATCAGCAAAGGACAGAGGGAGAGAGGAAGGAGGAAAGAAGGAAGGCAACTTAGCGTAGGAGGAACATCCCAGCTCCTCTGAGGTCTGCAACAAGGTAAAACAAGGAGAAGGAAGGAAATAACCTGCATTGAATCATTAGGCTCCCTAACCCTGAGCTTACATGAAGGCCATGCTTACATAAATTTACTAGGAGATTTTTGTTTGCTTGTTTTTGGACCCTGTACCTTGAGAAAAAGTGCTGAGGTAATAGGCAACCAGGCTCAAGGAGCAAATATACAGAAGACTTTGACCAGTCAAAGATAAATTTCGGTGATACGGCGGTGGGATAGCTTTATTTTCTGCTCTACTTCTGAACCTTTTTCACAGATTTATATGTAATTGATTTATTTTTTTCCATTTTAAGATCTGTTCGTTGGTATAAAAAGTCAATATATGGAATATAATTTAGTTTCTGAGTAGTTCACAATTTATTTGCTCCAGTGCTGGATCTTAGGGTCACATTATGTAAACCAAAAGTTACTTCCCACTGAAATTTCCACTTCTAGTAATGCCCTAGTGCAGAAGGCTTCCTTGCCAAAGGCAGGCTGTCCAAATGCAATCTGAAGATGCCAGAACACTTATGGAAATGTTACCATCAGAGTCCTGATTCTTTTCCTATGAACTTGCACACGTGAGGTAGATCACGGTGTCATCATGGTGGATCATTTTCCATGGGTTCTGGGCCTCGGAGCTCTGGTTGCAGAGGAGATCAGCTCAGCTGCATAAATACAGGCATCCTGGGCCAGCTGAGATGCCTTGAGGTATACTGCGGGTCTGATGACCTGCTGCAGGGTCCTGGGGACACCTGCACCCACCACGGGCCAGCAGTCAGGGTGGGTTCAGGTCCTCAAGAGCATCTCCAGTGGCTCTGGACACCTGAGTGCAGGTGATCAGGTCCAGCCTCAGACCTCTGTGCAGTGCCAGGTAGCATCGTGAACATCTGCTCCTGTCATCTTCACCTGCCTTACCAAGAGCAGCAATAATAATAACCCACTTAAATTACAATAACTTAAACAACAATAATAACTCACTTTTTGCCAAGTGAGGCAGGAGAGTGTCTGTGGAGGACAAAGTCAGAAGGAAAGTCAGGGACACCACTCATATTTTCCCCTTTCCTGATAGTCCCGTGTGGTCCCAGGTCCCCCTGCCCGAATATTTCAAACCATCAGAAACCACCAACGGGGTGAAACTGCCGCTGCTATTTCAGGTTGAGGGAGCCCAGCAGCCCCCTCTGCAGTTACTCATGGGCCTCCTCTGACTCTTTCACCCCACCTCCTCGTGCCTGAAAACCTCACTCATCCTCACCGCTCCAGCCACCCCCGCTTTCCAGGCCCTGCTGGAATCCCCCCGGCTCCCCATAGCCCAGCCACCCCCTGACTCACACCTCCACCAGCTCCCTGGTTCTCCTCCCCAGGACCGTTTCCCCCAGTGGTACCCAGAAATGCCCTCCCCTCCTCTGCGAGCACATGAAATGCATTGGAAGCCAAAGGAGTAAATGAATCAGCTTGGAGGCTGCCTTCCAGCAGATATCAGGGGCGAGCTGAGCAGAGGGCTGCCCCAGACCCAAGGCCCTCAGCTCCTGAAACAGCCTCTGGGCAGCTTTCTTATGGGGTTTCCTCTGGTTTCTGCTGATTCTGGATGTGAATGGGACATAGGGACAGAGCCCAAAGCCGCCCCGTGAGCCATGCGTGTGCCTGCTGGGAAGATGCAGCCCCCCTGAGCTGGGAAGGTAACGTCACAGCTTGCTCTGCTCTGTGTCTGTCTGTCTGTGGGGGGAGATCTGGGTGCCAGCAGGACTTTGGACATGAAGGAAGAAGTGGTTATTAGTGGGGGCTGTAAGGGGGTGTTGGTAGCTCAGAGCTATTGCTGGTTGCATCACCTTTTGGGGCACCTGAAGGGGCACGCAGCTCTGCCAGCAGCTCGCCCAGAGGTCCTGCCACTGCTCGAGGGCCTCTAGGTGTTACCCATCCCATAAAACAAGCAAACGAATGAACAAAAAAGCCTAGCATTTAATTAGTTCAGCCTGGAAACACACTCATCACATTGTATGTCTGTGAGAAACCCCTCTGGCCAATGGAGGACCCAGTGTCCTTCCCAGGCCACCTCTCCATGTACATACAGTGGCCGAGCAAGCACAGGACAGGCTGGCAGCAGGACTCAGGAGCAGAAGCAGCTTTCCTCCAAATTCCCGGCGTCACTTACTATTTCTGGCATTGCCACAGGCTTCCTGTGTGGTCTAGACTGAGGCATTACCTTGTGCAGCGATGGCTGGGTTGCAAACACCCCCATGTAGTGTGGGTGGAGGAAGGAGAGCAGACAGCCGCACGGTGAGCAGGCTGCTCTGTCCTGCCTGCACCAGAAAAAGGGTGAATTAGCAGGTGAGGAGCTCAGAGGTGGGGCATCTCAGCTGCTTCTGTTGCCTACACCTCATGCCACAAGGCGGCTGGGCTCTTATGACAGCAGGCACAACCCATACCTTGGTCCCTCCCACGTTAAATGAAATTAATGATGCTTTTGTACCTTGTGAATATCTGAGGGGTTCCAGGCTGCAGGTGCTGCTCTCCTGGTGGTTCAGATCTGTGTGCACAGCAGACATTTCTGCCCTACACAAGCCTGGCTAGAGCTGAGCCTTGTCCCCAGCCAAGAACCATCCAAAAGGGTCCTGCTGGGTTTTTAGCACCCTGAGGACTGGTGGAGGAGGTTTTCTCCCCACTTTTGGGAGGAGGCAACCAGGAGGTACCAAGGCAAGACAGGAGAGGTTTTCCCATGGCACCTGGGGTCTCTGAGCATCTCCAAAGCAAGAAGCAGAAATGGGGTCCCATCTATCACCATGCAACTGAATCTTACAGGAGGTCCTACTGGGAATTTCCTGACTTCAGTTAAACATGGATCTTACAAAAAGGAAAGGGGTCATTTCCATTTACCTAGCTTCTGCTTTATCTTACGAGGCGCTATTAGATATTATTGTTATTGTTATTATTATTATTATTATTATTATTATTATTATTATTATTATTATTATTATTATTATTATTATTATTTTAACAAACTGAATGTTCCTCTCTTCTATTTCTTCATGTAAGGCATAGTTACAAGGTCACCAAAAACACTTGGGTCTTGAAAACTATTTTCCCTCTTGACTCTTCATCCAAACGTGAAATAATATTGTTTAAAAAAAAAGAAAAAAAGTGGATCTTTACATTTTTATAGCACCTTCTGTCTGATCTCTGGTACCTTTACTTGAATCGAAGGGCTAAAGCATGGCTGGCAACTCCTAGAGCAAATTCTGGTGTTGGAGAAACAGTGTCATGAGTATAAGGACTAAAGGCTTGAGACAGCTATGTCTGATGTAAGCTTATACAAGGGGAGTGGCACAATGAAAATGACTGGGTGTTTGGATATATTTTCACAGAGGTAGCAAAACTGTAGATCAGGAAGAGGAAAACACCTGACAGATAAACTGGGCTTGGAGGAAGCCTGCAGCAGGAAGGAAAATTGAGAAGAAATTATCATTTTTAGCTGGGAAAAAAAAAAAAAAAGAGAGAGAGAGAGAGAAAAGAGGAAAAAAAAAAAAAGCTGAAAGGCTTTATGCTGTGTCTGTGTGATTCTGCACAACACTCAGAATATCTGCTGAAAATGATTTTTTTTTAGCATATCATGATGATATCAGTGAGAGCAATATATTCAGGTCTCCTAATATGAAGTAAAGTTTGCTTTCTAAGTATCACATTGGCAAGTACAGTATTTATAATGTAAATTTGCACCCTGTTTCTGACAAATTGCACGACGGCATCTCTTTCTGCAGTTATGTTAGCTGAGCCTAATCTTGTCCTGAGTAACCTGCTCACATTTTCTTAGTTGAAGACCCGTTTTAACAAATTGCTACTTGCATAAATGGTAAGTAATAATTTAATTCCAAGGCTCTGGGATCTCACTCTGAATATATGGAGCACTGGTCTTGGACTGAGGCTGATTTATGAAGTTTCCCATCCATAAAAAGAAAACAGAAGAATTATCTTTCTTTTACTGTATACTGTGTCCTAAGGCTAAAACAGACATCATAAAAACCTTCATTTTTATTATTTTCCTCATATGCTGTGCTTAATCAGAACTTTGTTGAGGATAGGGGGTTTCAGCAGTATAAAAACAATAAGAATTAGAGGAGTAAGAAACTTTTGGTTTTGAGCAAAGAGAGCTGGAAAACAGGACTATTCGTGCACAGGAAATTTTGTCATTTCAAAATGTGGTTTCAATCTGAATCAGAACAAAACCCCAAGAAGTTTCCAAATTCCCCTTGAAATGGAAATTCTGAGAATTTTGACCTGGAAACGCTGAAGCAGGGTGTTTCTGATACCCTCCTCCTTGCCCTAGACCCTCTGGGCGAAAGCAACCTTCTTGTCAGCTTGCAGTAGCACCACGACCAGCTTCCCTGAGGACGTGGGAGGCTTCCTGGGGACACCAATGGTGCCACCTCCCCTGGAGCCTCTCCAATATCACTGGGCTCTGAGCATTGCTCTGGGAGCCCTCATCCCATCAGGACTTCTTGGGCATTGCACAGCTGGGTCCTGGCATGCAACTTGTGCAAGCAGCATGTAGAGCAGGTGGTTGAAGGGCTTTTTTAGGATAAGCAGGGGAAGGTGTAGCATGTTGACAGGATAGAAGACCCAGTTTTGGGTCTTGAAAGTGGCTCAAACAATTTATGCAGAAGCATTAGCCCTGCAGCAATGCTGTTCTGCCCTGCGGTCATGGGCTGCATCCTACAGGGACCTGGTTAGGGCAACACTCCTGGGGGCTCTGCACTGAAAGGACCGTATCTAGTATGGGTGTTAAAAATAAAACCTAGCTAGGGGATGTCTTCCCTGAGTGTCTCCTGCAGAAAGGCTGGAGGAGAAAAGAGAGAATTAGAAACCTGGAGATGACTGATAGAACTGGTGCTTGCTGAGTCCACAAGTCTTAGCTCAAACGCCTTCACAGCCCCCAGGTGAGCACGTATTTGCCCTGCCACACTGTTATTCCTACAGAAAACATAAAAATCTAGAAAGAGTGGGTGGCTGAAGTGTTAAGACTGTGACTGAGAGGCGGATCTGTACTGTTTCACTGCCTCCTTGCACTCTCAGTCTTGCCTTGCATCTTCTCAGTTGTCTATGATATGGGCCATTTTTGGCCACTGAACAGTACCTGTGTATAAGGTCCCTAGCTCCTGTTGTTTTATAATAATAGTTTATTATTGTAATTTTTGTTTATTATAGTTTTATATAATATATATAAGTTTATATATTTTTTATAAGTTTATTATTGTAGTTTATCACATAACATAATATTTATTATAATAATAATTTATTTGTCACTGCAACCAAAAAAAAATCACACAAATTTAAACTTAAGAAATTATTCTGCCTTAGGGTGGTAGGCAATGTTTTTAATAAGGTTTCTTCACTGATACATTTACACAGGTGAGTAACAGGTTCTGAAAGTCTTGATGACTTTGAGGCTGGGGTTCGGCTCAGCCTCTGACACCCCTAGGTGTCTTGGATCCTGGCAGATTTCTACGTTTAGGCAACCAGATCAAATGTTAGGTGTTCCTTGCAGTAGAGTCAGTGTAGATCTAGCTGATGCTGTCCATAGGGGCTGGAAAACTATTCTGCCTGGTTGAATATCTGCATTTAACAGCCAAAACTCTCTAGGCTCCTCTTATCTCCACTGTGATGGGATGAGCTCACATGGAGACATCCATATGAAGACATATACACTGAAACATTTCAATGTACAAGATAGCTTTTCTGCTGCAGACTTCAGGAAAAAAAAAAAAAAAAAGTTCCCTGGCACTTGGGTTTATATGGTATAGGAATAATGGAAAACAAATATCAGAATCTTCGAAGTCTAGATCAATAACAAGAAGGACAAACTGCCTTTCAGACATCCAGAACAATTTATTCTTACAGTTTATTAATCATTCCACACTGAGAAAATCAAAGTTTACAGAATAAAAATATCAAAAACAAAAATGTAAATTTGTAAAACAAGCAAGAGTGGCCATGGAGCAAACACGACAATTATCGTGCCCCTTTGGCCACGGCTTCTTCCAGTGGCAGAGTTTTGCTACCAGGCTAGATCCTATTGATTTCCATATAGTCTGTGTGTTGTGTTGACATAGTCTGTGTGTTGTGTTGAAGGATCAAGCCTCAAATACAACCATTTCCCCAGAGGGTCAGCGAGCCCTACCAGGAGGTACAGCTCGGATGAGAGTTACAGTTCTGTGATAAAGTACACATACAGCTCCCATGCTGGAGATCACCTGAGTTCAGACTCTACACAAATGTTAATAGCTAGCAAAATAAAATCCCATCATAGTTTTCCTGCTATTGCTTACAGGTCCCATACCAGCAACGTGTCTCTCTTAATTTACAGGGAACAAAGGCAAAATATGGAGAGAGAGGCCTTGAGCCAACCTGGCTAGGGAAAGTAGAATAAAACACTGGGGCAGTGGGAGACAAGACTTGTTATCTGCTTCACTGGATAACCATGTGCATGCTAGAAGCAGATGAAATATTAGCCTTCCCCAGTCAAATGCCAAGAGTGGGACAAGCCAGGTCAGCCTAACCACAGTGCTTAACGGAGTTATGTTAACAGTAACTAGAGTGTATTAACCTAATGAAGCACAGGCACTAGTACCACTGCTCGCAGACTTCAGAGCAGCTGACAGGTTTGGAAACCTATCATCTATTGCATACATACAGGTTGTTGTTTGCTCCCATACAAAATAACAGCATAAAGTAGACCGTTACATATCTATCTGTGTAAAGATACATATTATGAATTAGTCTTATTCCAGCAGGAATAAAATAAAATAAAACAACAACAACAACAAAACAGAAAGTATAAATATCAAAGCTATGGAGTAAGAGTAACTCAGGCATGGATAGTATAAATATCAAGGCTATGATGTATAACTCAACAGGAATACAAACTAGTAAAACAATGACACATTTTATCACAAAACAGAAAATCACACTAACATTCCATGCTGCCTGAACTATAAGGAAAGGATTCATCCAGTTTGGTTTTTGACATATACCGTGTAAGCATCTATAGGTAATCCAGTCAATTTGGGCATCGTTTAGAGTCAGTGAAGCAAAACCCATGCCTTAAGCCAGTGAGTCATTTGGCCTATGTACATATACATATGTATATATGTGTAAAGCTACGTACATATGTAGACAAAGCTATATATATACGTGTACATGTATATATATATATTGCAGTACATGTATATATATAAAGCAGTGTATATATGTTAATATATTTGACATAAATAAATATATGCATACATATATAGGCAACGTGGTGAGTCCCTAAAGGACTTGTTCCTTCTCATTGTCTGTTTCAGGCACAGCTGCCTACATTTTGTCAGCTGAATGCCATCCTCCCAGGCAAAACATAGCTAAAAAGAGGCAGAAGACGATTCAAACCTCATAAATTCCCAATAACGTAAGTACATGTCAAGTATTGCATATGCTGAAGTTGTGCTTGAGTCTGTCCTCAGATGCCTTTATGCTATGCTCTTTGGAGCTCTGCAGCTACAAAAAGTGTAGACATATTAATCTGCTGCCACAGTCTGCAGCATCCTTCCCTGATCTGGGTTAAAGTAGGATAGAGATAAGGATAGGGATAGGGATAGGGATAGGGATAGGGATAGGGATAGGGATAGGATAGGATAGGATAGGATAGGATAGGATAGGATAGAAGTAGAGTAGAGTAGAGTAGAGTAGAGTAGAGTAGAGTAGAGTAGAGTAGAGTAGAGTAGAGTAGAGTAGAGTAGAGTAGAATAGAATAGAATAGAATAGAATAGAATAGAATAGAATAGAATAGAATAGAATAGAATAGAATAGAATAGAATAGAATAGAATAGAATAGAATAATCACTAAATACAGCAGGAATGTAATAATGTAGTAACTGTTGTGGAGATAGTTTTCAGTAATTGGAAGAGGGGAGCAATGATAAATACGTGTCCATACTGAACCATGAAGGAGTCCAGTAAGATGCAATCTGGTTCTTCTGTAGCAAGGCATTGATTTCACAAGCTTAGCTCTAAATGCTGCAATTCCCTGGGGAATTATCACCACAGCAGGGAAAAGGCAGGCTTTCTATGGCTTCTTCTATATTTACGGGGAAAAATCATCCAGCACTTTCTTCAGAAGACACCACTTAGGATCTCAATTACCCTTTCTTTTAGGATCAGCTATTTCAGCACTTGTTCCACCACAGGGCCAGTGAAATGTAGAACTTTCTTGGTAATTATTCTCCTATCATATTCTCAGAAACCCCACAATGGCCCAGGCAATCTGCACCATGGTTAACCATCTTCACTAACACAAGTTTCAAACCATTGTCTACACTTTCTATGGCTTTATCCTATCATGAACAGGCAAATAGCACTGCTGGTGGTTACACAGAGTTCCTCCCTCTGCCTTGTAGAGAAAGATGCACATTCAGCAGAGAATCAGAGCCCGTTAGTCATTAGTGAAGAACATGAGGAGAAATTGGGATGAGGACTAGCAAAGAAAGAGGAGAAAAAGAGAACTCCCAAGTGTGAATTTGGGACATTTTGGATTAACGAGGCTGGGGAGCCTGTGAGCAGGAGCAGTCTTTATGCATCTCAATGTAGTAACAGAAAGAGCGAGGAGGCCAGACTGAAATAAGACTGAAGTACAAAGTTGTCATGATATGACTGAGAAATCAGGGGGATGAAGGAAGAAGAATTACGTGGTGGTGGTGGCAGATGCTCCACCAGACTTCCCACGGATCAGCCAGAGAGAAAAAGGCTGATTGCGTAATCTATCTGAAACCAACATATTTGCATAATTAACCTTAATTTCCTCACGGGATTCATTTTCCACCCGTTATTTGAACTGTCATTCTCAGTTCCACAATGGCTGGGACAAAGCGGTTTTATGCATGCTTTTTGATTTCAAAAGCTCTGATTCCTCCTTTTCTTGTACGAGCATTTAACAGCTGAACCAGACAACCCAAAATCCAGGGTCATTTATTTAATACCACAGAAGGTATTCAGAAATCCAAGCAGTGCAATAATGAGATGGCTGCTCTGGCTGATAGCTCTTCCAGTGCGAGGGATTTATTTTTTTTTAGATTTCATATTTTCCTGGTTCCTTCCCACTTACCATCTCTGCTTGGCGAGTCACACAAAGACAGCGGAATGGGTAAGCAGAACAAAAAAGATGGCTGTAAAAACACAAAATCAGCACAAAGTCAGCACCTGGAGTTATCTGTAATGCTCCACGGGGATTACTGCAGTTACCCCAACTGGGAAAAACAGAGGATAAGACTGGGAGTGGGTCTTATCCTGTTCTTATGTCCGGAGGCAGCAGTTCCCTCACAGCGCCCCATTGCTTTTCTCCCTGGGGCAAAAAGGATCCAGCCAGAGGGGACCTGGACAACCAGAGAGCAACCACAGCCAAATAACCAGGGGCTGCTGATGCTGCAGTCTCTGGCATAGTTTGCAGTACTTCTCTTTCCCTTCCTTTATCACACTCCATTATTCCTCCTTATTATAATGTACTCTACGGCTGTCAGCAGACTCCAGCTGGAATCAAGAGCCCTTGTACGAAGTCTTGAGCATGTGCACAGTAAGAGCTGATTTCTATTTTAGCAGCTAATGATTGAATGGGAGATGGGGAAGGGGGAGAAGAAAATCGTTTCAGACTGATCTAAATGCATCAGTTTAGCTGTAAGCAAATATTTTATTTTCCCATCCTCTTTTACTCCTTCGAAAATGTGTAAGAAACACATCATTTAAATATTTACATTTTCCTCCTTTTCTCCAGTGGAAGTTACTCACTGAATTCACATTACATTTCAGAGGAAGAATTTGAAAATTACTTCATTTTAAAACTAGATTTTTGGTCAACCTATTTTTTTTTTCTTCTCTTATACAATTTTAGAGACTGCTACATAGAAAGCTGAAGTGCTTAAACAGGCTCTACTCTTTCTTTCCTGACATCTCACCTGATCCATGGACATAGATGTGTCTTGCAGTACATTTATTAACTCGTATACCAGAGATGGACTTCTTTGATAGAACAGCAAATTGAAAGGCAAAGTAACTGCTCTGGGGGACAGGGTGAGGTCTGAGCCCAATTAATAAAATGGCATACCTGTCACTGGTAGTATCACAGAAGAGGAAAAGGATGGATGAGCTGAACCTACAAAGAGAGAGAAATTCCTGATGTTGCATTGATTTGCTCTTCTGGCAAAAAGCCAGCCTGTTCCAGCACCAAAGCAGTGATGAGGGCAGAGTCAGGCTAGGTCTGACAGCTTTGCCTCTGCACAGCAAGCTTAATAATTGTCAAGTTTGTATTCTGACCATTTATACATGTTTCCAGCCTGGATATTAACATATCTGCCAAGCTGATATCTGCCAAAGGTGGGCATGAAGTGGCTGTATCTCACAGGGAATGAGATTCAGCTAGGGTCTTTATTTCATATGAGACTGGAAAGGAAGACTTTCAAGGTGCCAAGCAAGCAATTGGAAACATGCTTCAAACAGGGTCTCATTTTCCCAACAAATGGAACCTAAAACTTCGCCAGTGCAAGAAATCCACTGAATTTCTCCCTCATCCTGAAAAGGAAGCTATAAACTTTAGCCAGTATGAGGTATCATCAGGTTTTTGACAAGAGGTTCTATAAGAGTGGTATCTTGATAAATGTTTCTGTGCTGAATGCTGCGGGGAGAACTGAGAAAGGGGAGAATATTCCTTATCTAGCTTCATTAAAGGCATTATATTTTAACAAAGGGGAAAACAACACTTTGGGGGAATACAGTTTTGGTGCACTAATTAGAAAGAATGACTTTGTTCAGGCTTGAATGTGCATTTGCAAGAAACTGGAATTACTATTCAGTTGAATCAAAGGATTAAAGGCCAAAACGGCCTAATTCATCATCAAGAGTCATTTGTTTTTCATAAAACTAATTTAAAAGCTTCAAATATTTATAATCTCTGACTTTTCAATAGGTTGTGTCCTTTTCTGGGACTGGCACGCTGATGGGTTATTTCCATTGTAGCGAGACACTCCTTCATCCTGACAGCACTACACGAAATTACGAATGGAAAAAAAAAAAAAAAAAAAAAAAAAAAAAAGACTATCCTGATGGAGTAGGAAAGGCCAAACAACAGCTGTGACTACCATACCTGAAACACACTGAACTGGATGCTGTTCGAAATCAGACATACCTATAAAGAAGGGGAGAAAATCCTGGGTTAATACTGAATCAGCAAGTCCAGTGAGACAGGTGATTCATTCCTACAGTCAGAGCAGCAACGAGGCAACGATGGCCAAGTTGCTCCCAAGAGGTGCAAAGGGGCTTGCCCAAACATCCCTGTTCCACCGCATAGCCTGCTGCAAGTCACAAGGGCTGGTGTTTGTCTCAGCTACCATTATGCACATGTAGCCTCTGAAATAGTCATCTGGGTTCTGTTACAGTCACTGGGGAGAAGGAACTCTTTCTAGGGTGCAATTCATCTAAAACCTTGAGCAATTTTGAGAGATGCTTAGATGTACCTTTTGGAGTACCTTACTGTGAAGTGAGGATAGACGACCTCATCTTCTAGGAGCAAGGAGAAAAAAGAAAGGCTTATTCTCCTATTTTCTTCCCAATATTTGACTATATGCTCCCAGATTCGTGCTTTCTTTTGCAATATTGCAGTTAGCATGAGAAGATGTAAAGACCAAGCAGGAGGCAGCTGTATCCTCCCAATAGATGTCATCTCCATCAGTACAGGAGTTTTGCAGTCACTAATCTCTCCACCCTGAGCCCCAAGCAGGTTGTTCCTTAGGACCGAAGTGCTGAGTTGGTGGGGTGTGGACCCTCTGTGAACAGGTCAATATCACACCGATGTGATGCCAAAGCAAAAACCTTACCTGGCTCAGTCACGGGTGACAGCCACTCATCCCTAATGCTGCTGTCGTTGGTACATCGCATGTTGAGGGGTGTCCAGATGTTTTTTCCATTCACCTTCTTGCACGTGCGTGTGCCAGAGATAGGAGGTCGCTTATCATAACCGGCCTGGCATTTGAAATATAATACTTGCCCCAGGGAATAATCGTTGTCCTTTTTTAAAGAGGCATGTGGAATAGTCTTGGGTGTACCGCAAAAACCTGGGAAATCACAAGGCAGCACACAGTTAGACAGATACATCTGACCTACTGCTTTTATTTCTGGATCAAAGTGATCTGTGTTTGTACAAAATGTAGTCAAGTAGGGTGCACCAATCCTTCCTAGCTCTCTGTGAGAGTGTAAAGAAGTAATTTGCTTACACCTGTTCAGCCAAGATGGTATTATAGCAATTTCTTATTTCTCTCCCACTATAAAATATAATCAAAAATTGCTCATCTACATTCTTATACTGCTTCCATGGAAATCAGTGGGAGAAGTTGTACAATAAGGAGCAGGCTTTACCTTACCTGAAAGGTTTTCTTGCTTTGGAGGTGCAGGGCTCTGTGTTTTTCTCGTCTCCTGTGTAAAATTTAACTCCACCATGGGAGCACTTGAGAACAAAATTTTCTCATCTGTGAGAGAAGATACATTTGTTGAATTACAACAGGATAAATAGCAGAGCAAAGCCTGAGCACCCAAACTTTTACAGGCAGGATAGACCTGTTTTAAGTTTTAATTTCCACAGATAAGCACAAAAGGTCATTTCTTAGAGCAATGCCCTGATGCATCTTACCCTGACAAACTCATTGGAAAAACACCACTGCAAGTGCAGAGAAAGGTCAAGCAATCACTCACCAATGCATTCAAATTCCTTGTAGACCCAAGAAACCGTCCCTGATATATTTTGACACCGAATTCCCAAGTACTGCCCGCTTCTCCTCCTGTAGCCCTCATCACATACATAATACAGCTTGGTATGCACTGGATATGTTTCAGCAGCAACATCAGCAAATTCAGTCATTGGAACAGGTGGGCATTTGCCTGCAAACAGAAAACCCATGAATCAGAGCAGCCTATACATCTACCTTACTCACCATGGCCTTCCAGTATCTTTCTGTGTTATCAATACCAGATCATTGACGGAGCTCAATTAGGTGCCTGGAGCCTAATTCTGCTCCCAGTAAGAGGGCTGAAGTTGCAGAGGTAGAAGAAAGCATTTTCAAGAGGTTCACCTAAGCTGCCTAATGGAAATCTATTCATAATCATCTGTGTGAAATGCAATTCAAGCTGTCACCCCCAGTGAGTTCTGCATTAATGCATTTATACCTGGGAACCTACGGGGCTGTGAGGTTGAATTTGGATAGACAACGCCTCCTGAATGCAGGTTTCCTTAGAAATAGCTCTCCAAGTGCAGAGCTACCTCGTGGGCTGCTGGCAGATTCAAGGTGAGACAGGACAGCACCTCTGGAGAAGAAACATACCTTGTGGGAGGTTTGAAAGTCACCCACGTGCATGCAGCATGAACAGCCAGGTCTGTCTGCAGCTGTGCCTGGTTGTTCTGGAAGGGAACCTAGGGTCAGCTGAGTCAACATGCAATGTAAATCCAGCTTCCTCCCTCTCCTCCTCCTCCTAATGAAGGACAGCTCCCTTGTGGGAGGGCAGAGGGTTGAAACTGGGTGTCATGAAGGGAATGTGAGGGCAGCAGAGCTTTGGTTTTGATTGTCTCCACATCAAGGAGATACTCTGATTGTCTGTTGAAACTATTAGTTATTTTAAGTTCATGGCTTTGTGAATTTATCATTATCATCATCATCATCGTTTTAAAGCAATGCCTCCCTTCAAAGCCTTATTCACATTGGAGTTGGCTGCTGCCATTGATTCTATATATATGGATTTGTGTAGGGCACAGAAAATCCCAACCTTGGGAATCTCCATGAAGTAACACAAAACCCACACTTATCTACAATTGTTAGGAAGGAGGCACTGACCCAGTGCCCTTGCATTTTTTTCTAGAGGAGGAAGGATGCTGGAGCCAAGATGTGCTGCAGCAGCTGTTGGGAGCCTCCAGGCAGCTCACACCTGCTCCAGCCCCAGCTGCCCAAAGCAGGCTGTTGAGCCCTGTCTTTCTGCACTCAGCAGCTGGGCAGCATGCAACACTACCCACAATTTCTTAATGAAACTGCAGACAGTCATATCGTAGAGCTGCTGCCTGCATCAGAGCGCGTAGCCCTGAATCTATGGAGTGAAGCTTAATAAGCAAAACTAAGTCATTAAAAGTTGGGATCATCTACAAGCAAACATTGGGAAGGAGATTACACTCTCAGTTCTGTCTGAGCACACCAGAGAGAAGCTTACTGTTAAATAAGTTTGCAAACCTAAATATAACTTGTCCCCAAACAAGGATGTTAAGTGCTGTGTCATCAGCAAATTGCATCTAAATATACTTCTCAATCAGTTGGAAATGAATTTAGATCATTTCAGTGCACTTGAAAAGCCCACAGAAGTTGATCTGCAGACCCAGAAGATGATAAAGACACCACTTAATGATTATTTAAGGCTTAAAGGCTGAGAAATTTGAAAATAAAACATACTGGCTGCATTGGGGTGGGCGCTCAGTATCTTCGGGTGCATGACCTGTGGCCCTTTATGCTTATGCATAATAGTAACAGCTATTATGAGTAAAATGTCTTAGTCACTGTGTCTTCACATTTTCTGCAGCCGTAATTAATGCAGCCTTGGCAACCGGCAAGAATGACTGCGAAAGGGCCTTGAATTCCTGCTCGTTGTTCATTTGGCATCTGCCCTTGACTCCCAAAGTGCCTTCTTGAAACAAAGCCATGCTGACAGCAAACCAATCAGTGTTTCCCAGGCCCAGTCCTGCAATGCCCTTTTCTTTCAGAGCCACCCATCATTTTCTCCCTTTGATATTTTCTGCCCTTTTTTGCTTTTCATTATCCTGCCACTCGGTAAAAGTCACAAAGTTCGAAGAAGGCCACAATCAAAAGTGTTGTGAGTGGTTTAACAGCCAAGCTGCGTAAGGACTATTTTAATGCCCTTGCATCTTTGTGTTATCAAAGGATTCGCTTCATAAACGACATCAGACTGTGGCTTCGAGTGAAGCTACTGCACCCGAAATAGTTAACCACATGGTTTACCACAGACTGTCAGGGTGATTAAAATTAAAGAGTTATCAGATGAGCAGCAAGTTGAGAGCATGTACTCTCACTTTCCCTGTAAGCTAAATGCATGCTTCCCTCAAGACTTCAAAAGCCTCTTTGAAGCAGATTGCAGATCTGAATCTCAGCACAAGGCACACAGACCTACGACTCTTTAGTCTCTTCTTAAGAAAACCCACAGCATCTAGCCTACTCATCATGAAGGACGACTATTGTTTTAGTCAATGATCAAATGAAGTTGGGGTTCTTCTGAACTTGCAGGCGTCAGATAAGGGTTGTGCAGAAATGGTGCGCAGGTGGCAGGCAGCAAGCAAAGCCCGACTCCCACTCTGGCTGGTGCTTGTGGATCAACCCATACAAGTTGCAGCTGGATCTCATGCAAAACTCCTAGGATCTAGCCTTTTCGTTTCATCCCCATCACTCAAATTCTCGCCTTCTCACTTGTAAACCACTGCAGCATCTTCTTTGGCTTTTGCAAGCACATTCTTGCCTCTCTGATCCAGAAAGCATTTGGAAAGACGAATTTCCTAGGCCTTATCTTGACCATTCTGGACTTCTGGCTTCCCTCTGTTGGCTTCCACTGCTTCACTGTCACATCATATGTTTTGCTTCCATTTTCAAGAGCCTTCTCCTTATCAACAATCACACCCTTTCAAACCATTGGCTTCTCTTCTCATGTTAGACCCACGTGTTTGATGCTGAAGTCATCAGCTTTGGGGCTTAATGAAGTACCAGTCCTCACACTGGGAGGAACCTTGCATGAATATGGACATGTCAAGATATCTACTGCCATTATTCCTCTTCACAGTCTTTAAGTATCCTGTATGTCTTCAAAGGTGCTTTTCTTTCAGTGGCCTTCTACACCTCTTTCAAGAACGGTCAGTGCCCACCATGATGATCAGTATTATTTCTGTACTTTCTTGCCTCATTTTTGGATCCTAAACTTTCTGTGTTTGATAGCTATTGGCATCATGTCTACCCCAAATGAGCCCTAGCTATCAGCCAGGATCTCAGACATCGTGGCAGTAGATGCGATGAAAATTCATGATAATGACTACACACTCCATGAAGTCTGCCTAAGAATGGAAACTATAGTTTGGCCACCAAAACCTGAAAGAGCTCCCAGTACTTTGACATTTAACTGCTTCGTAGGCTCAAGCTAATTTCAATAGCTAATGTTCAAACTCCCACGAAGAAAGACTATGTATCCCCCAGATCTGCAGGGGCTGTAGGTGGTGGCATATAGGTGTACAAGGGTGTTTCATGGCATTAGACATTTTGGGGTAGTGTGGGAAGAGTGTGCAAAGAAGGAGATTGGGTGAGGATCATATTTCCTACGCATAACAGTGTCTGGCATTCATCACCCCAAAACTTCAGTCTTTGTGCCTAAGGAAATTGGATGGTTTGTCCCTAAAAGACTGCAATGTGGGTGATAGAAGAGCCAACGGATGGGAAGAAGCCAGGGAACTGTGGAACGGCAGTGCAGATTTACTCCTTGACTAGATTTCTGACTTTCACGTTTTTTAAGGGAGGTGAATTTTAATTTTATTGCTGTTTGCATGTTGATGGGAATTAATTTCAATTTCTTTGAGCTGTTGTAAGAAAATTGAGATCTTATAGAAGGCCAGCACACCTAGGAGTCACTGGCCTCATAGCCTCTGGTGGCCTGATTTTCCATGGCCCAGCTTTCCTCCCACTCCTGCATTCATCCACAGCTGCTCCAAGGCTACACTCCTGCCAGAGTCACTTTAAACGCCACTACCATCCCATAGCACTAGTGACAGAGGTCTTTGGCTCAACGCCCTCGCATCACTTTCAGAAGTCCTCTTGGTGGTTTTGTTTGCCTCCTCACTTCCCTTTACCACATCCTCCACTTCCCCACACCCATGACAAGGTGTTGTATGCCCCTATTTCCTTCTCTTTTGATCCTGATGTCCCATCTACTCTTTCCTTCATTTTCAAGCTTCATCACTCCCCCAGTACCATTTTCATCTCCTCTGCACCAAAACTGCTATATGACTCTAAGTCAGCACTCAGGAATATTACCTAACTATTCTATTATTCCAGCTGGGATTCCCAATTTCTCCCCATATCAATGAGATTTTGATGTTGACAGCATTCCTGGAAATTTTGTATCTAATTTCAAATATTATCAATATTATTAACAGTGGGTGGAGACTTGTAAATTCAGATAATTGATATCTGTGAAACATAAAGTGTACAAAGTAGCTATTGTACTTTTTGGTGTGCTCCCCAAAATTAAGTTTGATGAGTCTTCCAAGACCTGCAAGCCAACTACTTGGCATCTCAGCCACAATATAGGTGGGATTCCTGCTATTGCTGCTTAAACATAGGTCTCCAGTGCCATTTCAAATGTCTTAAGGCATCTGGGACCTCCACATCAGCTGTCAGATATCACACAAAAGCTATTGGAGGCCAGTCCCAGGCAGAATATCCAGACATGCCTGCATTTTGGCACACAGACCATGCCCTGTTTTTTTTTTCTGAGTTCATTGTTGTGTGCTAAATAAAGCTTAACTGCCTTCAGTGACCAATGCATAGTCAAAAAATAAATCACTGTAACTCAGTCATTAAGCAAGGAACATCGACATCAGGGTGAGACTGGGTCGTTAATCAAAATTAGGGAAGATAAACACCACTCTGTGGGAATGGAGAGCTTTTCATGACACGCAAAATAGCTGCTAAGACCTGATGGCACTAGTGATAGAAGTCTTTCTTTCAATGCTCTGACCAATTCAGAAACTCAGTATATTGCTTACTGAGGATCTATACTTCCCAGCCTCATCCCCACGAATGTATTGCTGCTTTCTATCCCTACAGGTGAGGCACTAATCTTTTGGCTATCACTATTAATTCCTCTAGCACCATTTTTTTTTTCCCTGAGATTTCCCATCCAAAGTTATTACTGACCCAATATAAAACTTTGCTGACAGCAGACGTGCTGGTGGCATTAGGATTTTTGAAGCTCATCTGTGTTTTTGTTTTCTGAGTTGGCAGGGCTGTGTTAGATAAGGCATCAGAACAACACCTTCTGTACAGAAAAAGAGGATGGGGAAATTTGTAGCAGGTATTTTTAGTTATTTGGTAAACACAGGCAATGAGTCATGCCATGGCGACCTAAACTCAGAATTTCGTCTGTCATGTGGCTTTGTGTCACTGGCACTGACATTATCTTGACATAAAGTTAAAACAGCAAGATGTAAAAACAGGGCAATTTTCCCTTAAATACAAAGGTGATATGAAGGAATCGGTAGGAAACTTGCTGTTTGAAGATCTAGCTAGAAGCTAGAAGCAGAACCAGGCAGTTCACACACCTGCCAGTTCAGAGATGAAGACAGCCTTTCCCCAGAGATGCCAAGAAATCAAACCATGTCAAAATGAAGAGATTTCCCCAGATGTGCCTGAAAAGCTAATTCAGCCCTGGGGGTTCATGCTGCCTGAAACTCTGTGCTCTCTAAATAGAGCATATCTCTTGAAGATGAAACTGATATGGGTGAACAGAAGGAATTGATACCAGCAACTGGACTGAAATGGTAATGAACTTTTTCTAACTTCAAGACTTTTTCCCAAAGGGCCTGATAACAAGCTAGCTATAACTCTGCCTGCTTCTTTCCCATCTGATTAATGTCATTTATGGTCTAGGTGGATTTGTAAGGGGGCAACAGATTGGAGATGCAAGGCAGAGCTGCAGACCTGATGTTTACAAAAACTTGCCTGTGAGATTTTTGTTATCTATACTGTAGATTGCACAGAGATTATTTTATGAATTCGTCTTAGTAGTAATGAGTCTGCAGTTTAAGGGACAGAAATGCATTGCAGATGAAATATCAGGCACAAGATTTAATGCAGACAGTGATGGAGAAGAGACCAGCCCTACAGGGCAGGAGATGGGTTTCAATATTCCTGTGTCCTGATCTAAGGAGCAGCAGCTCAATGTCAGCTGAGTGTGTTGGTTCTAGAACATGTTTCTATTGAAAAGACATGAGAATGGAGAATGAGTTGGCAGGATGTCTTTTTTAACACTTTGTAGGTGCATGGAAAATTAGGTTTGGGACAAATTTACCTCTCTCATCTCTCGGCTTGATGATGCTAACCAGCTGTTTGCCATTAACCTAGGCAGTGGAATCTTTTTTTTTTTTTTTTTTTTTTTTTTAAAATGAGAATATTTCCATAAACTGCAAGGCTAGAGTTCATTTCTCAATGGACTAAGCTTTCTCATCCTCAGAGGTAATTCACAATCATAATTTACTTTCAGGAACCTGCTTTCTTAGCTCCCTCTGTAAGGACTGGAGCTGGACAGATGTCTCTGGAGGACAGTAGACATCTAGCTTACATTTTGCAATGCAAAGCCTACAGGTGCTTCTCGCTTTTTGTTGGCTGCAGTGGTGGGTGAACAGTCTTACATGTTTAGATTGGGAATTAGTATGGGTTAGCTAGTGCACTGATTTCATTTTAAAGCTCAGTTGCTGTGAGTTCCCAACAGAGCAGCCCAAAGAGTTTGTGTTGCCTTCTGCTAACCCAGATGCTCTTCTGAGCATCTGCTTTCCCTCTTCCTGAGCAGCTAACCCCATGCACCCTAACCCCACCTGTTGAGAGACATAGACTAATGAGTGTCACCCAGCAAACAGCAGACATTTCAATTCCCCTGTAGTCACTAGAAAGAGACTTACAGGATGTGACTCACTGCACCCTTATCTCTAATCTATTAGATGAACTGTGCCCTAAAAGAACTATTTTACCTTCCCTGGCTATGAAGGGGGTCCACACATCCTCCTTGCTGGAGACTTTGATGGTGCAGGTGGCTGAAGCTAAGTGGGATGAAATCTCACAGCTGGCAGGGAGGCTGGGCAGGGGACTTGGACTGCAAAGGTGGAATTGGAAGAGGGAAAGTTAGAAAAGAGGGAGCGTGTTTCACAATGGAGGGAAAGGGAGGAAAACTAGCCCAAACAAAGTTCACTGAATAGAAAATGTATGAATCAGAGAATGAGCAACCTTTGTTTTTCTTATTCTGTTGTTTCCGGGTGTTTATAACTTTTGATCTAAGGTAAAGCCACAAAGCTCAAACCCTTTAAAGGCACCCACCACACATAGTAGGGCAGGAGAACACTGTGTCTGGTTTTGAAAATATCATTTGTGAAAGCCTTGTTTTGGTAACATTTGGTTTTTGAATAGGTTTAGCTGTTTTTTTCCTTAAGCCTGTGAGTTCAGTAACATTGGCTCTGAGGTATTTCATCTAAATGAAAGAATACATTACTGAGAAAGAAAATTGGCTTTTTAAGCAGCAGCTTAATTCAGACTCTTTGCCTGTAACTTTCTCAGCTTTTACTTCTGTTGGGTTGGAAGGGCTATTATCCTCTCTGAAAATAATTGAACTGGAGGACAAGCGTATGTCTTGAGTAATGCTGAGCAAAAGGTCTGGTGGGAATCTTGATTTCTAATGTAGCTTAAGGTCTCATCTCATTTATGACCTTAGCATGGCACTGGTCATTGAACATTTTGCTGGAGCTCTCAAGAGGGAGATGGAAATTATTTGTCATTGTTGATGGTAGTGGGGACTGTTAGTGTTAGGTCAGAGGTTGGACTCGATGATCTTGAGGTCTCTTCCAACCTAGAAAATTCTGTGATTCTGTGTGATTCTGTGAAATATTTCGCCAACTGAAGAGGGATGTCTATTCTTTGTTTGGGGGATTGTGTTTTTAAAAGGAGAACATAAAGAAAAAGCAGAAGGTGACAGTGCTTCTACTGCTACAGGTATGAGGAACAGGGAAGTGAGCAAAGAAAGTCACTAAAAGACTTTGGCAGTGTGAGTTTTGGAGAACTGTTGGAGGAGATGGAGGGAAGGGTTGGTTCGGAAGATGAAAAATGACGTAGAAAAAATCCAAAAGCTTGGATTTGAAGATGCAGTTAGTGTAACAGGAAAGAGAAAGGATTCAGTTGGACATCAGGGAAGAAAACAGAGGGCTCAAAATCATGATACGATGAAGAAATAGTGAACAAAGTCAAAGGCAGTGGCTTTCCAAAGGTAGTGGCTAAAGAGTGGATTTTTTACCACAATAAAAGGGAATCATAAAATCATACAGAATCAGAGAATCATCCATGTTGGAAAAGACCCTTAAGATCAAATTAAAAGGGAAGGACATATGGGGACATATATAAGGAGAAGATTTCTCTATCTCAGGACAGAAACAGATACTGCAGGCTCTCTGTCCACAACATTGGCTTTTCCTTAGCACAATCACAATTTTAACAACTTAAAAACTCTTTTATTTCATTAAAGCTCTATGTTGGGCACTTTGCTGCTGAAGACCACCATAGCTGGAAGTTTTATATAGATATTTGCTCTCTATTCGACCTTACAAGAAACAAGTTGTATGTGTTTGACAACTTTAATTTATTCTGCATTGCATTTCAAATCCACGGGAGCGAGCACTAATATGCAAGTATAATGGGAAAGAAATTCCTCTCATTTAAATGACTGAGATCTGGTACCCATCTTGTGTGAATGAAATTCAGTTGAATGAAATTCTTTCTTTTGTGAGTTTTAATCCTTTCCAGGTCTGACTTGCAAATCTATGCAGTGTATTCCTGTAAGATGAACACCAAGATGGAAAGGTCGTAGGAGCGCAGTCCAGCTTTTATTTTGTATTTGACCCTCACCTAACATACTTCAAGCCTCATCCATGCCTACAGCATCTAGGCACTGCTGCCGTCAGGGTAAATGAGATAAATGTGATGATCTTCAAGAGAAAATCTAATTTTCTCTTTCCCTCTTTAGCACTAAGATGTAGTTTAATTTACTAAATGAATAATCCCTAGTTTCCCCAGATTTATGTAAGAGGACTTTACTCTCTGCAAAGTACTTTGAGACCCATCAGTGAAACTGCTGTGTAAAACAAAGGCTTTCTATTTTCTTTTTACCCTCATGATATTTATTCTTGATAGCTCTTTTTGACAGAAACCCTCTTGCAAACAACAACTACAGCAGGATCTATTTACAAAACCGAACTTGCAATACTGGGAAGAGCTGAAAAGAATAAGGCAAAATAACATGAATAGCACTGTATGTACTGGGATTAGAGAGTCCTAGCTGATTTTTGACCAGCTTGACCTAGCCTCTTTCCCTTTACTTTGCTCATATCTGTTCCCAAATCTTCTTGTTCAACCCCATAAGGAATAAAAGCAACAGGTCTAGTAGCCAAAATACTTCAGGCATCTCTACAATAAAAAATAAATAAATCATAAATTGGTATATAGGGCAGTTTTTCTACATTATTGTGTTATTTGCAGGGAGACATTTATATTTATATAAAACACTATGTTTAAACATTGGGAGAGGCATTCAAAATAAGTACAAGAAGCTGAGGAAAGAAGAGCTTAGTGGTACAGTGAAGAACGCAATGCTATGCATTTATTCATTCATCAGAGAATTAAATCATATCAAATTGCATAAAATGCAACTACTTAGCACCTCTCGATTTTTTTTCCAAAAAACAGAAAGATTTCTGATAAATGAGACTTGCCAGCAAGAACTCTCACAATGTGTCCCGGGCAGAGTAATACAGAAAGCGTGATATAGGGGACCTGACTCATCCCAGAACCGATCCCATTTACATATCTCTGGCAGAACATCTCGCAGCGATGCTCTTGCACACAACACTTAAATATTGGCTGTGGGCACTGGCACTTCATTTGGCAATCAAAATAACCCGCAATGGAAAAGGTGTGGAGCTTACAAAGAAAAGCATTTAAACAAAAAAATCACCTGGGGGTTAAATATTTTTAAGGTATTTCCTGTGTTCATGGCTAGAGCTGGTTGGTGATAAGCATCCCAGCCATCCCTAGAGGTGCCCTGACCATAGTAAAATATGCAGCCCTGGTAGAGATGATCCCTTGGTAGTTAAAATATCAGTGTATCCATGATTCTGCCCTAAGCTGTGTCTGCTCATACCTCTGAACCCAGACATCACCAACAGGTACAGAGGGAAATATCACATTTATCCTGAGAGTTTAAGTTGTATCCCTCTGAACAAAACAGTTTAAATGCAAACACTCTAAAATATCACCCCGTTTCTAATGCGCACGCCTGTCACAGTAGATAAGCCAAATACAAGCAGTATTACAATATATACATTTATAAAACTTCACTGAATGAATTAGCTGCCTCCGTTTATAATTTACAGGCACTACTGGTTGGGAGGTGTGGCTGAGCGGTTATTTGGTATCTCTACTACCTGTAGCAAAATAGATGGCACCTTTTAACTAACAGCACGGCTATCAGTTTTACCTGCAGAAACACTGACATTTCAGTGTCTATTTTTATATTTCCTAAAGTTATATGCAAAATGGAAAAACAAATTCAAAGAGTTACCTAAGGCGCCCAAGGTGGCTTTGATCTGCCCACTGTTCCAGTGATGGGTTGGAGGATACATGCATTACTCAGACAAAAAATATTCTGTACTGCTCTGGATTGTCTCTGGTTGCTGATTTGTGGGCACAAAACCCATTTCTCTCATTTCCTTAGACTAAAAAATTCCTTAAGCTCTTAACATCTTTCCTTACCTGAAAGGAGCCAGGATGTTGCGAACATCCTCCAGTAGCCACCACAAAAAAGAAAATCATATTTTCCCTCCCCAAAAAGCAGAAATAGTCATTTACCTGCCCTGTTTCCCTTGACGGATCCAAACAAGAGCCACATCAAAAGGCACTTGAGCTCCATGGGACTTGTTCACATCTTTTCTCCGCAACTCCGAGGATGATGAAGAGTTTCTCAGAAGCGATGGGCTGCCGCTGACTGACCCAACGAGCTGTCTACTGCATGGTTAGACCTGTGGGCAGAGCCACCCTGCGTGCGCAGCAAGGACTTTGCTCTCTGGTCAACAAATTGTCGTTCCACTGGCTGTCTCTGCCAGAGACAATAAAGGCTGCCGTCTCTTCTGCTTTTATCCAGGAAATCAAACTTAATGCTCGGCGTCGCAGAGCGTGCTGTTATGTGTAGGAAGTGGTTTGACACATCAGAGCTACTGACTCCAGAGCTGTTCCACTGCAGCTGAGGTCAGTAGAAGAGGGCAAGATTTTAAAGGGTTTGTGCAGACACTTAACCTCAAATCTGTGTCGGGACAGGCATCTGAGAAGGACCATCGCTGTAGGATAGATGTCTGGTGTATGACAGTGGACATCAGGCACCGTCTGTGTGCTCTGCCTCTGAAGAAAAAGGTCCCAGGAGATATTGCTCTGGCTTTTTAGAAGACTTTATCTGCTTCTGATAAGCCCCGCTCCATTTGTGTTTTGGTGTATGACCATCTGCAGTTTCTCTGGGGGACAGATGAACTGAAGGATGGGAGGTTTGATCCAAAAAAAATCTATTAGGATGGGGCTGGCAGATTTGGAAATGGCTTCTCGTGTTCCTAAATTGGGTTTCAGATTCAATGGAACTGGTTCTTCTGAATGTTAATAGAAAAGCGGAAAAGATGAAGGAAATATTGTGCTTTAACTCTGCATAGTTTCTCTACAGCCATTTCCACAGAAATTATCATCAGTTAGTACCTTGAGAGCTGGTTGAGATAAACTACAGAAAAAAAGGATTTAAACTGTGGTATTTTCCACTGATGTCGACAGAACAACCTGTAAAATGTATTACCTATAATGTACTTAATATACTATCCATGTTAAATATAATTTTGCCATTTTTATGAAAGCTTTTGTGGGGTTTTACTGATGCAGGTGACCCTCTTAGGTGACCCTCTTAGGTGACCCTCTTGTCTGGTGGCAATGGGGCTTTGGCTGGGGATTACTGCCCAAAGCCAAATGCAACAAGTCACAGAGAACAAGTGAGATTTCTGGAGTAACTGCTGTGGCTAAAATGCTCTCTTCACCATACTCTGTAAATGTTGGCTGCTTTTATATCAGTACTGAGGGCACTTTTACTAAGTCACCTCCCATATTTAATAAGATAAGAGGAAACACTCATGCCAAAGCCCATAGAGGGACTTGGAGAGATTTGCTCTTGAAACATCTGTCCGATGGTCATAGACCCCAATTTTTCACCTATTTGCAAGATGCCCAGAGATGTGCAACTGCATGTGCAGAACCACGGCCATCTGGGTCGTACAGCAGTGAGAGAAATCCCAGGCTTATCCTCACAATCTGTCCTTTCCCTACTAAACACGTGGTGTGTTCCCAGGAGTTGCGGGGATTAACTCCCCAATTTCTCCTTCTATTTCTTGCATGGTTAAATTATTGAATTTCTTGGCTATTTGCATGATGGAGAGAGAGATGGGTGGCCAGGTCTGCAGTCTTTCCCCTCAATCTACCACCCGCAGTTTTGACTGCAGATGCAGGTTCTCCACTAGCTTCATTTTTCCTTTGGCTGGAAAAGGTCCTTTTTGGAAGGTGAGCTGAGAGCTCTTGCATGCAACCATTTACTTTCAAGCAGCAAATCTCAGTGTAGGAGGATAATAGCCGCTAAGTTTTTATTAGAAATGGTGAGTTTTTCTCCTAGCAAGAGCACGCTATGTACACTCAGCTGTACTGGAAGGAACGGTGACCCCAGGTGGCTAATTGCTACAAGCACAGTTTGCATGAGAACAACCCGTAACTCGGCATTTAGACCTTTTAAAGGTCAGAAAAAACGGTTACTGCTTGTGAGAGCAATTAGTTAGGTCAGCTTTGTGAAATGGGTCAGCTTGCTGAGTTGTTCCTGGAAAAACCAGTGCTGCTTCTGCAAGCAAAAGGTATTCAACTGACCCAAAGCAGAGATGGGTACAGAAAGGGTGAGAACAGAGAGACCGAGCCAGGGGGAAAGTCATTAGAAAAAGAAAAAAACAAAACAAAACAGGGGTTTATGACAAAAAAAAAAAAAAAGAGAAATCAGCTTTATAATTTTGACAATTAGCAACAGAAGTGTGTGGCAATAAAGGAAAGGAGGTGCTGAAAAAGCTCAGAAGTGTTGGAATCCTGGATAATGATGGAGAAAACCAGGAATATCTTGAGCATCCAGGAAATTGAGGAGGCAAAAGAAGATGCTGGTGTCTCCGCTGCTTGTTGAGCTTTCTCCCAGTGATCACTAGGGGTTTGCTGCCCAAGAAGTGCTCTCCTTCAGCAAAGAGCTTGGAAAAAATAGAAATTTCACATGGCCCAGGTCACATAGGGAAGTGAGGATGGCAAACGAAGATTTTGAAGATTATTTGTATATTTAAACAAAGCCATAAGTCCATGCAAGATGCAGAAAAGGAGTTGCCAGAGAGTAAAACACAAACCCAGCACCAGCTTTCCTTAGGTCTATGTTTAATAAGGGTGTTTCAAAATTCCTTAAAAATGCTTTTAAAAATGTGGCCACGTGAACTCCTTCGGTCTGATGCTCAGCATGAACAGCTTCAGTCTGATGAACAGCAGAAGTTGTAAGTGCATCAGTGCATCTGATGCAGTTTTATCTGGTGGAAAATAGCAGAATCATTCAGAAACCGGGGAGAAAACAAAAATTCATAGAGATCTGTATCAAGATCTCCCAAGAGTCATGTTTTCTTTACTTTGCCATCACAAATAAAATAAATTAGTACTAAGTTGTTCGTTGCTTATTTTATAAAGCCCCTGATGCTGCAAATAAGAACAAGTCAGTTTAAAGAAAGAACAGCACTGTGATCTTTTTGCAATCTAGTTTAAATATCTTTGGTAAATATCCACATAACTCACTAGGATAAGCAACCTTTTTGCTTTCTTTCTTTAATTCAACTTTTATGCTGTCAATCACTCTTGCCTAAGCCTTCTCTTGAGGGGAATAACTCTTCATATGGATCTTGCCAGGGTGTGGGGTGTTCTAAAAGCTGCATGCTGTTGATTGCTTACATCTTCCTTGAAATTATGGTGATAGTGGTAGTTAACTCACAGTATTTATTTTTTTACTTGGGAGGAAACGTATTGGGAACTTCACCTTAGGCACAGGGTGCAGTGCTACCCTGTACTGAACAGCTGTAGCTTGGATAGGTGGGCTTTGCCTTTAGATAGACCACTCTTGGCTTCCTTTGCAGATTACATAGAGGACTGTGATTAGTATTTTCAAGAAAAATCATTAAAGATGCTATAATAAAACCTGTTCTTCAGGAGTGGCCTCACAATGATGCCTAGATCAGCTCCAGTTTCTTCTTTTTTTTTTTTTTTTTTTTTTCCAGTCACTCTTTTCTGGCCCAGATCTTTTCCACAATGGAAAAGACATTTGCAATTATAACACTTTTTCCTCTACCACCACCTCAAGGTATAAATATTTTCTTTCCTCGATCTGGAGGATGCTCAGTGCAGAGAGAAGCTTTAGGACACAGGAATCTAAAAAAGTCCCTGCTGTCAGCTATTTCAGATTTGCAGAACTTGGTCTGATGTGTGGACGTGTTCACAGGGATGACAAAATTCACTTTTGGCACAAGGGGCCGTCCCATAAATGTCAGAAGCATCCAGTTGTGCTGTAAAACAGAAATATGGGGAAATCCTGGTTATGCCACATGCCAGAAATGATCATCAGATTTTTTTTTCCTCAAACCTATTTATTTGCAGTGAACAAATTGTTCTTAACTGCTTTTTATTTCCCAGAACGGTGAGACAGAGCTGACACATGGCATACAAATTTAGCACCTTAAATAGAGCATATCTGACAAGGTCAACAGAGGTTCAAACAGAGATTCTGGTTATAGTCAAGAGAGAGTTGCATTGTCCAGACAGTTGTCAAATTTCCCCCTTGAGTCAATGGAGAGAGTCAACAAGTGCATCTAGAGGGTGATTCACCTCCTCTTCTGGACATCTACATCTAGGCAATGAATCACCCATCCCAATTTCTCTCCCTCTCCCCTATCTGCTGACCGTGGAAGCAGCATAGCCCATTTACACTAAACACGGGTCTCTTAAGTGGCTATAGCTGGATGAGGTGAATCCGTCCTGAAAATCCATTCTGAATTTCAGAAAGCAATTTAAGCTGCTTATTTAATGACTAAGAACAGCTTTCCCCATCAAACATCCTGGACGTGGTTCATTATACTCTTATTAACTATTTCGTTCACTGATGCCATGCTCTGTGATAAATACATGAGGTCCATAAAACCGAAGTGGACCTCTAGGGTTCAGTACTCAGTGCTGGGCTAAATCCATCAACCAAGTTGTTCAATGTCTTTTACCAACTGATTAGGCTTCATTTCAAATGTTGGTACTGAAAAGTTAGTATTCAGTTCAAAAGTGTGTATTGAAAAGTACACGGTGTGTTCCTACCTCTCTCAGCAGGTACCAGGAGGGTACGAAGCAGAGAGGAAGAATCTACATCTTGCCTTCCTTTGCATTTCTCACCATAGCTGTCTCCATGAATATTTATTACACGATGGCTCACCGCCAACAAATTGAGAATATGGGCTTTTTGTTCACAGCCATGGAGATATCGGAAATCCTCTGTTTTTCTGAAACAAAAAATGCTTCTTCGCATCAAACTTCTCACTATTGGACAAACATCTCTGAGCTGTGTATGTGAAATCAGGCCAGTACGAAGACTCCAGAATGATGCAGTGTCCCTGAAGACCTGTGTGAGAGAAAAACAAAAAACAACCAACCCACCAACCAACCAACCAACCAACCAATAAATAAATAAATAAAAGCTGCCTTCTTATGCCTTCTTAGGCCAGTGTGTGCAAGCTCCTAAACCTAAAAAGTTCATACAATTTCATACATGAAACATGGGAAAAACCTAGCTGGATCAGGCCAGCAGTGCCTCTAGCCAAGCTTTGTTCCACCAGCACTGGCAGCAGGGGATCCTGGTCCAGGAGGGCACTGGAAACAGACTACTTTCCATCCCTTCATTTCCACCAGCACCCATGGTTGATGCATTAGCTAAAGGCTACATCTCTGTCCATGCATTTTGGATTACTTATGGTGAACTCTGTCACCTCTGTTTGAACCCATCAGTACCATTGTCCTCCACAGCCTCCTGTGGCAGCAGGATAAAGGAGTTTGCTACCCATTGGGTAACAACAGTTCCTACTAAATATCTTCTGTTATTGTAGGATTTGGCAGCTAATGGTCTGCATTCATCACAGCCCTCACCTCCTAGCTTCCCTCTATTCTTGTTGAAGAGTCCTAGACCTTTGTTGTCTTTCCTTGTAAGGCAACATCTCCATCCCTGTGCTCATTTAATTGTCCTTCTCTGGACCTTCTCCAGTGTCACTAAGTCATTTTTGAGATGCAGAGACTGCAATAGTATGAGCTACCCCACCTGTGGACCCACCAAGTTTTTATAGGGCAGCAAAATGAACTTCCTTATCCCATTTCCAGTGATGGAACCCAACATATTTTTTTTGGCTGTTGACGTTGTTCTCCAAAACCATCAGGTTATTGTGCAGCAACAGCCAAAACACATTCTAGTATTTCCCTGTGGGAATCAAACACCAAGGAAATTATTATTAAAATAAAACAATGTCAATTGAGCAAATATGGAGATAATTTTTAAACATTTTTCTTCTTGGACTCGGTGTCTGGCTGAGCTTCTGGTTTATGGGAAAAATTCTTTGGACATCCTTGGTTTTCACACACTGAGTGCTGCCCCATCCTCATTAATACAGCGATGCCTAGACTGGGTTCCTTATTACTTTCCCTTTAAAATACAGCTGCATAGCACAGGTAACATTTTTTTCTATAGATATTCTTATTTACATTTATAATTTTTCTGGCCCAAGCAGAAGAAAATTGGGACTAAAATTATGCTGATAAATTACACATTTTATGAACATATTTGCTCCTTCCTTTCTCCTCTATATCACAGTCAACTTGCAATTAATCTAGTATATTTAGTCCTGTAAAGAGCACACAAATCTTGAGAGGGTCTCTGTAGTGAGCTCCTTACCCAAGATGCCCCATCTCTTTGCATGACTTTAGTAAGAATTTTTACATTATCTGTCAAGCTAGGTTATATATGGTAGTTGAATTATAAGGTGAGTACCCAATTAGCCGGAAAATCCCGGAAAAGGAGGAGTCTCTAAATGGTTCAAAATCATGTCAAAATGGAAGAGCATATTGAGTGGCCCTGTTTAACCGTTGCATGAGAAGGATGTGGTGACAGGTGTTCCCCAGGTTATGCTGTGGGGCTGTTCAGCATTTGCAAGTTATCTGGGCAAAGAATACAGACAATCCTTTCTGCACTTGCAGAAGATGCTAAGCCAGGAGGGACTATGCATATATTAAAGGGCAGTAAGGGAATTCAAAGTGACCACAAAGTACTGGATAGAAAAATTAGGTTTCAATTTAGAGAACAAGTGCGAGCAATGTACGTAGGCAGAATAAAACTGCCTACCTGCAAAATGGAATAGTTGCATCACTGACTAGACAGCTCTTCTGAAAACAAACTAGGGCTCACATGCAAAAGACCAATAGACCACGTCACACAGAGAAAAATGTACATATAATTCTGAAATGTATAAAATTTGTAAGCAGCCCCTTGTTTTATGCTGTGACAGTAATTGTCCATGGCTGTCCAATAAAGCCATGGATAGGATGCTGTGGCCAGCAGTGGTCCCCACACAGTTAGGAAAGCACGAAGCAGCAGCAGGCAGTTGAGAGGAAAGCAAGGAGAATGAAAAAGGGGTCTAAAAAACATGACCTAAAAGGAACGACTGAATAACTTGAGACTGTCTGAAGAACAATGATAGAGAAGGTGGCAAGATAACAGTCTTGAACAAAGGTTAAGGTGGAGCTGATTCTACCAGGGCATGTAGTAAATGACCTCTCAATTTTCATTATCATTAGCTCTTATTTGCCATCTAACCCACCTCTCTGGGCAGTCTCAGAGAATGACTGTTTTTTGTGCCAACTAGACCTTCTTTAGCCCAGAGAAAGTGCTTGGCCTTCTGTTTTAAAGGAGCCTGTGACTGTACCAGCTCCAAGACTAAGATTTGTATAAAATAATGGTGTTGTTTGTTCCTACAGAAGTCAGACAGAAACTCCATGTGATATCTGACTTGAATATTGGAAATGCTAGATCTGTCTTTTTCTGACCGATGAGGTTTTCTTCCCTGCCCAATAACTAGACACCAAAGGTGAGACACCTTCACACCTTTAGAAACTCACAGAGGAGATGTCTACTCTTGAGCTGGCTGTCTAGACTCCCTTTGCCATCAATGAAGACACAAAGACTAAACTAGGTCATGGTGGTATCTTAGAAAACACGTTTTAAATAGGTCAGGTGGAACATGCCCCCTAAGCATCTGGTTTTCCCTGTTGAAAATAAAGAGGACCTAGCAGATAAACTCACACATAGATCCCTTGTATTCTAGGCATCTAAAATCAGAGATGAATTTCACCTCCAAAAATTTTAAAACTCAAGCTTTATACTATAAAGATACTACTAATAGTAAAGCTTACTACTAATAGTATAGCTACTACTAATAGCAAAGCATACTATTCCCACCCCACCTTTGGCCTTTACATTGCCATAACCCTAAGTGAATTTCCCATTGTTGAAGACCACCATTAGAAATCTTTCTGGTTTATAAGGCAGCTTTCTACGTTGTTTTTTGTTTTGTTTTGCTTCGTTTTGTTTTTAGTTTTATGAGCAGGGTAGTTGTTTCTCTTTAGGGGTTCCGTGAAGGCACATTTAATCTCAGCTGTGTGAATTTTGTTGAGTCAGCTCTGAAGTTACCACCTCATAGGAAGCTGTTGCAGATGTTCCAAAAAAAACGGGGCTAAATACTATGCCACAGAAATAAATGTGAGTGCTTGCATTTCAGTTAGTTGTTCATAATCCAGTGCCTTTTTCCTGAAAGTGAAAAAAAAAAAAAGGACTGTAGGACTATATAGATTTTGATCCTTACAGGAATGCTAAAATAACTTTTAAATGCAAATATCAGGGGTAGGAAATGTTTAGAAAAGTTCTTCAGCTCGAGTAACTTGGAGGTTTCTAAATCTAACCACTAACCAAGAAATGTTAGTGTGTAAGTGAGAAAATCGGTGTGGTCCTCAGGAAGGAAGTACAGAGTGAGAAAATGAAAAGTTGAATGTAGAAAGGTCAGGATGCATTTTGCATCAGCAAGGCTAAAGAAACAGAAAATAGTATGAGTTGTTCCTCTGTGAGCATAAATTATTAAAGCTGAGCTTTTTATTCACTGCAGATTAAGAAGTCATGCCCTGTTTTTTGCTCCTAATGAGGCCCAGGACTCTTTTATAACATCCTTCTGAGAAGTCCCCAAGCCTCTTCTTACAGTATCAAGAGCAATCCTTCAAATAATTGCCAGAGTAACCCAGGCTGAGACTGTTACAAAAGTCAGACCTCATGCTTGGGGACATCATTTTAAAATCCTAATTTCCTGTGGTTGCTTTAGGATTTTCTCTTTGGGGTGTTTTTCTAATGCATATTCAGCTGATTCATGTACTGCCATGGCACCAGTATTCAAGGGCTTGTAGATAAAGGCAATTTAAAATGGGTCAGCTAAGATTGCTCTGGTTAATGGGAGAGCACGATGCCAGTAAACAGAGCTATGTCTGAAGAGAGAAACTCATGGGTGAAATACTAAACAGCTTGCTGGTTTCCTTTCCATTGGGTTAGATTTCTGTGACCCCAATTCGTTACTGGTACCCTGATACTGTTTTCATGGACCAAACACTATCTGTGCGGTGGAGGTGTGGGTTTGGGATGGGCACCTTGGTGCTAGAAAATGACCACGAGATGATGGACGTTTGAGGCACAGGGCTTTGAGTGACCCAAAGGGGCGGGGCAGCCAGACAAGGAAACATTTGGGGATAAATAGGGTGGTTTTCACCTTTTCTCACTTACCATTAGAAGTTGGTGCAGACAGACGTTTGAGCTAGTCACCCATCTGTCGTTGCGGGCGATGGAGAGGAGCTGGCACCTCTCAGCTGACCTATTTTAGATGTCTGCATTTGGGTGAAATGAACTGATTTGTACAAGTGTCTGCTTCTCCGTGCTGGCTACAGATGATGCAGATATCATGTTTGGTCTGAGGATACCCACCAAGCTTTCCCTCTTGGCTTTACTAAGCTCAGAGCTCTGGGCAACTTCGCTTTTAAAGGTGAATGCCATTAGGCTCGAAGCAACAAACTGCAGCAGGCAAATGTGTAGTATTGACAGGACCATGATGTCCACAGCACTCCTAATACTTGTCCTGTTCAAGCTTCTGAGGGTCAGTGCCTCTGTGGGGCTTGCAAGGACAAGGAAGGAGAAAGGTGGCCTAGAGAGGACTGAGCTGAGTGTGAAACATGCTAATGAAGTGCAATAAGAAATAAGTGGACTTATTTCCATAAAGTAGGTTGTATCTCATGCCCTGTAGCCGTTCCTTGAAAAATAAAACAGCAGCTATTTATCAGGCTGCTCAACAGAACTCCATTTACCATCAGAAAGTTATCCTCTGACCTTCATAAATACAACTCTGCAGACTTTATAGCCAGACCCTATCACTTGCATTCATCTGACCACGAGCCAGGCTGGTGGCTGGCTTTGGAAGTTGCAGAGGTCTCACTCAAGCTTGTCAAACGGCGTCACACTTTCTCCCCTGCTCCAGGACAAAGCTCGTTGTAACTACAGAACATTCTGTCCTGAAAAGGGATCCTGGCCCCGACACTCTGAGCTCAGGCAGTGCATGCAGTCAGCTTCAAAACTGGCAGCATTTCCCAGCTGGACAAGAAATATGTAGACTTTGCTGTAGACCCAGCAGCATGCCATCACGTCGGATGGTTTCATGCTTCAGAAGGGTGCAGCAACACTTACAGAGGAAAAAAGATTAGATGAAAAAGTAATATGTAGGTTCATACACTCTCTTCTCTATTGATACCTTTAATTTTCAATGTTCGGCCTTTCTGAAGTCCTATTAACCCCAGATAGTTATTTAGAGTACAGGGTCTTATAAAGAAAATATTAAACAATCTTATAATTAGAGGCCCTGTCCTAAGGTGCATGCTCCAATCTCCTAAATGTCTAACCTGTTAAATTTTTTTTTCTAATTTCCAAAGATTAACATTTCCTAATCTGAAGAATTTTAATTGTAACAGTATTTTTTTTTTTTAATATAGGAAATATTACTTGATGTAATTTACTTACAACTTTAAAGTAGAAGAAATAGTCTTTGAAAGTGAAGATTTGTGGGGTGGGGGATTTGCATGGCCTGATGTTATAGAGAGGCTGAAGCCACTTGTGTTGAAACAGTGAAGAGAGGACGAGGTTTTCCAGGACCGACTGAGTTTGTATCAGCATATCCTAACTGCCCCTTGCTCAGCTTCCCTTGTGCCCATCCTCATTACATCTGTTAGTTACTTGCATGATGCAAACAGCAGTAGCACTCAAAAAAAAAAAAAAAAAAAAAGAAAAAAAAAAGCCTCATAAACCGTTTTAATGGTGACCAAGTGGAAAACCCAAAATATTTGATATGACTCATAAAAACCACAGATAGAGCAAGTCCTTTGGAGTGTTTTGTCAGCTTATTTAAAGTTAGAAGAGGAAATTACTCCAGATGCCAAGTCAGATACATGTAGATCTGCTACTGAAGATACTGCAGGAATGCAGGAAGCACAGACATAGGATAATATGAAAATATAAAGTATAATAGAATGATAGTATCTGCCTGCTTGGCTGTTTAGTGTTCATACAATGTCCACCAAGATGAACGTATCTGTATCACCTTTCTTAAGTCGAATTCATATTTGTATGAACACATTAAAGTGAACGGTTTCTTCCCCAGTTCTTGGCCCAGCTATTAGTACATATAACTAGATCCTTTTTCCACCTTATTGGGTTTTGCAGTGTGACAGAGCCCAGATTTGGCGTCTTCCTGCTCTGTTGTCCATAGACACTGCCCTACATCTTTGCTAAATAAACCTTAGAGGGAGGAGAGAGAAAGAAGAATGTTGGAACTGAACAAGTCCCAAAGATATAGCTTGCTTCAGCTTTGTACAAAACTAGCACCCTCCTCTCAACGTGGCTCATCGTGGCTGGCTATGCCAGTCAGCATCAACCCACAGTATAAATTTTAGCAGAAATTCAGAAAAAAATAAATCTCCTTTGGGTTTCAGGAGGGAGAAGGTAACGACACCAGTTGTAAAGCAATTGGGTTTGCACTCCGGTTGCAGTGGCATCCCAAACAGCCATGCACAACCAAGCCTCAGCTTCTCACCCTCCCCAAAAAGTGACATTGTCACTACAGAGGTGCTGGTACTGACTCATTTTCATCAGCACTGCCATGAGCAAGCCTTGGTGGGAGAGCTTGGCTCTGCCCTTGGCAGGCTCCATCCAAACATCGGCCAACTTCAATGGGGGGGGCTTTAGGATGAGAAATCATAACCAATGAACATAACTGAGCAACCAAAGGAGCTAACAGGGGGACAGTTTGTTGAGAAAGACCTGCCACTGCAGGAATACACATCAAAAAGATGAGCCCAGAGGAGAGGGCTAAGAGCACCTCATGATAGTGTTGGTTCCTTCACCAACCCTAAAAGTAGCCTGGAGAAGGCACTGCTTCACCTTCTGTCTGCCCAACCCTGGTAAACTGCTCATAAATACATATTTTCTTTATAGCAATGTTGATTGTAACTACAGGGATGTCTCTATGTTCTCCTGCTTAATGTCATGCATCCTTCGAGCAAGGACAGTACATTAAAAATCTTCATTTGGAGCATCATCTCCTAATTCCAAATAGCTAGAAAACAACTGAGCAGAAACTTAGTCAAAAAAGTTTTCTAACTTATATAAAAAAAAAAAAGAGAGAGAGAGAGAGAGAAGAACTTCATTTGTTTTTGCTTCAGGAAGCTCCCCGCACCAACGGAGAAGAAAGTCCCTTTCTAAAATAACAAGAAATTCATTAGCACTTCTTGTACCTTTTTAAGGTCACCATTATAGATATTTTTGATAACACATCCTTTTATGTGCATGTGGTCTGCTCTGACGGTGGAGATAACGCTGTTTACAAGGTTCTTACCTGAAGAGCGTTTTTTTTTTTCTTTCTTTTTTTTTTTTTCAATGTCTTCCTTATTTTTCAGGAACAGGAGGATGGGTGATATTCAAACCTGGCTCATTTATGGTTAAGGTCTTGGTTTTCTATGGATTGGAAAGAGCATAGGAGGAAAAGCAAGAGACATGGTGAACATTTGCTTTAAAAGAATGAAAGTTCAACATCCAGTTTTCTTCATTCTGCCTTGCATGATGCCACAGGACTAGATCATTAAGGACTTTAGGGTACTCTATTTCTGGCTACAATGTTTTTTCTTAAGAAACATGGGAGTTGATAGACTGGTCTATATTACCCATCAATTCAATTTGGTATCAGGTACTTTTCCAGTACTTTGGATAAACTACTCCAAAGGAAGAGGCAAGAAAACCCATCTGAAAATGCAAAATAATCTGTACTTGTTATTAGTCTTGTTTTAATTTCCAATCATTGGGTTATTTGATAACATACAGCATTAACATTTTTCTTTCTTTCATAAGATTGCATATTCTGAATATACATACAGCTCTCTGTTTCTTAGTACCGTATGGTGTGATTCGTCGAGCTACCAAAACCCCAAGGCACACAAATCTCTTTATGAAATTACAACTACAAGCAAAAATAATTCCTAGGATGTAAAATGGAATATGGAAACTGTTACAGTAAAAGTAGAAAGTGCCCTTCTATGGACTGCCTCCTAGAGATTATTTGTCTCCTGTCTATAGCTCATGCTTGAAAACTTATTGTGTATCTCAGTTTTAGACAACTAAAATTGCATGAGATTAATTACACTACAGTTGTGTAGCACTTCTTACCAAATCTTGTATGTCCACATATCCAACATACACTGCCCTGCTTTGGGATGGAGTGTATTGTTGCTACACACCTGGGTAAGCTGCTTGGGACTTGTTGAAGGTATGAATGCTACAGCAGAGTTGTACCAGTTAGATCAGACTGGTCCACTCCCCATGAGGATGAGGATGTTCCAGTACACCTGTCCCTGCTTGGACAGAGCATCTCTGTGGCAGAGATAACCTGGAAAGGTTAACGTGCAAGTCCTCTAGGGCTGCCCAAGTCCTCAAGGACTGATCCAAATCAGCAGTCCTTCATTCAACAGATTCTGAATATCACGACTTCAAAAATCCTCCCAGAATATCTTTGCTATTCACTTGGACATAAACTGGGGCTAAGGATACAGGAGATTTCCCATAGAGGAAGAAAGAGTCATAAGGGGGAAAATAAATAAAAATAAAAAGGGAAGGAAAAACAAAAACAAAACCAGGCAAAACCACGTCCCAGCACAAAAAAAAAAAAAAAAAAAAAAAAAAGACTGCATACAAAAGACTGCATACATGGGAAAGGAGTTGCAATTCTGTTCACTTCTTCTTGAAAGCTGACAATCCCTTGCACTATCAAGGTGAGATTTTGGTTTCAGAGGCTTTAGGGGAAATATCCAGCCCTCTTCATAGCCCTAGCAGGGCTTGTCTGGATATCTGGCATGGTGCTCCTCTGTGGAGAAGAAGGTGTCACCTGGAATCAGGCAATAGGAAATTTGTTGTGGTGAGGCTGAGCAGGAGGCTGATTCGGGGAACACAGCAGGTCCACTTACACCTTACAATTCCCATGTCATTCCCAAGCTAAACAATTAATGGAGGAGGTAGAGGATTCCTTTTGCATATTTTCTCAAGCCTTCATGCCAAGTTCTTTCTTTGGTCTCAATTCTCTGGAAAAGTATTACAAGGAACAAAGCCAGGGAAATAATCAAAAATTCACAGAATCATCCAGACCGCAAAGGGGTGGTCCAACCTGACATTTCATGTAAGGTTGGTTATGAAATCCCACCTGGTTTTAGGGCTTTATCCAGTTGGGTCTTGAAAAACTCCAAGGATGGAGACTGCACAACCTCTTTGGACAATGTGTGACAATCCATGACCATTTTAGTGCCCATCAATGTGTTAACACCAAACAATCCTGGTTATTCTGAGAGTGCCATGATGGATATCTACAGGGAATTCAGAGCACTCTCTCTGAATCTTAAGTTATTGGATCCAGCTGTTTTGGACTGAAAACGGTTGTTCACAAGAACTTGATACAAATCTGCAGCAAGCAGAAGAGCAACCTTACCTATCTGTAAATCAACAGTACAGATGCATATCCAGAACAATGTCATAATGCTCAGTAACAACTCACTTTTCTTAGAATTTAATCTCAAATCCAGAATTATATTTTAGTTTGAAAAAATGCACCTGTAAGTTTGGAGGGAGCTTTCACTCCGATGTTTCCACCGATGTTGAAAATTGCTGTTTGAGACTCTTTCCATTTTTCTGAGCATTGAACCTGAGATGTATTCATTTGCAGAGAACTGATGCCCAGAATCCTTCAAACGGCCTCAAGTTGGGCTCTCGAAAACATCGGAAATGCACTAGTGTCGTTATTAAACCTGCAGTAGATTCAAGTGATATTTTAGGATGGAAAACCAAAGGGGCTAGGTGATTTTAAAAGGAAATCAACACTTTTACACAGCAAGAGTTCAGTGAATTTAACCAATGGCTTTTCCTGGCACAAAATTTTCAAACCTGGAGACAAATCTAATGGTGCAGGATCTCCACTGTAGTACTTATCATCATTTGATCGTTGAATAGGAGTGTAGGCTCTTGAAATTTTTGCAAAAAATAATGGTTTGGCCATGGTTTGGCTCTGATATAAGAGAAGAATAAAAGACAGACGGTAAGACGAGAGAGAAATCTTTTATTGCAGGCATGCAGAGTAATGGCTGGGAAGGCAGGCAAGCCAGCTTGTGAAGCTAATTTGTTCCTTCCCTTCCAAATCCTCCCGCACTGTTTGCCTTGGCTTCCAAAATCTTTCTGAAAGCTTTTCCTTTTAAAGCCGATGACCGATGCAATGGAGGTTTAATTCTTTTTTTTTTTTTTTTTCTCCTCCCTTTTCATTTTCAGAAAAGCAAACTCAAAACTCCTGGCACATCTCCAATGTTATTGATGCCTCGGTGGGATTTTAAGCATGGAAGAAACCTGCATCTTTGGCACAAAGTGTCTCTTTATGGCTAACACGGGGGGGCGATCTGAATAAGTTCCCATCCAAAACCTTCCCCTAGCAGAGCAGCACAACCATCTTTTTCTCTTGGTGACGGCAGACGTCCCATCTGTACCGAGTCTAGTCGTGTGCAATATTTTCACTGTTACATTTTCAACATGTTTTCTCAGTTCTTCAGACAAGCTTGAGACAGTGATGGTAGAACAAAATGGTCATTTTCCCATTTGCAGCGCTTTTCCCCATCACCGGCCAAACACAAACACTCCACTGCTCAGTGTCAATAGCAACAGAGCTTTCTTTAGCTGTGATAAAAAAAAAAATATTTAAACATATCTATCAGAGACGTTAATCTGCGATGAAATATTTCTCTTCTGAGATATTTCTTGCTCATTCTCATTATGGAACTACACCAAAATGTGAAATTAGGTAAAAACATGAAGTAAGTAAAAACTAGGTGAAAAAAGACAGTTTCTGGGGTTTTGGGTCATTCTATTTATGACAAGAATGTTTTCTTCTATTCTTTCTATTTCTTTCATTCTATTTATGACAAGAAGTGTTTTCTTCATTGCTTTTGTTGTGGCATTTTCAGCTGTTCCCTTAGCAGAAGGAATATTTTAAACGCCTTTCTAACTATTTTCAGTTCTTTCAAATTGTTACTCCTTTGAGAGTGGTGTTTTTTTTTTCTTTTTCTTTTTTTTTTTTTTTTTTTTTTTTTTCTCCAAACCTAAGCTGATTTTCACTGTTTTCACTGATCTTCCTAAGCCAGGATTAATTTTCTTCTGGCACTGCCCTCCTCATATTTCATTTCACCACATAGACGATGCTGAAGGTCATGGTCATTTAGAAGATGACTGTGGTAATTTCCTTTTTTTTTTAAAAAAAAAAAAAAAATCCAGAACAGTTTGAGGATGCTGCCAGGATCTTCACAAGAAACATGATGCACGGTGGGGTCGATCGGTACCTGCGCCCTCAGCTAGAAACCATCGCTCCATCTCATGGACTTCAACCACCTTCTTAACCCGACGGACCCTTTTTAGAGCTTTTGGGCCCCTCTGTGATTGTGATCCCCATCGCCTCCCACCTGCTTGGCCACGACCGTCACCCTAAAGGGCTGCAGTTAGGTTGCGATGCACTGCCCTCTAATGCCATGTTGGCATATTAGCAGCCCGTGTCCTACGACGATGTTTGCAACACGCAGCACAAATGCTCAAACTCTTCTGCTATCTTCTGCTATCAAAGCTTTTTTTTTTCTTCTTTTTTTTTTTTTTTTTTTTCTTCTAGTATTTCTGCCCTGCTTCCAGCAGTCAGTGGTTTAGTGGGATTTTTGGGACATGGGCTGTGCTTTCACCATCACATTTACCAGCACTGATGGCACAACCTCAGGACCTTCTCCCATCCCTTTTCAGAGCCATTTATCCTCCAGTGTCCTACAGTACCGAGATCCACAATTTCTATTTCTTTTGCTTCATTGGGCATCACAGATCACTGTGAGGGAGAAAAATTAGAACTTGCTATTTCCCTTTTTTGTACCATTTTGGATGTTAGATGGTCTCAGGTTCCTCTTCAACTGTTTTTTAACCAACACTTGATTTTCTTAAGTTTTTGCTTTGTGTTGTTGCTGCTTGGAGGTGATGAGATGCCCAGGAGTGCAGATGACCATTCAAAGTACATGTGCACGGAGCGTTTATATTGAGTATGTTTTCTGCTTTTTAAAAAAAGTATTTATTTATTTTTAATTTTAATATTTCCAGCAGCCTGTTTGCTTTATTGCCTCCTTCAGAGCACTGAGTTGGCATTTCTAGCAAATTATCCACAATGAATGCAGCATCTCTTTCCTTAATGGCAGCAGCTGATTTAGAGCCTGCCGCTGTGTGTTTTGTTAGTGCTATTTTCTCTTGCGTGCATTGCTTTGCATTCATTAACATTGGGTCCCATCTGCCATCTCATCACCCAGCCAGAGCTCTGCCATCCTTCTGCAACTTGGTGCTTTCAGCTTTTGGCTGATTACTGTGAATCTTTTGGGATCCACAGCGCATTTTAGCACCTTTGCTGTTCACCTTTTGCAGGTTGCTGGTCGGGATGTTGAGGGGTCTCTGCTACTTGCTTCTCCCAGTGTGAAAATAAAGTGTTCATCCATCGCCTTTTGGTCCTGCCTGTAACCTTATGTGGGCCCTCAACACTTTGCAGCGTGGTGAGATTTCTCTACCTGCCTACAGCTGCTCTGTGCCTTCCTGAAATTAATGAGGTGGATTTTGTTGGCTGCTTCAGGTGTATACAAGTATGCTGTGGGAATTCTTGCAAAGAGCAACAGATACATTTTGATCCACACTGAATGTACTTTCCAGATTTACTTAACCAAGAGCTGTTTTTCTTCTGATTTATCTGATTCATTGCTTTAGTAGCTAGTTATTTATAGGTCTAATAATGTAGTCGTTGCCCTCCGTGTTGTGACTTGTTCCCAGTCTGCCTAGCATGAATTGAAATCTCCCATCACGATCCTGTTTTCTACCTTTGCAGGCTCTAATCTCTTTTTAGCTTTTCCCAATGACTTTCATGCTGTGATATTGCTCCGTGCTGGTTGGTGAGTTGTTCTAATCCACAGTGATTTTTCTCAGAACCTTTTGATGCAATTAACTATTTGATTCTTTCCTTCAGCATAAGATACCGTCCTTTTCTCAATGGGATTTTGTCACTGTAAATTGGTATTCAAGCATCCTGCTGATTTTCTTTCCTTCACAAAGTTACAGAAATGTGCACCATATCAATCCCTTCCTTTAAAATGCAGGCATTTCTAGGGCAAGCAACAGGAGGAAGACACTTGGGAGATCCTCCGTAAATAAACTGAAGAACATTTTTTCTTACATTTAAGAAGCTTTCACTGTTATTATTAAAATAGATCCATCTGGAAATGTACTGCCTAGAAAGATTCGCTTAGTAGGGGCCAGCATAACCAGGAGGGGAAGAGGCTGGTGTAGCCCAGAACTTGGAATCAAATCTTCTCAATTTAGCAGCATTACTTACTGGCACCTTTTTTCATCACCACGAGGAAATTGCACAGTAGCACAGTCAGAAGCAATGCTGGAGATAAGGGCTTTCTGATTAATAAAGAGATAGTGCTTGTAGTATTTTGAGGTTGAAGTGACAATGCTATTTGCTTTGAGGTTTTGCTTTGTTTTGCAGACAGGGTTGCATGTTTATTTATTTCCACAGCCTTATCATGTGGTGCAAGTGGCTGCAGTTCTTGGAAATCTCAGCTCATCCAATTTGACACTGCCTGGTATGAGCTGGAGATCCCTCTGCCCATTATAAGCCAAAAAGAAGATTCTTGCCACTGTCAAAAAGGTGATAATTAGCGAATGGCTTTGGGGTGAACAACATGGAAAAGATGGGAAATTGGTGTAGTTGGACAAACTCTAGGCTGGGACAGAAACAGAATTTTAGGGACTATCTGGGAAAATGAATGCTATCAATACTTCTAACGGCCAAATGCTGTGCAATAACACGATTACTCAGCAACCTCAGCATTAGTGGCAGTTACAGCACTGTGAAATGGTAACAAACATGTATGAATAATAGATGGGGATGTCTGAAACGCACTTGATGTGAAATGAGTGTAAGTTTTCTTTCTTCCTAACTCTTTCAGTACAACTGTGTTGTCAAACTCATATTATTCTCTCCATTTTTATTTTCCAGAAATTAAGATGAGCTTGGTAAGTAACTGGAAATGCTGAATGCCTGGGGAGACAAGCTGACAGATTACTCATTCAGCAAGTTACTAAAGATTTCTTAAGGAGTTTGAAAGAGAGGACAGAAATGTGATATCGTGTACAGAGAAAATACAGTGAACAAATACAGCAAACGAATACAGGAACGAATATAATCCTGCCCTCTGCTGACCAAATCCTAAATCTGCTTCAAACTCCAGTGCAGCCCCAACAAAACAAGGGTCAATGGTATCTTGTGACAATGCTGAAGCATACTTCCACACAAGACTCCATTTCCCGGAGACCTCACAATTCAGCAAAAAAAAAAAAAAAAAAAGATTATTTCTTCCCTCCTCAGCTGTGACAGGGGCTCCATGCATGACATGGAGTGAAAACCCTGGCAGCCCCAAATGATTATTCAGATTCTGAATGCAGAACTGACGTGACTTTGGGGATTGCTGGTGCCATTGGGATTTTTAGCGGCTTTCTTCATGTAAACTATGCAGAGTTTCCAATAGTGTTTGCTGGTTGGTGTTGCCAAAATAAAGTTTAGTTTTTGTTTATGGTTGTTTTCTCTGTGTTTGTCCCTATTTCCATGGTTTCACGCGCCTTCTTTAGAGGGTTATTGCAGGGACCATTGTAGAGATCTGCCCAATGTCACATGTAGATGGTGGGATGAATGACTCCCATCTCCATTTAGCAGAACTGGAAGATGTGCAAACCAAAAGGAATTCGGGTTTCTTTGGGACTCAGGAAGCCGTGAGCCCAAATTTCATGCCTGTGATGACAAACAGGGTGTCAGTTCCTTGCAGAACTCCTCCCAAAATTCCATTTGGCTGCATCCTACCCTGTCCTGCTTGCAAAATGGATGTGCCATGAAGTCAGGCGTATATGTTCAGGCATGTATTCAACCTGAATGTGTGCCATGACATGTATGCCGCCAGTATGTTTTGGGGAACACCTAGGGGGCCTGAGGGCTGCACAAGCCATCACTGCCTTCTCCACCTGCTGACATCTCCAGGCAGTCCTGCCCAGGCCAGAAACTTTACACCCACCATTTTCATTGCTATTTACGTCAGATTTTGCACCGGGGGCACCACAGTCTGTAGATGGGTGCTCCACTGGGGCTCTGGCAGCTTAATTAAAAAATATTATCTGGTCACAGGGGGAGGTCAGAAATGACAGCAACTTCCCTCCTTCCCCCATCACAACACAGTCTCCCTGATCCTACAACTCCCAGTGTTGAGCAGGGCCGTACTGGTGAGCACTGGAAAGTTTAACATGGCTAAGTGCTGGGTCTTGCACTTTGGCCGCAACAACCCCATGCAGCACTGCAGGCCTGGGGCAAAGTGGCTGGAAAGCTGTGCCGAGGAAAAGGACTTGGGGTTGTTGATTGATGCTGTCCTAAACATGAGCCAGCAGTGTGCCCAGGTGGCCAAGAAGGCCAAGGGCATCCTGGCTTGTGTCAGGAATGGTGTGGCCAGCAGGAGCAGGGAGGTGATCGTCCCCCTGTGCTTTGCTCTGGTGAGGCCGCACCTCGAGTGCTGTGTTCAGCTTTGGGCCCCTCACTACAAGGACATCGAGGCCCTGGAGTGTGTCCAGAGAAGGGCTATGAAGCTGGTGAAGGGCCTGGAGCACAAGTCCTGTGAGAAGCAGCTGAGGGCACTGGGGGTGTTTGGTCTGGAGAAGAGGAGGCTCAGGGCAGACCTCATTGCTCTCTGCAACTACCTGAAAAGGAGGTGTGGGGAGCTGGGGGTCAGCCTCTTCCCACAGATTAGTGATAGGACTAGAGGGAATGGCCTCAAGTTGTGCCAGGGGAGATTCAGGTTGGAAATAGGAGACATTTCTGCTCAGAAAGAGCAGTCAGGCACTGGGACGGGTTGCCCAGGGAGGTGATGGAGTCACCGTCCCTGGGGGTGTTCAAGGAAGAGGTTGGACGTGGTGCTTGGGGGCATGGTTTGGTTTGGTGGGTGACATTGGTGGTAGGGGGATGGTTGGCCCAGATGATCTTGGAGGGCTTTTTAAATTTAATGACTCTATATTCCAACTGGGACTCGGGGAAACACCGCGGCGGGGAGCGAGGCGTGATGGCGGCCGCTCCCTCCTCCCGCCGCCAGGGGGCTGTAAGATGGCGGCGGGGCGGGCGGCGGGGCGCAGGCGCGGTCGTCCCTGAGGGGAGCCGCGTCCCGGCTGCCTCAGCGGCCGGCTAATGGCGGCGCCGTGACGGGTGAGCGGCGGCAGGCGGGCCCCGGGCGGTTTTGTATGCCCGGGGAGGCCGCCTTCGGGCTCCGGGGATGCCGAGAGGGAAGGGAGGGCGTTGGGTGAGGTGGGATGAGGGCGGCCGGCACCCTCCGGCTGCTCCCCTCAGGGGGGGTGTAGGCCTGTGGGGGGGTCCCTCAGGCCTCGGCCCCTGTGTGGGCAGAAGCAGCAGGCTGATTTTTGGTGTTATTGTGGTTATAGTGCCTGTGCTTGGCTTTCTAACCCCTGTTTGGCACTATCCCTTCTTCCCTGTGGCAGTTAGTGCCTTGTTTTCACCCCGTTCCCATCTGCATCAAAGTGTGTCCCCTATATGTACCCCTGCCTGTGCCCATGTTTATAATAACCCCGATAATCCTTCCTTTTCCATAGAATGGGTTATTTTCTAGGTGAATTGTGTTCCACTGAGCCCTGATTATTCTCATTCCCCAGCAGGATGAAATCTGCATTTATTTATTTATTTATTTATTTTTATAAATTTTTGCTGAGCATGTCCCCCCTTTGGGATTACCGTCTCCTGCATCTAAGACTTTTCACATAAATTTAAACACATCTAAGAGAGATCTATAGCAGAGCAGGTTCCCTGAAACGTAATTATCTGTCACGTCTGTGGGAGCAAGGCCTTATTCTAATGAGCCTGTAACGTTTCACTGCAGAACATTTATCAGTAATGTTCGTTCCTGCAGTAAATTAGAAAATTAAAGCTTTTGGCTGGAGAGAGACTGTAATCCAGGCCTAACAAATCTAAATAACAGCCTTACAGATTGTTCCATAGGTAACAGACCTCTGTTTGCATTCAAATTTTGTCTTTTTTCCTTATATGTTAGGCACAGTATTAGACAAAGTGGTATATTTCATGTCACGTCATTGATGTTGTTATTTAGCTAATTTATTTATATATATATATATATATATATATATATATGTATACTTTCTGTGTCTGTTCAATGTATTTGTGAGGCCATTACATGCTGTGAAAACAGTTATTTAAAAATAATTTGGCAAAGAATGCTCTGGCAAGTATAGTTATTATAAGAAAGATATTATTTTTCAGCCTACACTGATGCAAAAAGTAGTGATGTTTACAAAGAGGATCAGAATGTTGATGTGTTTGTGCAGATAACTCTAGTGTCAGGAGAGGCAGGAATTGTTTTGTTTGGATCTGGAAGTCTTGTAGCTTGCATTGTACTTGATGTTGGATTTTGTGTGCAACCTCTAAATGTTGGCATGGACTACAGTGTAGGTTCAGAACTTGAAATGATTGATATCTAAAGCTACAGATGTGATTTTGGAAAGTTCCCGGCACCTGTTAACATTTGAAAAGTATTCATTACCTTTCAAAAGAGTTATTTTTGCACAGCCTTACTTATAGTCTGTATGTTTGCTACTAAGCAGAAAAATGTTATCACTTGGAATTCTCTCTGGCTTGGAAAAAATATATTTAAAAATACGTTGTACAGACATATCCACAGTAATAGCAACTATGTACTGGAGGTAAGATTTGTTAAATAATCTGATTTATATGTTTTTGTTTTGTAGCTTTAAATTGAAGAGAAAATGTCACTTTACGATGATCTGGGAGTTGAGACCAGCGATTCCAAAACAGAAGGCTGGTCCAAAAATTTCAAACTACTGCAGTCTCAATTGCAGGTGAAGAAAGCAGCTCTCACTCAAGCAAAGGTATAGCCCCTTTATAATTTCACTTTCTATTATTAAAACTTCTTTTAATAGAAGTTCTTGACCTTAGAATGCTGATGCTTGATCTTGACCTTAGGATGCTGATTTGGGGTAATTTAGAATTTGTCTATCAGTTTGTAGCAAGCAGCCTAGCAAAACAGGTGGGGAGAAGACAAGATGCCTGTTTCTTGAAGTGTGTTCTAGGACGTCTTGCAAGACTAAAATTGAACAAAGAAGTGATGTGTTTGCTGTGAGCCTCAAGTCTTGTTACTTGGAGTGCCAAAAGCTCTCTTTAACTTTGAAGATAATGAAATTAAGCTGCCTTTTTTTTTTTTTTCGGAGTAGGTAAGGGTCATAATGCACTTGATTGTTGTTAGTACTGGTTGTTGGTTGTTCTTTGTATTTGTATCAGTTGTTAATTACCTATTTGCCTCATTTTATGCTTGTTGTTTTAAATGGGTTTAGGTGCTAATGTGCAAATTGTTGTGCTTTGGAAATTTTTGCAGAAAATATATCACAGAATCACAGAATTGTCTAGGTTAGAAGACACCTCCAAGATCACCAAGTCCAACCTCTGACCTAACACTAACCAGTCCTCCCCTAAACCATATCACTAAGCTCTACATCTAAACCTTTTAAAGACCTCCAGGGATGGTGACTCCACCACTTCCCTGGGCAGCCCATTCCAATGCCTAACAACCCTTTTGGTAAAGAAGTTCTTCCTAACATCCAACCTAAACACCCCTGGCGCAACTTTAGCCCGTTCCCCCTCATCCTGTCACCAGGCACATAGGAGAATAGTCCAACCTCCACCTTGCGACAGCCTTCTGTAACATACCTATAGACAGCATTAAGGTCGTCCCTGAACCTCCTTTTCTCCAGGCTGAACAAGCCCAGCTCCCTCAGCCGCTCCTCGTAGGACTTGTTCTCCAGACCCCTCACCAGCTTCGTAGCCCTTCTCTGGACTCTTTCGAGCACCTCCATGTCCTTCTTGTAGCGAGGAACCCAAAACGGAACACAGTACTTGAGGTGCAGCCTCACCAGAGACGAGTACAGGGGGACAATCACTTCCCAAATATAAAGTGTACAAGACAGAAAAGGAGTGCAAGCTAATTCATTGAGCTTCAACTATGACAGAGCCATTTTCTTTTTGTTGCTACGGTATTTCACACAGTTTCTTTAAACAGCGTTGATTGTTTGGCTCATGTGAGACACATCTATGTTTTCTGTGGTCTGTAGGGTCAAGAGTGAGATTATTTAATTAAAAAAAGTAGTAGTGGTACAAATACAGAATAACGATCTAAGCTTAGCTTTTTTTTTTTTTCTTTTCCTTTCTTGGAATTACTCCTAATTTATGTCACTAAAGTTGAGAGCAGGATTTTGTTGTTAGTTGACAGAGCCTGCATGAATGAGATGTGAAATGTCTACGTATCTGCAGATAGAATAATAATAATAGTAATAGAAGAATAGAATAGGATTGGACAATTAAATTCAAAATAGTTTGATGCATTTTATTAGATGGAAAGATGTGACAAACACTATAATTTGTCTTTAGAATAATTCTGAGCCCCTTCTTAAAAAAAATCCACTGGGTTCAAACTCATCTGAAGAGAGATCACCCAAACTTCTGACACGTGGTTTTAGTCCTACTCCAAGCCATTCACTGGATGTTTTAGTACATGTGCAATCAAAGTTTGATCCCTCTCACTTAAAAAGGGGAAGGTCTACGCTGGTTTAACTGAAGCTTTCTTTGAAGTATTGCATCAGATCTGTATTTGTGTACTAGTTTTATAACTATCGTTGGCAAACATCTGGCTTTGAGCTGAGTTGGCCTTTGCCACCACTAAAATATGAAATAAGCTAAGTTAGCTACATCAAAAATATTTTTTAGAAATATTGAGTTACTGTATGCTGGTAAGTTTAAAATAAATGATATATCGAGCTTTGCACAGTGAAGGATCTGATACTGGTTTTTATCCTTTAAAAGAGAAATTGGAGAAATCAACTTCAAGTATATAAATAAAGCTGCTTTTTAGAAAGCTATTTTGTTAACCTTTTTGGACATTTTGTATTTTGGTCATTTTTCAGAGTCAGAGAACAAAACAAACAACAGTCCTTGCTCCAGTGATCGACCTGAAACGAGGCAGCTCTTCTGATGAGAGACAGATTGTGGACACTCCACCTCATGTAGCAGCTGGGTTAAAGGTAAGGCCAAGGCATATAAAAATGCATCTGTTAACAGATTTTTCTGGATTGAAATTATTTGATTGCGTTTTAGTTTTGAATTGTCTTTCCAAGTGTTCAGAGAAGTGACCAATTTCTGAAATTGGTTTCTTCTGCTTGGAGGATCTTAAATAAATTAAAGTCTCAGTTTGATATGGCCTTCCATATGATACAGTGTGAAAGTAACCAGATGAAAGCAAAGTTAAAACATTCCTCCTAGCATATTTCTGCTGGACAGCTTCAAAGTATTTTGCAAAATGACGCTTTGGTCAGATAAATAATGAAGATAATTGTAATTGCACCACTGTTGTAACTAGACCATTATAAAAATAGTAATTAAAAACAAAACAAAAGCCACCTATTTTTAAAGTGGACTTTTCATGGTAAATAATTCAGAGAAACTTCTCCCCTGAAACTTCTTGAAAGGTGATGGTTCTGAAATAGTTCTTCCAGATAAAAGGAGATCTATATGCCTACCTTTGGTATTGTATTAGTAGCAGATGATGAAAAAGACTGACGTTGCATGGGAGGACCCCTTGCAGACGGTTGCAGCAGCAAGACACGTTTTCTAGTATGAATATTGAAAAATTCTTGTCCATGTTGATTTGCTGCTGCTTTGTTTGATGGGGGGATTCTTTCTTCATGGAAAAATTTGAAGTGGTGATAGACTAGGTGAAATGTTTTGAAATAAAGCAAAGATTTCTTCTAATGCCAGTAAGATTGGGATATTATTACTTCCATTATGGAAGTTAGGAATTGAGTTCTCAGGGTTGGGAGTGAGAAGGAAGCGTTAAACTTTGTGTCTAGAAGTCATTTTCAGATCTCACCTGAAAAACATCACTGCTCTCCCTTTTCTCTTGGAAGGATCCTGTACCAAGTGGTTTCTCTGCGGGAGATGTATTGATTCCTTTGGCAGATGAGTATGATCCTATGTTTCCAAATGATTATGAAAAAGTAGTAAAGCGTCAGAGAGAGGAACGACAGAGGCAGCGTGAGCTGGAGAGGCAAAAGGAGATTGAAGAAAGAGAAAAGTAAGGCTTCTGTTTTAACTCGTAGCATATTGACCGTTAAGTTAAGAATAGTTATCTAAAGATTGATGTTTGTTTTCGTTCCTCTGAAGAGTTTCAGGGAACTTTTAAAAAGATTTATTGAGAAATATTTTATGCTTTCAGATACAAGCACAATTTTTTTAATTAATGTATTTTAATTCTTTTGCTAAAGTCACCTAACATAGCAAAAGTCATAGGATTTATCTTGTTTACATCCTCTTTGTCTTGTAACGGGCAATCTGAAAGACACTCGCCAAATTCATCTATATTTCCTGTTTTTCAATACTAGTAGCAGTATTCGGGTACTTCATCAATATCGGACCGTGACCTCACAGATGCTTTAGAGTATTTAATGTCAGTATAACCTGGCTTCAGAAATACCTTTCATTGCTCATCATGATAAACCATTTTTTCTGCTTTTACATACGACAGACAGACGAATGCATTTCAGTTTTAAAGACATAGCTACATAGCTTGCACTGTCTTTGAGAGGCATAGTTTCCCTTTTTTTTTTTTTTTTTTAATATTATACACTCAGCTTAAGTAAGTTAATTGTATATTTATTACTCTTGTCTCTGGACAAAAGAAAATGCTACTTATTTTTAAGCATTTCAGTGCCCTTTCCCTGGAATAAGAAAGCTTTTTAATCTTATTAAAGAAGTTGAATGCAGACTCAGTGTCCTATTGAAATAGGTGGTGAACATCTGTCACCCCGACAATAAGATACTACTTGTTCATTTTAAATGAAATTAATAAGCAATTTAATCATGGTATGAATTGCCTGAAGTCTGTTGAGTTAGAGGAGGCATATTCTGTCTCCCTGCATAGACTGTGGAAGTTAATTTTTCCAGTTACTTGGCCTCTTCTGTTATTTATGATCTTCATTATTCTGGTAGAGGAAGAGTGCTCAAGGCTCTGTTGTACTTCTTTCTAACTAGCACACAGGATATTAGAATTCTGGGTTGGCATTTCCACAGTTTCAGTGCTGATTGCTATTTAGTCAAGACTGTAACTTAGTATATGCAGGGTGATTCTTTAAGGTCTCTGTTACTTTCCTGTTGCTTGTATCCAACACCTTTTAATTGTAGTCATTCAGTCAGTGTAGTCAATTTGGACTGGATTCACTCATATGCTTCCTCATTTCCCTATATTCTCCTTGGCTGGCTTGCAAGTGGAAAATAATTCTCTTGCTTTGAATCCATCTTATATTTTAGAAATAATATCCTGTAATAATAAAAGCAAAAACAAACAAAAAAAAAGTAAAGGTGTTTACTTACAGCTCTGTGAAAAACATGTTATAAAATGCCAATTGGAGTGTAACTGTCTCACATAGCAAGTGGTGGTATCATGAATTAAAGCAGAGTTAACTTTGATTGTTTCTTATCCTAACTTACTGTGTCTCCTAGAAGACGTAAAGACAGACATGAAGCCAGTGGGTTTTCAAGAAGACCAGATCCAGATTCTGATGAAGATGAAGATTACGAAAGGGAGAGAAGAAAAAGAAGTAAGGGAGTTGTTCATTTTATTTATGGGGGAAAGAAAAGGAGAAATATGGGGAAGTTCGCAGTCCTGTATTCATCTCTGTTCTCGGCTGAGAGGTGTGCTGTTTCTTCTGAGCCTTTAGAATAAACCTAGCATTTTATTACATCATAACCATTTTAATACAGAAAGCATTTTTTTCCCATGGAAGGAGACGTCACTTTAGTTATTTGTGGAAAAAAAACCCTATTCACACTTTGTTGATACCTGTTTTAAGTTTCTATATGGTGTAGGTTCCAGGAAAGAAGGGAGATACGAGATTTAATTAGGCTATGAGAACCACAGTTGAGTTTTCACTGTTAGTGCTCGCCATTCCTGTATTTATTATCTGAATACCCTTAAAACTGGTTAGCAAGATGTGGATCTGGGTAATGACGTATCTTTACATAAACAAATTTTGTTCTTTTTAGCAACAAAGTTAACCGTAAATAATTCAGCTCTAGTTTTATTTTAGAAAAGAAAATTTCTGACAAAGGACATCTAAAACATGTGCTCTACCTTGGATGTTTGGGACTACGTTAAAATATTGTACACTAAAACAAGAAAGGGGCTTTGTACTGTGTTTCCTTTGTAGTCTTTATTTCTGAAATCCTGCAGAGTATGTTTATTATAGATACAATATGTAGTACATCACAGCAGTGTGGTGTTGTCTTCCTTGGACGTGCCTTTCATTTGTTTCTAGTTATTAACTCCAACTCCTTGGTTGCTGCTTTTCTGTTTACAGTGATGCATTTTAAGAGTTGGCTGGCAAGGAGCCAGCAGCTGTGTTAAATTTCAGTGAAGCTATTCCAAGCAGCAGAACCTAACCATACATCCATGTTCTTTTCTGTTTTCTTCATAGGTATGGGAGGGGCTGCTATTGCACCACCCACTTCTCTTGTTGAGAAGGACAAAGAACGTAAGTATGACAAAACCCTGTTCTCTAAAATCTAGTAGTGTCGCTTGATTATCACTCAACCTTCTAGTCAATTAAGTCATCCTGCAATTCTTGTGTGGTTCTTTCTGGTCCAAGGACCTGTACTAGTTGCTTGTTGTTGGGTTTGGCTGTAGGGAGCCTGTGATATTACTGTTTCACATCTCTGTTCTAAAGGATGGTTTCTGTATTGCTAGAGAAGTGTTTTAGCAGGCTGGTCTGTTGTAACCATGTTTAGTTACTCACTGAGGCTGTTAGCAAAAGAAAGACATGGACCTGTTAGAGTGGGTCCAGAGGAAGGCCACCAAGATGATCAGAGGACTGGAACACTTCTGTGAAGAAAGGCTGAGAGAGCTGGGGGTGTTCAGCCCGAAGAAGAGAAGGAAGACCTAACTGCAGCCTTCCAGTTCTTAAAGGGGGCTTATAAAAAAAGATGGATAGTGAATTTTTACTCAGCCAGATAGTGATAGGACAAGGAGGGGTGGTTTTAAACCACAAGAGATGAGATTTAGATTAGATGGTAGGAGAAAATTCTTCACTCTGAGGATGGTGAGGCACTGGAACAGGTTGCCCAGAGAAACTGTGAATGCTTCATCCCTGGAAGGTTCAGTGCCAGGCTCGATGAGTTGCTCAGGGCCTCAATCTAGTGGGTGGTGCTCCTGCCTATGGCAGGGCGGTTGGAACTAGATGGTCTTTAAGGTCCCTTCCAACCTGAGCCATTCTGTGATTTGTGATGTAAAAGAAGTGTTGCAGACAGGTTTCTTTAGGTAGGCTAGAAACCTCTGTGGTACAGAGAGATTTTCTCCATTGTCCTTTGTTTTAGGAGATACTTTATGAATGCTTTTTTTAAAGGGGTCATGCACTACAGACACTACATTTTAAGTTTTCGATGGATGTGTTATCTACTGAAGAGTTTTGTCTACCAGGATTTCCATTAATGAGTTCAGGTTGATGGTTGGAGTTGTCCACTAGATGGCATAATCTTGCTGTAAGAAGAAAACTGCTCTTGTTTGCATGTCTGATTATTTTACATTTTTAAATACACAACATGCTGTTTGTTATTTTACGTTGTTAAAAATAATAATGAAAATGCACCTAAAAGACTTCCCTTTGGAAGTCCAGATTTTATTTAAGAGAAGATTCAAATAAAAAATGAAGCTTGGCAGAGTAAGTGAATGATATAACAGTGAAAGTATTTGAAGTGTGTAAACACTAAAAACAGAAAGATCATTTTGAGTCAATAATTAAGAGCAATTGAGTGGTGTCAAGGAAAAATAAATATAGGCTGGAAATGGTAGAAATATCATAAGGGGGAGAGCTTTCAAAAAGTGAGATGATCTCACAAGGAAATCTTTGTGCTGCTTGTTACTCGACACCCAAAGCTAGGCTGGAAAAACCTCAGAAAATATTGCTGTAGCAGAAGTTCCGTAGTCCAGTCTGTCTGCTGCTTAAATAGGGATTTTTTTTCCTCATATGGTGTTCTCAAACTTCACATCTGACATATTGGAAAGTTACAAACACTAGTTCTCAAGAAAATAATCTATAATGAAGTCAGTCCATAGATACATTTCAAAGTGTGTTCTGCATATTTTCTTTAGTGTTCTGTAGATTTTTTGTTGTGTTTTTTTTTTTTAACTTTTTTTCAATTCGACTTGTCAATGGAAGATAGTACAATAATCTAATCAGTATGATATATATATATGTGTGTGTGCGTGTGTGTCCATCCCCCAGGAAAAGTTTCAGTACAAAAATTGTCAGTAAGATCTCTTAAGACTGTACAAATATTTGGCTTTGAATTCTTTTTTTTTTTTTGAAAGACTGATTTCTCCTTTGTGTAAATGTACAGTGTTCTTTTCTTTGCAGCTCTCAGGCCCCAGGCTGTGTGCATTGATAATTTTTTTTGTCATAATCATGTTCTGATGAATGGAGCTTTAAGTTTGCTTGTACTCTGTCTAGATAAACTCATTGTAGTGCAGGTGGCCTTGTAATGTTTCTTTTTGCCAGTTGATAAGTAAGAGAGTAATGCATGCATTATAGACTTCTGGATACAAACTCATTCTGTGAGGGAAATCCAGAATAACTCTTTAAATTTTGGTTGGTGAAGGGGATAGAGAGGGAGAGGAAGGGAGATAGAGACGGGGGAATATTAAAACTGAACATGCAAAGAAAACATTCTTCTGATTTGGATTTATGTGGACTTTGTCAGTATTAAAGGAGAAAAAAATACAGTTTGTAGTTGGAGATCTTTCTGTGAGTTAACTTGAAGGTACAGTGCTGTAGTGTTCATAACAAATAGGTTGTTCAGCATATTTTAGTGAATAATCAAATATCTCTTTTCTTCAGCTGTAGCATCATTCCCATTTGAAGAGGAGTCAAGACCTCGGGCACCATCTTCTAAAGCAGCTATTCCTCCTCCAGTGTATGATGAGCCAGACAGACCTCGTTCCCCCACGGGACCTAGCAACTCTTTCCTTGCTAACATGGGGTAAATGTTTGACATGTTTACGTGCTGTGGAAAAAAATATTAGGTGGTGGAAATCAAAAGTTAAAATACTTGTCAGTAGAGAAGAACATAACCCACTGCATGCATATGGTTAGTCTGAGTGCGTGTAGTCCTAACTGACAGGATGCAGAAAAAGCAGTGGATTTTCTTGAATTAGAGAAATGCATTGGAAGTGGCTGTGTTCAAGGCTGTGATTTTAGGGCAAGTTTTGGAGCCACATTCCAGTATGAAGTGTTTATGGCTTGTACAAGCCAAGCTAATGTAGTTTGCAGGAAAGCACAGATGGCGTTTCATAGTTCCTCTAGGTTTCTTTTCCAGCTTTGTCCTGAATTTGTTACATACCAATGGGCAAATCACTTCAACTCTGGTTTGTTGGTTCTTTTCCAGCTTTGTCCTGAATTTGTTACATACCAATGGGCAAATCACTTCAACTCTGGTTTGTTGGTTCTTTTCCAGCTTTGTCCTGAATTTGTTACATACCAATGGGCAAATCACTTCAACTCTTCATTTGTCTCTTCCAAAATTCAGGGCACATTTGCATGATTGTGGCAGCAGCTATGGCTGCAAATCTGTCTGTTCACTTTTCTGCCTTGGGTTAGCATTGTTTGCAATGCTTGTGTTACTACTGTGGTGGCAAAGTAAAGTCAAAATTACAGTTAAAAGCAGCTTAGAAAACCCATTTGAAAGGTGTAGTGGTTAGCTATGGCCCTCTCATCAGTCATATTGGGTGTTGCAGAAGTGCAGCCTCATTGATCCAAACTGCATTCAGGAGGAACACAGCCCTAAAATTATGGTTTATTACATCATTACACTACATTTCTGGTTTTGGAGACAGTTTTTCATGCAGCTTTTTTTAATGGAAACACTTTTTTTTTTTTAACATTGCTCAGAAAAATTATAAATTAGTAGTGTTGGTGGACCAATTCATCTATTGTTACTGCCTCTAGTTAGCTCTACCCTGGAGCCTGCACTTCATTGAAAGAAGTGCTAAAAATATTATGTAAACTGTCTTATTTTGACTACCCATTTGGCTGCTGCTTAGTTTGCGACTCAGTGTCTTGACCTTTAAGCATTGCATAGACAGACTTTTTAGCATTTTTTTTTAATGGGCCTTTGTATGTTTCATATGGTATGGCTAGAAAATGGTCATGTAGTCATTGATCTGATGTTTTCTGTGCAGCGTGCATGTTGGTAAAGTGGGAGTGACTGAGAGTAGAATATTTACTGTGGTGTAAACTACTGCACCATGACATTTCTTTTATGCCTTGGCCTGTTATGGTCACTAAAGAAATGACAACAAAGATAACACTTTTAAATAGATGAGGGAATCATTGCCTCACAACTCAGAAAGGAGAGACATGTAAATTAATACTAAGAATATCCGTGTTGTCATAGGAGGGGCTAGCAAAGCTGTGTACTTTGGATCTTATGCAGAGTTCAAAACAATAGATAGTAGGAGTAATCTAACGCGGGAAACAGATGGTTCCTCATCTGCCTCTTCTCTCAAGCTTTTGATAGCAGCCACTGACAAAGATAAGAAACTGAGCTAAATGGGCCTTGTTGTAATATGTTGTGTGACTTACTGTGGAGTTTATGATGCTGACTTGCACTGCTAATAGGAGTTTGGTTGTGTTTGGAAAAGTATAAGCAACTTTTGAGTATTTGAGCACTCTCGAGAAAAGCAATGGTGATGTTCTTGTGAGAAACCTTTACTAACTGATGCTTTTTCTTTTTGCAGAGGGACAGTAGCTCATAAAATCATGCAGAAGTATGGTTTCAGAGAGGGTCAGGGGCTGGGAAAGCATGAACAGGGGCTGAGCACAGCACTATCTGTAGAGAAAACAAGCAAGAGGGGTGGCAAGATCATTGTTGGCGATGCTACAGAGAAAGGTAATTTTGTCCTGTGCCAATAAGTTTGTAAAAAAAAAAAAAAAAAAAAAAAAAAAGGTTGGGGAAATAATAGCTCAGGCTCAGTGGGAGCTCCTGGATTTCTGTTTGCCATCTGTCCTAGCAGAAAATACTAGTTAGTTGGAAGAATGACTCTTGTTCCTTCCTGTGGAAATTCATCTTTCCTGGGGGTGATCTTCTGTTAATTATTTTATCTTGTTCTCCCCTTCCCTATATGCTGTTGTTGGATCTAGAGACAACATTTAGGTTTACTAGAACAGCACTTCTGCCTTAGCACAAGTGTTGGAAGTCAGGAGATCTGATTATTTTATTTTTTTTGTAGTTCTTAGTGGGTCTCTTGCAATTTTGAACTTACGAGTGACTTCAATGAAAGAAATAGTACATTGTCTGTTCTCTGGAGCAATGTTTTTTCTGCTTATTGTCCTTCCAAGTAGCTACAAGTTCTGGAAGACTGTTCCTCACCAATATGAAACTACATTTATTGACTTATTTCACTGTTTGATAACAGTAGGATTTGATAAAAAGGCCCCATATGAGCTTTAAATCTGCTTCAGCCTTAAATTATTCCATGATTCACTTTACTCTTTTCATAGCAGATGCAACCAAGAAAACGGATTCTAACCCGTTGACTGAGATACTGAAATGCCCAACTAAAGTGGTGTTACTAAGGGTAAGTTGTGAGTAAGGGGTCGTGTCTTGATATTTTCAGTGTATACAACTGGTTTTAATGCTTAAACCTGTGCTGCTATTACTGCAACTGTACAAGCTTGGACAATTCTGTCCTGCACCTACATAGTGCTCTGTGGAGAAATATGCCTCCCTGAGATACAAGTTGTGACTATAAATTGACACTGATTTAGATTACACCGTGACCATGTCACAGTGTCTCAGTCCTATGGAACGATCTAGCCCTGTGGCAATTGACAGAATGGTTTTTGACCTGGTAAATACAAGCTTGGGGAATTAATGTTCACAGCTGCATGCATCCGTGATCTGTTGACGTAACTGTCTCTTCAGACAACATCCAATGGGTTGTTTGTTGTTTAAACTTTCAGAACATGGTAGGTGCTGGGGAGGTAGACGAAGATCTAGAAGTTGAAACAAAGGAAGAATGTGAAAAATACGGCAAGGTTGGGAAGTGTGTCATCTTTGAGGTAAGAGATGGTCTCTCTGGCTGCTCCAAAAGTGAACTGGGTATCTGTCTCCCAGGACTGGCATGCTACTGCTGTACAGAAGGGGCATAGATAAGAAGATCTCACAGGGTTATTTGCTCTGTAGTGATTCTATATTTTCAATATATGTACAATACAAACTTTTAATGTCAGAAAATGGGCAAAATCCCCAGGTGTTGTGCTTTTGGAACATTTTAGTTCCTCCTGTTAAATTAGTCTTTTACTGTGAGCTCTTTATGGGATTAAATTGTAGAAGCTTCTCAATCCAGTTGCTCTGAAAGATTTCCTTAGAGAAAGGACACACAAGTTTGGTAGTATTCTACCTCCTGTTGGCAACTGGAGAATTGAATTATACCTGCCTATTTTTGTTGTGTTCTTCTCGCTACTTTTGTGAAGAACAGTAACATAAAACAGTAGTTTTCATATGTTCTAATCACGTTTGTTGGTTGTTTTTTTTTTTAGATTCCTGGTGCCCCTGATGATGAAGCTGTAAGAATATTTTTAGAGTTTGAACGGGTTGAATCTGCAATCAAAGGTAGGTTACTAAATTGTGTAATGAATTTCAGAGTTAATTTCCTCAAATAGATTAAACAGTCCTACTCATTAAACTGTTTAGCTAAAGAAATTTTTAGTTTACTGAATTGCTGCTTGCTGACCTGTTTTTGGTTTCAATTCCAGCTGTTGTGGATCTAAATGGAAGATACTTCGGAGGCCGAGTGGTGAAGGCTTGTTTCTACAACCTGGACAAGTTCAGAGTACTGGATCTGGCAGAGCAAGTTTGACTTTAAAAATCTAGCTCAAGGTGTCACTGTTTTGGCAATCATGTTTTCAGCAGTAGGCTGGGAATAAAGAAGAGAAAGCAGCTTTCCTAGCAAACTGGAAACAAGCCTCATTGAATGGATTTTTCGCATTCGTTGTGACTTCATTTTTTTTTGTAATATAAAGCCCTTTGAAAGTAAGAGTCACGTCTCTGTGTTTTTGAATTGCACAATTCTGCTTACTGCTCTGGGAATCCTGTGTTTTTGAGCTTTCAGATGACTTCATTCTTTTGAAAACCCACTGCTGAGGAAATGCTTTGTCTGTATTCCTGCTTTCCTTGTTCTGGTGCTTCATCACGGAGTCCCTGTGCTGCATCCACAATAAGTGGGAAGCTTTGGAAAAGGACTGTGTGCTATCATGCTTCTCTTTCCTGATGATATCTCTGAGTTCCAGCCTTGCTCGTATGTCCTCCGCCTCTGCACATCAGAGTGATTTGGGGTCGTTGGACAGTTGGCAGCTAGTTTGTTCTCTCCTGACTCCAGGATAATACTTCTTATGCCAGAATGGAGAGCAGAGTAACAAGAAATGAGTCTGTATTTCTTCCCAAATCCAAAGAAAATACACGTTTAACCCAGGGAAATGGAAGGAGGAAGGAATTTAAAATACTTAACCATTTGAATCGGAATGAGTGGACTGTTAGCAGATGCTCTGTGCTGTCAGGCAGTCTTTGCTAGAAGTATCCAGAGTTAACTGACTACAGACTGTCATTGAAATGCTATAGGTAGAACTGAAGCTCATTCTTGTACCTGGCCAGCTGTCAGATTCTCACTTCCTCTGATGTCATGTGTAGGTAACTAATTTTTGTATAATTGTTTCACACCTAAATAGGAAGCAATGGAAGAAAATTCTCATAAGAAAATCCGAAGAGTGGAAGAACTAAACTTCTAAACACTACAACTTCTCAATCTGATGTAAAATAACGCATAGCATTCTGCTCCAGGTTTTGTGTTCGCTTTTTGTTTGGGAACAATATGTGACTAAGAAGTGGCTAGGCAATGGTGGGGGTCGTCTCTGCTCCATTGCATCTAGAATTGCCACTGAAATTGTACGGATATTAAAATGGAAGAGAGCTCTGAGGGTGTTTTAGCTGTTTGGAAGTTGATGCTGGATGTCTTTTTCCTGTTATACACATGTACTGGGGGGAGGGGATATAGACCTGTAGTTGATCAATGCTGTGAGTATCTCCAGTTACTGCCCTTTTATTAAGTTTTGGCTGCAGATCCATATGGCAAACCCATGGTCTTGTTTTCCACTTACTTTGTCTGTTTGTGTTCCAACAACCTCTGTACAAACATTTGCCTGTAAAACAGAAAACGATTTTTAAAAAAAACTTGTATTTTACCTACCGCGTGTCAGCTTCCTTACTGTCCTCTTCTGCTGCCTGCCCTCCAAGTCGGTCACTTCTATGTGTGTGTGCTGTCATTGGCACTAGCTGCAGTCCTCCACTAGAAAAACCTCACTGCAGCAGAGGTGAAGAACCAGCCTGACTAACACTAAAACCACAGGACTTGGGGCAATAACAGAATCCACACTGTGTTACTGCCTCTGCTGTCAGTTTTCTGTTTGAGCAACACATTAAAGCCCTTGCTACTATGTAGGAAAATGAAGAAATTAGCCTAAAATGAATTAGCATGGATTTGCTTATAAGAGTCACGTAATTTGAATGTCACGCTGTGGAAAGTTACCCGCTGGTAACCCATTTAGTGTGATCTGAACTTAGCTTGGAATATGACTTGGCTTTGAGCAACATGATTTATTTACAGCTTTTCTTTCAGCAAACACCCCTGTTCTGAGTGACTAGCCCTAAGCATTTCCGGAGGTATACAGACTGTTGTTTTTGTCTTCTAATTAGCTGTTCTACCTTTTTCTCTGTAATACCAGCTTCCAGCTTAGTGTGTTTGAGGTCATCTTTTCTTTAGGAGCCGCTTTGCTGGCAAGCTCTGTAACCATTTAGTTATAAAAATCCTTATTGCCGATGACTAGTGACTAATACTTATCACTGGAAACAGAGGGGAGGTGACTTATGCTTTACTGATTTGCATAGGGGAGAGATAATTCGTTAAATAAAATATTAATCTGCACCATAGGGTCACTGAGACAGCTTACCTCCTCTCGAAGCATTAGCAGATGTACGTTGCCTTAGTTTTGTCTCCTTGTAGTTATTTGTTTTGCTGGTGCAGTACAAACACGTGATGTTGGAGCCTGGTTTGTAAGCAGTTGTCCTCTAGGTGCTGCTACAGTAAGTGTAAGCACATACACGGATGTGGAAACCTGACAAGGATCAGACATGCTGACTGGGGTCCTTATGCAGATATTTGTGATAAAGTAGTTTGTAGCAAGTTTTCTCTCTCTTTTTTTTTTTTATTTTTATGTACATTCTTCCACTTGTTGATGTGCTGGCTCAGGCTTTGCTAGATGAGGCTGTATCTCGCATGCCTTTAAAAATTTGCATCTGAAGTCTGAATTTGCTTCTCTACTTCCTGCCTCCTCTGGAAACTGTTGTGAGTTTTTTTTTTTCTATTTGTTTTTTCTGTTTCTTTTTTTTTCCATTTTTTCCTTCCATGGTTCATCAGCACCCTCTCAAAAAGCTCAGCAGCACTTAATTTGGAGCTCTTCTCTACGCCTACAAAGTTCTTTCAGTTGTTTCTTTGACTTTTCATTCTTGAAATCATGCGTCCACCTTTTTCTGTAAGGTACGTTGTAAACAGAACTTCCTAACTGTGGTCTCAAGAAATAATATTTTAATTTCTTTTTGTCTTTTATTTCTCCAATATATTCATTTCTCTTCTGATGCATTTAAAAGACCATGATTACAGAAAATGAAGAGAATGGTGACCTGTTAAATGATGCTTGCCTTACTGGCAGTACAGTGTTGGTTATACTGCTTCAGGTGATGTCTTTGGTATTTTTCAGGCCTGATTTCCTAAAGTTAAGCTTTAATTCCAAGTTCTAAGTACCCTTGTAAATACTCTCATTCCCTGATGTGCTGAATAACCGAATCTCCTCCCAGGCTAAGCACACGAGCAGTTCATTACTTCCGGGGATTCTAGATTAGATGCTACTTAAGGGAGATTTGGCAGTGTCCTGATGCTAGCAGCAAGCTGGGAGGGACGTGTGGGACGTGTCAGCTGGGAGCTGTGCAAGGTGCCCCTGGTGCGTTATCCACCCTGAAGTCTAAAGAGCAGGGATTTGCATAGTGCCATAGCCATTCCCTGCCTTTTTCTTTTCTGAAATTCCAACAGCAATTGCTGTTTTAATAACAGAAGCACTGCCTTCGTGCTTTTGTAGTCTTTATAACCCTGAGGTTTCATTCCCGAGTGCTATTTCAGAGCACATCGTTAAGAACACAGGTTATGACTGCGTTTTCTTATGCGCCCTGTTCTGTATTTAGCCTGTGTTGAATTTCAGCTGTCAGTTTATCACTTGCCCACTTGCTGTCAGACTAAAGAATCCTGATGCGCTCACAGGGAACATTTTAAAGTTTTAAATTACTATTGTCAAAATCCAAGCCTGACGTGCTAATATTACATGAAAGGTGAGAACCGTTGCCTCAAAGAACCAGGAGCTGTGTAAAGAGCGATCCAAAGAGGGAGGGAGGCAGGTAAAAAACCTTGCCCGAGGTCGTGCGGCAGGTTGGTTGCAGGGCTGGGATTACACCCTATTGCCCTGCACTTACAGCTATGCAACCAAATCCAAACACCTCGTGACACCCTTCGTACTTCTGGAGCATATTTCCTGTGAGACAGAACCGTGATAAAAATAGTAAAATAGTAAATGGCTGTTGATTTTATAGAGGAGGTTGAGATAAGCCATGCACCAGCAGCATCTTGGCAGCTGCTGCAGGAATGTCAGCCACAGGACCAGGAGGCTGAAATTCCGGGTCCTGCTTACTCATCTTGAAGCCATGCATCCTGCAAGTAGTTCTGCCTGCGTGTTACTCATGAAAAATGGGTGAGTTGCAGCTTCCCTCAAGTTGTGAATTATTGATAACCTTTTAGAAGATGGAAAAAATGTTATTGCTGCTTCCATATCTGCAAAGAGATGCAGAAATAAGAGTATAACACTTAAAATAGCTCTTTTAAATTTATTTTTTTTTCCCAGTATGAGAGCACCAACAAGCAGGCATGGCCAGCCGGAGCGGGCTGCGAAGTGATGCACCTCCAAAATCCACAAAATGCTTATATTTGACTTCTGGATCACATGGGAAATCACAAATGTTTATGGTCTGTCAAAACAGGTCTTTCATTCCCCGTAATCTCACAGAATTGTAGAGTGATTGAGGTGGGAGGGGACCTCTGGGTCCGTCTGCTCCAACCCCCTGCACCTGCAGGGAAGTGTCTCCTGATGTCCAGAGGGAATCTCCTGTGTTCCAGGTTGTGTCTGTTGCCTCTTGTCCTGTCAGAGCAATGCTGAAAGCAGTTTGCCTCCACTGTCCTCTTGCCTCCGTTAAGGTATTTATGTACGTGGATGAGGTCTCCTCCGAGCTGTGCCTCCTCTAGGCTGCCTTTTTGCAAGAGGAGGGCTGTGAAGATGCTCGGAGGGCTGGAGCCAGGCTGGGGGTGCTCAGCCTGGAGAGGAGAAGGGTCTCCTTCTGTATGGGAACACAAATAGAGGATTTAGGAAGCCAAACAGAACCTGAAAAAACAGTTTTCAAAACAGCATTCAAACCTAGTTGCAAAGAGGCTGTAGGTTCTCATTGCTCTGCTGATGGCAAATTAGCAGCCTGAGAGCACTGCTAACACAATGAGTCCCCACTCCTCTTCTAAGGACAAGTACCTCATCACCTGAAGGCATGCATTCCCCTAGGGAGCCCAGCCATTGCCACACAGCACTGTAGTTCTTGGACCAGAGGGTGCTTGTAAGCAACATAATCACTTCTCTGCAGTCAGGAGCAGCTCTTGATTTGGGAAAGGAGCAAGGTTGTCACACCACCGCTTCTAGGTCCACCCACTGGCCAAACTCCAGCTCCTGCTCGGTGGCAGTCAGGATGTAAGTTCAGGCTTCTGCCCCGTGCCAGAGGAAAGAATTGAGCTTTTGTGAAATTCTGGGTCTGTCAGCCAGGAGCTTTGGCTTTCTGATGTGCTGAGCTGCGGCGGAGGTGGGTTTTTCATAGATGGCTTTGAGAATAGCTCCTGGGCTTGGGAATTTTTTTTTGGTGCGTCCTATTGGCAAGACTTCTATTAAATGGTTTTCCTCACCCTGTGATGCTGAAGGTTTTATTCTAGTTGCAGCTAAAGAGCAATCTCAGAGCCTTTATCACCTGATCAGTTTGGCTTATATGTGAAAGATCAGTATTTTTTCTCACTGCCCCAGGGCCTGCCCTGCGTGATTCACAGGCTGCCCTCTCCTTTGAAAACCTCCATGGGCCTTCAGAGATGTGAAGGCTTTGAGATTAGTTTGTGGGTTAAAACCATCAACAGGGAGGCATGGATGGATGGCAGCAAGCACAGAGTGCTCAACCTCAGGAGCAAACACTTCTCACTGTTCCCAGGAGCTTTTCTCCTGTTGGAAATTTTCCCTTTGCTGAACTCTGGTCTCTCCAGCAGCCTGCTTTGTGTCACCCACCAGTGGCTTTCCTAAAGACTGAAATAAAAACGGGCTCAGTACAAAATCAGTGTGATTCTCTCCCCTTACAGCGTGTTCCTCCAGAGGACAGAAGAGACAACAACGCAGCAGAACACCAGACTGATCCTTGTATCTGCTCTGTGAATAATGGACTCTGCTCTCCGAGACTCCAGCACTTGTCTTGAATCCTGCTCACCAGATCCAGATCTTTTGGAATTAAAACATAAATACTTTATCCTGTGCTTATTCATATTATGGTAGTGCCAGGGACTGGCTGCCTGTCAGCCTAGTGCTATATAACTAGGAGAAAAAAAAAAAAAAAAAGGTTCTGCAGTATGTTGTTTGCACAACACCACTGGTTTCTGATAATCTGTCCTGGAGATGTCTGCACAGCCCAGCTGGAGATGCTCAGGGAGCTCCTGGAAGGACACATGGTGCTTGACAGGGTGTTTAATAGATGAACCACATCTCTCTTTTGGCCCAAAGCTTAATTCCAGCCACTTACGGGTTTCACCAGTTTAGTGGACAACTACAACTGCTTTTATTTTCCTCAGTGTTGGCTTGCTGGAGAAAACACCAAGCTAAGCTAAGCGTGGTGTTTTGGCTAAACACCAAGCTACGGACCTTCACTGCTGGGCAGCTCTAGACTTTCTCATTGATATTTGTGTCTTCTGTCAGGAGCAGTAACTGAGTCCTGCTCCTTTTCCCTCCTCACCAAAGGATCTGTAAACTCAAACTCTATTTACACAAGTGCTTAGGCTGGTAAGGTTGCAGAAAGAGAAAGGCAGCCAGCGGGTAAGATGTGCTGCTTGACTTCAATGTGCAGGGTGAATTCACCTGCTCTTTATTGCAAGAAATCTCTGGTGTTACTCAAGTTGCAATTCATGAAGTTAGTGGTAAGGAGGAGACAATGAAATAAAGTCTGTAGGGCTTTTAATTACTGATAAAAGGGGGGCAAACCTAACATTTCCATTTCTATGTGCCTCAGGAGAGAGAAACATGACAAACTCTGTCTGTATGCCTGTGCTTGATACCTTACCCGAAATTATGCGGTCGCTCACAATAAATACGAATGTGATCCTGCAGTGAGTTGTCCTCTTTTAGTGATCTTGCTGTCTGTCTGGGTCAGGTGGCACTGGGCATTGCTCGTGTTTTTCTGTACCCAGGAGCAAACCCACAGCGTTCCACATCAGAAAGCAAAGCCCTAAATGAATGGGGTGGGAAATGGACACTGGGGTGGAAAAGCTGAAGTGGAAGATCAGAGCAGATGAGACCCAAAGAAAACAAAGTGGTTAATTGCAGAAGGGACAGCATGCACACTTGTGCAGGTTTTTCCTCTCATATTTGCTTTTTCCAGTTTCCATTCCTTGCAGAGCTCATGATTGTGGCTTTCTGGCATTCCCTTTCGTTTCTTTTTGAGCATCAGTAAACTGGGAAATCCCAAAGCACGGCGTTCGGTGCTGCATTCCTCTCCTGTTAGTGCAGGAATGTGAGAGCACAGCCTTAGGTCTGCTGCTGACAGCCCTGGCTGTGGTCCCTCTGCTGCTGGTCGCCATCCAGCATTAATACACCCCAAGCTCTCAGCCCTATAAATGTGGGCAGCAGGGGATGGGACCAGAGCTGTGCTCCCACCCCGTTGTGCTCCTTGCACAGGACCACCCTGCTTTGGCAGGCGTGAAGGCTGGTGCTTGGCTGCTCATCTCCTGGCATTTGTAGCATCTCCAATAATATCTTTGGTTTACAAAATAAGCCAGATGAAGTAGGTGCCAGGGATTTTGCAAGGAGGCTTTAAGCTGCACATGCTTTGCTTGCTGATAAATCACAAGAGAACCTCAGCGGTACAGAAAACAAGGTCTTTCCCAGGAAGATGCCTAACCCTTTTCTTGCCTCCTTTCTGCTTCTTATTCCTCCTGCAGGACAAATGCATTTTTCCCAAGGTGTTTTTTCAGCACCTTACCACTTCATAGCCCTTTTGGTGTTTTTACTCTCCCAGTCTCTAAGGTGTGATCTCTGGTTTGAGAGCTCGCAGCAAGTGAAGTGCTCAGGAATCCATGTGGTCCTGCCGAGACAAAAGTCTCCAGCTCATTACAAATTTCTCCACCTTTTGCTGTGGGCAGAAAGCTGGGTAGGTTTTTTTTTTTTTTTTTTTTGGATATTTCTGCTTCAGACTTGTAAAACTTGCATGGCAGCCAGGAACCCCAACTCAAACGATACCCTAGCAAAACAAGCAGTGCTCCTCCAGCACCTGCTCCTCATGTAAAGACACAAAGAGAAATAGGATGGGTTTCGTGTCGTTTGAGAAGTCTGCTTAAACCATGGTTCAGGTGTTTGCTTCAAGCACAGATTTAAGAGGAGTGCTCCCTGCACTGAACCATTTTAAGCTCTGCACATCCTCTCCTATAATGGAGTTGTTTCTGCAGACGCAGTCCCAAAAGTATCATGTTCCTCTGCAAGGGCTCAACTTTGGGAAGAAATTAGGAATTTAGAGCTAAAAGGAAAAAAAAAAAAAAGAAGTCCTGATAACGTGATCAATGATCACAATTATATTTATATATTTTGTCTTCCATTTGCTTTCTGCCTGATCATTTCAAAGTGTTTTGCTTAGTTTAGTTTCTATGCAGTGGCTTGCTTTATCCATGGGCAAAGCCTGGTTGCTGATCTTTGTTTTTCCTGTGGTGCTTTTGGAGGCAAAGCTCAAAGAACAACAACAAAACCAAACCAACCAACCAACCAAAACCAACCAAACAAAGAAAAACACAGGAAGACTGAGAATAAAATAATTTTCATATTATAAAAATTGTGATGTTGACATCGATAAATACCAATACACACTTTTTTTCTGATCTAACTATATATTTAACTTTATGGCATGGATTCACCTTGCAGGCTCACTAATCCTGGTCTTTGTGGAAAGGAATTGATTATTTGTCACCCCAGATGCATCAGAGGAAGGATGTAGATGTTTTCTTTGAATGTGGCACTCCCTTCAGTGCCAGGAAGGTGTGTTGCAGCAGTTCAAAGCCATGGAAATCAATGGGAAGGTCCCTGGAGAGGCGAGGCTGGGTTTTGCTGCATGGGAAGAGCACAATCGCATTTAGGAACCTGCTGGAGCAGGCATCTGCAGGAAAGCCACTGAGGTATGTGTCTGACAGCGGGTGGTGCTGCTGCAGTAATTGCTGCATGCAGATCACTCATGGGAAATGCTGTCCACTGCCTTACACCGCTCCGGGGCCTTTCTCTCCAAAACCCCAAAGCTGATTGCTGTGAGCAGAAGGGAAGACCAAGACCCAGAGCCGTGCGAGAGACCAAGAGCACCTTTTCCTAAATCTCTGACCTGCATCTCTCTAATCCAATCTTGCCTTGACACCTTTATAGAGCACCTAGCCTTTGCGATATGAAGATGCCAGCTCTAATATTAGGCTAGCAAAAGTAATCTGTCTAGGTCAGGCTGCAGAGCACGTGGGGCCTGGCTGGAAAGTCTCCAAAAGCCGCTTGTTTCCAGTCCGTGCTGCGCCTTAAGCCCTGATGACCTGCCTGTGCTGCCTGCTATCCGAGCAGGAACAGCATTGTCACTGCTAGTGAGAAGCCACAAGCCTCTCTGCAACTTTCCCTTCTGCTAAATTTGCAAGGCTGAAGCATCGGGCTTGTTATCAGCATGTGGGGAGAGCTGGCTGTGCCATCTCTCTGACTGCTCCGTGGAGCTGGGGATAGTTAGCAAAAACCTTAGAAATGTGGGCACAGGCTGAAAATAAAGGGCTTGGGGTTATTAAAAACACCCTGCTGGCCAGTGACTGGTCGTTGAAGAGAGCTGGGAAAGATTTATTTAGGGTAACAGCAGCAGAAAACGAGCTGAGCAGTGGGATAAGGTCTGGGAGAGCAGCACCTTCGAGCAAGGTGTCATCCACGGGGTGAGGCCAGGGGCTGAGATCCTGCCCAGGGACTCCAGCATCTTATAAAAGGACAAAAAATGGGATTATGCTAGCGGGGCTGCTCATGTAAGCATGCCCTACAGTGCATCCAGCGCCAGCAATTACGAGCACCCTTGCTTTTCTTGGGCTCGTGCCACGCAAGTAGTTTTCAGACATAAATATTTTAAATGAGCTGTTTGCGTTCTCATTTGCTTGTAGCGCACAAACCTCACAGCAGAGGAGATCCCTGCCTCTGATTTGCAGCATGAAACAACCTCGTGGCTCCAGCCCAAGACAAGCACCCACATCCCTGGCATGCAGACGGCTGCTGCACATCATCTCACCGTGCCGCTGATGGGAAAGGGAGGTCAGCTCAATTCGGGTTTCCTGGCCGGGCAATCAGCGCTGGAAATATCCCTTCCTCCCTGTATGAGTTGTCTCCGATTCCCTTAGGTACGTGCAGAAATGCTGAGCAGCTTGGCCTGGCAGCGCATCCCGTTTCTCACGCCCCTTGAAGCATGCAATATTGATGAAAATGAGCGGTTTGGGGTTTTAGCAGGGGTTTGTCTGGAGCCTGGGCTGGATCCTCACCCCATTTTGTCTGCATGCGCTGCCCTCCTGCCTGCAGACCTGCGTGCAGTCAGCATCCCAAGCAAACACAAGCTTAAAACCTGGTATAAAGGTAAAAGGACTCCTTTCTGGGTTACCTTTAACTGAACAACCCCACTGAAATATTGATTGTCATTAAACCCTGCTGTTGTTCCCTGTAGAGGTCTGTTTTCCTACAGACCACATCTGGGAAAGGCGCTGGCACTCGCCACTGCTCCTCCCAGCACAGGAACCTTGGGAAGATCTCAGAAGCCATCTAAACCATCCCTCGGCCCGAGGCAGGATCCGGGTTGGCTAGGACCGCTCCCAGAGGGTTCACCCAACCTGTTCCTAAAAGCCTGAGTGATGCCAAGCTGCCTTCTCTGCCCGTACAGCCTGGAGTTTGTGCTCCACCGAGAGAAGAGTCGTCCTCGCCTCCCCATCCTGAACCATGTGCTGCTCAGACTCATCTAAACCCATTCTTGGTACAACTTTCTATATATATTTATTATTATTATTACTATTATTATTGTTATTCACGACATTTTATGTCATTCATGACATTTTATGCCATTCATCTTAGACCCCAGACAGAAATGCTGTTGAACAGTGGATAAGGGATGGAGAATCCCAGTGTATCAGAAATCCTCAGACTATTTTTGAAGGCTTTCCTGTATATTTAAATTGCCCGGCACCACTTAGATGCCCGAGGTGCTTTCTGTGGGCGAACAACAATGGGATCTCATAGAGAGGATGAGGCAACGAGATGCTCCTACTCCTACGATGGCCTCAGCTGGAGCTTGTAGGCTGCTTTCTAGAGATTCCTCATGGAGAAGCAGGAGACCAAGAATGGTCCTGTCTGAGAGCCTTCTAGCCTGATGCAAAGGAGCAAATCCCAGTTAGCATCCAGGTGTTTTCTTCATTTTCAAATTGTTTCCTAGGGACCAGATTTGGTGGAGGGTGTAGCCAGGGAGCTGGAGGAGTGCAGCACGGTGAATCAGGCTTCTGGTCCTGCTGGGGATGGAGCAGCAGAGCTGCTCCACAGCACACAGAGGAAACGAAGCCAACAAATGGAAGGAAATAAATAAATAAATAAAGTTTTTTCCAGCAAGATGACAGCAAGTCAGCTGCAAGGAATAGCCAGGGCTTTGTGGTGCAAGAACAGTCTTCATCCAGCAGCCTCCTGCTGGGTAAAGCAAGGAGTGGAAGGAGCCTGAAAGACATGAGAGAGGCTCCACAGGCTGTGTGTGATTTTCACAGCCTGTGGCCCTTTGCAGTTGCTAAATGCCCTAAGAAATTCAATTTCTGGGATTATTTCCCCCAAAAAATAAATGTTTGCCCACCCAATATTGATCTCCATCCCCACATGTCCTGCTGTATTTGCTGGAGCTGGGGCAGAAGCCAGCTGTCCCAACTGGTTCCAGTTGCTGGGGGGAAGGAAACCCAGCAGCCTGTGCCACCAAATCTTCCCTGCTTTTGTTTCCCCTGTTGTGCTGATGCTCAGGGACATCTCCATGTGCAGCAGCCATACCCAGAGTCTTGGGCTTGGACTTGTTTGTGCCAGGTGATGCTGAGAGGGGTATCTGAGCTTTTGGTGTTGGGAACAGCTCCCAGTCTAGCCCAGTACCACGACACAGGTGATGGGATCAGTGATCTGTTGGTCTCGGATAGGCAGAGATGATGTGGGAGATAATTTGGGAGGCCAAAACCCCATTATCCTATCTGCATCCACCCTATTCCACCTAGTTCTGTACTGGCCCTGCCGGGCAGAAAAAGAAAGAGAGAAAGGGAGAGGGAAAGGGAAAGAAAATTGATAAAGAAAAGGAGAAGGGAAGAGAAGGGAATAGAAAGGAAAGAAAACTGAAAAATAAAAAGAAGAGAAAGGAAAGGGGAAGAGGAAGAGGAAGAGGAAGAGGAAGAGGAAGAGGAAGAGGAAGAGGAAGAGAAGAGAAGAGAAGAGAAGAGAAGAGAAGAGAAGAGAAGAGAAGAGAAGAGAAGAGAAGAGAAGAGAAGAGAAGAGAAGAGAAGAGAAGAGAAGAGAAGAGAAGAGAAGAGAAGAGAAGAGAAGAGAAGAGAAGAGAAGAGAAGAGAAGAGAAGAGAAGAGAAGAGAAGAGAAGAGAAGAGAAGAGAAGAGAAGAGAAGAGAAGAGAAGAGAAGAGAAGAGAAGAGAAGAGAAGAGAAAATAAATCTTCCCTCCCAGCCCTGCAGTCTCCGGGGTGCCAAGGGTTAAAGCTGCCAAACCCCACGAACTTCCTCCTTTCCGCAGCGCCTGCCCCCAAATGACGCCGCTTTCTGCCCAAATATGTCCGTTTCCTTCTGAAGAAGGAGAAAGCAGAGGAAGAAGGGCAATAAAACGAGAAACGGAGCCGGACATCGCGCCCCAGCGCAGCCCTGCCTCCTCCCGCCCATGCCGTTCCGCAAAGGTAGGGGCTGGGTGATGGGGGGCAGGGGGTGGCAGCACCCTAGGGTGCTCCCCCCCGGCCCGGGGAGGGGAGAAGGGAGGGCACTGGGGTGTCCCCGGGGCCTCCTTGCAGTGGTGAGAAAAGGGGGCGCCGGGTTTTGCTGCGTCTCCTGTTTTTGTGTTGTGTTGGGGCGCAGGGATGCTGTGATGGGGTGGGAGAAAGGTGGGTTTCGTCCTCTTGGTTGTGGGGTTTTTCTTTCTCATTTCTATAGGGGATTAAGTCAGCTCTGGGTGGTGGAAGGGAGGAGAGGGGAGGAGGAAGGTTTCCGTGCTGTGTTTTGGGGGATGCAGGCTGAGAACGGCAACTTGACCGCATTGTGTGGGTCCTTGGGGGAGATGCTCAGCCCGAGGAGCTGTGCTGGTGGGAAACTGGGAGAAGAAAGGCTTTCAGGAGGGTCATCCCACCTGGGCAGCCCCCTGTCACACCGTGCTGCTCCCCAATGCCCACATCACCTCTTTTTTTTTTTTTTTTTTTTTTTTTTTTTTTCCATGAAACCCCATCCCAGCAAGCAGAGCAGTCTTGCCCTTCCCCAGCTTGGCAGCGTAGGGCAAGGAGGACCCAGCCTCAGGTCCCCAAAGCCCCGGTGGCCACGTTTGCTGCCCCAAGGATGGGTGGATGAGCTTCCCATCCTCCCCAGAGCTGCTGCAAAACGGAGGCCTTCACGTCACCTCCTCCTCCTCATCACAGCATGTCCCATCGGGGGATCGAGGTGGGGATGCTCAGGGTGGCTCCTTGTTCCAGGAGCTCTACGGGGAGGAGAAACTCTGGGGAGAGAAGTCTTCTCCAGCAGGCACAAGGGCAGAGGGAGGTCAAAACATGCAAGGACGTGGGGAGAAGACGCTCCTCAGCCTCTCACCCAGACACTTTGCTGGAGTAGCTGTCTCCAAACTGGGGTGCAGCTGGTGCTGTGCTGGAGCAGAGGGTACTACCAGGGGGATCCTAAACCCTGAGGTTAGTGGGGCATGCAAGGGCATCAGGGGAGGAAAAGGGGCTTTGGAAGAGGCAGTTGGGCTGGGTTTTTCTCCCTTCTCCCTCTTGTGGGGAGGATGGTTTGGGCGTGTGGTGGTTTGCCCGCAGCCGTGTTCGCTGCGCACCTGGTCCCCGGCGCGGAGATTTATGTCAGATGTAAGGCTCAGTGAAAAATGATGTGGTTCACACCCTCGCATCCTGACAGCACAGCAGGTTTTGGGTCCTGATTTAATTTTAGGTGATAAATGGTTTCCTTTAGAGAGTGGGTGGTGGGCAGTAGGAGGAAAGCCGAGCACATCAGGCTTTAAAAGCACGGAGAGCGAGGGGGAGCCTCCCGTGTTGAAGGGCAGCCGTGTCCTGCCGTGTCCTCAGCCTTGTTCCCAATAACAGAAACCCCACGCAGGTCTCCAGCCCTTGGGGACACGTGGTGGGGCTGCAGGAATGAGGCTTTATTTCCTCGTGGTCCTTCCCTGCACGCCTGAACTGGGGAGGACCAATTTATCATGGCACGGCACCACTCCGCGCTCGCTGTCACCGCTAGGTCCTGGGGGCACTGCAAGTCCTCGTCACCCTGCTGCGAGCAGTTCGGTCCTGGACCTACCTCGTGGTCTCTGTCCCAGCCACAGCTCCTCTACAAACCTCCTCTAGAGGTCAACCTTGAAACGCCAGAGCAGCTGCCAGCAGCTTGCAGCTCCTCCAAGAGGACCTCGGGCAGGTCCAGCACAGCTCAGAGCCTGGTGTGGATGGGGTTGGTCCAGCTCCTTGAGCCAAGATGATGAGCTCGTGCTGAAGAGCCTCCCAAGGACCTCTTCTTCCTGCAGGGAAATGGGGACTCCAGCCAGCTTGGCCAGGAGGCTGAGCGATTCCTTTGGGAGCCTTTTTGGGGCAGCACCTCACCCCAGGGCTCTCTCCAAGCATCTACAAAGAGGAGGCTGTGCCTGGAGGCTGCTGCTCTGCAAATCCCAGGTAGCCTGAGGCACACGGAGCCTTTGGGGCTTTCCCTAGGAAGGCTCTGAACCATCCTCACACCCCTCTGCATGCAGAAACAGAGCATTCTGCAGGCCTAAAATGCAAACTCCCCCCCTAGCTCTGCTGCCTTTTTGCTTCTTGTGGCTTTGGTGTTGCTTTCTTGGGTCTCCCTGACAAATCTGTGCTGAATTCTGGGCGTCCTGGCTCTGCTCTGCCTCCTTGCACTGCAGGCACTGCAGGCAGTGGCGTCGCCCCAGGGTCTGCGGTTCCTGCCCGCAGCAGCCGCCGTTCAGCCAACCTCAGGGCTCTTTTGGCAGCTTCAGGTAATGGGGAAAGTGTTTCTGGCAGGGGAAAGTGTTCTGGCAGGGATGCTCGAGGACAATTAGAAGGGACGGGCTCGGGGCAGGAGCTGATTTCTTGCAGCATCCAGCTACAACGTGCTGGAGAAAGTCCCCTTCTTGGGTGCTGGCAAACCCCAGCCACGGGAGCTCCCAGCTAAAACGCCCTGCCCCTGGCCCGAAAAACACAATTTAATTACTGATGTGGGGAAGAGTGGGAGAGTGCAGGTGATGAGCAGACAGGATCTTGGCAGAGAGCAGGGCGTTTGTCATCTGTCAAAGGACAAAGGAGTTGGACAGGGAGACCTGCTGGGATTGCTGGTCCTCAGGGCACGTTAGTGCTGGATTAGGGGCCACGGGGAGAGAGCTGGTGGTGCTGAGCGTGTTGTCTGTGCAGGAAGAGCTGATAGCAAGGTGGAGATTAGCAGAGCCAAGGGTGTGATGGACCTGCTGACCTGGGCTGGAGGACACCCTGTCTCCAGACAGGGCTGCTGGGTGTGTTTTGGGGAAATCCCCTGGGGAGCGTGCCCTGTGGCACGCACGGAGTGGTTTGTTACCACACGGTGTCCGGGGCAGGAGAGGAAGGAGAGAGAAAGGAAAAAGAGGAGGAGGGAGGAGGAGAGAAAAGAAGGATGCTGGAAAATGCACAAGGCTGGGGTCTGGGGGCTCCTGTGGGGTCTGTGGCCAAAACCTGAGCATTGTCTCTTATCAGCTGGGCTGGCAGCAGGAAGGGAAGCAGTGCCCCGTGATTGCTGCGCACATGAGTTGGGTTAAACATCTCTTCCCTGGGCTGAGAGTGGTCTGGAGGGCGTCCTTGCATGTATTACACGGGGCCAGATAGGTCTCACCTGGCTTAACCCCCTGGAGTAAGGTCTTCATCATGGGCCAGGCATCCAGGTCCCCCATGGAGGCAACGAGACCAGAGGGGTGGTGGTGGTGGATGGGGTCGACAGCCCTAAGGGGACCTCTCCATCTCCAGCGGCCACAAGGAGAGCCAGGGGCTTGGCTTCACGCTGGCAACACGTGGCTGAGATGGATCCAACCAGAGCCCTGACCTGGCTCCTTCCTCCCTACAAATAAAAGCTCCTCTCCCTAAAAGCAGAGGAGCTTTTGGCACACGAGTACGAAGGGAACAGGCAGGCCAGTGCCACATCCTGCTGCTATTTTTGCTCCGCATCCCTTTATTGCACTCTTCCCTTAAATCACAACCCGTGTGTGTGTGTGTTCAGGTGGTAACACCCTGCTGCAGGCATTTCCAGGGCGATTCCAGCTCAGGGCGGAGATGTGTTTTTATGCAGGTTCCTGGTCCTTAAGCGAGTGTTTTCTCCCCCCTTTCTGCTGCTGTCTGGCTTGCTGGGAATGCCTCACAGCTCCGCACACTGCTGGGTTTGCTGCTCACGTCAGCTCTCGCTCCTCTCCTCTCTGCTTTCCTGGCACTCCTCGGCGTTTCGGCTCAAAGAGGGATTTCCGAGCATCAGTGAATTGCTCCTCTGGGTGACGCGGCTCAAACGAAGCAGGAGGGAGCTGCTGGGGGTGGTCTGAGTTTCCCAACCCCCTCGTGGTGTCCATCCTGGTGTCCGTGCCCATGTGGGCGTCTGCTCGCAGCCGTCTGCTCAAAGGGCAGGCAGGAAATGTGCCGTGGAGCTGTCTCTGGTTTCCCTGACTCACCGGCTCGTGCTTTCCTTAAACCATCGCCTTGTTTTCAGCCATCACCTTTTCCTGGAAGCCTTGAAACTCCCTCGTGTCCCGCTTTCCCCCCGGACTGTGTTTCTTGCCGGGGTGATTTCCTTGTGGCTCCTGGTTTAATTTGAGCTCCTTTCGCCTGGCTGGCTTCTGGAGCAAAAACACGAGCAAATGACCCAAACTCACAGGTGTCTGTGCCCACATCCCATCCATCCGAGCACCTCCCTGCTCTCCTCAGCTGCAATAAAGCACTCGATGAGTATGACCTCTCCACCGTCTTTGTGACCTTACACTTTCTTTACCTTTCATAACATTAATTAAGAGCTTTTAATGGTTTTAAGAAGTTTCCATGTCCAGGGGTTGTGTTAGAGCTGGACCCACCGCCCAGCTTTAAATGGGGGCTTAGAGTTCTTTCGGGGGAGCTGTGATGTCCAGTGGGGATTTTGGGGACCCAGAAACCAGACGGTGCGTTAAGTGGGTTATCAGAGCCTCTCAGACTTCCTCAATCTGGGAATTGAAACCACGTAAAGATGCGATTCCTGATAGCATTTCCTAAGTCAGGAGCAGGCAGACGTGCCTCCAACCTGCCTTCCCAGGGCCAGACACCCAGCAGGCAGCTCGGGCTGCTGGAGGAACCCTCAAAGAACCCTCCTCTTGGTCTCCAGCCTCCCTTCTGCATGGATGGAGGGCTCTCCTATGCCATATTTACATGATGAACAAGCATTGGCACAACCCAACTGCATTTCACGCATGCCACCAGCTGAACGCCCTGCTCAGTGACCACCTCATGTCAAAAAAAAACACCTGGGCATGCCTCACCCCTTCCTAACACACCCTCAACTACGGAGAAATTCATCTTGCCATAACACAACCCTGCCTCCCTTCACCTCGCCTCCCTGCTGCGATGACAGCAGCTTCATCCCCGCATCCTTGCGTGCGGCAGGAGCCATCCTGCCTGGCGAAGGCGAGCTCTGGAGGTGTTCACCTAAAATCAGATGACCGCGGGCTCTTCGCTGAGGGACGTGGGAGGATTTCAAAACTAGCAGCCGGCAAGGCGTGATCGCCCTTCGCCTGCTGCGTGCGTGCACACACGCACACGGGTGCTGCCTTCAGTCTCTGCAGGGCACCCAGGAGTTTTTGAAACGCAGACACATTTTCACAGCAGAAAGGCTGAAAAAAACAGGGATCAGGGATTTTTATTTATTTGTTTTTTTACCCCAAGGGCATCATGCTGTTGGTTTGTGTTTGGCTGCTGAGTTTCTTAGCCCCTCTCCCCAGTCCTTGAATCCCAGTCTGAGGGTTACCAGATTTATCACTCATGGCAGGGGAAACTGAGGCAGGGGAGGGCGCAGCGCTGTGCCAGTGGCTGTGGTGTTTTGGAGACCTTTGGGACCCAAGCAGAGAGGCACAGGGCTGCAACGAGCCCGTGCTATTTCTAGCAAAGGCGGTGATTTGATACCATGGGACACCGAGTCCGACGCACTGTACCTGGCTGCGTGTGGCCATGACACTGCTACTGTACCCAAACGGGCTGTCATCAACCTCCCCGTGCCCTGGGACTTCACAGGGGATTTGGTGAGACAATCTCTGGGCTTTTGGCTCTGCCCTGGGACTTGTGGGTCGCGTTGTCCTCCCTGGGTCTGGCTGTATCCCATCCCGGGCAGAGCATCCCTCCGGGTGCCATCTCCTCCCTGCCACATGCAAAAATTAAATCCCTGCTGGAGTCCGGTGCATCCTCAGTGATTTGGGGCCACACACGAAATTCTGCAGGGAGCTTGCAGTCCTGCTGCTGGTTCCTTTCCGACAGCAGCGTGGCAGGGATCCAAACTCCTTATCTGCAGCTCCAGCGCTCTCTGCATCAAACCTGTCCCTGCTGAAGCATGCGGTGCTGTGTCCCCTGTCCCAGGGCAGGGACATCCCGGTGTGCATTGCTGCTCTGCACCTCAGGGTAGCGTGACACATGGCTTGAACATCAGCCCGTGTACAGGAGCAGGGTGTTAAAACCCTACCCAGAGAGTTTTGGGTTGGAAACTGGGGAAAGTTGTACTTGTTTTGGGAACAGAGCTCAGGCTGGGGTGTACAATATCTCCCTGTGAAACAACCTGGGTAGAAACAATGCTGTTTTGGGGCTGGGGAATGGGAAACATTAAGTTTGCTAGAAAAAAAGGAGGTGCTGCTGCATCCCTGAGCAGCCTCAGCTCCGGTTTCGGCTCGCCTGGTAGAACCAGCAGCAGGTTTTTGGGCCGGGACGCGGCAGGGCTGGAGTTAAACCAGCTGCAACCCAAAACCCCTTCCAGACAAGATGATTTATTTCCCTCCCCGAGCACTCCTTTTGGCAGCTGGCTTGCCCGAGCTGACCCGGGGAGAGCCCTTTTGCAGGGTAAACTTGTTTACGGCTCCTTTTCTGGCCGGCACGCGGCGGATGGTGGGGCCGTGGGGCTTCCGAGCACATGCAAGCTTGCAGAGCGTGCACGGGCTGTGCACGCCCCGCTCACGCGTGCACGGGGAGGACGTCCTCACTGCCTCCACTTCCCCAGCCACCAGCAGGGAGCTGGTGCCTGGGTCTCCTCCACCAAGATTTCTAGGAAAGCTCGGGAACAGCTCGGCTTGGTAAACAGCAGGATTTGTTAAACTCGCCGGGATTTATTGCAAGCGGCTCCAGGGTGAAATCGGGCATCCTGCTTCCTGCACTCACGTCTATTTTCAAGCCCCCAAGGGGGATGGAGCCCCCCCTGCCCGTGCACAAATTTCAGTCCCTGGGGTGCTCTGGTTGCTTCTGCACTTCTGGTGCCTTGCTCGTGGGCTTCAAGGCAGGGACTAAATGCCCTCCGCAGAGCCACGGTGCTGATTTCAGGGAAACTGAGTTATTCTGCCCCTAAAAATACAGATGGGCACTGCCAGTTTATCCTGCACGAGTGCAGAATAAATGCATTGTAGCCAGGGATATAATTTTGGAGGAAACTGGTCCCTTCACCCCAGGGTGTGACCTGGGCAAGCATCCAGCCTTGATGCCAATAGGAGACTGTAACGTGCCCAGGGCAGAGATTGGAGCTTTTGACTTGGTTTTAATCCTGCTCAATGATTTTCTTAGAAACCCTTCTGATTAATGAGGGGTTTCTAACAGGAGCAGCGGGATGTGGCTGGGGCTGGGATTTGGGCTTTGGCAACCCGAGGAAGCTCCTTCACCCCAGCACCGTGGGATGCTGCCCAGCTTTGTGCCAACACCACTGCCCTGGGGATGGACCCATGCTGCGAAACAATGCTACCTTTGCAAAAATAATAAAAAAAAAATTAAAAAAGAGAGACCCAGGTCCAGCTGACAGCTGAGGACAGGGCTCCAGGGTGGGATGAGGGACTCCGAAGCAGCTTTGCTACCAAAATCGCTGTGTTTTGAACCGTGCCCTGAGCGGGATGAGTCGAGGCAGAAAAGGCACCTGTCAGCAGTGATATGTTTGCTTGTTTCTCCGAGGTTTCTTTGCAAAAGGCAGGCAGTGGGTTTCCACCTCAGCAGCTGGGAACAACACGTGTGTGGGGGAGCACGGTCTGCAAACCCTTTGGTCCTCTTAAATGTGAAATTGCCTCTGGTTGCTGCTGGGTTTCCTCTTCCTCAATCTCTCTTCCCCTCTTTATTTATTTATTTATTTATTTTTATATTTTGCGTGCAGCTGGGCTGCTCAGAAACCAACCCAAGCCAAACACCATGAACCTGAGAGCGATTTAACAAACCACCAAAGAATGCCCAACAAATCGTTGTTGCAACGGCAGCGATTTGAGTAACTTGGTGAAGGACATGTGGGTGGAAAGAGGGTTTTTCTAGAGATGGATTTACAGCCTGAGAGCCAAATTTTGGAGAATCTATTGATACCTTTTCTGTTTTTGGGTCTGGTTTTGCTACCGGGACATGCTTGCAGCCATGGGGTTGAGTTGGCCAACGTGGCAGCGGTGGCTAACGGCCCGGCTACGAACGAGACGAGACAAAGCAGCCAGGGATGTGGCTGATGTGTGCCAGCACCAGGGCTTAGTCACCTCGTTTCATCGATGACTTGACTCTGTCTGAATGCAAAATGACCAGATTTTTAAGTAGCTTCAGACAGCAGCAGGGATGGAGGCGATCGCGTGTGATCCCGCACGTGCTCCATGCCCCAAAGGAGCTGTGCTTGGTGGGCTGTGTGGGGTGGGTTTTTGGGGCTGGCCACCTCTGGAACAAGCATCTGTTTAAGACGAGATGGGGAGGGGACCCACAGCACATCCGTGCTCACAGCACGTGCTGAAAATGAGGGGGAGTGCAGCTACCATGACCCCTGCCTTCACCCCAAGCCCACACCGGTGGGATGCCTGCTGGCTGGGGCTGAAGGAAGACCTTGCTCTTACAGAGCTGGAAGGTCTGGGAGATGCTCTGGGCTCCATGCACACCTCCATGTGTGCCAGCACCCATAGGGGTGCAGACTGGGGCTCCTGCTGGCTCAGCTTGTGAGATGGGTGACCCCAGAGCCTTTCCGACCCCAGAACCTCTCCAACTCCAGAGCCTGTCCGACCCCAAAGCCTCTCCAACCACATCATCACAACACTGCCCAGCAGCAGGAACGATGTGCCCATCACTCAGGTGCCCCAAACCACCCAAGCTTAGGCGATAAACGCATGGCACAAAGCGAATGCAGGTTGTGCCTACATCCTGAGCCCAGCTCGCTTTCTGTACTGGGAAGCTGGCAGGCGAAACCACCCGTCTGAGAGCCTGTGGTGACTCAAGACGTGCTGTAGCAGTTGTTTGGATGTAGCCTGAGCCCAGGGTAAACAGCCGGGCAGGGAAATGCGAAACCCTCACCCCGACCTCGCCGTCACCGCCAGGGCGCTGCAAGCAGGGACGTGCCGAGCCCCCAGCACGGCGCTGAGCACGAGGACACGGTGCAGAGGAACACGTGGGATGAGCCCACATCCCCCCACAGCTGTTTGTTTGGGGTCTGAGGAGTAGGAAGGGGAAATTGCAGCCTCCTTAGGGCAAGGAGTTTGCGCTCTGATTCCCCAGTGAGCGGTGGTGCCAGAAATACCGAAGCAGGTGCAGTAAGAGTTGTTTTCCCCCTTCTCCATCACACTCAGTGGGGACAGCTCATGGTCAGTGGGATAGGAACGTGTGTGGCCCAGATCTCATGGCTCTGCTTCTCAGCTCAAGTGACAGCAGCTGGTTGGGGAGAAAACTGGGTCATTCCCAGTGTTACAAAGCATGGTGGCGGCCCTCCTGTTCCCCACCAAACTACCATGTCCCCAAATGCCAGTTGGCTGCTATCTGCTAAAGTCCAGGGCAGAAATCTAAACATTCAGCTGAGTTTTCTTTCCTTTTCCTTTCTTTCCCCCCTACCCTCTCTCCAAGAAGCTGTTAACTGCTTGTCATTGTGGCTTGGAAAATGCAAATACATTTGAGAAAATATGTTGGCAACAAGCTCCCCATATTTCAGTTTGACCCAATATCTCAGAGAAATTTCCCGTTAATATTTTTCATGTCTGATTGGAAAATATCAGTGAAAGAAGAAACGAAATTCTGTAGATATTTTTGGACCGATTTTGACTTTTTTTTCTGGCTAGGTCTTCATGGTATGGAAATGATTAAACAAAATACATAAATTGAAAACTTCTGGTAGGAATTAGATAAATTGAAATATTTGCCTTCCATGCAGAACAAAATTTGAGAAAAGCCTGATAAGAAAATCTGGTTATTTAACCTCTGCATTCCAGCAACCTGTGTGCACTGCTTCTAGCTATTCAGCTCCAGGAATTGGCTAAGTCGTTAGGAGATCTGAAAGGTTACCTGGGGCTGTGGAGAGCTCCAGCAAGAGATACGGAGACTCAGCCTGGCTCCCACAGCTGAAGACAGACCTCCTTGAGATGTCCATCAAGAGCAGATCCTCATCTTTCATCAAGATGTCTTTCATCTCTTGATCATTTTCATTCCTAGTTCAGAGAACTCGGAAATCCTTGCCATCTCACGGTGGCCTTTCAGTTGGCTGGTCCTTGGACATCTTTCAGCATAGTCATGGACCTTCTCATTCTGAATTTCAACATATTGACCATACGTGCTTGGTTGTTTTTCACAGACATCCTAAAATCCTTGCAGGTCTCAGGTTTAAGAGCATGTGACAACAGCCTGGGACACTTAAACCTCACTTCTTGGTGGCTTGTGGTTTCCATCAGCTGGATGGAGAGGTGAGCCCTTGGGGAAGGAACAGGGAACCAAGGAGTGGTGCTGGTCCCAATCATGGTTCTTCTCAGCTGGGATCGAGGTGTGGGATGCTGTTGGGCAACCATCGCCTGCCACTGCCTGCATGGTCCCAGCCCTGCAAGGAAGCAGGGACGAGCGGGTTGTCGATACAGCAGACGTGCTCACAAGGGTGTGGAGAGATCCTCAGCACGTACGCAGTTTCGAAATGCAGCTCCTCATCAAAGCTTCATCCTAGCTCCCAGCGTGGGTTTGTGTCTCGAGGAGCAAGGCTTGAGTCTTGAGGAACAAGGAATTGCATTTTGGATCACCTCATCCTGAAGCCCACCAGGATTTGCATCAGATGGCTTTAGCTGTAGACCAACGCTCACAGGCCACGGACACCTCCAGAACACAACTTAGCCTGGTTTCAGTGTCCGTGGCAGGGCAGGTGAATCACTTCGGGAGTGCCCATTTCTCTCTGCAGATGGTCAGAAGCAACCAGCTCCTTGCAGACACCCAGATTGACACAAATCCTTCCCAAATACTACCCACAGCCTTCTTGCGGATGCTCCCAACAGCAGATCCTCCCAGGATGCTGCCCTGTAAGGTGGTGTTTTATCACCCCTGATAGAAAAAAAACATACCAGGACCTGCACTGATATTAGCAGGGGGTGATGGCAGAGATAAATAAAACATCCTTTTTCCCAGGCTGTGATTAATCTGCCACATTTTGCTGCCCATGAGCACAAACCACAAGGTTTGCTTCCTCCCTAACCCCAGCCGCCCTCAGGCTAACCTGAAACTTTCACAGTGAGCCAAGAGCGTTGTGTTGGTGCTCCTTGGCTTCTTCCAGGAGATTCCCCTGCATCCCCAGCAGCTGGCTCGGTGACATCAGTGCTCCTGGGGAGCCTGCCGGTCACCATGGCACTGCTGAGGTTGTCCCTGTTACATCACAAGGTGAGTCAGCCCCCGAATGAGAGGCCACAGCCTTTGCCATTGTTTGATTTAATAAGCTGCGATGATGATGAGATAACGATCCCGGCCCTTAATGAAAGGCAGGTGCAAATAAGGCGTTGGGCAATAATTCAACAGCAGAGTCCTCTAATGATAATGATAATGAGAGGCTGTGATTTCCGGAGGGTGACCATCCTCCGCCTTAAATAGGCTGGTCCCTAGGGTGTTTCCGATGGAGGTGGAGGGCTGCATCCCACATGCACCACGGGGCTGGGGAATTAAGCTCCTAATTAACCCAACCTCCTACAAGACCACCCCAAAAATAGGCCATTTAAATGACCCCTGTAGCAATCTGTGCTCAGAGCAGGGCAAATCTTGGACCTGCTGCATGGCTTTGCAGCACGAATTAGGTCTGGATCAGGCATGAGCATGTGGCCCTATTTCTGCTGATGTATCTGGGCAAAGCACCCTGGCACTTTATGGGACGTGCTGGCAGCAGGATAAGGGCAATCTGAGCTGACACAGCCTCACCTGGGACACAGAAGCCCTACAAGTGCCCTTTTCTTTCCGCCCAGCAGGATTTGGGGCTGGGTCGGTGCCTTGTGGTTGTGGAGCTGGGTAACCTCTGGTTGAGTTTAGCATCTCGTGGCATTACACCCTGATTCAATCCCAGGGCTCCAGCGGGGGATTTCACACCCGATATAAAAAGCCCAGGACAAAGTGTGAATTGTTTGTTTGATATAACTGAAAGTACCCATCAGGAGGAGGCACGATAAGGTGAATATTGGCGTCGTGGAGTCACCGGCAGTGTCAAAATCTGGAGTTTTGGCTCCCTGACAGCTCCGCAGCCTTTGACCCTCTCTGTTGGGACCAAGCCTGGAATCTTTCAGCCGGATTTCATTTCAAGGGAAAACAGTATCAGATTCCTGAGACCGGAATATCCCCGGCTCCTGGCTGTGTAATTACCCTCTAACAATTTTAAAGCTCCGTGTTTGTCTCCTCAGCCTAGGGAGCTGGTTGTCTGTCTGATTTAGCTGCTTACGGGGGGAGATTTGTTTTGCACTTGCCTTCTGAGGTCGGGAACTTGCACAGGACGTTGCTCAAGCTGCTTGGACACGTTTCTGAGCAGGCTTTCAGCCGGCATTGAGAAATGTTCCCGCTCCAATGTACATTGCAGGTTCAGAATGTTATTTCCAACTTATTTTTCTTTCTTGAAAATTACAGGAGATTTTCAGACCATAAATTTTATCTCCTTGGCTAGTGTCCCCTGAGAGGCATCTCATGGACAGGCCACAGGGACCTCATCCTGGTGCTTTCTGTGGGACAGTGTATTGGGGTAATTTGGAAGAAGAGATGCATCTGCATCATATTTTCTGGTTTAGGCAAAACTGGTCCATGAATCAGAGATAAAACCCCTTCCACGGGATTTTAAATAGGAACATCAATCTAAAAGGCTCCTTCGGGCTCATCAGTCCTGGCTCCTGGATACCTGCCTAAGCCCTTGGGTCTTACTTGGACTTTCCAGGGACCTGCCAGCCCTCTCCAAGATCTCAGCACAATGACAGAGGGACCCTTGGGGATTCTACTCCTAGCTTGGGGAATGCACTTGAAATCCAGGCTCTCATCCTTCCTTCTCCCACATATTTATAATGGGCAGGCAATTCATTTGTACCTCTCCCATTTCCTTTACTGTTTGCCTTTAACTCACCCAGTTATAACCAAAAGTCTCTAGTTTGGGCACAAATCCGACAGCTTGAAATATTTCCTGTTACTTTTGGCACCTCTTTTGAGCCACAATCACTTTCTCCCATGCTGCCAATTGACGCTTCTCATCACCTGCACTTTTCGTCCTCCCAGGCTGTGTTTCCTTTTCCTAACAGCACAGAAATCACTCACTTTTTGGGTGTCTCTTGCCTCGTATCAGCATCAGTGCAAATTCCTAAACCACAGCACTGCCATCCTCCCTTTGCAAAGCTCCTTGCAGTAAATCAGGTGCTAACTAGGCTTGAACCCCCATCCTTCTGCTTGAAGGGCTCCTGAATGAAAAGAAAGAGGAAAAAAATGCTTTTAGCAAGGCTGACGGCATAGCAGGAAAGAGGGTTGACTGCAGGCAGAATTTACTGCCCCTCAAATACTTTCTGTGTAGCACCGAGCACGACAGCGACAGCACGCAGGGGTGCTCAGAGCAGAGGGACCGAGCAAGAGTGACCAGGTCTGAGGGGTGAATATGGCCAAGAAGGCATTTAGAGAAACCTAAAGGGAGCCTCATTTTGCTGGTAGACGGTGATGTGAGCTTTTTTGGTTGGATTTTTTTTTTTTTTCCTGCCTGGCTAGCACCATTGCTGCAAGCCGGCTCACGTGCACGCGAGCTGATTTTGGCACTTGTTGCTCAAGCGTTGCTGAAAGCCTCCACATGCATTTGTGCAGATCCCTCGTGGCTTTTCCTGCCTCTTGGCTGCCAAGAAAAGGCGAGCTCAGCTCCCGGCAGGGCGTTTGACTGGGGCCGATGGAGTGGGGTTGAGCAACGCCTCGTTCCTCCCCGGGGATTTCCCCCTTTCGCTATCAGCCCTCGTTCCTCAAACCCAATTGATTTTTTTTCCCCTTCTCCACTTGCAGCTATTTTAAGCAAGGTGCTGCCTGTGCCGACTGGCAGATGCTGGGTGGCCCTGAGTGCCTGCTCTGTGGGGTATTTTGGTGCTCGGCTGCTCACCCCAAGCCGAGTTGCTTACAGCTGGGGAAGGAAGCCGTTTCGCTAACACGTCAGGTCCAGTTGCAGAGTGCAATAGTGTACAAAGGGGACAGCCTGTCCCCAGCCGGGGGAACGGGTTGATTTCTTGGGTGTTTGGGTAAAGGGAGGAGGGCTTGGGGCACAAGGTGTTCTCTGCTCTGCCCCGATCCTGCTCTCCCCGTTGCAGAGTTGAAGGGGGAATCAGAGACCGAATTGGGCTCTCCCTGCCACATTCAGGAGAGTGAATCTGTTACCACCACAAGCAGAGCAATTTAAACGTGCAGGCACAAAGGGCCATGAGCAAAATGCCCAGAAGTTTTGCAAACTCCTCCAGGACTCCCCCAAAAAGCCACCCCAGCAGCGACAGCAGTTCCCTGTCCAGCAGTCAAGAGGAGGACGCAACCACTTGGTTCCTCCCTGACCCTTCCGAAAGCCCCTGGTGTGCTGCAGGCAGCTTTCCTGGCTTCCCCATGGCCCCCCTGATTCTTTTTTCGGAAGCAAAAAGAGTTGTTTTTGTTTTTTTTTTTTTCAAATTGGTTTATAAATACCCCTCCTCTCTCCCGGATGAGTAATTTGCCCTGTTGCAAAACGGTGCCTTCAGCGCGCTAGCAAGAAGCCGGGCAGCTGCTGGCTTAAATTTTGCAACCTGCCTCCGAAGGGAGGATTGTGCCCATGTCGCAGCCTGGTAAACTGAGGCTGTGCTGGAAATTGCTGCCCAGCCATTAACGGAGCTCACCTATAGCTGTATTTTCGCGGTGATGCAAGCCCTGAGCCACCATCTCCAAATTTATCCATGCGAAGAGGCGCTTGGGTTCCCCGTAAATTGCACCCTCTCATCTTTGACGCCACGACGGCCCCAATGCTGCACTGAACGTAGGCATGAATGGGACTCGTGCTTTCCTTGCAAGCTTCCTTTAAAGGAAAAAAAGGAAAAAGAAAGAAAAAAAGGTGATGAATCACAGCTTAGTCAGAGTTGGGGCTGCCGTTCCCTGCATTTTGATGGCGTGGGAACGGTGCCAGGGCTGGCTGCCATCCCCTGGATTGGTACCCAGGTAGGTTCTTCCCCAGGGGATGGGGACTTGAGCCCAGGGTTTGGATTTTGGGCCCTATACAGAGCCTTTTCCCACTGTTTGGGATGGGCTGCTAGGTCATTTCAGTGTTTTAACAGCCGGGACACAAAATAAGGGAAAGGAGGTATTTGGATTTTGGTATTTCAGAGAAGTCACCAGGCTACAATCCCCGTAAGAGATTGCTCTCACAAATTTGGGATTTTTTCCCCGTTCCCACTGGATTCCCACCCAAAGTGATTTCATCTGCAGATTTCAAGCCCGGGCTTTACATTTTTATACCTCCCAATGCACCTTGTGCTGCCACCACCCTCACAACCAAGAGTGCCTTATAAATAGTAATGATGCTCCTTCCAGCTGACCTCGCTTGGAGCAGCTGCGTGTTCGTGCCTTTGGAAACCAGGCCACTTATTTAGGAGTTTAAGTATGGTCTAGCTTTCCGCTCCAGTTATTTAGGCATTTTTAGCCAAGAGTTACTAGGTGGATCTAATTTGAAGCGACTGTGATTTTAATTCAGGCGGAGGTTCGCTTTCCTGCTCTTTTTGACGCTCTTGCGGTGGTGATTTTGGAAGCGGCTGAAGCTTCTGGGAAAGACGTGGAGAGGAGCACGGAGCTGCAGAAGGAAGGGGAATGCCCCAAACCCTTGTCCTGCATCAGCATGTGAATTTTCTTCCCTCTTCTGAGCTGCGTTTTAGCTGGTTACCGAATTTTTCCTGCCCTCTGTGGGGAAAGATTAATTTAGCAGCAGCGGCAACAGCATCCGATCAACCTGCCTCCACCCAGGGTGGCATAAAACCCATTGCTGAAATGGATTTTTGGAGAAAGGGGGAAAATAAAATAGCCAAAATCTATCAAAATAGTCTTCTGCCCTCCCCGAGGATGTATTTTGTGTATTGTCTTGGGGGGGGGCACATCTCTGTCTCGCTGATTCACCCCCACCTCTCCAGCTGATGCTCTCACCCTCTTCCTTCCCACATCCCAAATCTCTGCATCCTTTGCAGCTCCCACACAGTACCATTTTTTTTTTTTTGTCTATGAATATATTTTTCCTGCGTAGCACACTGAGGGATTGTGCACTTTTTTTTTTTTACTCCATCCATCTCGACTCCATGTAAGGAGACAGCCAAAAAGATATTCTTTGTCATAAAAACACATGCCTGTTTTTCCTAGTGGAAGATGCCCTAAAATAATACCGGAGGCTATTCAGTATGTAGCTGAGATGCTAACTTGCCAGCATCTTTATTTCCGTGCAAAATTTGCTTTATTTAGCAAATCAAGCTAGAATAAACCCAGTGGAGCACTTCCCAGCCACGAAATATCGAACTTTCCCCACCGACCACTCAGCATCCCACTGCTGCCGGGGCGCACCGCGTCGCTTGGGATGTGAGCATCCCCAAATCGTGATGTTCATGTTAATTTTAATTGTATTATTATTTTGGAGGGGAAAGCTGGATTTCCCCACACCTTTATTTATCGCCCTTGCCACGTTTGGGTTGGAATTAGTGCTTTTCACCGCTGAATTGAAGGCGGCGAGGTCACCTGCGGGAATCTAACTAATGGGTTAAAAATCCCCAAGCGTGGCTACGTTTGGGATAAAAACACCTAATACTCACCCTAATAAAATACACCTACATGCATCAATTGCGCCTAGCGGAGGCAGCGCAGGGGAGGCTCCGCAGCCTCCTCTCCTCCATCCCCGACCCGGGGCGGAGGCCGGGAGGTGGGGGGGAGGCTGCGAGCCTCCCCCGGAGCCTCCGCCCCAGCCTTTTTGCGCGGCTGCGGAGCGAGGCGGAGGCGGAGCAGAGCCCGGGCACCCCCCGGCGGAGGTGGGGGGGTGAAGGAGGCCGGGCCCCAGCCCTGCCTGTGCGACGTGAGCGACGTGCGGAGCCTCCGCAGCCCCCGGCCTCCGCCTCCCACCCGCCGCGGGCCGGGGAGGGGAAAGGGGGTGCGGAAAGAAGAAAGGAGGGGGGGGGGAGCCCGCTCGGGGGAGCCCTTGGGTTTAGAAAGGATTTCTAAAAAAAATATAATTGTGGTTTTAGAATGAGTTTGGTTGCAGAATTGCTTTGGTTTTAGAATTATTTTTTTTTTTTTATTTGCTATTTTCTTTTTTTTTTTCTTCTTTTTTCTTCTTTTCTCTCTTTACTCTTTTCTTTTTTTTTTTCTTTCTTCTTTTCTCCTTTCTTCTATTCTTTTTTTATTCTCTCTTCTATTTTCTCCTTTATTTTCTTTTCTCTCCTTTCTTTCTTTTCTCTTCCTTTCTCCCTTCTCTTCTCTTTTCTTTATTTTTTTCTCTTTTTTCCTTTCATTTTTTTCTCCTTTCTCTTCTCCCTTCTCCTTTCTCTTTTCTTTTTTCTCTTTTCTCCATTCTTTCTTTTCTCTCGTCTTTCTCTCTTTTTTATTTTCTCTTTTCTTTCTTTTTTTTTTCTTCTCCTTTTTTCTCCTTTCCCTTATTTCTTTTTCTCCTTTTTTCTTCTCTTCTCCTTTGTTCTTTTCTCCTCCCTTCCTTTCATCTCCATATTTTCCATTCCATCTCCACCACCCCATCTCCGACACCCCCTTTCCCCATCCCACCCTCTCTCCCCATCACCCCCCACACTCCCACTCCCCTCTTTCTCCCTTTCCACCCCCCCAACCTTTCCATTTAACCCCCCCCCAACAAATCCCCCCCATCCTCCAAACAAAGCCTTTGTCCCGCTGCAGTGCGGGGGGGCCGGCAGCAGGCGGCAGCGCCGCGCCGCGCCCCCCCCCGGCTCCTCCGCCCTCCTCCTCGGCTCCCGCCCCCCCCCGAGGCCCCCCCCGGACCCCGCCCCGGAGGGCGGGGACCCTCGGGCCCCCCCCCTCGGCCTCCCGGCTCCAAATAGGAGCCGCCGCCGCTGTCGCCTCCAGTGCGAGCGCAGCGTGGGAACGGCGGCAGCAGCAGTGCGGCCGCTTCTTTTTGCCAGCCCTCGCCTTCAGCCTTCTTTTTATCTTTAAAAAGGAAGAAAGAGGAGAACAAAAAAACCAAAGCGAAACATATTTTTTTTTGCATTTTTTTTTTTTTTAATTAAAACTAGCAGCGGGACTTGCCCACCTCCCCGCTTTGTGCCCCGTCCCTCCTTCCCCCTCTAAACCCTCACCGAGCGGCAAGCCTTATTTTATCGTCTCCTTTTATATTTTTCGCCCCCCTCCCTTTTTCCCTTATTTTTTTTTTCTCCTTCCATCCCCGTTTTGCGAACGCCCCAAGGTGGACGCGGAGCGCCAAAAGACCTTGGCTTTAAAAATGCCCATGGAGCTGACGCAAAGCCGCATCCAGAAGATTTGGCTCCCCAATGACAACCGGCCGGCGCTGCCCCGCCGCTGTGAGTACGAAAGATGGGATAAATGCGGGGGGGAAACCTGGGGGGAGGTTCAGCATCCCCCCGGCAGGAGGGCGACGGGGGTGGGATGCACCCCCCCCCCCTTTCCTCCTCCCGTGCACCCCCCTTGTGATGCCCTCTCCGAGGGTAGATCCCCCCAAGGTGGACCCCCCCCATACTCTATTTTTCCATATTATCCCTGCAGCCTGACTGTGCCCCCCTCCCCGTAGCATCCCTGTGCATGCTTCCAGCCCAGGAAGGTGCAGCCCGCCTGCATCCGGCCCCACGCATGTCCTGACATTCCCTCCCCCTCGCTTTCCACCCCATAATACTTATAGGATTAACAGCGGATAGGGCAGGTTGCTCTTAGGCTAGCTCAGCTGGGATTTTTCAGGGCACTCAGCACCTTGCCTTGATGTTTGGCTTGATTTTCTTTTACTCGGGGGGGGGTAAGATTGTGGATTTCATAAACCCAGATAACCACCAGCTGTCTGCACCTTGCCACCAGCCCCTGCGCCTGGGGGAGAAAGGAGGCAGGTGGAGGGGAGGGCAAACAAATTGCCTGCTCAGCGTCCTGCAGAAAAAGAAAGCGCGGGGGTGCCCAAAACCAAACCCCACGCTTAAAAAAATAAATACCAGCCAACGCTTGGGTCGCTCCGGCGCTACTATCAAACGCGGCGTGAATCACGGCTGATTTGGGAGCCGGCTCTTTTAACTCACCCGGCAGCTGTGCCACCCCGCGGAGCTCCCAAACCACCAGAGCTGCCAAATAAACATCGCAGGAAGCCGCAGAGGTTGCGGAGAGCGAGGATGGAGGCAGCGTTTTGCAGCCCAGAGAGGGATGGAAGTGGCTCGGAGGTGAATCAGTCCTCCCGCTGCTTTTCTCGAGCAGGCAGCTGCTTCTTTTATTTATTTATTTTTTTTAAGTTCGTGTTTCTCTTGGTCAGTTTACCCACTTTTAAGGAAAAAAAAATATATTCTGGATGAAATGAATGATGCCGTTAATTTTCCCGATGAATCACGGCTGCTGCCCCATAGCTGTGGGTCTCGGCGTGCCACGAGGGATGCTGAGCCTTGTGTCTGGGCACATGTGCAGGGGAAGGCACCGAGGAAATGGCTTTCAGCAGCAACAGGCTGAACATCTGGCTGGCCGTGGGGCAGAAATGGCTGGGCTGGGGTGGGATGGGTGTAATGCGTTGCAGCTGGGTCTGAGTGCTTTGGGTTTCTTTATTTTTTCTCAAGGACTGACACTTTTGAAAGAAATCCCCCGAGCACGTGGTGCCTCACTGTTCTTTTTTTTTTTTTTCTAATTCACTAATTTATTCACGTGGTTTCTGACGGGAGAGCTCCCTCTTGCAGAGGAGAAAGCTAACGTCTTTTAATATACGAATATAATCATAATAATATGATCATTGTTCCTCGGGGTGGGAACGAGCCACGCTCGGCATCATTCGCTGCGATCTATGGGAAGAGCCCGGCTGGGCATTTTTCGGTTTTTGAAACCCGTGGCTTCCCATAGGCGATACTAATTCCTCGGCAGCAACAAAGAGCACGGGCACAAAGGCGTGAGGCCGGCGGGGAGGCACAATGGCGAGCCCCGGCCTCCCTCGAGACCGGCACGGTCCCCAGGGCAGCAGCAGCAGCATCACCATCGGGCCGCTCGGTGCGGGAAATAATTAGCCCGATTGTCCTCCTCCTCCTGGTCGTGGCAGCTCCAAGTGATGCCTTCATCTGGCCCTTTGACGGCGATCCATTCAATTTCTGCCGAGCTGCACGTCTCTCACGTAGGGGCTGGGAAGTCGAGGCGGTGCAGGGAGGGGGCCGGGCTGGGGGATGCTGGAGGAGAGGAGGCAGCGGCCGTGGGCATGCGAAACCTGGGATGCACATCCCAGGGGTTACGCAGGCTCCCCGCAGCCTGCACGCGATGTATGGCCAGGAGATGCAGCTGTCTGCAAAATGCAATGGGGGAAAAAGGTGGAAAAGAGGAGCCCAGGGCTCACGCGGAAGATGCAGCGGGAGGCATGCGGGAATGCTGCCTACGTGGGGACAATAAAAATGCCCGGAGTAGGGAGGCAGCTATTTTATTTAACCTTTTATAGATGCAAATTTCCATTTTTATTTTTTTTTTTCCCCCCCTCCTTCCGCCCCCTCCAGCGAAGCACGGGAGCGCACCCACGCTGGCTCTCAGCTGCTGTGAGGCACGAGATGAGCCGCTTCTAAATATACAGCTCCAGCCTTTCACAAGTCATCCCTGACCTTGACTTACCTGGCTAGATGTCGATAATGAGTGATGAATATGCATTGAAATCCCTGATAGCTTTCCAGGGTGGTGAAAAGAAATGATGAATTAGGTCTTTGTGAAGCGCCCGGAGCAAAACACGGGGCTCGGTTTCATCCCTGCTGCAAAGTTTCCTGGAGCTCGGGGCGGGCTTTTGTGATTTGGCTGGGTTTGGGCTCGGGCTCCTGGTGAGAAGGCGCACACGCCGTGCCCAGCGCTGACCTGGCATTTTGGGGAGTGCTCCCCGGGTCCATATTATGCGTAATTTTTCATGTTGTGAGGGGGACCTGCATCGTTCCTTTGATAGCAAACTGAATTGGGAGAAATTCCTCAAATACCCTCAAATACAGGTGTTTTTGCTGCCTGTGTGCACGCAGCGTGAGCTCTGGAAGCTCGATTTTTATCTGCCTGGAGGTAAAGGGGCACGAAACAGTACCCAGCATTGTCCCTATGTCAAGTACTATTATTTTAATGGCCCCAAATCCTCTTGGCTCTGATCTTTGAGATCCTTTGTCTGCTGGCAGATAGAGAAAGGAGGAGTTGTCTATTCAGGTACAATTCCTTTTTTTTTTTTCTTTTTAATTTTTTTTGTATGTGTGGAAAAAAGCTCTGGAATTTATTGGGCACATGGGGCTGTTGCTGTCCATTCTAAACGGTCAGAGGGGAAAAACGTTTTCCTCTGGTACACCTCAGAGCTCCCCCGGGTACCCCAGCGAACAAAATCAGTGCCTGCCACTGAAGCCGGTGGGAGCTGCCCTGGGCTTTTGAAACGCGGCACCGGGGAGCCAGGTCACACAAAGGGAGCAGCGAGTGCAAGGGCAGCTCTGGCCTCAGGAATGCGGAATATTTAAGAAGAAAGAAATCCCTTTTGGAGAGTTTTTTCTCATCTCTTGTCTGCTGAGTCTGCTTTGGCAAGACACTCAGGCAGATGACGAGAGGCTCGTTGCTGTTCTGGCACCATAACTCGTGGCCTTAATTTGGTTTCTTTAGCTGACAGATCTTTTTTTTTTTTTTCTTGATCCCATGTGCTTCACGTGCTCTCTCTTCATACCTCTCGGTCTGTCTGCCTGCCCCTGAGAAAAAAATCCCCCCAGCAGCCTCTCGTGTCCCTGAATCCTGCTGCCACCGCTGGTCCCACCTGCCCCACGGCAGGCAGGCAGGGGAGCTGGGGCGGGCGCGCTGTTGGACAGCCCATAATTAAACCACATTTTTACGGCGCTGCCATCAGCCATTCACTCCCTGCATTCCTTTCCCATGAGGTCTCTAGGCTCCGGCGGCTTGAAGGGGAGATGAGAAATCCCCCGGAGGGGCTCGCTCCTGGCTGCCTTTGCCAGGAAGGCTCCCCGCACGTGAGGCCAGGCGGGATGAGAGGCGGGTGGTTAATCCAAATTCCATTAGGCATCCTTAAGATCTTCCTTTCCTGCGTGTAAAGCACTTGGCTCGGTGCCTTGGCCTTTGGGATGTGTAGCGCCACGTGAACGTCAGCGTGGAGGTGATGTGGGGAGGCAGGGCAGGAGGATGCTGCCGGTGCGCAATTTCCTCCTGGTTGAACCAGCACCCTGGAGTTTACTTTCTACAGGATTTTCTGGGGAAAAGCGACTCACCTGGGCAGCTGATCTGTCTGCATTTTGTGCAATTCCGTTGAATCAGAGGAGTTTCCTTTAGCTGGCCAAGTCATCGCTCTGGATTTATTTCCAGCTGTTTGACGCAGGACCCTCCTGAGGACAAAATGTAACCAGCCTTAGGTTCCTGGGAGAAAGGGATAAGTCGCTCCTGTATATCTTCTTTTAAATGCTGATGGTTCTGCAGCTGGCTAATGTTAGGGTCCTGCTTGCCTTCAGGGATAAAAAAAAAAAGTTTGCATTTGCATGTGTATTAGCTTAAAAGCTCACCAAAGTTTTTTTTGAAAAGTTGCTCCTGGTGGGTGGAGATCTGAGTGCAGACCCGGTGTTTCAGTGCAGCGGCCGCCTCTGAAAGCAGTCTTTGATTTCTTTTTTTTATTTGGAACTGGTGCTTACTGTCTGAGACACTGTGAGTGCAGACAGACGGGCAGGAGTTGCTGAGCTGGTGGTGGAAAAGCTGACCGAAGGCTGCATTTCTTCCCTCGGGTGGTGCCGTCTCCCATACCCTGGCACGTGCCCAGGCTGCTTGTGGCCATCATTTAGGTTTCCTTAGAATCAACCAAGCCACAGGGATGAGGGCTTGTGTTTGCATTGATTCTTGCAAATGGGGAAACTGAGGCACGGAGGAACCTGGGACAGCCACAGGTTCCTTGCTTTGCAGCCATCAGGATGCTCTCCTCTGGCTGTCAGGGCTGAATTTGGGTCAGGGTGGCTGAGCTGGGGCACTTGTCTTGCTGACTCATGGAGCCATCTGTCCCTGCTCTGTCATGTACTCAGCAGATCTCATCATGAAAATAAGTTGGTGGGTTCCCCTGCTCGGGGTCTTGGTTGTCCACCCTCAGCAGAGGGGGATGCAGAGGAGATGCTGCAGAGATGATGGTGCACGGGGAGCAGAGGCTTTGTTTTTTTTCCAACTTCCAAAGGACCTGGAAGAGGCTGGCTCAAAAGCAAGTGCTGTGCAGGGTTCATAGGAGATGAGCTGGTGCATTAAGAGCTGCTGATGTTTTGCTTTCTCCTCTTCCCCCTTGTAGCCTGTGGGCCGCAGCTTGCCAATTCCCCCACTGTGATAGTGATGGTTGGCCTCCCGGCCCGGGGGAAGACCTACATCTCCAAGAAGCTGACTCGCTACCTCAACTGGATTGGCGTCCCAACAAAAGGTGAGCATCCCTAAGGATTTTTCTCCTTGGTCTGTAGAAAACATCATCTGTGGGTGCTGCACAGCTGAGCTGTGCTGGTGCACGCTCCTGGTTTTGATGTTTTTTGCCTTTCTTGTGCAGTTTTCAACGTGGGCGAGTACCGCCGCGAGGCGGTGAAGCATTACAGCTCCTATGACTTCTTCCGCCCCGACAACGAGGAGGCCATGAAAGTCCGGAGGTAAGTGTGGGACCTGTACCCCAAATGGGGTGGTGGAGCTCGTGGTTAGCATTGGGGTTACCCTGCTTGTTGTGGGGTGCCAGAAGGGCTGGGCTGGAGCATGTGCATCTCCTTGCATGTGCAAGGATCGTCTTTAGGTGGTTTAGAGGTGCCAAGAGCTGAAAACTTGGAGCTGTTGGGATTTGGTGGCTTGGGATCCACAAGGCATCCTCCATCACGGGTACCCCAAGGTCACCATCAGGCTCACCATGAGGTCTGCAGTGATGTTTGGCCTTTACTTCTTTATCTGCCCTGCAGAGCAGCATGGCACTCGGTTTTTCCGTAGGATCAGTGTCAGATGTCCCTGGGAGGGGGCAATGTGGCCAGGTTTGGGGGGGTCTTTTGTGGGGGTCTGTGTTGTTTATTGTGAGGACATCAGGACCACAGGGCTCTCATCTCTCTTGCAGGCAGTGTGCCCTGGCTGCCCTGAGGGACGTCAAGCAGTACCTGACGGAGGAGGCTGGCCAGATCGCGGTAAGAGATGCCCTCTGTGGTGGCTGGCACTAGTCCTGGTCCTAAAGGTGCTTTCTCCAGTGCAGCTCAGGGCAAATCACATGTGGGAAAAGGGGCCACTTGCTCACCCCAGGGCTTGTCTGGTGCTGACATCCCCATGTTGCATCATTGGCCCTGATCTTGCACAGAAATGGGGAAATTCTGACTTTGCAAAATCAGAGTTGGGGATGAACAATCCTGTCCTGCTCTGTGGTTTTGCTTCCTCTGCTTGCTAATCCCCACTTTGAGATCCTCTGGGCAATCTGCATCCTCCCCACTGTCAGCTGGTGTATTTTGCATTTAAAATGTGATGAGGAAGCTGTGACTCTTACGTAAGCTGAGAAAGCAGTTTTAAAAAAACAAACAAACAAAAAAACCCTTTCTCATACATCCTATAAAATATTTTGTGGTCCCAAACCCCAGCACTTCATCAGTAAATGCTCTGGGGTCTTCCCTCAATCTCTCAGGCTATTTTAGTGAGTTGATTGCTTCTCCCTTTATTTTTGTAAAGTTTCCTGAAATTAGGCAGCTGGGAGGTGAGGAAGGATGTTACAAAATGCCCTCTGTGAGAGAAAAAAGTGTGCGGCTCATGTGAGCTTTTCTGAAATCTCCACTACTTCCCCTGGTTTTAAGTTGAGGAAGGGCTTGGTGAGAAACCAGACATCTGTGTTGATAACCAACATTTTTCTTTAAAGGTTTTTGATGCCACCAATACCACACGGGAGAGAAGAGGGATGATCCTAAACTTTGCCAAAGAAAATGGGTTCAAGGTTGGTACCATCGGGCTGCTGCCCATGTTTCATAGTCCACAATAGTGCAAACAATAAACATCAAGAATACATTATGGTGTTGTCCTGAGGATGCTCCAGTGTAAGGGGGAATTTCAGTGCTGGATTGATCAACAGTGTGTGAACCCTTCCTGGTCCTGAGCCCTGGAGAAAGGATGGCAGCAGGGTGGAGGGAGGGAAGCTGGGTTGAACAAGAGCTGGTTGAATGTCCTAAATGTTATTGCTGGTCTTCAGCTGAGCTTTGCTTTGCCTTGCAGGTGTTCTTCATTGAGTCTGTCTGCAATGATCCCACGGTGGTTGCCACCAATGTTATGGTAAGCATGGAAGCAGTTTGTTTTGTTTTCCCTCGTGTAGGATTTTCCACCTGTGCCCAATTGGTTTCTTATCAGAAGACAACTGATGTCTTACCAGACTCAGTTGAGGGTTAGGAGTTTTTTTAATCTTTTTTATGACCTATTCATCCTAGGATGATAAAGGAGCTATTCTAGGGCTGACTGGAGGTAGTGAAAATAAAAGTTGTGGTGGCCTGTCCCCATCTCCCTTCCACTCTGTCTGCATGGCTGTTAATGTTTAAGTTGATATCAAGGAGGGATGTGTATTTAGGCTGCTTCAGTGACCCCAATGTCCCTTGTTTTTGGAAGTGATGGGTGTGGTTAAGTGTTTAAATCCCATCAGAGAGCAGTCAGACTTGGTGTCTTCAGCCACATGCAGCTTTACAGAGTCTATTGAGGTTTGCTTTGAGAGGAATAGAAGCTCAGCTTGGTGGTTTCTTCCCGCTAGTTGAGATCTTGGCTGGGGGAGCAGCATAAAACATCGCTTACTGGCTCCTTTGGGAGCTGCTGGATCTCTGGTTTCCCACCAGCAGAAATGCTTCTCTGCCATTTGGGCTTGGCTAGGGCACGTGGATGCTACTTGGCTTACCTAGGTATGATGGAAGTGTCCTTTCCTCCCTTGGGCTGTGCTCCAGCCGTATCTCCAGCTGTAGGTCTGCACTTTGCCAGTTTTAAAGCATCCGGGAATGTGTCACGGGATATCCAAAGTCTGCAAGAGGCTTTTCCTTGGGTTTTGTTCTGCCCCAAGGACTGTCTCCACAATGGGCACTAGGGTAGGGGCCAGCACATGGCATCTGCTCCTGCTGGGAGCTGCTGCCCTGTGGCTGGTAGGGTGGTTGCATGCTGCCTTTTCCTTGACCCTACTGAAATGCTCAGTTTAGTTCTTTTTTTATTATTATGATTCCTTTGCAACACCCTGAAGCTGGATTTTTTGCAGGTTTTAATCCCTCTCTTTGATGGAAAGTAATTCTTGAAGGGCAGAAAAAAAATGAACTATCTCAGTGTAGATTTTTGCTCCATGGGGTGCTTGTGGATGAATAATGTTTTTCGTGCTGGGATCAGTGCAGAAAATAGCTGTGAGCCTTGGGGTGCTGCTGCTTACATTTCTTGGCTGTTATCCTGTTGGTTATCCTGATGGTTTCAATGCTGTTCGGGAGGCTAATGATGTGTAATGCTGCTGCTCAAAACCAAATCTTCAGGACCACTTGTTAGAGTAGCTCACGCAGAACTCTGTGAGTTCTGGATATTCCTGTGGCCCACTTTGGGTCTTGTTCGCTTCTTTTCTTTCTTATAATAAGCAATGGTTGTAAAATGGCTCAGCCAACAGCTGGATCTTGGCAGGGCTTTGAGATTAGCATGGTCTGACTGTTGAATCCCTGCTGTGCCCATAGCCCCAGATGGGGCAGCAGCCATTCCTACCTGCCTGGAAAGCTTCCTAACCACTCCTTTTGGTGTGTTTTCTCCCCTGCTGCAGGAAGTAAAACTGTCCAGCCCTGATTATCGGGACTGTAATTCGACCGATGCCATGGAGGACTTTATGAAGAGAATCAATTGTTACCAGGCCAGCTACCAGCCACTTGACCCTGATGACTATGACCGGTAAGAAACTTTCCTGATCTCGGATTGGGCTGGCTTTGAATGCCTTTTGTTTGCCTGGAGAGGGGTAATGAAGTATGGGGTTGTATTTCACTTTGTGTTCAAGTACGTGACCGTGTTGGAGTAATGTATGGTCAAGCCTTGCTGTAAATTTGGGCCTCTTCCTTGAATATTCAATACTGTTTTCTCCAACCCTCTGCCAGGGAACCAGGCACTGAAACCTTCACAAGCTCTTGTGGATCCACTTGTGTTGGTTTCTAGGGTGTTTTTGTCATGGGAATGCTTATAGGGAATGCTTAGATAGACTCCAGGCTGAGCAGGCCCTGTGGTTTCCACCTTTGCTGTCCTGCATGACCGTGTAGGCTGCAACGTGTTGCCTCCCAGCCTCTCCAGTGCTCACAAATGCATCTGTGTGCCATGTGCAGATAATCCTGGGCCAGCTGAGCGCTGTCCTGTTGTGGAACATGCTCCCTGCTAGGTTTAATCCTCTTACTGCTGCAGGGAGGAAGGGCGATTACACTGGTGTTACTTAGCTCTCTGTGAATTGCCATTGCCTATCGGCTTCCTGTTGAAAATAGCCTGCAGGAAATCCTTTTAGCTGGGTGATTATACTGACTGAGATACCTCACCAGGCTGTTTTGTGGGGGTCACGTGTGGTTTTCTGCTTTCCCCACTGGCATCCCCCTCATCCTTGCTGTGCTTTCCCTAGGGAGCTTTCTCTCATCAAAGTCATCGACGTTGGCCGGCGGTTCCTGGTCAACAGGGTCCAGGATCACATCCAGAGCAGGATCGTTTACTACCTGATGAACATCCATGTCCAGCCCCGCACCATTTACCTGTGTCGGCACGGCGAGAGTGAGTTCAATCTCAAGGGGAAGATTGGCGGTGACTCGGGCCTCTCCAACAGGGGCAAGAAGGTAAGGAGAAGGAATATTCTCTGGTGGCTCTATAAGTGATGTGGCTGTAGGAGATGCTGTGTATTGGGCTAAGTATATATTTGATGTCACCTTGGGTACTTAGAGGATCCGTCCATGGGGCTGGTTAAATTTGGGCTTGAGCATGGCCTCAAAATAAGACTGCAGCCACTGGTATTGCATGCAGTTAGAAAATAATTTCATTGTTTGGGTGGGTTCAGTCCTAACACAGGTAGAGTGGGATGTGGGAGGACTGTTGCCACCCTTTGGGTGAGCTAGTCACCTCCAAGGGTGCCTTCACTTTGCTTCTTTGCTTCATGGACATAGTCAAAGGAGTTGCTCCAGGTACGGTTAATATCTATTTTGGCTTTTCATCACCATTCTGAAGTCCAAATCAAGTCAACTAAGGTGTTACTATAATCAAGAACTACAGAATACATCCAATTAGCTCTCTGACAAAAAAAAAAAAAAAAAAAGCTGTGGTTAAGGATGGTCTAGGATCTTTTACATCATCATAGGAGAGGCCAGGTTGTGACGGGGCTTCTCATATACTGCTCCTCGATCATATTAGACTACAGTTCCTGCTATTCTTTCTGTCTGCATGTCCCTTGTAGCTTTTGGGAAAAAATGGTGTGTGAGGCTGATCTTCACCTTAGAGCAGAAGGCAAAAGAGGTCCTGAGGAAGGCTTACTAGGAAGCAGGGAGGAAGGCCCATTGGGAGCCTGTGGATCAGAAGTCAACCTCTTCTTTGTGTCCTACAGTTCGCACTGGCACTGAACAAATTTGTCGAGGAGCAGAACCTAAAAGACCTCAAAGTCTGGACCAGCCAACTGAAGAGAACAATCCAAACAGCAGAAGCACTCCAGCTGCCCTACGAGCAGTGGAAGGCGCTCAATGAAATAGATGCTGTAAGTACCTTTGGTTGCAGTAGGGAAGGCTGGATTGTGGTGGTCGTGGGTTGGCAGAGGGGGTGATAGCTCTGGCCTCTTACTCGTGCCTAGATCTCATCTTTTATGGGGAGATTTTCCTTCTGGGGAGGAATAGTACTTTTCCTGCTCTAGTAATCACAACTTGGCATTGGAATTGTACCTTATGCAAAACCTCCAGGATGGTGGCTGGCATAAGTAGGTTAAGATGACATTTGCTTGAACCTGCCCTCTACCTGATCTCTCCAAGGATTAAAGACAAATGCCTTGGAGAAGGGTTTGCGTATTAGGGGTGCTGATTACTTTTGATTTCAGCTAGGCCCATAACCTCTTGTATGTCCTGTTCTTGCAGGGTGTGTGTGAAGAAATGACCTATGAAGAAATCAGGGACCAGCATCCAGAGGAATTTGTTTTACGCGATCAGGATAAATATTACTACCGCTATCCTTCTGGAGAGGTAGGCCTCCAGAGACATGGCTGTTATTTGAACATAGCCTATTTGTTTTCATGCTACTTGTGCATAGAGGACAGGAGAGTAGAGGAGAAAGCAAATACTCCAAGAAGCAAGAACTAAGAAAGGGTCAGGGCTCCCCTTTAACTTTTTGCTTTTAGGTCTTGTAATATCATGGTGTATGAAGATCTCATTAAGAAACACAACGCTTAGCAAACAGGCCAAATGACTTCATAGTCAATTACTTGGGAAAGTCCAAAGGCCGCCTAGTCTAGCCTCCGTCATTAGGTCCACTCGGTCTTGTGGTGCTGAGGTTTTTCCCTTTCTTTCACTTCCAAATTAGTAATTTCAGCCCCTGCTCTCTGCGTCATTTGCCGAGGGCTGATGTTGATATCTCTGTTTGCTCCTGGCATGGGGAACACGACCTGCTTTCAAGGTGTGACACGCTGAGGTGGGAACTGACGTCAGTCTTTGGTGATGCTTTAGGTTGTGAACTGGGCTTTTTAGCACCAAATTAGAAGTCCTGTGCATTGACTTTTGGGAAATGTAAATGTTTGAAGACATATTAATGCCAGCACACCTAACAAAAGAATGTCAGGGAATGGCCGGCACCGACTCTTAAGTGTATGGGGTTCCTTCTGGGTGCCTGTTGTGGTGCTTTATGAAACCCTTCAAAGCCCTGGTTGCTGGTTTAGTTTAGTCAGAAGCATGAAAGTAATAGATGGACCAAGACAATGCCTATTGTTCTTTGTAAGGTCCTCGTTTTCCTGGCTCTGTGCTTATCTCCCTGCCCTTCTTCTGTCCCAGTCCTACCAAGATCTGGTGCAGCGCCTGGAGCCGGTCATCATGGAGCTGGAGAGACAAGAGAATGTCCTTGTGATCTGTCACCAGGCGGTCATGCGCTGTCTCCTTGCTTACTTCTTGGACAAAAGTGCAGGTGAGCTCCACAACCCTGGTCAGGGAGGGGTTGATCCTGCTGGAGGAGGGATGACAGATGGAGCTCTGAAGAGATGAAATAGGGGTTCCTGTCCATGCAGGGTCTGGAGAATGTATTCCTTTGGTATGGGATGGCTTTAGGTGTTGAGGAAGATGTCCAAACCTGCTTTTGGAGAGGGGATGGGGTAACTTAACCTTCTTGCTTTGCTTTCCCTGCAGACGAAATGCCCTACCTGAAGTGTCCTCTTCACACAGTGTTGAAGCTGACCCCAGTTGCCTATGGTAAGCATGGTGTTACTCCTCAATGTGCCTGGGTGTTTGACTTGTGCCTCCTCTGGGAGATGAGCAGGGCTCTGGGGTCGAGCATCCTGCACCTCTTGGCTTTTCTGACAGCCTCTCCATCTCCCTGTGCTCCCTTCTGCAGGCTGCCGGGTGGAATCCATCTCTCTGAACATCGAAGCCGTTAACACCCACAGGGAAAGGCCAGAGGTGAGTGCTGCTCTTCCTCAGCCATTCCCTGGTGTCCCCTTTCTTTCCCCTATGGTCACCAGGCAGTGAGGATGCCCAGGGTGGGCATGGGGAGATTATTGCACAGTCAATTGCTTGGAAGTGCCTCTGGAGCATCACAGGGGTTCTTGCTCTGCAAAGATGTGGCCAATCAAGGGTTTTCCAAGGGAAAATTACTCTTGCATGTGCCTGCTTCCCAGTGTGCTTGCTCAGATGAAAGTTCACCCAGGGATGGGTCTTTCCTGGGCTCTGACTTTCGCCTTTGCAATCATCTGCTTGCCCAAAGAGGGAATGGACTACTGGATGGAGAAGGTGGCTTCTCCCAAGTGTCCTAGCTGGTTGGCAGAGCCCAAGCTCAGTGGCTCATCCAACATCTCCATCCTCTGTGTTTTTTCCTGGCGTACCCACAGCTCCATGTGGCTACCAGAGTGCTGTTCTGTAGGGTGCTGGGGGAAAAGACCCCTTGCACAGAGGAAAAACCCTGTAAGGTCTGGTCTGGGTGCTCCATGAGGAGCTCAGAGGCCAGATCAAGGGGATGCCAGCCTGGTGTTGGGGCTGGACAGGAAGGGGACCCCGTGTCCAACTTACCAACTTGCATGTAGTGGTGATGGGTCCCAGCCGCGTGTTGGATGGTCAGATCCATCCCCTTTTGGGCCACATCTTCAGGGGTGAATCCAATCCTTCCTCGTGGTATGTCAGGGCCATTGATGCCCTCGTCCACTGCCGTGGCTGGGGGTGGCCAGGGGGCTGCGTGGCGCGGTGGGCATGGAGTGAGGCACGTGCAAAGTGCTTGGGTTCCTCTGCTCGGCTGTGCAGGAGCTGCCCCTCCATCCCACCTAGCTTGAGTTGGAGCTTGGTGCTGACCCTCGCTGGCTGCTCTGTGCGACTTCCCCAGTCTTTCTTATCAGCCTGGGCTCGCTCTTCTTTCTTCTTCTTGCTTTCATGCCCTGGGGCAGAGGGGCTACCTCTGAGGAGTAGATCAATGGGCACGTCTCTGGCGTGTGAAATCGTGGCTGTTGATTACTACTGCGCTTTGTAATACCTATTTACCTTTTTTTGTGATCAAAGGCTCAAATGAGGAGAAATTCTGTCTCATTTCTAAGTGCAGGGCCTTTTTTCCTCCCATCCTTGGGAAATCACACAGTGCTCTTGAACGTTTTGCATCAGTTTCCTTTTTTTCGGTGTCCAGAACCTTTCAATGCATCCAACTAATCCTTTGCACGTCGACAGCAATTGTGGGGGAAAAGCAGAGGCTGCTTTAAGGAAAAAAAAAAAACAACAAACAACCTGCTTCTTTTTTTCTTTATAACTGTCGCCTTCTTCCCTTTTTTATTTTTTTATTTACTTTTTTTTTCTTTTTCTCACTCTAATTTAGGAAGCAAAGAAGGGACCTAACCCGCTCATGAGACGTAATAGCGTTACCCCTCTAGCAAGCCCAGAGCCCACCAAAAAACCTCGCATCAACAGCTTTGAGGAGCATGTGGCTGTTTCTTCCGCCCTGCCAGGCTGTGTTCCTCAGGAAGTGCCCACGCAGCTGCCGGGACAAGTTAGTTGAACTCTTTTTTTTGTTTTGTTTTGTTGTTGTTCTCGTTGTTTATTGTTTGTCGTCCTCCTCCTGTCGCTCCTGAAGCTGGGGAACGGCTTGCACTTGCCGCGTCCTGTGCTGCTGTCTCTGAGATGCTCTCTCCCCGCTTCTCCCGTGGCTGCTGTCCTCCTGCATCGCGTTGGTTTCAGGAGCACCCAGCGAAGGGTGGCTGTCGGCCCTCTCATGGTTTTTGAGAGCCTCAGAAAACCTCAAAGCTCTGGGCTGAACTGAGCAACTGCATTAATTTAGGAATTGCCTCCGTGTCCCCCATTTGACATCGCCGTGTCACAGGATAATGGTTGAGGCTGGAGGGAGGACCTCTGGGGGTCATCTGGTCCAGGTCCTGCTCAGGCTGGACAAAATAGAGCAGGTTGCCCAGGTCCACGTCCAGATGGGAGCCACTTCTCTAGACTGAATGGCTCGTGCCTTCCTCTGGGATGTGCTCTGCTCCACTGTAGACCTGGGCATTGCGATAAGGCCAGGGTTCTTGGGCTTCCTTGAAGATGCTACGAGGACCCTTCTTTGCCTGTAGGTCTCTCTTCCTTCCCAGAGCAATAGGCAAAACAGACCAAGTAGAAGCCTCTTTGATGCATGAGGCACGGTGAACCCAGTTGCCTTGTGCAGCCCTGGGTGAAAAATTTTTTGCTGCCCTCTTGCTTATAGTGTCCTCTCTCACCCACTGGGAAAGCATGAAGAAAAAGACTTTCCTTGGCACATGCTTCTCCAGGAGCAAAAGCCTTTGGTTATGGAGTTGGGGTGCTACCAGAGATGCTCATGAACCCCTTTGCTGTGCTGCCTGTCCCCCTGGCTGCTTGTTGGCTCTTGCTGCCTGTTTTTCATGTTACTTGGTGTCTGCTTGCCCCAAGTGGGATTAGGAAGGGTGCCGTGCTCCAACCACTGCTCTGCTTTGCACAAACCTTGCCACCCCAGCTGGCTCCTTCATCTCTTGGAGCTCTGCTTGGGCTGGCCAAGTCTTGCCAAAAGCCCTTCTTTGCTTTGGGGTTTAGAAGCGCTCAGGTGCCCCTTGCTGCCGCCCACTGTCCTGTGCCCTGTCTCCTGCGGCGTTACTGACACCTCTCTTTCCATTCTCTCTGTCTCTCTACAGCCTTTACTAGGAAAGGCATGCCTGTAAGTATCTTCTTGCGTCTTATTCCCCTCCTACCCTCTTCCCGTGTTTTCTTGCCATTGGTTATTTTGTAGTTGCTGTGAAACCCAGCTGGGGCATGGTTTTCTTGGAGTTGATATTTCTAAGTGTGGGATTTGGGTGTGTCTTGGGAGTGATAAAGAGGGGGGCTGCGGGTGATGTTTTGTCCAAACCATGAGTATCCTACCTTGATTAAATGCCCCAATTTGGTTGGGGAAACACAGTGAATTATCACTTGCAGATGCTGCCTAAATTCCTGCCTCCTCCCTGAGTAGTCACTGGATGGGAGATGCCGTTGGGTTTTCCTGGAGTTCTCTGTGGCAGCGCTTTGTAATGTAGGTGATGGACCCTGGTGGTCTGTCCTTCCTGGGGGCTGAGTTGTGTCTGTGAGTGATGGCACCAGAGAGATTCCTGGGGAAGGCTCTGACCTCAGCTCCCAGCAGGCTTTTATCACCTGTGTGGGAGCAGGAATGTGTTTTGGAGAGTAAGAAGGCAAGATGCCTTTGACGTGTAATGCTCTAATTAGGATTAGGATTAATTGAGGCTTTGACACTTAAACTCAGTGCTGTTAGATCCCTGTGTGCTAGGGACAAGATTGCGTTGGACATATCCAGAAGCTTTTGGACTGATTTCATGATACATCACTGAGTTAAGAGTGAATCAGCCACTAGAAAATGTGCTCAAATGTCTTCCCAAAGACCAGGGAGATGCTGAGGCTGGCGTAGTGCCCAGGGGTCTCTTTGTCATCTGTGGTTTAGATCAGCCTGTGTGCATCCTTGTCCTGGTTCATTCTGTGGGCTGAAGATGAAGGAATTTGCTATGAACTGGTGCTGCTTGTGTGTAACTGGTGAACCTCATGTTTCTTCCCTTTTCCCCAAAAAAAAGATGTTAGAAAAGTCAGATTTGTCTTTGCTGATGGGTTTATTGGGGAAGAGCATGCTGATGCTCCTGGGTGAATGTAGAGGTTGGGTTGCTCAGCATGGCCTGCATGCCCATGCTCCTTGCTGCTCTTAGGCACAGAAGCCCTGGATGAAGTGCCTGGTCCTCCTGGGTTGCTTGCAAAGTGGTTTTGTTTTTGTACAACCCTTCATCCACCTTTCTTTCCCCACGTTGCAATAATAAAAGCATTGCATGCCTTGGTGCCAGCTGGGACATGAAAAGCATGAGTTTGGGGACAGCTGTATGGGGTTGTGCTAGGCCCTGAGCTCAGCTGGAGCAGGTGATGGTTTACCCATCCCAGATGGGTTGGGAGCAGCAAGGTGAACATCTCCAGCTGCTGGGAGCCTTCCTCCACCTACATGTGGGGCTCAGGGATTGGTTTTAAGGGAGCCTGGAAGACCCCGTAGACCAAAGGTTTGGTGGCACCCTCACTTCTGTCACCTTGTATGGGTGTCCTGTCCCCCACCATGTTCCCCTACAGCCTGTATGGGGTCAGGGGAGGTGGAGATTACCTCCTTTCCCAGTTTGTGCTGCTTGGAGGCACTTGGCAGGGGGTGCTTTGTTGCATTGACCATCACCAGTGGGGGCTTGTCCCCATCCAGAAGAACCAGGGGACACCTGGAGAGACCAGGAATACAGCTGCATGCCTCCTGACTGTGGGGTTGAGCTAGTTTGGGTTTGAAGGACTAACTGCTGTGATGATTTCTTCTCCTTTTGCTTGGTTTGTGATCCAAAGTGCACTTTGTAACGACAACCCGATTAAAAGTCTCTCCTATCCCCTCCCTTCTTCTTCCCTTCACTTTTCATGCTTAAAGACGACCCGTTTGTCACTTTCTCAAAGTTTTCTCTTTACTAATATTTCCAAGGTAAATGGCTGTTGGGTGCATGTGGCTTTTCCTAACCCTCACCCTGTGTCCTTAGATAATGCAGACCAGCTTGTCCCACTCTACCTCTCATAGCCTGGCCACAGTTGTTGGTGCTTGTAAGAGGCAGTTTAGGTAGTAAAAGATTAAAAATGCTGATAAACATTCCTAGCTGTTTCTTAGTCCCTTCCCCTCTGACCTTTTTTGTGTAGCTTTGTGAATAGAGAAATGTCTATGTGGTGGTGGTCATCTCTTCGGGTGTCTCCTGGTGGATGCTCTCCTCTGGGGGCTGATGTTTTGCTGGGTGTCTCTGGGTTTGTGATGTATGTTCCTGACAGTGGTGGCAGCGGGGCTGTGCTCGAAGCAGCTCTGGGACCTGCAGGATGTCATGGGTGAGCATTGCTCCAGCTATTCCATCACTGGTGGTGGCTGGTGGCCACGCCAACTCCTTGGCACTGTCACTGTCCTGAGCTGCCTTTTTGGGGCAGTGCTGAGGATGGGCAAACAGTGGCCTCTGCCCAGCAGGTTGGGGGGATGCTGTCCAGCCCCAAGGGAAGCTGGAGAGATGCCTAAGAGGGCTCCTGGAAGGGTTGTTGTGTCCTGTCTCCGTGTCTTGCATGGACCAAAGAGCGGCTCCAGGTGTAGCTCAGGTTTTAGGGGTATCTTTGCCAGGTTCCCACCCTGCAGATAATAAAGCCGGGTGATGCTCAAAGGAGGGATGCAGGTAGCGAGTTGGTGCACCTCCTCCCCACCCTTCTCCTTGGGTGGACGGTGTCCTTTCCATCCGTGGTGGATGCTCTTGTAGTGCCCTGTGTTGTGGCTTTGTTACTGCCTCTGTCCCCTTCCTGATGTGCACATAGAAGATGCTGGCTGGGGTGAGGTCTGGTCCCAGCGTCACCCCAACCGTGCTCCTTCCCCTCTCGTTGCAGAACATGAACAACTCGCAGAAGCCCTCGTGACTCCGTCGGCGCTGTCGCAAGGCCACCAGCGACGCCAGCTCCCATCCCATCGTCATTTCTTAAAGCTTGCTTATTAAACCGGTCTCCTCCGTTTGCGGTGAGGTCGACCCTCGGCTGTTTCTATCCACGCCCGTTCATCTGCAAACTGCTCTGCCGAAGGGGGGAGAGAGGCAGGAGAGCGAAGGAGAGGAGGGAGACGAGCTCCCGGGTTCACCAGGTCTCCAGGCTTGCAGCATTGCTCTCCTCTCCGGCGTCCTGCTAGAGCATAGCAAGCTGTAAAGTGCTTCTAGCGCGCAGGCGTCTCCGAGTTTAATTTTCCTTTGTAAGCAGTTTTGATCTCCTTTTGTATAGCTGATTGGTACCCATCCGTCTTGGGGTGGAGTGTATATATGTGAATGGTGCGGGCTTAGCAGAGAAATGGGGGGAAGAGGGGTGGGGGGATTTTGTTTTTATTATTATTATTATTACTAATTATTTGGCAAGGAAGCCCCTAACGCGCTGTGTTGCGGTCCTCAACCTGCACCAGCTACAGCCCGCCACACGCCTCGTTGAGGTGCACAAGAGCTGCTGGTTTTAACCAAAAAAATAATAATAGCAAAAATATATATATATAGAAAACCCCACATGTCAACTGATATACCTTGAAGGGGTTTGCAGAGAATATAAATCTGCTGCTGAAACTGGCCGTGAGCTGCTTGTAGCATAGAGTGGGAACCACACTGATGCTGGCTTGGGCAGACCCCAGCCCTTAGGGCTGCTCCGAGTTCTGGTGTGTTTTGATTTTTTTTTTTTGGCAAGGGGACTGAGTGCCAGTTGAGGTGATGTGCACGTAATTGGCCTCCTCTTTCCTCTGGCTCAAAGGAAAGAGATATAGGGGGTGATAATCCCTGCAGTGCTGCAGGAGGTAGGTGGCTGGGCTGAGCTGGATGCGTTTTGCAGGCCTGCAGGTCTCTTGGATGGAGGTGGTTGGAAGTCTGGCCAGCTCCCAGGAGTCCCTGTGTGTCTGCAAAAAGCCACGAGAAGAGACTTTTTTTTTTAATTTAATCTATATACATGCACACGTGTGTGTGTGGGTATATGTGTATATATAGAAACCGCTTGGTTTTTGCACTTTATTTGTGGCAGGAGCTAACTATTTTATTTCTTTTATTATTTTTTTTTAAGCTGTGCCTCTAAATGGGGGAAGCCTGAATACAGGCAACATTTTTTTTCTTCCTTTTGCGTGCTGGGAAGCTGGGACTACATAAAAGCAGTAGTTACGGCTTCTGAGGTGTGCGTGTGTGCATGCGTGCAGGGGAAAATGGGGCAAAGTCCTGGCTTGGGCTCCTTCAGCCCTTCAAACCACCTTCCTGGTGGTTTGAGATACAAGAACCTTTCTTGGCAGCCCAGCCTAGGCTGCGAGCCAGCAGTTAGAAAGGACGATTTAACCACTACTGCTTTGTGCAAATATCTGTGGTTCCCTGCCCCGTCCTACGTATTGCATTTTCTTCATCCCTGTCTTGTGCTTTTTCCCCTGCACGAGTGAGCTGGAGACAGAAGGTGAAGGTGGTCAAGTTGTCCTTCATCCCCTTTTTTGGGGGGGACTGGAGATGGGCAGCCCTTTGGTTTTACCCCTCCTTTGGCTTCCTCCTCTCCCCGGGTAGGAAAAAACATCCCTGCAGACGGGAGCTGAGAGGTGTAGGGGAAAGTGATTTTCTTTTTTTACTTTTTGATAATATATATATATTTTTTGAGGTGGGGGGTGGTCTGTTTGCCCTTTGGGAAAAGGCAAACCGCTGTGCCTAGCACTTCAGTCTCATGCAGCAAAAAACATGTTGCATGAGCTCAACAGCGGGATGGGGCTGGGACCGTGCTCGGTCCCTATCTGACCCCAGGACCCCGTCCTGGCGATGCCCTGCCTGCATGTGTCCATACATGTATATTCCTGTACAGATGAAACAAAAACACTTTCCCCCTTTTTTTTTTTTTTTTTAAACTGCATTAAAGCAGAGTCCTGTACGCACGTTGGGTTGATGTCTGCCCTTTTGGTTTCCCTGACTTTGAGAGAGACGAGCGCCTGGGGAGGGTGGCTCGCTGGCTCTTGTAGCCCGTTTCCTGGGGAGTTATCTTTCTCCTCCTGCTACCAAAAGATAAGCTGGCAAACGCAAACATGACGTCTGGCTGCCCCTGATCAATCCTGTAAGCGTGTAATTCTGCAGATGTTCTGGCATGTATTTGTGTGCGTGTACATATATAAATTTATATATAAAAATCTGGAGAAAAAGAACACCCTTAAACTATTTCTTCTGGAAATACTAAAAGTCTCAGTCCCACAAAAAGATAAAACGTGGTCTGGTTATTTTATTTTTTATTTTTTTGGATATCTTTTCCTTTTTTTTTTTACCCCCATCGAGAAGGAGCAGCAGAGTGGTCCTCTCTTGCTTGGGGGTAGGTGGCAGGACAGTGTCACCCCTGTCCCATTGAGTTTTGGCTAACAGAGCCAGGGCCAGGCAGGGATGCTGCAGCCAAGGAGGGTGGCCAGAGGGGACTTGTCGAACCACACCAATAGTTTTCCCCCCGCCCCTTATTTTTTTTTGGTTTTATTTTCCTTTGTGATACTTGAATTTATTTTTTTATGATTTTTTTTGATAGCAAAACGCATTTTATTTATTTAATGTATACTGCAGAGCTTGGAGAGAAGGGTAGTTACTTGGGATTTTTTTTTTTTTGTGTGTGTACTATGTTAACTGTTCTGTATATACGTCTGGAATAATTGCCTGATACAAAGCTGTGCCAGCTTAAAAACAGGGTATGCCTTTCAGAAATTTGTATATTTTGCAGTTGCTGGACCAATAAAATATCTTGTTGAAAAATGGATGATTGGCTCTTCCCTTGCTTTGGAATTATGCCCTCGGGCACCTCCCCTGCAGCATGGGGGCCCTGAGGGTGACCACATAAATTGCCATCCTGCCTTGCACATATGGGGACTGCTTTGGCCCCGTGTCCTATAAACCCCTCTCAGCCCCTCAGCAGGTTTTATAAGGGTCAATGGAGAGAAACCATTTGGATCCCAGGGCCTGGCCCTTTTATTCTAGCCCCATCCCAGCAATTTTGTGTCTCCTGTTATGGTTAATGAAGAGGTCACAAGTGGAATTTAGGGTATGTTTCATCCAGCCAACTGCCGACACTATTTAGGGCAAGTGCATGTGCCTCAAGCCCTATCCCTCATCTCTGTGAGAGGGAGTCCAAGATTACATGCAGAGCTATGCCCTGCCCGAGTCTTTGCCTTAGCTTAGCCATTTATTCAAACCTGGTGCGATTCTTGAAACCAAATACATGCTCAAAATGCTTTGGAGCTGCCCTCTGAGGTCATGGCTGTCTTTGTCCCCTAGGCAAGAAAGCATTAGATGTCACCTGGCAGTGAAGCTGTCAAATTCCATGTAAAAAGATTTTTTTTTGTGTGTATTTTTTATTTTATTGTTTTTCCCTAGCTCCAAAGCAGAAGTGGTACAGGAGTCTCAGGGAGTGGTGTAATTTGGATATGATGCTCTGGAGCGCATTTGGGTTGATTTTTCTTGTGTGGTCAAAAGCTCGATGTCCTCAAGCAGCTGTGCTTCTGATGGCCTGTCTAGGGATGAAAGAGCAAAAAAAAACCACCTGTAGGTGCAGGCCATGGGGTGGCTGGCTAGTGATGGGTAACCAACTGCAACCCCTGATCTCATCTTCCCTGGGGTTTTAGAGTAGGAGGAGCCTTTTTGGACCAAGCCTTGCTGTGACATGCAGGGACTGTCTGCCTTCTCCCCTTGGCCCCATTGTTCTGTAGGATTTTAAGCTTGACTGAGACAGCTGCAACACTTTTTCCTAGGTGTACGTGCAGGTAGGGGAAGTGCTGATGCTCATCCTTGCAAACAGCCCAGTGGCGGGGCGTACCCATGCTCACCAGGAAAGCCAGAAACCATGCAGCCCTTTTTATTTTGCATCTCCAGCAACCTGCTGGCCTCCCCAGCCAAGCAAGGACAAAATGTTTGTGCATTATTTCAGGGCAGGGAGCATGGCCTTGCACCCGCCATATGCACAGACCGAAGGCTGCAGCAGGCTGAGGTTGCATGTAGACACAACAGCAGCACTGCTCCCCGCATCCCGGGGCAGGCAGGGGTTTTTGGAAGCCACAATAACCTTGTCCTTGCGGGGAGAGAAAGCTTTTGCCTCCTGGGCAGCATTTCTAAGGCTCCCTGCAAGAAAACGTGCCCCACAAAAAACCTTTGCTCCTTATTCAACGTGCAGTGGCAGGATGGGGATTGTGTCACACCATCTGTGCCGGGACAAGGGGGCACGGTTCAGAGCCATCCCTGCAGCATCCTTTTGTTTTATTTATTTATTTTTTTTTTGCACGACACATTTTGCACCACGGCAGACATTCCTTGAGGCAGGGCGGATTTAAAGGTCACTCCTGACAGCGGGAACATTGCCCTGCTTGTAGCCGCGTCCTTGTCATTTCGCCGGGTTCTGTTTTCATTAAATTAAATAAATAAACCCCAAGCTCGCTGCCAGCAAGCGAGCCTAGAGAACTTGTGATTGCCATTAAAAAAAAAAAAAAAAAAGAAGAAGAGCAGTCACGCTGGCTGACTCAGCTCTGATGGATGGCTCAGGAATGCGTCTGATACGTGCGAGGGATTAAATAAACTGTGGGCAAACCTACACAATGCAGCATGCTGTATGCAACGCAGCCGGCACCCCGCTCACCTGCCTGCGGCTGGGGAGTGCCTGCCGCCGCGTCATGGGATCTGGGGGGGGTCGTTTTTATTTTCCACTGCAAGAAAAAAAAATAAAAAGGATTTTTTTCCCTTGCTTTGCAAGAAAGCTGTTTGCTGATTAAGGGTTTTAATAGGGATTGTTTAGCTTCGCAACAGTTCCAGGGTGCTAACTGCAGGTGTGCATGTTTTATGGGATGGGATGGGATGGGATACAATGGGATACAATGGGGTGGAATGGGATGGGGGCAGCTCTGGGCTTGTCTCCTCAATCTCCCCAATCTTTGGGTGTGATGCAGCCCATCCCATGTGCAGCCGGGCTCAGTGTGGGTCCAGGGAGAGTGAGCTCATTCCTTGCACCCCAATAAAACCCTTTGCTTGTGGCTCCCACTGGCAACCCCGAGCTCTTCTCCTCCTACCTCCTCCTCCCTTCCAAGACATGAAAATAAATTGGAAGCCCCAAAACATGGATGAAAACAACCCCTTCTGCAGATGTGGGAGTGGGATTGGCAGTGCCTGGTGGTAAACCCAGCTGGGGCAGGAGAACGCCAGGTGGATGGAGGCACAGCAGTGAAGAAGGGTTTATTTGTAGTGATGCTCACCCATGCCCATCGGGGGGTCTCCAGACTACCCTTGCCTTGGCTTTGCACCAGCCACTGTCCCACCGGTAATAAATTGGAGAACCTACCTGCTCTATCCACAAATCCTACAGACATCGAGTGTTTTTTGAGAACCTCTCTGAATTTAAAGGTCAAGTAAAAAAGGATGAAAGTGGAAGAGAAAAAACCTCCTATTGCATGGTGCCCTCCTGGCCTGTGGGAGCAGCCATCAGAGGTGCTCGGAAACCTTTCTGGCCTTCCAGTGACAGATGCTTTGTGACAACCCCTTGCAGCTTCCTGAACAAATACATAGATTTTTTTTTTCTTTTTTTTTTTTTTTTTTTTCAGGTGATGGGGTCAAAAGGAGAAACCAGATTGTGTCATTTCCCTAGCCACGTGCTTTTCCTTTCTAATCTCTTCCTCTTGGGGTCCAACCTGTTGGCCATGGATGATCCAGCCTCCATTCTCCACAGTGACAGCAGGACCCGGGGGACACCTTAAAGGTTTGGTCCCTTGGGTCCTGCTGGGAGTATTTCTGGGAAGGAGATGGGTAGAAAAAGAGAACTGAAACCGAATCTAGTTGTCAGCAATGCTAGAAGAAATTGCATCGCGTGGATGGGGAAATAGCAGTGAGAGCAATACTGAAATGGTTGGCATTGCCCTGAAATTCTTGCTCAGTGCCTGTGTTTACAAATTTAGCTTCTGTCTCGTGTCCCCCCATTAAGTGCCCTGCTGAGTCTCTGTCCAAACTGACCTTTATTTTATTTATTATTATCATTTTTTTTTTTTTTTTCCCATGGGTGAGTAGTTACAGAGCAGTTGCCCTGAGCATCCTCTCCTATTGGAAGGAACCTGAAACTCTTTAGGGCTCAGCCCACCTCCCTCTGCAGAACAGCACCTCAGGCTTCTCCTGACATAGGAACACCCACTTTGGTGAAACATCATCGTGATGGGGTCAGAACCAGCTTTCCATTTTATTTTTTTTCCTGAGAAACAGGAACCAAAACTGCCCCCACCAAAAAGGGAATAATGTTTTGAGTGTTTTGTATTCAGAAAAGGGATAGGTGTGTCTTGGGGCTACAGCGGTGCCCTATGTGGACCCAAAACCCTGTCTGATGGATTAAAGGAGGCATTTTTTGGCTACATCTGAATTTCACTAACTACAAATGTGGATGAACTCCCTGTTGGAAAGTCAACACAACCCAAACTTCTGCTGATATCTGGTTGCTCCTCAATGCTGGAGGTTGGACTTAGGGCTTTTCTGTGCTAGGTGGTCCCAAGTGGTGCATGGGGAACCTATTCCTACCCAGAACCAGTGGTGTCTACACTCATAACACACACACAAAAAATCAGTTTCTGTCATACTGAGGGCTGCCAAGCCTCAAATCTCCTCGAAGGCTCTGCCCTCATGATCCACCACCATCCCTTGAGGAGCCAGCAGCTCCAAACCAGCTGACGATGAGCTAAATGCCTCAAGAGGTCTCCTCCAATGTTATCTTCCATGATCCTAAGGAAAAACTAATCAGCAGCATGATAAGAACATGACAAGAGGGTGATTGAGTCTGGTGAGCCTCATGGCAAGGCTGACAAAAACCCAGCTGATGCATCTGGTCCCCCAACTTGTTGGCAAAGAGGGACTATCATTCCCTGATGGTCTAAGAAGACTTGGAGGTGTTCCTCAGCTATGGAGCGAGCATGATGTGAAGGGATTGTGATGAGACAAGGTCTGAAACCACCCAGGCTTTGTGAAATGCTTCTCTCCAGTACAAGGTGCAGGCTCCTTGGATTGCACCCACACCTCATGTCAGACACGGCAGATGTTACTTGGCTTTTATTGCCACCACAGGTATCTCGGTGCTCTTTGCACTCACATCCTCGCTGGCAAAGATTTGTACCAACGGGTGGGTGGCCTGATGTGGAGGCGGATGGCAGCTGAGGCTGTGACCAAAAAGCATGGCTGAATGGGAGCTATGAAGAGAAGCAGTAATTAAGACCTAACAACTAATTACCATTGCGGAGGGCAGCTCGAGAAGGAGCACAGCCCCAAATCCAGATATTTCTAGCTGCAGCTCAAACCCCACAATTAAGCCGCGATTTTGGTCATTATGAGGAGGTATTTCCAGAGCTGGCTCTTGCCTTCTGCTGCCTTTATCCACCAAAACAACTGACTCAGCATCAACAAAAAGAAAACCCAGCATTTTGATAAATGTCATCCAAACCAGACTGGAGAGCATTGCACTGTATTGGATGCTTTCACCAAAGCTGGGTGCCAACCTGTGGGCAGAGCTGCCTTTTCTTGAAGGCAGGAGAAGGCTTTTTGGCTGGCAGAGGATGTGTTGGTTTAGGGAAAGCAAAGGGTACCTAAAAATACTGATGTCCTCCCAGGAAAGCAGGAGTCCCATGATATGGCAGCATGGAGAAGCAAGTGTCACTGTGCATTTCTCTGGATCTTGGTCCATCTCTAGCCACCATTTACTCCAGGCATCAGTTTAGGAGGGGAAGAAGGGAGGGGAAAAATGTCTCATACAGCTCTCTGGTCACCCCGTCCACTCTGCACTGCAAGCACACCGTCCTTGGAGGGACCCTACAGGCAAATCACACCACTGACCTAGTTTTTGGGGTGGTGGTACAAGTGTTAATAGCTTATTTCCTTCCTGTCTCTCCCACTGGTGATGCTGCAGGGACTGTGACTTACTCTGGCTGTTCCAGGGCTGCTTCTTCACCTTCCGGCCAGGATTAATGTCACTCACTCCAACGGGTGCCGCCACTCTCGCAGGCACCCTGACTCACCCGCTCATCCTTCTGCCCAGCCTTGATTCATCTGTGACAAGTGGCAGACGTGCTCTCCTGCCATGCATCCACCTTGCTCCTTCTGACTGCCTTGTTCCCACCATGTGCCAGACATTTGCCCCTTCTCACTCTGTATTTTTGGTGCAGTGTAGGCATCCTGCGAGCTTGTCTTCTTTGAACAGCATCCCTTTTATCCTTTGACAGACTACAGGTATCTCGTTAATTAACACATCCCATAATTGCTCAACCAGCAGCAGCTCCCCCTGCCCAGCTTCTGCTGTGCGGGTACCAGGGTGAGACATCAGGTTTTCGTGGCTGCACTGGTGGCTTTAACCTCCTGGAGAAAATGAGAGAAAAGGAACCTTGGGGCTGTCCCCAGGGCAGGATCCAGGAACAGGAGGTTGCCTTTTCCACCTGAGATGTACCCAGCTACAGCATCAGAGTCATCGCCACAAAATCCCAACCCATTTCCAGCCAGCACCTGGATTTATGTTTTTAATATTTTCTCAAAGCTTTTCCTGGGAGGGAACCATCTCTTTGGGTGCATTCTCATTTAAATATTTGCACTGTCACAGCCCCCATCCATGTGAACGAGCTGATCAGACTCCAGCCCTCCATTTACAAGCTACTTGGAGGATGGAAGTTGTTTTCTTATGTGTCTATAAATTACCCAGCAGGGACAAGCTGCTGTATAAATAAGGGATAATAAAGTAATAATGCACTAATATTCAGCATAATTAATTTTTAAGAATGACTAGGATGCCTTTCCATGCTTGCTAAACCAGAGCACAGGCCTGTAGTGAGTATTCCTGAGCTCAGACATCGTACAGGATTTAATTTTGAGCCTCTTCTTCTGGCATGTTTTCCCCTGACTTGCACAAAGGTGAGAAATATAGGTCTGCATACATCATAAAGTCATTTGTAAGAATCAGAAAGCACTGGAGAGAGACGGGACTGGAAACAAGGTGAATGAAGTCAGGAGAATTGCAATAAAAGGTCTGCAGGACTCCTGGTTAAATTTGGGTGAAAAACAACGCTTTCAGTTCAACAGAGATTTTGTCTTACAAATGTAAATAAAAATAAAAACATCTGCCTGTCCAAATGGGATGGGAACCAATAGTTTCAAAATTTCCAAAGCTCCTTTCCACTTATTGAAAAAAATATATCCTTGTCCCCTGACAGCAATGGCAAGGGGAGAGGTCCCAAGTGGATCCCTGTGCCTTGGAGCAGCCTCCAACATCCCTCGCCCTGCAGAGACGATCTGGAAAATGGGCAAAACTCTTTTTGTGGTCCTCCATCCATTGAAATGAAGACATTTGGAACAAACTATTGGCCTATTTTTGTCAAAACATTGCTTTGTTGGGAAATACCGTGCTGGATAAATTTATGGTAATGCTGGGGGATAAAGAAGCAATAGTGATAGAGTGGGGGACCACTTTTTGTTGCTCCTGGAAGAGGAAACGAGGGTTTCATTGCTCTTATCTCAGGTGGGGCTGGTCACACGCCTTACCCACACAACAGGTCACCTGCAGGCCCCTCCTGGGAGAGCCAGCAGAAAGCAGCTCTGGGCTGAGGAATGCAGATAGGATTCAGCCCCGCGTCTCCAGCGTCTCGCTATCTCCCCTTGAAATGCTCTTGGAAACCACGTGAGACGGACGGCCACCAGACAGGCTGAATGGGTTGGGAGGAGTGAGCTCAAACAGAAAGCCCACCCGTGTGTCTGCGGTGGGCTTAGTGCAGGTATTAATTACATTCCTATCTGCTAAGCTGATCTGAGCATGTCTGCGGCCACCCGCTTTCTCCTTGCAAAGCCGCCGCTGCCTGCACGGCTGCTCCGAGGACCAGCACGGACAAGGCAGGGCGATTAAGGGCCGTGAGGATGTCAGGCAGCCCGGGAAGGCTCTTTGCGAAGCTGATTTGCCCATGAGGAGGCTGACTCAGCAGCGACGTGAGGGTTAGGAGAAGGCAGGTGATCGCACGCTTGCCACGGGGCGAGAGCACACGCGTGCTCGGCCGCTGGGATTTAGCTGGTGGGCTGCCACTGGCATGTGTCTGAGCCCACAAAGTGAGTTTTTCAGCTTCTTTGGGAGGCTTTATTTTTGTTTTCTGCATAGATGCAACAAGGGAATACAACTCTCCGGTATTTCCCAGTGGCAGTGCAAGCAGTGCGTTGCACAATGTTTCCCTATCTGGTTGTGCCAGTGGGTTTATCTGCTGTTCTGGGAAGGAGAACTGGGCTTCCTGGCTTGTCCTCTGTGGCACTGCAGGGGTTTTTGCAAAGCGTGATGTTTGCTAGGAGCAGGCAGGACCCCACACAGCCGTAATGCCCGGGCCGTTCCTTGACTGCGTGATAGGAGCTCTCTTGTCTGTGCATCCCTTGCAGGTTATGGATCAACATCAGTGCAAAAAGAAGCACAAGCAATATCTAATAATGACGTTCTGCCCTGGAAGTCGATATTTAGAGTGCTAATGAGCACAAGCAAATTGGCCACCTACTTCAAAAGGGGTTGTGTTTGCCCCCGGTGCAAATGTCAGATGAAATACCGAGCAGCTGTTACATCCCTCCATTGTTTTCAATGGGTGATTCGAGATAAACACCTGCGGGACCCATTGTTGCAAGTGCTCTGAGTCCAGTTTTGTGGGAGGGTGCTCAAAGCCAGGCTGTGTGGGAAGTCTCAAGCAAATAGTGCACAAATGCCAGAGGTCAAGACACCTCTGTGTGAATAAACATTTGCTGCGAGGGCTTAGGAATAAATGTGCCGAAAGAAATGGGCCTAAGAGATATTGCAGAATCAGGGCGTGTCTTCTCCATTGAATTGGATACATTGTGCATCTCATTAACTGCTCCCCAGCTGCTCTTGGTTATCATCACCTCTGCTTGTGGCAGATGAGACAATGCACAGCACTGAGGCTTTCGTTGCAAAACAGATATATTCCAGGGTGGAAATCCAGCAGCATCTGCTTTCAAGTAATTAAGCAAGGAACCAAAGCAAATATGCACAAAGAGCAAATGAAATCATTGAGATTGGTCATGCCTGCAGAAAATAAAACTGTCAAGGAGCTTGTTTCTTATTCTGTCTAGGATTATTTATAGCTGCGCTGTCTGCAGGAGCTCGCCCGAGCAGGAATGGAGCAGAGCAGAGGCTGTGGGAGAAGTCAGCTCCTTTTAAACAGGGCTGGGAGTGCAGGCAAAACCAGGCAAGATTCTTCTGGGCGAGCTTCTTTCCATCAGAAAAGGCTGGTTAGTCAAAAATTGAAGCTTTCTGCAGGAACATGCCAGGCCGTGTTTGTATTGGCAAAACAATCAGGGTCAGGGCAAGGGCTGCTCAAACTCTGTGACAGCTGCGCTGGAGAAGCCTGGGCACTGCTGGGCAAGGAGCAGACCAGGGCGTGATGCACACCGTGGTCATGCCACAAGTGGGCAAATCCCAGAACTCAGAGCAAAACCTGGTCCCAATTCGTCCCAAATGTTTGCATGTGGAAGGCAGGAGTGTGGGCTTTTGAGGGGCAGAAGATGGTTTTGGAGCACAATGGCTCTGGTTTGCTGGGAGGGCATGTGAGTGGCACTGCTCCTCACTTGCCACTTGGGACACCTCCATGGGGCACCTTTCTGATGGAGGGCATCACCCTATGGAGCAGAGATGGATGGATGGAGATGGTCGCATCCTGCTCAGGTTTCTTCCCAAAGCAGTGACGGGGACATGCCCTGGGAGGGATTTCAGCGAGATGCTCAATGTGGTCACCACCTGGGTTCCATCCTGCTCCTCACCCACAGTGCCCTCCTTCCTCCTTTATGGGGACAGCCAGGTGATACGTGCAGCTGCTGCTCCTTGTGCCCCAGCAGCATATCTCAGCAGCTTTCTTTTCCTTGAGGTCCAAAATGCAGCAGTGGGTGCAAATAACCCTTCTCACACTGCCTCCGTGACCACCTCCTTGCAGCTGCAAGGCATGGCAGGAGGTGTTGGGCTGCTGGAGGTCCCCCATTGTGCTGGGCTCTATGTGTGCAAACCATCCCAAAATGGGTTGGTCTCCTGACCGATGGAAAAGTTGTATAATTATGATTATTTTTACTATTGCTATTATTACTAATACTATTGTAGTTATTATTATAGTTGCTATTATTGTGTTACTACTATTAATATTGCTATTGCTATTACTATTAGTATTACTATGACTTACTACCACTATCACTATTACTATCACTACTACTATCACTATTACTATGCCTGGGAGTGTCACATGCTCATACGGGTACCTCAGGAGGTCAGAGAGGGATGCAGGTGGCACAGTGGATTCAGTAATAGCTCTCCAGGAGCCCAAAGCCTTTTTGTGGTTTCTTTTTGTCCAGGAAACATCTGGGAGAAGGAGTGGTAGATCATCACCTTACTTATTGCCAGGATCCCCAAGCAGGCTTCACTGATCCCTGGAGGGATCTGTCTTTCTTTGAATATAAATTCCTGGTGTAGCCTCTAGCAAGAGTCACAGATCTAGCAGATGGAGGGCTGGTGGAGCCACAAAACACAAGGGAAACTGGATGTTTACTCCATCCTTAACTTCTTGATGTTGTGTTTAGTAGTGCTGATGCTTTGATTTGCAACCTGTGCCTTGCCTGGCACATGCTGCCCCTGGCAAAAATTTGCAGCTTCTCTTGCAGCTGGCAACCAGTGTTTAATTATTGCACTGCCTAATTCTCCACCCGGATGGAGAAAAGTTTGCAGCAGCCCTGCTAAGCAATGAGGCTGGTTGACTTCAGATGGGATTTGCCTATCCATTTATAATGAAGCCTGTAGAAAACATGTGGTGTTAACGTCTCCCTTGAATAAGAAAGTCTGGAGGCTTTGCATACAGCAGCACTTAAAGCCGTGGGTAGTGACGGCTCTCCACCAGTAAATGCAGTCCTCTCACATGCGGTGAGTGGAAGAAGTGACTGAGATTTGCATCTTCACCTGGTTGCTGGAAGCAGCACAGCTGCTCAAAACGAAAGGGCAGAGCTGCGGCTGCGAGCAAGGGGGAGGAAGGGGAGGAGGGGAAGGACGTGACCATGTGTCGCATAGACTCATTTCCAGTAATTAGTGTGCTCTGCATGGCTTAGGCAAAAACCATGTCTAATTTACGGCTAGGCAGATTTTGGGTAGCTCTCCTATTGCTTGGTCACAGGTCTTAAAGTCTCCTTTTTTTTGTTTGTTTGTTTCCTTTTTGTTGTTGTTGTTGCCCTGGCAGAGACAACCATCCATCAACGCTGATTTTATGATGATTCTCTACATGTAATCTCCTGGTGAAAGGGTTTCTGCCAGTTACTTCCCTTGAATTACCAGCCTGGCAGAACTGGTGGCTTGCCCCTGGACCTACATTTAGCTCTACTACTGTTACACTTGGAAAAAATTGAGAGATGTGGTCCGGATGCTTTGGGTTAGCTGCCATGGTGCTCCTGGCATGGCACCTTCTGTCTTTGTTTCAGAGATGCTGAACACCATGACTTCACCAAAACCTCTAAGGACTTTGGAAACTCAGGTCCTCAAGTCAGAAAATTGCAGGTGAGGCCAATTAAGTCCTGAGGGCAATGCCTAGAGGCTGACCAAGATGCAACCGTTGTGGCATGGAGCCATGCATGGACATGGAGCTGTACATAGGTCCTTGCTGTGCTGAATTAACAATCCAGAAGGTTTTGTACAGAGCCCAGAATTAACAATCCAGAAGGTTTCATGCAGAGCCCAGAGGCAGTGCACTGAGAAAGCAGCGTGGGAGAGAAGGGAGATGGGGAACCAAACCATGCCCATCCTTTAGGTGCATAAATACGGCGAGCTCCTTGCCAGCTAGTGTTTGCTTTACAGAACGTGTTGAGAGCAGTGTTCATTACTTATGCAAAGCTGCATGGTTATGAAAATAAAGTGTCAGATAAAACCAAAATAGCCTGTTATAAGGTCCACGCCAAAAAAAAAAAAAAAAAAAAAAAAAGGATTTAGAGAGCTGCGAAACCGCCTTCTGCTTGGAGCACTCAGCTGGGAGAAATGGCATCATCCAGGACTGTGCATCACGTCCTATCTGATCACCCACACAATGCACCAGCTCGTTGTCTCCTCCTTCTCTTGCTCAAGGGATGTTTTGACTCCAGCACTGAGCAAAGAGAAAGGCTTATGTGACCTAAATCAGGTTCTGCTTCTGCTCCCATCCCTCCAGCTTGAGTAAACAGCAGTGGATGTGACTGGGTGCACATATGGTACCTCGTCAACGCCTCTTCTCTGCTTCAGGTTGTCTTCTCCCTTCCCCAGAGGTGAGTTTGACTCATTCTGTATTTAGAGAGATGCCTCCCCTTTCCCCACACTGCTCATTAATCTTCCCCAATCAGCCAGTCCCCATCCCACCCCTGCACCCTTGATAGTTACGGAGCAGCTTTGTCCAGCACGCCCCTACCTCCCAAACCAAACCCCTCCAGAGGGCTGGGAAAGGTCTGGGGAAAAACCCCACAGAGTGCCAGAACAAATACAAAAAAGGCTCACTTGATCAGCCTGAGTGCCAGCCCCACCCTGGGGTGTGGAATAAACACGGGCAAGTATTTGTTCATCACCACTCAGCATACAAATATTTGTTTCTCTTTGTCTCATGGACACACTCACATCGACGCTGCATGCCAGACACCTTCCTTCCCAAAGAACCTGGGCTCACTTCTGTATGCAGAGGCAGGGCAGGAAGGATATCCTGCCTGCAAGGTTTTTATAAATATGCTAGGATATCTAGCAAGTTGATGTCCACATGCCCAAGAATGTTTCTTTTTGGATATCTGGACCTCCACACAAATGCTCTTCTGGATCACTCATCCATCCATCCACCCATTTATCCTCATGCATGCACAAATTTTTACATATATATGTGTGTATGTGTGCATATGCATTTACATATATACATATATATATATATCCACCCACATTCACCCAGGTATGAATCCAGTGCTGGAAGTGATAGTCTGGATGTATTGGCATTAGTATTGCATATATCTGATGTCTGCAGAAGTGAATACGTGGCATATGATGCCTTTTTTTTTTTTTTTTTTTGCATGCACACATGCAAAAAAGACTTTTCTCAGTCTGCCTTGTTACAAACATGTCAATATAGAGATGCACTTAATACCAGTATGCTCTTTTATGAGAATGGGGTTGAATAAACATAAAATCCTTGATACCTCCTCCAGAGCAAACAACAGTAGAACCATTTAGTTAAAACTGTATACCAATTTTATTTGGTTGAATCAATATGAATCTAAGCGTGCCTCAATGATCTGATCGTTCTGATGTAGCTACCAAGAAAAAAATTAAATGTCCTTGTATGACTCAAAAGGAAAAGTTCCTGATTGACTCCCATGGCCACTAATGCACTTCATCCACTGGTAGGTTGAATTAAGCCACGGGGAAAATGTGAAGGTGTGGCACCTGGGAGAAAAGCTTTCCTTAATGGTGAGCACACATGACATGTGATAACTACCCTTTGATCTGTCCCAGCTTTATGGATATTAAGGGAAATGTCTGTGGGGCAAGTGAGTTCGAAATGTTGACTGTGGTGATAAGATAAGGGTGTTTAGCGAGAGAAGCTTAATTTCCTGCCTAAAATGGTCATGATGACCTGCGATGTGATGAATAGCTGATGGGCTGCAAGAGGTCAGGGAATGGGCCCCAGGGAAAGGTTTTTTGGAATGTCTTCGAGGATATTTAAGGGAGGGGAGCCCTCATCCAACCTGAGTGTTTTATTGAGCCAGGATTTTTTTTTTTTTCCAGAAGTGATCCTTAGGGTGATTCTCTGTTGCCCTGGTGAGTCTCAGGGAGTGAATTTGAACTCAGAGAAGTGTTAAGGACAGCTTGGAGATTTTGTTCTGACCCAGCTCTGTCTGCCCCTTAAACCCACAGGTAATTAAGGAGGTGTTTTATCCTTATCAGTAACAATCTGCTTTTATAGTCTTTATGGCAGCAATTCTCTAAGAGGACACAAACCTGCATGGAGATGCCCCGCTGCAGCACCTGCAACATGTTTCAGCACCCACATTGCAGTTTAAGTTCGAGACAAAGGTGGGCGATGCCTGGCTCACAGTGTAAGCAGTGGGTGTGATGCTCGCTTTAGGCACAGGCAATAAAAAAGTCCTTGTACCATCAATACCACTGACTGGATGGGGAGCTCAGGCAGCTCTGGAGAGCATCAGATCTGCTCTGCCCTCTGTGTTTTTAGGATGGGTAGAAGGCAAGGCCTGTGTTAGTCATGCCAGAAAGTGGTTCACTATGACACATGATGCACCTGCAGTCATCCCTCCACCGCTCATAGCCGTGGGCGCCTCTAAGTGTGCTTTTCTGCCACAGATGCACCTAGCTGGCACTGGAATGATACAAATTTGCACTTTCCACCTAGGAAACCCATGTCGTTCCAAAGCCAAGGCAACACAGGGTATGGCAGTGTGCCATAACACATGTACATCCCCTGCTGTGTAACACACCAAGTGAGTACTTTCTTCTCCTTTTGCCCTGAAACCAGGAAGAACAGGCAGAGAAGTCTGGGAGGTCAAGGTCAATTTTATTTTATTTATTTTATTTTATTCATTTCAGTCAGATACATTGAGTTCCATAGAAGATACAACATGTTCTATCAGATAAGAGAAGGTATGATGGTTCCTGACCTGAAATCTCACGGTACAGGCTGTCACAAGTTCCCAGCAGCCTCGTGGTAACAGTGGCAGACAGTGGCTTGGAGCTGACTTGCAGCACATTGGTAATTGGAGACACACCTGTGAAGCTGTAAACCTAATTGCATCTCAGGAGATTACTGACATCAGGGAAAAGGACATCCACTGCTCCACCACCGTGCAGAACCCTCCGAATAGACTGGTGGCAAAGTGATGGAGAAGGCATTGCGCATGGCTGATGTCCAGAAATGGGGTCCTTCTGTGGTCTGTGGCTTGCTGCCGTTTTTATAGTCCATGCTAGACCCAGTAACTGTCACCTGCAGTGTGCAATCCCCCTTCTGAGAAGAGTTTCTCTGAGCTCAGCATAAGCCAGCTCCTGCTCTGCACGATCCCAAAGTGACCCAAGTTGCAGTGGCTGGGTTTTGCCGTGTCCATCTGTGATGCTTTCTCTGTTGGAAATGAACGGAGGGGGAGAAAGCTTCTCGGGAAGCCCTGCAAGGTGGCTGTGGGTTGTCTGAGGGTCCTTGGTTTGCTCCAAGGTCTTCAGCGCCATCTACTGCCACTCTAAGCCTTGGCTCCCTTGTCATCCCTGCAGGAACGGGTTTAGGGGAGACTTTTAGACTCATAGGATAGGGATAGTAACGACCATTGCCCTGAAGATCCTATGGGCTGAGTGCAAGTTTTAAAATATATTGATGTATGGAAACAAAACGTGGTTCATACAAAAGGTGAGAAAAAACAAATACTTGAGGAGTTTCGTCTGGCATTGAGCAAAAGCTGGGAAAAGATAATAACTGCTACGGTGCTGTTCCCTCTGGTCTGTTTCTAGCTCTAGGATGTTCTCCACTATCTTGTTCTCTGCTGTCAGCATAACCTTATAAAGTGAAGGTTGAGTAGACCTTTCGGTGGAGGTCAGAGGGAAGCAGAGTGGTTATCGCTTTAAGTTTATTGGCTCGTCTGACATCAGGTCTGAAACATTCCTTGCATTAAGCAGCGAAGTAGCGTTAGACGAACATGTGATGGGATAGGTGTGGCTGAAGCAATATACGTCTCTACGTCATGTTCTAATCTCAATCACCTTGAAGCAAGTCTGGAATCTGTGAAGTCACGTTGAATTTACAGCACTTGTAATTAGCTCAGAACTTGGTTCAACGTGTTCTTTCTGTAGAGAATATAGAAGTTCAACAGCTCTGCCAGGACTATGAAAATCCAATCTGTAGATCAGGATAGCAAATCATCTGTAATGTGCCTCAGGATTTCATCCATATGATAACAGCTTTGATGGCCAGGTACAGAAACCATCTCTTTAGCCATTTGGGAGCTGGTGTCATGATAAAGCATTTTGTGAGCCAAGCTCCTCCCCTTCATTCTCCAGTGGTAGTAATGGTAGGAAATGCACTTGCTCCTCTTTTCTCCCTGCAAGAATCTGGTAATTACCTTTCCAAAATACAGACCCAATACCAAGTCCACTCAGCTTTGCATCTTCTGTAGATGAACCCAAAGGGTCATGCAGAAGCTTCAGCATTTTTGAGTCTCAGTACTCCATGCCGTAGGCAAGGGGGAATGAGCACCATGATGTGGAAGCATTTTACATCATCTGTAAATCTATTGCAGGGCAATGAAAGATTTTCAACATAATGAGCAGGACTTGGATATCTCCTGGTCTGCTGATGCAAGTGGAGGTGTCTGGGGCTCCAGAAGAATCCCAGTCATCAACCTTCTTTTAGAAGAACGTGCTTCTGTTTAGGGAGCACATTTTTTGCTCGTGTTAGCTGATGGCCAAGAAGCTAAGATACATTTGTTTGCATTTAATTTTACTGGTTAGTGAAATCATTGTTAGGAACTGGGATCATTTTGAGCTAATGAGAAGGCTGTGGGATGGCTCCAAATCACAATTTTCATGTATTGTGTACATTCAACTTTAATTACCTCTCCTGTGATCCTTGAACAGTTCAGGGAATCCTACAAGTGGCCTGGACTTCTTGATTGAGAGATTTGGGAAGAGATCTCAGCACATTCCCATACCACTTTGCCTCCCCCAAGGTCTGGTACTTTGTCAGACACTCTATGACCTGGAAAATAAATCAGTTTTTTAGGAATTTGTAACCCCAAAGCAACGAGATTTTGGAAGAGAAATTGAAAATTGGAGACTGAGCTCATTAAAAAGTTTGCATTGTGCATCTAGGACCACTGGTGGACTGTGAGTTAAATACTACCTCAGGACCTCTTGCATGGTCTTCTGGTGAGGACATGGTCAGCATGATTCAGCACTGTAAGGAAAGCAGCAGATATTAGAAAGAATTAAGGGGTTTCTATTAACGAAGATTCACAACATAGCCTAGCATAATTGCAACCTAAATACTTCTGCTAGGCTCTAACTGGTGCTGATTAGTCACCAGATTTTTGCTGCAGATGATTGGATTAATCTGGAGTCCTCTGTATAGCAACCTGAAGGCTTTCCCCTTCCAAAAAAAATAAACAACAAAAAAAATGCAGTGTGGTTTCTGCAGAAACAAAACTCCAGTTGAAACACCGGCCTTCTCTGCAGAATAACAGTCCCAATGACCACTCCTGCAAAGAGGTAATGAGTAATGGGGACTTCTTCCACCTGAAGAGAGCCTCCTGAAAAACAAAAATAAACAAAAAAACAACAATAATAATAATAATAATAATAATAATAAAAAAAAAAAAAAAAAAAAAACATGAATTTTGCCACATTCAGCACCCTCTCTAGCTATTATTATTGTGTTGTCTATTTAAATTCCTAGTGGGATCGCCCAGGTCTCCAGCTGGAAAATTTAACATGCAGAATGGGACCTTGATCACCTGCTGCATACTCGAGGGAAGATGTGTTGCAGCCAACCCTCCTGGCGTGGCTTGCAGGCATGTAGTAAGGCCAACACGTCTTCTCACCCCTTTTTGGTCTCCTGGGGTTGCCAAACACTACGTCTCTCCTTAGCAGCCCTGCACCCTAGCATGCAGACAGCTGGGATTTGGGAGTTCGTGATGGGGGTCCTCTGACCCCAGACACACCTGTGCCTGAAAAGGACAGGTCTGGGGCTGACTGATTTCACTTTCTAGTGCTTCAGTTGACCCAGATGAAAAAAACAATGAAAACAATGATAAGAGATTCTTGGAGATCTCTGCAAACTGCACCATGACTTGGTTATGTGGGAGTTAATTATTCTAATTGTTGTAGCCTTTTTACTACCAGTGATTTAACACAAAGGAATCTACCTGAGGTGATGGGACAAGAAACTTTTATAGGGCTCAGTCAGCAGGATTTAGAGACGAGACACTTGAGCTCTGCTCTTGAATCCGTGACCATGACATCTCCAAGACCTTGGCCAGGACACTTGAGCATCTCAGTGGCTCACATTACCCACATGTAAAACAGTGCAAACATTACTGAGCCATCTGGAGAGAGGATGAATTCCTCACTAGATAAGCCCTGAGTGCCAGGGAATGCAAAAGTGCTTATCATTTTCCTCCCCGTGGCTTCAGTTTGTGGTCTTGGCACCCACACAGAGCTCTGGAGGGGCCTGTGGCAGCAAGTTTTTGTTTGGTTTGCAATAACCAACATGAGCAAAAGGAATCCACACCTCTGGTAGAAAATGCTGGGGCAAATCTGCCCTATTCTAAACACATAATAAAAGAGATTTTTAAAGTTACACATAGACTCTAAGTTGACTGACAACTGAGTTTTTCTACATGAAAAGTCAAAAAATCAAGTTCAGCCGATGTGGTCTGCAGGTCTGAGCTGAGTGTCTGTCATGTGGTTTCTACCCATGGGTGCTTTCCTGAGGATGTTTCTCCACATCGAAGTTGCTTCTCTTTTACTCTCAGACTTTTAATTAGTCAGACTGCAGCATCTGACTGCCTTCTCGGAGGTGTGGCTACATTCAGACCCATGGAGATAAGTATTTTCAAGCAATGATTTAAAAATAGATAAAATACCCTTTGTGGGAGAAAAGGGAAAAAGGGGCACATGCAATCCATTCTCATCCACCACAGGTTCACCTCTTACATCTGTTTTTCATCCTTTGCTGTTATTTATGCTTTAGCAATTTCCATTTTTTCCATTTTTTTTTTTCTCATTCTCTCTTATTTATTTATCTATCTATTTATTTATTTTCCCCAGGTCCCCATCACTTCTGAGTTGATGTGTGGAAGAACCATAAAAGTAAGAAGAGATTCTAAAGGATGTGACTTCGACTCACATTTCCAAGAGTCCTTCACCCCAACTTGAAAGCTGAGTCGGGGCAAAATTGCCTTTTCAGTCCTGCCTACACGAGCATCCAACCTGTGCCCTCCTGCAGCTCTGCAAGGAATCACACCAAAATCATGGGGAAGCACGATGAGTCACACGCAGGATGCAAAGTCAACCAGTGTGGAACATTTCCAGTTTTCTAAGCAATCAGTGATGTTTAGGGAATGCAAACATGGTGCTTGAAACAATAGTGAATAAAAACAATTCAGGGAGAGGTGTGATGTTTAACTTGGCCAGAGCTTTTCCGTGTTTCTAAAGCACATTAAGGTCCTTGGATGAAAGACAGACCGTAAAGGCAGGAATATCATTATTATTAGTTTAGACTCTGCCTTCCAGGCACGTGAAGCAGCAAGATCCCAAGGTCAGGGCAAAACGCACCACATGCAGCGGCGGAATTTGATCCTTGCTGCAGGGCGAGCTGCTAATTAGAGGGGGGACTTTGTACCGCCTCTGTCAATGTTTCCAGTCACAAGTTGCTCACAAGAATTGAAAACGGAGTTTTGAAGCTAGCAGGTAATTCGTCAGTCTGCGACAAAAAGCCTGAGGTTTAATTGCAGAAGTTCTCAAAGACACGAAGCAGAATAACACTCTTAGAAGATTAATCTCTTTGTATGGGAGCTGGCCAGGATTTAGGGACTTAAATATTTAGGGAATATTTGAAAATTGTATTCTCACCTTTCAGACATGAACAGGAAAACAATGGCCTTTTTATTTTTCTTTATTTTTTCTTTATTATTATTTTATTCCTTCTACACTGGAAATAAGAAATAAGATGGAAATTAAAACTGGCTTTTAATGTGACAAGTGAGGAGCTGGATGTACTCAGTCCTGACTCACAGTCATGGAGCACAGGTTCAACCCGGGCTGTGTGGGAGGGAGCTCTTTGCTCGGGGACTATCAGAGTGCTAATCCAGGGATGTTCTTAGTCATTAAATGTACTGATATCACACTGCAATATATCAATAATATCAACTTCAATTAATAAAAAAGAAAAAAAGCTAAATTTTTCTGATGAGGAGCACCACAAGGTCTGTCCCAGCAGGTGCAGAGGCCTCACAAAACTCACCAGGGCAGCATTTCTGCAAAATGCATTTATTTGTGTGAGACCAGGGGCACCCATGTGTCAGCTGCTGTCCCAGTTCTGTACACTGGGCACTGTGGAGAGCACTGGGAGGGCTGGGTGGTTTGTGCAAAGCTGATAACTGTATAAGAGGTGATTGCAAAATGCTGTGCTTCATGGTAAAATGGTCAGTGCAACGTCCCCAGGATACAGAAGCAGAAAGGGAAGGAGAAAGGCAGCCCCTGTGTGCAGTTGGTTCTCCTTGAACCCTCAGTCACAGGACTCATAAGACCAGAAATGCCTAATCTTCAGCGGGAATGGTGATGTGAAACCAAACAGCCCTTTGCCCCTGGCTTTTCCTCTTGAGCATTGCACAAGACCCTGCAGGTAGAAATCACGTTGTTCAGTCCCAGCTCCTTTTTTGGCAAAAGTGCTGTCAGCATGAGCTGAAAAGTGAGAGGCTGCAAAGCCTGAAGCTCTTTCCTCTTCCGCCTTGTCCCCAGCTGGTGCTCTGGAGCTGGCCCAGCTCCCTGCCCTTTGTGAAGTCTTGGGGCTAAAGTTCGAGATGGCAGGCAGAGGTGCAACTTGTCCCGTGGAGATAGCCAACGCATCTAAATGTGACACCTTTCCCTGAACCTTGTGCACCTTGTATCTACAACCAGAAACCTTATGGGAACCCTGGTGTGACTGTACATCGATACCAGGATGCCCTTCCCGTGGGCCTGCCCTCCCCTTGGGCCCTGCAGAGCTCAGGAAGGAGGCTTTCCCTGCACAATATCTCCCTTAAAATCCCAATCTCTCAATAAATCCCAGCAGGCTCCAGCCTTGCAAAACCAGTCAGCTCCACCATACCCGAGACCACTGTAGGAGCCCCACCAGGTGGGCACATTTCTAGATGAAGTCTGTGTTCCTCCCCAGGAGAAGCAAACTTGAGCACTTCCAGGAGGAGACCTCTGCAAGGACCAACTGCCTACATTGGTCATCAGGACTTCCAACCCAGACAGAGGGAAAGACTGGAAAATGCATGTGAGATGCACATCCAGTGTGGGTCCTGCAGCCCGGCGGTCCCAAGTTGTTTCTACCTGGCAGCCTCTGTTTTTCCCAGGTCATTTTGAGTAAGAACAGGAGGCAGCGTAAATGTGAATCATCTGTGAGCCTTTCATTTTCAGTTAGTGTCATCCAAAGAGCAAGGCTAGACTTGGCTGACATTTAGACCATTGTGTGATGTGAATTCTTCTGGGACTGTGTTGCCACTGAGCAGCTGACAAAAGCCACATGGTGGGAGACAAAAGATGAGGCTCATTTTCTCATGTAATTGCATGCCATTTCCACCCAAAAAGAGGGTGATTATAATATTGCCAGCTGTAGTTCCAACCCTAATGAAGACAAGAGAGGAGCTGATAATTCAGCTCATGATTCATGGACTTGGTGTGTTTCTGTTAATGCCCTGCTAATTAGTACACACTTCCTGATCGATCACAGAGTATTTATGAGATTAGGGTTAATGGGTCGGACTTGTTGAAGGCATCCTATTATATGCTAATGTCAGATCAGCTGAGATGTGCTTTCATCAATCCTACCTTTCCAGGCGGCTGGATACAAAGCAACAAGGAGCAGAAATGGGTTGCAATTGCTTCTGGTTCACTCCAGTGGAGGTTGCACATCAAGGCACCTGCGTGCCTCCAGGTGACTCTTTTCTGATATTCATGGATGCTCTGCTACAAGGCAGGCAAAAACTGTTCATCTGCAGGATTATTCTGGTGAGGGGACCTATTTTGTTGTGGCAGAATGTGTCTGAGTAGCAGCTTGGCTGAGAATGAGATATTTCTTACAACCATTCTCTTGCAACTTATTCTTAAAAAAAGCTTGGTCCTGCTCTTAAGGCAGGGCCTAGACAGTTTCAGTTATTTTAAGTCATTTCCCCCCCCTGCAGTTTCTAATGCTTAAAGAAAGGTGATTTGATCGCGTTATATTATGCACGTTCCTTTTTCACACTTCCTCATGATTTTTCACCTCCTCTAAATTCCAAAATGATTTGCTTGTCTTTAAAGGCTCGGGATTTTCAGGGGACACAGACATCTTGTAGCCTGGGATATTTGCAGCCAAACTCTAAAATAGCTGGTACACCTAGCAGCAAAATCTAACACCTGCCCATGAAGAAATCCAACACAGATGTGACTGTTTTGGGGGACACAAAGAGATCCTTATCTAGCACATCAGACAGCTGGATTGAACTCACACTGCTCATGCTTTAGTGCAGCAGGACTGGCTTTAATAGAGTTAATCCAGTTGTTCAGGCAAAATTTTATTTAATTTGACAGGTACCATTATTCCCAAATAGCTAAAATCTAACCACAAAAATGATAGTTTTAACCTTGCAGGATGCTGTCCTGCTTCCCCAGGACCTTCATGCCTACCCCTGGAGGGTACTGCCCCTGGGGCTGCTCCACACTCAGCCTCTTCGACTCAGCCTCTTAAAATCAAGAGGGATGAAAAGCTGGGCTGTACGTGTCCACAGACGGTCTCTATTGCCAGGGACATACTTTCCATCACCAAATATGCCATGGACACAGCCCTGCTGCTTTCAGGGATCTGAAAATTATTTGGACAAATTCACTGGGAGAGCGTTCAGGAAAAAGTCACTGTATGTTTATCTTGTCATATTTTCCCTTAGGTCACTTCTGTCAACCATAATACCGGGCTAGAAGGCCATAGTGCGGTCGTTTTTCTGTTGTTTTGTACAAATAAATACAACTCTTGTGTTTGCTTGGTTCCAGCCCGAAGTGCCTGAGACGAGCACATGAGTGGGATGGGAGTCAGCCCTGAGATGAGGGGAGGCAAATGTTGCAAGAACATGACGAGCGTGAGAGCAGCCATATGGGATCAGCACAAAGGTTTGCCTACACTGTGGCCAGAAGCGATGTCTGGGATATGGGAACCTTCTCCCTTGGTGCTCTTCCAGTGCTTGGGAGTCATGGACAAGCATTTCCAAAGACAGGCACTGTACAAACCCATCCTGGCTCCTGGGGTTTGCTAACTCTGAGGTCTGTTGCAGCATCCATGCCACTTGCATCCAGATGCACCAACCCCTGCTGCAGCCTCCTGTCCTCCTTGCAGTGAAGATCCAGGCTGTGAGACCAAGACAAGCACACAAACACACATAGGAAGGTTGCTGGGAAAATGGGTTATTTCTGCTCTGTGTCTTCCACTTGGTCTGAGCTGCTTGGAAAATAGGGTTGGACGGCTCTGGATGTAGCTGTCGGATGTTTTGAAACCTGTTTCTTGTACACTGGGTCCCAGCTGTTCAGCATAAAACATCGCAGTTAAATATCTGCAAGGAAGCAATGCAGAAATTTGTGGAGACTTGTGGAATGATGAGGGATTGGTGTCGAGGGGGTTGGATCCTTGCTAGGCACTGGGGAGGATAAACCAGGAGAGCCCAGAAAGCTCAGGGCAGGGGGCAGGTTTACAGCTGCATACACTGAAAAAGGTGCTTCTGGGCAAAACTTCCCTCCTTGGCTCACCTGTTTAAATCCCCAATTCCCTTTTATTAAAAGTAAATTAAAATAACAAAAAGGTGCCTTTTGCAGTAGTGCCAGATTATTATTTCTACTTTTTATGAGAGCAGAGTGGCAATTTTCATGCAGGAACAACTCTGGACAGAGTTATTAAAAGATTAAAAAACACACCCCCAAAGGGAAAAAAGAAATAAAAATAAAAATAAAAAAAAAAAAAGAAATCCAGGCTGAAAAAACAAATATCCTTACCAGAACTCAAGGGCGTTTCTCATAACATCTTGCTTATGTTATGAAGTCTGATTTATTTATTTAAAGAAAAAAAAAAGAGAGAGGATGAGGTAGACTGGAGCACTTGCCCGAGATTCATATGACCTGTTGATAAACCAGATTAAAAGTCTCTTACTGTAGCCTTGTGTAGTCCTGCAGGTTGCAAACATGTTGGTTCCTCTAATGAGAGGACAGGCATTTCCTTGCTTTTATTTTATTTTATTTTATTTTATTTTATTTTATTTTATTTTATTTTATTTTATTTTATTTTATTTTATTTTATTTTATTTTATTTTATTTTATTTTATTTTATTTTATTTATTTTTACGTTTGTGTCTTCACAGCTCATAATTCACCCTTGGTATGGGTGTAAGCATGTGGGGAAGGATGTTGAGAGGAAAGGGGAAGGTCAGGACCCCATGTCCAGCAAGGGGCAGGTGCTCACCTTGCCCAGAAAAGAAAAGTGAAGCAGCTGCCTGCAGCCCCAAGCTGATATTTCAGGGCAATAACCTGAAAATAGTAAGGGAGTGGGGTTAGAAAAAAAAATATTAAAAAACAGTAGATAAGCTGTGATTTCTCTTCAAGTCAACCTCAGTGGGAACTTCTCTCTGCAAAAGGATGGAGGATTTGGGGGGACTTGTGCAAAGTTTGCTGTGTTGGGACCTGCTGCAAAGAGTCTTGATATCAGCACGCTGTGTCAGTGCTGCCTTCAGCTTGCTGCGGCGGGATGCAATAAAGGCTGCTTCGTAAAGCACTGAGGTCCAACATCGAGCAGGGAAAGCAGATGTATTTGTATGGTTACTAATGTCTGCATGAGCCAGCAGAAGCTAGGCATGTCTCAAATACCTTTACTGTATTTTTTTTTTTTTTTTTTTTTAAGGCACTGAGTCTTATGGAAATGAAGTCAGTCGCAGAGGTGACCTGGGGACACGCAAATCACCTCAAAGCAGACCTGGACTTTTGCCTCATGTCTATACCAGGTGTTTAATGACACAGTTTGCTTTATGCATACTTGTCGCTTGAGATACCAGGAACCAAAAAAAAAAAAAAAGCAGGCTGTTTCATTTTCTCTCCGTTGGTCATTAAAATAGTATAGATGCTTTATAACACGCATGCCGCAGCTCAGGTCCAAATAGGGTTTAGGAGGAAACGCAGTGTGCTGTCAGTAAAAAAATACCAAAATAACCAAAACAACCACCCCCCCACTTCCCTCCTAATTACAGTTTGACATCATGAGCAGGCGAGCGAGTGGTATTTATTAATCTCATCCCCTGGAGCCGACAACACCGCCGAGTCAGGGTCCGGGAAAATCTCTGAGTCACATGGAAAGGCAGAGCCAGGAAATGTCAGTGAAAGATAAAGAAGCAAATAAAGAAGTAAATATTAAGGCAAGAGAAATTGGAAGCTGGTGGCAGCTTCCTGGAAGAAGCCGCAAGCGCTGAGAGCCAGCCCGGGCTGGCTAGGGCTAGGAGCAGACCGTAGTCTTGGGTTAAATGTCAGCGTGGAGCTTGGTTGGCAAACGAAGGCACATCTCGCCTCACAATGTAAAAGAGGAGCACTCAAATGTGACCCACAGCCCTGGAATGTAAACTAGAGTCCTTCTTCTAATTGCAAAAGCAGCCAGTGCTTCTGCGGGGGGAGCGGGACCTGTTTCGGTCTCTGTTAGATCTCATACCAGGTCCAACTGTGTGATTTATGGACTAGGGCTGGGTGATGCCAGTGGCTTTGGACTCCCAGTGGCTCTGAAGGTAGCTGGTTTCAGCTCAGGATTGGGCTGAGAAGGGGCTTTTGGTGTGAAGCACAGCTTCGGATGGGCAAAAATCACTGCGAATTCTGCCTGAGTTCAGCAAATGATTGCAGATGAAAAGAAAAAATTGGGAAACATCATACGTATATATATTTTTAAAGGGAGATTTCAGGCATCTTCTGGTGGTCCCTACCTCCTAAAGTTCATGCAGTTTTCTTCCATTCTTTGCTTGGGATGGGAGGCATTTATCTCTAGGCAAGTAACAGAAAGGGAACATTTGGGGGGAGATGCAAAGAGGAATCAAGGACCCAGGAGGTCCTGCTGCTCAGCATCGGCTGTCCCTGTCCCTGCAGGCTGAGCTCCAGGTGCTGGAATGGGGTGTCTGAAACAACAAGATGCTAAGACTGCACATGACTTTTGAAATAATACACAGATTTTTTTTTTTTTTTAATATATATATTTTCTCCTATTTTAATATTGAGGTTTCCCACAAGATCTTAATTATTTCAATGCACAACTTTGTATAAGCAAGCAGAGAAACAGGTTAGCAGAGAATTAGGCCTCTCTCCCGCACCAGTGGAGGGGAAATGTCTCTGAGGGCTTCAGGCAGAGCTGGCATGTTTTTGCCAGAGCTGCTGAAGACACTCGAGTTTCACTTCACTGTGGGAACTTTGCCTGTGGTCGAGCTTGCCGTCACTAGCACCATCACGTAGTTTTGATGCAAAGCTTTTACTCGCATGTGCTGAAGCACGGAGAAATTTATTATTTTTTTATGCTACAACTGCAGCCCTGGCTGGGGAAATGAAGGATGGGGCCTTTGCATGGCTCTGGTTATAACACTGGTTATGTCTGACCGTGAAGCAGAAAGCAGACATTTTCACTTTTTTATCTCCACTCCTCGTATACAGCAGCACACTGCAGCCCGCAGCGAGGAGGAAGTTGCTGTTTTAGATTTCCTTTCAGGTGCAGCCTCTTGCAGCGTGACTCATTTTGTGCTTATCATTGACACATGACTGCTTTTCTTCTTTCTTTCTTTCTTTCTTTCTTTCTTTCTTTCTTTCTTTCTTTCTTTCTTTCTTTCTTTCTTTCTTTCTTTCTTTCTTTCTTTCTTTCTTTCTTTCTTTCTTTCTTTCTTTCTTTCTTTCTTTCTCTCCTTCCTTTCTCTCCTTCCTTCCTTCCTTCCTTCCTTCCTTCCTTCCTTCCTTCCTTCCTTCCTTCCTTCCTTCCTTCCTTCCTTCCTTCCTTCCTTCCTTCCTTCCTTCCTTCCTTCCTTCCTTCCTTCTCTCTTTCCTCATGGTTTGGTCTGAAATAACTAGCTTTTTATCTTCTGAGGATGTCTTTTGTCCCTAATGTGTTTGTGAAACAAAGAGAACCATGGCCAGGAGCTGACTCATCTCCACTTCACGTGGTTCTGTCTACATTGCACCACACCTGGGCTGAAGGCAGGGAAAGTTTGGCAATGAATTAATGGGAAGGAAGGGGGAATGTGGATACAGTGCTTTTGGTCTACTCAAATCATGATGTTTTCTGTGTCCTGTGGTAGCCACGGGACTTGGGGCCCTGTGGCACAGGGATCTCTTTGCTGTTTGACATTTCTATGGACAGACTAAGAGCAAACCTTCATCCCCAGGCATGCACAGTCCCAAGGGAAAGAGGCGAAACTGTGCCCAGAGATGTAGAGGGACCCAAGAAGCCCAGATGTAAGTGGTTTAGGCAGCCAGGAACTGCAGTCACTGCTATCAGACCATGCCATCCCTTTTTCTGCTGCCTGTCCCCCTACCATGTTTGGCTCCTTCTCCCACTGACTCCCACATCTGCATGGCCTCGACAACATAACCCTCCCACAGGGTCTGAAGTGAGTGGATCCAGCTGCATCTCACATGCCTCCCTGTTCAGTCCCATGATTTTGCATTGTTTTTCAGGTCCTTCTTCCTTTTTGTCCTCATTTTGCTCTTTTGAACCCTCTCTGACCTCTTACGAGGCTTATCTCTGCCTTATGCCAACTTCTGGTGGGCTCTGACAGGCTGTTTCTCTCAAGGCTGATGCTGAATAAGTCAGGAAAGGTTGTCATAATGTCTTGTAAACACATGTGGAAATATAAACTTTGTTTAAAAAAAGAATTCAGGTGTTTGCAATTTCCTTTTTTTTGGCTGACTCTAAAGAAATCTCTGGCCCATTTTGGAGCACAGTGAAAACAAGGGGAAGCACCGGTTGTCTGGGATGCTTCATCATATCTGATATGTTGAAAGTGATTTTGAAATCACCCTAAACTGAGATCAAAGGCTTCTGCAAGGTAATAACTCTGAGGTCCAAATTAATGCTGTTCACGAGATGGTTAATGATTAAATGACAACTTTAGCATTGAGTTCTCCGGTTCATTAGTGCCGCATGATTTCAGATTGCTCCAATATCTTGGTGGCCCTGAAATTCCAACCATATCTTTCATTCCCGTAGCCCAGCTGGAAAAAAAAAAAAAAAAAAAAAAGCCATGGGAGATAATAGCAACATTTCTGATTGCTCTCTCTAGGAGAGAGACGAACCACATGGCACACTGCGTATTACGACACGGTGGAAAGGTTAAACCAGGACTTGACTGATCACAGATGGTCACCTGTCCATCTAAAAGGATCACTCACCCTCAAGGGGCTTTGCAGGGTTTTTATTTAGCCCAGAGGACATGCATCTCTCTCGCCATGTGATTTTTAAGCTAAAATCAGCACTCCTAAAATTGTTGGAAGCTGTCTTCTCCTCCTTTGGATACTTATAGTGTTGGTGTCCTTGTGTGGGCCTGGTGTCTGAGTTCCTAAGTACTCATTGGACATCCAGGGTTGCTTTCAATTGCCTGGATGCCAATGTCTGCTGCCACCTTAGTCACTATGATCTATCCTGCCTGGTCTTCAGCCACTGTGCTAGAAGAGCAGATTTTCCCCTGTGTTCCTGTAAAATACCTGTCAGTCTTGAGCAAGTGTCTTGGATACCTTTGGGCACTGCAAACGTTTCCAGATGTTTAAGCACCTGTATCCTGCCCCTACTTCATATCTAGATCTTGGGATCTAGAAAGCTAATTCCACACAGAAGTATCTAGGACCACTCGAGTGGTATCCTGTGTGGGTTCCAGGTGCTTCTCGTGGTACCTTGGCCTTCCAGAGGTGCTGTGCAACATCTGGAAGTCCTTTCCAGATGTTTCAGGCATTCAAGGGTGACTCAAATGGCAATAAATGTCTTTATGTTACTAAAACAAGCAACCAAATCAAGCTTCTGAATTTGTCCCCAGCCAGCTCCACCAGAAGTGGGATTTTGGTGTCTGCTTGGAAGAGCTGGTTTCTGGATGAGTCAAGGAAGAGAGACTTAAAGCAGCTGTGGTTATTAGTGAGAGCAGAAGGGAAGGGCAGGAAGGAAGTGGTCTGGCAGAAAAACAAGGAAGTCTCTACACTTGTCCTGTGTTTCCTTTCTCACTTGGCTTGTTTTCTGTTTCAAACACTGTTGTTGTAGACCACGCAGAAAATTGGGTGGTTTGGGCATTGCAATTACAAACTTCCTTCTTGTCAGTCTAATAAAAAAACAAAAGAGAACATAGCACAAAGAACACTGCCCATGTTTGACACCTTCCTTATTTACCAAAGAGTCATCATCCTTGGTATTTAATGGTTCTGTAAAATTCTGAAGGGTTGCACTAAAGTGTAAGTGATAAAAGTGATAGAGACAGATACGTTACGTAAAGGCTATAGCTTGAAAGCTGTGAAGCAGGACCTGCTGGGCAGAAAAGCTGAAATCTCAGGGTTGGAGGATACAGAAATGTGAATCAGAGATGAGCCTGGGGAGTTACGCAGCTTGCAAAACATCCTGCCCTGACTGGGAAGTGGGCTTTCTTATCTCTGGCAGCCATTGTGCAGAGTACAGAACTAAATGAATAGCATACCTCTTTGAGGACATGCAGGTGAAGATACCTGCACAGCTTCTGGGGCTTGCTGACAACACATTCGGCTTCCCTTTGGCACCTTCTAGTTTCAGACATTTAGGGTTGGAGGTGGCCATCATCTTGCCCCAGTTCAGGGCCTTGATTCACTTGATGAAACTTTCTCCAGGCCTGAAAGATCTTCTCAGAGCTGGCAGATGTGACCCAGGATCTTCTAGACAACAAAGCTACCTTTGGGATTGGCAGCTGGAGGTCAGATAGGTCATATCAGCTGGCACTGAACACTCCAACTCTAAGGGATTTCCACACCATCAGGGCAGTAGAGTGAGATCTAAGGACTGGATCCATACAGAAACCAAGGTGTGGGACCCCCATTCAGACTCAGCCACCCCCAGGCCTTTATGGATATACTCCGACTCACCTTCACCCAGTCTGCACACCTTTGACAAGTGGCTGCTCCAACTAAAACTTAGAGATTGTGTCAGAAAAATCATTACAAGCGTGCCCTGAAAGCACCAGGGATGTCCTAACAGATTGGAAACATGGTGTGAAAAGGCAGCTGCTGTGCATGAGGCTTGAACATCAACTTTGAAGACTGATGATCCAGACCTTTCTCAAGCATTTAATGGATTTTCAAAAAAGAAAGAAAGCTATAGCTGGAATTTAGTAAAATACAGTTGTTTTTTTTTTCCCCTTCTTTTTATCTTTTTATTTACCCACATTGCTAAATTGATTTCCTTATTCATCTCAGTTTTCCCAGACATTTCCATAGAGCAACTAAGAGTCATTTTTTTATTGACCTTTTCCCACTATCGGCACCTTGCTTCCAGTAAAACCACGGCCCATTCCATTTGTTTTCACACTCATAGACAAACACATTTATCTGCTCACTGCCCTTCAATGGCAGGCAGCTTCTATTGGATTTTTGTTTCAGGACTGTACCCCCTACCCACTAATTGAGATTCAGCTCACAGTGTCACATCAGTGCAGCATGATGGTGGAGAATATCAATGCACGAAGCCAGGAGGGGGAGCGGGAAGGGAGAAGTTTTAAGTTTTCAGAGCATTGCAACAAATGAAACTGGGACTTCCTTGTGCATCAAAGCAGTGTGACACAGCCATCAGTATGATACAACCTCCTTTAAGGGGCACAAATAATTAATGAGATGGGCTTTTGCCCTCCAGTAAGTTCAAGAGTGAAGCTGGGCTTAATTAAATTGGATGTTGGAAACTTCACTGCCTTTCAACCTATGGTGTTGGGAAATAGGGCAGATTTTGGCTGGCAACTCTGCTAGACACTGTCCTGGATCTGAGGATTAGTGGCTGGGATGCATGGCTTCACCTTGTGGTTAGAAGCCTGGATTGACTGTCACGAGAACTGGGGTTAGTTTCCAGCTATGCCTTCTGGATGACCACAGGCATCTCATCTCATCTCTCTGTGCCACGCTTTCATCATAGGAGAAATATCTCATTTTCCTTTGAATTGGGATACTTCTGAAAAGCAGTCACAAGAGTAGAAGAGACAAATTTATTATTATTATTATTATTATTATTATTATTATTATTATTATTATTATTATTATTATTATTATTATTATTATTAAATTTTAACTCAAAACTCAGTATAAGAAAGAACATGAGGTATTTTGAAGACCCACCAGGGAAGGGTACACCAGATAGTTGGGAGTTAGTTCAGATTCAGTTTCCCAACAGAGGTGCCCAGTATCGTATTTGAGTCTCTACAGCAGCCCCCAGCCTCCAGCTGCCACTCCAGAAGGGAACAGGTTCCATGAAGGTCTCATGAAGGTTCTAGGTTTATGATGCCCAGATGTTTCAGATACCCCAAGATGTTCCTTGAGATGTTCCCACTTGGGGCTGTAAGGTACGGCACAGGTTTATGAGAGATCTATGCCCTTAAGGAGCAGGAGATGGAGACCTGCTGAGGAGCTGTGGGGTGGAAAAAACGACAGAGAAGACGAGGCCAACCTGAGGTGGGGCTTGTCTTGGAAACTTTTAAGAGATGCTGATCAGACAAATTCTCCTGGGTCAGGGAACCCAGGCACTGGTCTTTATAATCAATGCTTCCTGCCACTGAACTCCGGTTTAGAAGAAACTGGTTTTCTTCTCTTCTAGACTGGGAAAGTTGACCTTAGGAAGATCTTCTTGTAGGTTTGGGAGCAAGTTACTTCATCTCCTTGTGCTGCAGAGGGAGATGGCAATAATCTTTCTACTCTTTGTCTACCAGGAGGCAAAACTTGTTGGTAAGAGGAGTCGTCTCTTAGGTTTGGGCTGAACTTGGCATAGCTTTCCGGCATAATCTGAATTCGACTTTGCTCGTACACACAGGGCAACCATGTTGTTGCTAAAAGGGAATATTTTTAAACAGTTTTGTTTATTTTTTTTCTGGGGAGAAGGGGCTGTCTCTTGCAATATTTGCAGACAACCCTTGCTAAAAGGAGATCTGATCTCAGGCGCAGTCTCCAACCAGGACTATAATTCCGGTGGTGATAACAATAATAAACACGGCAATAACCATGCCCAAATATAGAGCTTGGCACAGTTTTTCCTGTTCAAATATCAGTTCCTGTGACTGTCATTCTTTGCAGCCTTCCAAATCCAGGCATTTGGATACGGCTCTTGCTTCCAACGAGGCCTTTTGTCCGGCGGAGATTATTTCCAGCAGACTGCCCTGCAAACTTCCATGCTGCACTTCATCCCTCCAAGGTAGAGACGGGGACAGCGTGACTCATGCCTCTCATATGATCCTGAAAAGAGAATGCATCAGTGGTGCAGGGTTCAGCTGCGCACATGAATTTCACCTTATCATTCAAGAGATATCCCCTCTCTCAATTTCCTCTTTTGGCTCTATAACCTGTACAAAGACCTTCCCACATTTCTTTTTACAGGCCTTATCACCACCTGCTTGCTTCCTCTTTCTTCTGTACCTGCAGGGACACAAAGCAGCCTCTGGAAGGTCTGGGCAAGGGGAAATGTGTTTCCAGAGAAAGATGAGGTTTGCTCAGTTCCCGTAAGGCTGCTGGACACAAGGCTGTGTTACAGCTAGTTGAAACAACTGTAGGCCCAGAGGAATGACATTGTTTTCTTCCCAAATAAGTCAATACCAGACCAAAATATTAACATTTTCCAGAATAGCTATCTTTCTCCTAAAAACATGCCTCTGAAAAGACCTCATTTTGGTATTTCAAGTCCAAAGGAAATATTTTCAAGTTGCTGAATTTAATACTTTTTCTTATTTTGCTTTCAGTGGTGGTGGTGTTTTTCTGTAAGAATTACTCTGAATTAATCTAAGCTGTCAGATAAAATCTGTGTTCTGGTTTAATTGTTTCAGGCTCCTTTCTTCCCCTGGCCAGGCATTGCATTCACTTCTCTCACCAGATGAACATGGGCATGGTGGGAATGAAGGTTCACAGGATATAATAGAAAATGTTGTCCATACTGTGAGGTTGTCTCACAGCCTAAAAAAACCTGCAAGAATGGTCCAAGATGCTGGAACCGTTTTTTTGAAGTCTGTGTGTAATGAAAATAGGCAGAGCATGAGGTCAGCATGACCCATGCAAAATGCTTCCTTCCTGCTTAGCAAAATAAAACTAATGGATTCGGGTGAATTTTGCCAGAAATTGCTTGTTTTTATCTTACACAAGGGAAAAAGCAAAACTGTGTGTATGCGTGGGCATGAAAGTTCACCGTCAGATTGTGGAAACTTTCAGTTGTGCAGAAAATGCATTTTCCATGACCCCAAGGCACGGGAATGGGTCCGTAATCCTCAGGCTGATGGAATGATGGGATTGCTCAGACGTGCTTGATTTTACAAGCCTTCAAGAGAAATTAATGCAAATTACAGAGAAATTTCAGAAAAGCCTTAGTATCCAGCAGGAAGAGCAAATTCCCAGCTTCACTTGCAACCTGGAAGGCAACAAGGAGAAATAGAAGAGCCCCATCAACCTCCTGGAGATGGACAGGGCAGCACTGAGGAGGAAGAGGAGAGCCTAACTGAATTAAAAAGTGGAAATGGGTGAACCCAAAGGCAACAATTCTCTCTCTAAACTGGTTCAGATGGGATTTTCCAGAGAGATGAGGAAGGGTGGATGATGCTAAGAAGCTTTAATTCTTCTTCCCCTCCGTGCTGTGACTCTCCAGTGTAGCTCACACCAACAGCATGCTGTGGTCACACCAACCCTGGATATATGCATTCATATACATAAAAATCTGATAAATATGCAAGGCCTTCCTAAAAATACAGCAACAACACTGTGACAGCCATTAGGCAGCACCACACAGTCCTGGTGCTTGCAGTTTCTCACCTGTCCAGATATGCCCTGCAGCTCTTTGCTGGGAATCACTCTGTTAGGATTTGGAGAGAGCCAAGATCTCAAGCTAAACCCATAAAACCCATGCCTAAGACAGAGCCAGCATGGGCAGGTGGTTTGCTCAGATGCAAAATAAAAAAAAAGGTCCAGAAGAAGGTGTGCCTGGAAAAACCCTCCTGCAGCCTGGAGTCACCTGCTCTGGGCTGCTCAGAGGTGACTGGTTTCCTTCCAGGTGTTGCAGCCATGAATTCCCCTTGGCACTACTGCAGAGAAGTGCCCTGACCTCACGGCGAGGTAAAGGAGGAAAGACCAACACTTTATCAGCCACATCCAGTCGTGCCTTGTGACTGCCAGGATTTATGGCCAGCCTTATCAAGTTGAGTGTTTCACGGTGCCTAAACCCAACAGGCTGGTTCTACGCACAGTGCTGTCTCTCAGTTGGTTCAAGGAAAGGCAATGGTTTCTTTTTTTATTACCACAGCCGATTTTCTCGATGACGGGTGGAATGGGTCAGGCTTGGACATGTCTGTTCACATCAGCACTGAAAAAAAGATCAGTCAATTAACAGATAGCAGTGCAAGGCTTGGGCTGGCTACCGCTCTTGGGAGGGCTGTTTTTAAATAATCTCAAGCAGATTTGCAGGTCAGAGAGGAGCATCGTGATAATCTAATCTGGCCTTCATTGGTATCAAAAGCCAAGTGATTTTGCCCTGTATTTTCAGTACCACAGCAAGGTCTTTGGGTCAGCTCCCCCCAGGGTTGCGGTTGAACCTATGCCCTAGAAGAGGAAAGCTCTTCTCCTTTATTCCCAGGCTCCCAGGCATGGAGGGATCAGGGAAGAGATTTGTAAGGTATTTCCTGGCCCCTAACCCAGTAAGTTCCCCTTCCCAGGAGGTGAGAAGGCATGCTGTACTACAGGAACAGCTTTGGAAAAGGAAGTAAAGGGTCAGGGCTGTTCTCTTCCTCCTCTAGCAATCCCATAGTATGCAGGTGGTTCGTGTCCTTACCCAAGTCAAGAGATCCCCACTGAAAAGCCAGTGCTTTTGGAGGCCAGGGGATGGTGGGGGGCTGGTGGGAGGCAAAAACAAACAGGACGTGCCTCCAGAAATCTACAGAACTATAGGAATCCAACCAGGCAGTGCTTGAAATCCTTCAGTCCAGCTCCCAGCCTGCGTGTCCTACCAGCCCTCCCCCTTGCAAACCCTTGCAAGCCCCAGGAAACCTCACAATTCTGGGCAAAAATGTGTGAAAATTGGGGTTTGTGGGGAGCAACATCTGCTTTTAGGCCGCTAGCTTATGCTCTTGATGTTTCATGTTCAGACGTCACCTCTGAGCTAAACACCGACAGCTTCCTCCCTCTCAGTCCCAGGAAAACATCAAACACTTGAAACTGTGATTCATTTCCCCTATTTAGGTAAAATGCTGCACAGTCTGCACGCGGGGGGTTTCACGGTGCCGACAATAGAAACAAGGAGCTCAGAAACAAGCAGCTGCTGATTCCCAGCCCTATACCTTAAATCGATCTGGATGTGCTCCTTCAGCATGGCCCAGCTCAATTAGAGGAGCAGGGCTGGGTCATCGTCAGGCTGGTGAGGTGGTCGTGAGGAACCCCTTGGGCTCCAGCTTTTGCATCCGTGAAAAATCACTGCCGAGTGGCAGAAGCACTGTCTTAACAGGATTCAGAGTGGTTTGCTGGCCTCAGATCTCAAAGGCCAGCTGTCGCAGCGCATTACATCCATCCTGGCTTGAGGCTGGGCTCGGTAGTGGAGCAATACACCAACAGTGGCATGATCTCCTCGTTTGTACCTGCCAATGATGTGACAGGCCCAGCATATTAATGAGCATCTGTGCATATTTATGGGGAAGAACCCTCCGATTCTAAGACTTTTACCTCTTTTTGTTTGTGTGTGCATGTATTTATTTTATTCCTTCTGTCAGATTTTCTACATTGAGAAATTCCTTAAAAAAAATAAAAAATAAAAAATTCTTTTTGTCCTGTATGTGCTGTGGGGTGTCTGAGGGTGGTGACTGTGTCCATAATACTGATCAGTGTAGGCTTTGGGAAAGGCTGCTGGATTTATATGCCCTTTGCATACCTTGGATCTGATAGTACTTGATAAGTTCAAACAAAAATGTGTCATCTCCTTTCTCCTTCATCCTCTGCTGCCCCCTTTCCCTGTCTTTTCCCATTGGATTCAGGTCCCACTCCCTGCCATAGGTGTGATGTTTTGCTACAGACCGACTGCTTTGCCTTTCATTCCCCCAGCAAAACACAATTTAAACTACCCAGCTCAAATCTTGTCTATCTTCACTGCAAGCATGTTTCCAGTGACCACAGGCTACGTTTCTCACACTCTTTATTGTATTTTGTTTCACAACAACCTTATGAGGTGGCAGTAGTTGTGCATGAGAATCTGGTGTCAGGAGGAACAAGATCAAGAGGAGTTGTTTCACTGGATTTTCAGCAAGGAGACCTGGATGCTTGGTAGATGGATGTGCTAGCCGACTGGTTTGCCCCAACTCAAAAAGAAAAAAAGAAAATTCTGTTGGAGCAAGATGGGGAGCTGTTACAATGACAGAAGAGAAGACAATGACAGGAAAAAAAAATCTCAAGGAGAAGAAAGGAGAAACACTTTTCTTTCTGCTAATTTTATTTTCCAGGCTGTTAACACTCTGCTTCAAATTAACTCTAACCTTTACTTTCAGAGTCAGCTGAAGAAATACGTTTTCAGCTGAAAAACAGGCGGTTGCTCTCTGAGACAGACTTCCCCTTTGGGGCTGCCAAATCTCAAGGCAGCTCTCAGCACTGTCCTCACTTAACCTCTCCCAGAGCCAAAAAAATATCCAAATAACTGGCTGTTTCATACACTGGCCATTAGCTAAGCTAATACCAATCAGGCAAATTAATTCCAGTGAATTTAAATGAAACCCTCCTGTGGCTGTCAGACAGCTAGTTAAGTCTTCCAGCTTACTGGAAAGAAAGTTGAAAAGGTAAATAAATGGAATCAAAAGCCCTCTCCAAGTGTGTGAGTGCAGCTGCCCTGGTAGCCCTTCACAACTTGGAGGAAAAGTCCACAAGGTCCCCCCCCTACCTTATCCTTCTTGAAGAACACTCCAGCAGCATCTTCTCACTGCAGTGACCTTGCCCATGCCAGGATGTCCTAGGACACACTTAAATTTCTGTGGTATGCCCAGGAGCTTTCTACCGAGTGCCTTATCCAAGCACTTGTGAGTTAGAACAGTGAGGAAGGCCTTTTCTCCTCATCACACCAAGGACGGCGAGGGATAGAGCTGTAAATTTAAAGCACTTGATGGGATAAGGGGCTGTCTCTCAGCAGGACACTCAGTATTTGGTAGCTCAATGTCTTTGAACGTGTGGTCTGAAGGCTGGCAGCTTGTCCTGAAACCTCAGCACCAAGGATCAGGCAGAAACAAGTTGGCCCACTGCTTTCAAGTGCACTGATTGCAGACATCCTTCTTCACATCCCTTCATCCTATAAAAGGAATAGGAACATGACCTGCCTTGGAAGGCATTTTTTGACCTGCTGACAAACAGGGCTGTGCATAACCCAAGCAAAGTGTTCTTATCATTGCAATTATCAGTGTTCATATGTGCATGACCATGACATTGTGAAGCTTTCAGAAAATCACTTATCAGCACATGGCATCTCTGTGTTAGATACAAGTGATGAAAAACACTTTTTGCTGTATCTAGGCTTTGCACAGGGAGTGGGAAGATGAATGCAGGAATCCCCCAAAGACTTGTAGGGAAGTGCTAATGCAAAGCCCAGTTAGCCCTCATCTGCTTTAGAGAGAATGACAAGTCCTGAACTCACTTTTTTAATTATTTGAAATAAAACCTCCCGAAAAACACTCAGAGGAACATGGGCACATCCATATATATTTTATATATATATGAGACAGTGTATGAATAAAGAGAACTGAGTATATTTAACTTTTAACCTATCTATAAAGTCAACTTTTATCTTTTAAGCCCTGGTATGGTAGACTTAGCTTCAGTGCAGTGAAATCCCAAGTGGAGATTTGCCTCCTTCCTCCAGCAAACTGATGACTGATGTGCCTTTTTAAGAAAGATGAGGCACTGCACTGAGGCTAAAAATGAGGACCTACTGCAGAGAAACATTGGTTCTACATTTTCAGCAGATGCTGCAACACTGACAGCTTCCTCAGTAGAGGGTGGACAATGAGTACAGGATTGCATACAGTCATAGTGGTCTTGGGGCAGAAAGAGGTATTTTAGACATAATAAAAGGGGAGAGATAAGCTATAGCCAACACAGACATGGTGGGAGAACATTCCCAGGCCTCTGGCAGTGCTCCAGCCAAAACCAACACATGAGTTGGATTCAGGATGCTTCACAAGGACTGATTATCACTGTGGCTGAGGAAAACATGCCCTGCTGTCACCAAGGAGCATGGATATATTGAAAGTTATCCTCCAGCTCCTCCAAAACCTCACCTTGAGGTTGCCATTCCACCACCCTTCATGCCTGTTTTTGCCCAGTTTGCTGTCTGCTTGTAGGTCACCACCTTCCCTTGGGTCACCGCACTGAATCGACATCCTTTAGGGAAAAGAAGCTGTGAAAGCGCATGGTGCCATCTGCAACAGACAGACACAAACCTCTTATTGCTCCTAAGGCAGGCCCACCTCCCTTCTGAGGATGCTCTAAGGGACAGTCAGACTGTTTGGGATGTCATCTTCTGTCCATCTACCTGCTGGGCTAGCCCACAAGCCTTGACAGACTTACACAGTTCAGAATAAAGCCTGTTGTCCTCCATGTCCTCTCCAGCCCTTCTAACTCATAGATGCCATAGAATCATAGAATAATTTACGTTGGGAAAGACCTCTAAGATCATCTGATCCAACCTTTAACCTAGCACTGCCAAATCCAACATTATACCATTTCACTAAGTTCTACATCTACACAACTTTTGAAGACCTCCAGGGATGGTGACTCAACCACTTCCCTAGGCAGCCTGTTCCAATGCTTCACAACCCTTAAAGTGAAGAAATTTCCCCTCAAATCCAACCTAACCCTCTCCTGGTGCAACTTGAGGCCATTTCTTCTTGTCCTAATGCTTGTTGCTTGGGAGAAGAGCCTGATCCCCACCTTGGTGTAGCCTCCTTTAGGGTAATTGTAGAGCTCCATAAGGTCTCCCCTGAGCCTCCTTTTCTCCATCACCCACAACTGGAACCACCCTGGCTCAGCGTTTTGGGAACTCCTATCGTTTGGAGAAAAGAAACAATACCAGACCTTATTCTCCATCTTCTCCAATGTGTGCAATAAGATGTCAGGGTCAAGTATGTCACCTAATCATCAAGGCAGGGAGGTCTGGGACAGCTTCTCAGCAATCTAGGGCGGTGGGGAAATACCCCTTGCCCCCTCCAGTTTTTAAAATGATGCTGAATAAGCTTCATATGGGTGTTACATTATGTGAAGAACCATCGAGTGGACCCTGGAAATTCTTTCTAGCCTCACATTGCTGGAGACTCATTGAATTTAACAAAGAGAAAGCAGGAGCTGTATGTGAATCAAGAAACCTCACTGTTTGACACAGTTGGGGTCAGACTGCAGCCAGAATGGGTTAAATGTGTCCTGCAGGAACTGGCAGCTACTGGATGGCTTTGCTTCTGCTTCCCAGCTGCTTGCATAAAGGGTTTGTTGCTGTCTGAGTCTGCCCCAGCCCGACTGTCTGCAGCAAAGTCAACAACCCCGAGCGGGCTATGCTGGAGCGTCTCGGTCTCTGCTCAGCCCAGAGGCAGGCTCTGCAATACCTTCCCTGGGCAATGGGGTTTAAAACCCTCTCCTGCCTTTGCAGTCCAGCTCTGGACTGTGAAAAGTAACCCATGGCAGCTGGCACATAGCTGTGGTAAAGCCCCCCAACAAGGTCAGGCTGTAATTATATATATATATTTTTTTTCAATTGATGAATGCCCTTTGACATGGCTTTTTGTTAATTTTATTCCCCTTCTTGCAGCCTGATAACACAAAGAAGGAATGAATTGTCTGTTGCTGCCTAATTCTCAATAAATCTGCTGAAAATTTCACAAGCTGTATATAACAATCAGACTTGAGGGGTCCTTCTAGCAGATGCCTGAAGCCAAAAGCAAATAATTTCTTTTTAGCAGGGTCTGATTTATGGTCTGGCTTGACAAATATTCATATGGGTGTGAAAAATCTTCTGAAGATGAGCCATGGAGCATTGCATCTCCTGTCATCTTCCTCACTGCTTATTCTGTCTCAAATTAGATTCGGTAATTCAACTTGTTTCAGCTTCAGGCTGATTTTTCTTGCTTCAGTTAAATCTCACATTTGAAGCTGAAGACATTTCACAGATGACAGGTTGGCACCTGTTATCTAAAGGTCCAGCAACACTGACCGTGACTGAGTTTGGACCAAAACCTATGCTAGAGTAAATCAGCATGATCAATTATTGCTGAGCTGCTTTGCACCAGACCGGTTTTACTATCAGCAGTATTAATAAAGGGCAATTTTCCAATGAGCCCATAAAGTTCTGTCTCGGTATAATATGAGATCCTTGCCCTTTGCTTCCTTCAAATCCTGCAGTGCATTTCTGGCTTCAAATGCCACAGGTGACAGAGGACAATCCCGGTAGTAGTTTTAATTGCTTAGTGTGCATGCAGAAATCTTGATGCTGAGCACAGGGATCTGAGGACAGGGGAAGAGGAGAAGGCAAAGGACATATAGGGTAATATAGGAATATAGAAAAGAGGGAGGCAAAGGCAAACATGTCATGCATGTAGAAGGCAACTTTGCAATATAAAAAAGGATGTCAACTATTTCTAAGTATATTCTGTTGTTCTTTTTTTTTTTTTTTTTTTTTTTTTTGTTCTTGAGACAACTAGCTTTGCACTATTTCATTACCTTTTGTAATAAATATGGAACAATGCAGCAGTCACAGTCTCCCATGCACTCATATACTCCCATATTCCTCTAACAGCAGCAATATTGTCTGAATTTTTTTTTTTTTGCCCATTTAGTAGAAAAATATGGAATTTGGATAGCACATGGAGATAAAAGAAAATGAAAAAAAAAGTTTGTTTGTTTGTTTGTTTGTTTTTTCTCCTTCTCTTGTGCTTGTGCATAGACCATTTCCTGCAGAGCTGGGGGAATGACTTAAAGCCAAATGTTGTCTTTGCAAGATCCAGTTCCCTTTGCTGAGTAAGTAACCAATAAAGTTGCCAAGGTCTTATCTGATGTTTTCAGGCCTTGATCTCAAAGATCTTTAGAGGCCAGGGTGAGGAACCAGAGCCTCATTTTGCAGGTGGGGAAACAGAGGCATGTAGAAATACAATGACTTCTCAAGCTCATCCTGAAGTCCCCTGCAGCTGGTGAAACATCAGCCTTGCTGCCATGCTCTCTGCTCTGGCTGTGTGCTTCTAGCAAAGCTGCATTTTTTCAAAACACCTACAGAGTTAGTTACCCAAATCCCTCTGAGTTCACCGAACTCCTGATGTTTTGAATCTCATTTGCAGCCCAAACATCTGAGCTTGTTTAGGGCAGAAGAAATTTTATGTGTACTATGGGTATATGTGCCCGAAGGAGCTCTGACCCAATGAAATATATAAATTCCTCTGAAAGTCTCATCTGGATGACAGTTTGTGATGCACACATGTTGGCAAAAATGTCTAATGGAAGTTTTCAAATGGACAATTGCCACGAACTTGTGATGGCTCACACAAAATGTTGCTGGAAACTAACACAGCAACAAACCTGCAAGAGGCACAAAATGGATCCAACGAAAAACATCTCGGGATCTGCAGGCCACAGCCTCTCTTTTCAGCCACCACTCTAAATGTCCTTCCAAGGGAGATCAAGAGAAATAACAAAGTTGTTGCCAGCTATTTTTGTCTTTGTTTTGCTGTATTACAACACGGCCCACATTTCCTAAGAAGTACTAGCATTGGGTTTGTTTCTAGGCAGAGTCACCAATCCCCTCTGTGGTTTGGGATAGGAAGTGTTTAAAACGGGCAAGATCGTGTCTCTGTGGAGCATCATCTGACTTTGGAAACTCAGCTTTCTCAAATACACCTGTTGGGTGTAGGAAATAAGGAAATCAAAAGAAGAAAAGAAAGGAAGGGCAGAATTGCAGCCAGCAGGCACTTTGTGAATTTTTCCACATTGACATTTGCTCCTGTGCCTGTTGAATCAGCATATTTTTCCAGCTGTATAAAGAGGAGACTAAAGAGGCTGGTGACATTGGCCAAACAAGCCAATTCCACTCCTTCTGTTGCTGCTGACAAGTGTGTTGAATAAATCTCTCAGCCAGGAACTCTTTGGATTGAGTAGAAGGTCTTCCTCTGTCGATTTTTCAGCACAAAGCCCAGACTGTCCTCCTGGAGAGCCTAACTATCCGTAAAATAGAGCTAAGCCCAGGGAGTCCCTCAAGAAGGGGAACGAAGCCAGAGCTTCAACAGAAACAGCCATCCTCAGTTGTCATGACCATTGAGACAAAATTAAAAAGAACAGACAAAAGGGAAGAGGATGTTTCTGGGCAAGAGAAGGTCCCAGCAGAAAAATTGCTTCTAAGATCACACCCAAGTAATATATACAACTCACAGAAGTGAGACTTCTTGATCTTCTGTTATCCAGGGCTACAAAAGGCTTGTTTCCTCTGAATTCAAGTGCTAAGTAGACCTTGTCCTGCTCAGTGCTTGCACATGAGGATGCCACAAGCATAAAAAAAAAAAAAAAAAAAAAAAAAGGACAGAAAAGGCATTAGACACATCAGAAAACATTGAGTTGAAAAATAAATAAATAAAATAAAATAAAATAAAATAAAATAAAATAAAATAAAATAAAATAAAATAAAACAAAATAAAACAAAATAAAATAAAACAAAATAAAATAAAATAAAACAAAATAAAACAAAATAAAACAAAACAAAACAACCAAAAACAACAAACAGGAAACTCACACGAAACCAACAAAAAATATTTTAAGCAGCTTTGGGCTAGCGGAAGGGAAATGAGGAGAACTTCTCCATGCTGATTCATGGGGGCAGACAAGTGCTCGGCTGTCTGTCACCGACTTTCCTCTCTGTTTGCAGGGATTTCCCTTCTATCAGCAAAGGAGCAGCTGGGCCTTAACGAAAAGGAGGAACAGATATTTTGTCACATGCCGGCAGTAAAGACAGGCTTCACAATGAGCTACTTTCTTCTAGCACTGAACAAGGAGCTTCAGTCAGATGGGGAAAACAATATCATCTGAAAAATCTCTGTTTATTCAGCTGACGATGGCTACTGAGGGGTAGCTGGGAATTGCATAGTCAGAATTGCTTGGAAGTCTGAAGTCCTGGATCAAATGTTTCTATACCATGGTGAACAGAAGGTGTCAGGGGATGAAAAGGGATGCAGATTTACTATAACTTCTGCATGGAGTATGCTGTTGACATATAGCACTAAATTCCCAGGGGGTTTCAAAGGCTGTGACGTGGATTCAGGTGCCTCAGAGCAGAGGGTAAACACAGGGTTGATCTTGTTCAGCATGGACATGAGAAACGATGGGATATTTCTATTTTGGGGGGAGAGAGAAGTTAATTCAGGAGGCAGGCTGGCCATGTGGACTCTTCTCAAGGGGCTCCTGGAAAAGCTGACTTTCTGCAAATAGATGAGTGGCTTTGGGCACACAAGGAGAGAAGCTGCCCTTCACTTTGCAGGGTTGTCTTGTTCCCAAAATGGGCCCAGGAAGCCGAGTAGATCCCAAATTAGGGGTCTGGCTCCTTTGTAACCCATGGGATGGGTATGAAGTGGTGCCTGCTCAAGGAGCCTTTCTGTGGGTACGTCATCAGGGCTGTACGTCAGCCAAGGCTTCTGTCCCTGTAAAACCTCTGCCTGTTTAACTGATGACACATCATTAGCTGAATCTGTTTAGGTCTTCCTATGCTTCTGTGAAACTGGTAACATTAAACAGGGCTTAGCAGTCCCAGCAAGAGGCCAATTTCCCTTCCCTCCCCATTCTGGAGCAGGGAATATACCCATGTGTGTGTAAATGCATGTGACGACGGCTCTGCAAAGCCGATCCAGCCCACTGCACAGGCTCCAGGGCTGATGCATTCAGCAACCTCTTGAACTTGCTCCTTCCCCAGGAGGGCACGGAGGATGTGTCAAGGAGGGGTGTGAGGTTTTGCACTCTCTCGTCCCTCCGGGCTGTGTAGAAGCAGCGCTGTGTTCAGTCAGAGCCAATTTGTGGGACACCCCATCAAGATGCAGACAGCAGAAAGCATCCCCCAGGCTGTCTCCAGTCACAGTTTTGAAGAGTGGAGGTCTCAAGAGAAGCAGGAAGACATCTTTTTATAGTCTGGGATATAATAGCTTGGCTGGACGCATCGACCAAAGCAGTCTTTTGGAGCAGATCCCAAAAACAAAGCGCCATGGCCCAGTAATGACCTGAAGGGGTGGCCACATGGGGTCTCCTACCGATGGTCATGGACCAGCCCAACCCCCTGAAAGCCACAATGGAGCCACGTTTTATCCCAGAACAGAGGCTGTGAGTCCTCTGGTCATGGATGCATGCATGGCTGGGCTCTGATGAGTTTGGCAGACAGCTGCTGGCTCCCTTTCGCCATGCCAAGGGGCAGAGAAAGCTGCCGAAGTGTCACCACCTGCTGCTCGTGCTCCTGGGGGCCAGATGGGGCCCCATGGACGTGTGTGCTCGTGCCCCCATCTAGTGGCTGTCCCCAAGCCTGCAACGTGTCCCCTTCTCTTCCTCTGGTGCCATTCAGCTCAGCAGGGAACCTCTTGATAGTCTCGGGGTGCAGCCTGGCTCGGTGCTGTGCCCTTTTGCACTTGGGTTTTGTGGCACATTCCCCCGTGGTAAATTTATCGTGCACATAATTTCTTGTGGGGAACAACAGAAAATCAAAATCTGATTGCAGCCATACAAGAGGACAATGTCTCTTACTCCTGACCATGTTCCCAACACTTGGTCTGGCACTGGGGAATGTGTTGTTGCACAGAGCCCATCACCTCCACCAGAGATGCAAAGATGCTGAGGAGAGAGGGCGTTTTGGTGATGATAAATCTGATTTATTCTTTTTTCCTGAACCTCGTGCTGGTGGCTTGCTTCCGTGCAAGCAAAATTTTGTTTTGCAATCTGTTTACAAGAGAAGAAGTCACCCCAAACCACCCCCACAACAAGAAACGGTTGATGGGTCCAGACCTGAGTCACTTCTGAAAGCACTAAGTGGGTTTTCAGGCAGAGCTGACATCGCTTGAAGTGGAAGGGGAAGCTGAGTGTAAATGTTTGGCTGTTCAGTCAAAGACTGGGAAATGAGGTGATGTGATTTTGGTGCTACATAACTGGATATTCCGTAACTGGAATACCCCAATGAACCTGAGACGCTCCAGTAGTCATCTGCTTCTGACACAAACATGCAGTACTTGTCTGCTCCAATGATAACACAAATGGCTCTGTTTCCTGTAGGTATGTTTACAGCTCCTGTTACAGCATTATCTCAATGCTTTACAGTCTTTATTGTAACCTTCCCCACCCTGCTGCCCTCCAAGAACTCCTCAGTCAGGTAAGACATCGAAGTTATTCCCATTTGACAGATGGGAAAAAGACTGAAGTGCACAGAGCAACTGAAGATCCCAGAAGAAATAAGCAGAAAAGCAGCAAACAACATAAATCTCTGCCTACCACCAAGATACATTTTCTTAGGTAAACCTTAAAGAAAATCTACGGTATCCATAGAATTCAACAAGAAACAAATGTCACCCCAGGACTCCGAGAACCATCCCCAGCACTGCTCAAATGCTTCCACCTCCTGGAAGCCTGAGGTAGCTGAGAGCACAGCACCTAGTCTGGTGCTCAGCAGGTTAAAAATCACCTCTCACTTGGCCCTTTGAAGGTGCCCATTGCACTAGTTGGAAATCAGCTCCCCAAAAAGAGGGTGGCAACCACTGGGAAGAGAGAGCAGAAAGTCCCCTCTGAGCTGCTGCAGGCAGATTGCCTCAAGAAAATGCTTCTGGTAGGGACTTAAACCTACCGGGGGACACATAAATGGAACGGAAAACATCTCTTTTCCCTTTGCCTTTTTATCCTTTGCTCGCCACCCTGACCTGCCTGAGATGGTCTCCACAGGCTATAAGAACATCAGGCTCCTGAAGGTCTTAGTTTGGCTTAGTGAAACCTCTAAGTAAATCCTTGGGACTTTCTGGTTGCTTTATTATAGCATTCCTTGGCTACTCTTGGAGGCATAACATTAATTCTGTGGAGAGAAGGCAAGTTATAGGTTTGCTTGTGCTAGTGAGGATAATTTATTGGGAAGAAAGACTGCTGATCAGTACACGCTGGTATGAGACTGGCAGCTTTGTCAGTCAAATAAGATGGCAAGAACAGGGCTTGGGGCTAAAGGTGGGGCTGACGCTGCCCCTGATGGCAAAGGCAGCTGTCAATGACCATTTATCCTCTGCATTTTCCCAAACCACTATTAACCCATTGATGTTGACTTCTTGGCTGGTTTGAAGAAATCTGCTGGGATCTCCAGGGATTTCTCCAACAGCCCCTCTACTTTCTCTGTGTAGAATTTGGCAGACTGCCTGGATCAAGATAGTTCCATACAATCCTCAGCACACATCACAACACAGCACAGCAGTAGCTGTGTTAACGCAGGCCAAAAGACCATACTTAATTTCTTGTCATGCAAGCTCAGATCCACATCTCTGTCCTTCTTATCACTTTTTGTGCACTTGTTCTCATTTTATTATTTTATTTTATTTTATTTTATTTTATTTTATTTTATTTTATTTATTTTATTTTATTTTATTTTATTTTATTTATTTTATTTTATTTTATTTTATTTTACTTTATTTTATTTTACTTTACTTTATTTTATTTTATTTTTTTTATTTTTATTTTTAATAAGACCCATGCTTCATATTCAAGTCATTTATGGCAGTCTAGTCATTTTTTTTCAGTTCACAAAACTTTTTGCTTCACAAACTTTACTTCACAAAACAAGTAAGTAATAATAATAAAAAATCATCATGGATCAGATTTCTGTGATCTAGCTCATTTATGTGCAAGTCAGATGTCAAAACCCTTTATTGCAAAGGGACCTGCAATAAGAAATAGCAGTCCTCTCCTGGTGATGGTTCCTTTCAGGTTTAGTTAGGGATCACGACAGGACAGATGAATCACTCTCTGGAAGAGTTTATTGTTCTCCTCAGGTTGCCTTCCTCAGCGTGGAGGAGGCTGAGGCATGCTGTCAATTTATATCTTGCTGAATAAGGTCTACTCAAACAATTTTTCTTCCTTTCTGCCCCTTTGATTTCCAGCAGGGGGCTGCTCCATCACTCTGCATTCCTCCTTCAGTGTGATGACAGACCCTCAGCTCTTGCTGTCAGATTCCTCCCCTTATATTTCAGCAGTTTTGGAGCTAAATTCTCCTCTCAGTCCAGCTTTTCTTCCCCTTCTTTCCCAGGATTGCCCACAAACCTGCCTTTCCTCCCCCTTCCTCCCAAGTCCTCCTTCACCAGCCTGCGCCCTGCGTCTCCAGGCTCTCACATGGGAAACAGAGAGATGAATCATTTCTGGTATTTGCCCTTCTCAGGACTGTTTCTCTCAGCAAGAGAGGTGCCGGGTGAGGGCTCCCAGCATTATATCATCCCGTCATCCCCTTTCTGGGGCACGGTGGGGAGTGGGGTGGCCCCCGTGAATCCATTTCAACCTCCTCTCAACCCAAGGTCGCCGACTGAGGACCTGTCTTGGCAAACACTATCCATTACAAAGACTAATAAACAAGCCCTCTTGCATGCAGGCTGCTTTACAGAGGGGCTGGAAGAGAGAAGAAGAGAGATTGTTTTCCAAGCCCTGCAGTGATCCCAGGTTTGATAAACCCACTCTTTTCTTTTCCTCCCCCTCCCTCGCTTCCCAGGAGGACAACTTAAGCATTTATGAATGCAAATGTTTCTTGGGTCAAAAGCAGGTCAGAAAATGCTGTGCAGGCAGGATAACACATCCTCTGTTCCACCAGGGCACGTACTGTAACGCAGAAAAATGCTGCCTGTGCCCCTTAAGCTCTGTTCTCACCCTCCCTTCCTGTCCCCTCCCTCCTCCTCCAGCTCCTGGCCCGTGGAGAATTTGGCTTTCTGAAGTCACGAAAGCTGAAACAATCAATATCAGACTGATCTGCTGAGAGCAGCCCTGGGACTGCGTTTCTAAAAATGGTTGGGTTATATAACAGTTTTTTATTTTTTATTTTTTTTTAGGAGGAAGTCACAGATGTAACAACACCATCAAAAGCTAAGGCTGTTCTTGTCGTCCTGGGCTCCCGGTGAAGGCAGACAGGTTTCTCAGGAAATGCACGAGCCCATCAGGAGCCCTCTGTGATGACATTGGCATGGACTTGGTGCCAATAGTCTTTGAAAGAGAAAACACAGTCCTCAGCTTCTCGAGGCACAGTGCCTCATGCAGACCATGGACCAGGCTGAGACCTTGCTTTGGCTACTCAATCACCTGCATAAAAGCTTCTTGAAGGCACTGGGGATCATTTTGAGTGCCATTTCCCAAACTTTCCCAATTTAGTGTAGGTCTGGTGACCCTGGGCAGGGAGTAGTTTGAGCCTCCTTCCATCTATCTTGGATAAGTCCAAGCCCCCTTCCATCTCTCCTGGCTTCTGCAGCAGTCCTGGTGACAAAATGGGGTCCCTGAGCTGTGTGAATGGTGCTGTGGGCTCTTGAAGACCCACACTGCTTGTGTTGAAGCATGAATCCAGGGAAAGTTCTCCAGACCCACGCCAGTGTCCCTGCCTTCATGGCACGGCCTGAGCACACCCCTGCATCCATCCATCCCTCTGCTTGCCCTGGGGATGACAGCATCTTACCCACTAATTGATCCTCGTGACAGTCTCGTTACAGGTCACGGGGAGGGAAAAGCTGATTTCCACCACCGTGGGGGGATCGATGGCAGCGGGGAGCGTGCATCCACCCTCCCCTGCTGCACGCAACAAGGTCACTTATCAGCTGCTGGCACCCAGCCCCACACTCAGCAATTCGCACAGGTCCTCCAAGGAAACACAAGCAGGCTCTGAGCAGGATCAGAGTGTATTTATACATTAGTTATTCTTTTACCCCAGGTCACCCACAGCCTCTTGATCTGTAAGTACCGACCCTATTTATATACCAGCTGCCACGCCGAGCGGTGCTGTCCCGACCTGGCTGCCCTCCTTACTGGAGATAATGGTTAGATAATCTAACTGATCACCTTACTTCCTGCTGGTAAGGCTCAGAAACGTATTTAAGCACCAATAGCTGGAAGGGCATGGTTAATTTTCACCCCTACTGATGCTTTAAGAACCACTCTGTAGGTAACCCAAGAAATCCAAATCCTTCCTCGTCTGCTTTCTGCTGAGCAATAGCTGGCACAGGTCAGGCTGCTCTGGGGACAGAGGGGGCCACGCTTGGTGGAGAAGAAAGGTGACTCCTGAGATTGTAAAGGCACCTCTGGACCAAATTCAACTCTTGACATCAGTGGAAAACCTTGTCCAGCCTGGACTGCACATGGCACTGCCCTGAACCAAAGTAACCCCCGGAATAGCATCGGTGGCTTAGAATAAGGTGGCATGGAAATAATATTTAAAACTTCATTGAACTAATTATGAACATCTTTAGAAGTGAGGCTGGCAGGGGAAAAAACTTGTTCTGGTGCATACGGAGGTTAAATTAAAGTTCCCCAAGCAGCTCCCTTTGCATCTAGCAGCTCCCAACACTCCCAACCTGAAAGTTCCCAGAGCAAAGTTATCTGATGGAAAATATAAGAAAATATCCCACACCTTGCCATGAAGGCACGTATTAGCTTTATTTGCAGCACTCGTGGTCTTTATAAAGAAAAGGATAATCAAATGCAGTTCAGTGGGTGTATTTCTATTAAAACTCATGTGCCTGCAACTGTCTGGGTTAGAACATGCACAGGCTGACTGTAATTCCTCTCCAAATGAGGTCATTTGAAAGGATACAACAATCATTACTAATGCTGCTGCATCATGCTGGGCTGTCAGATAGATCCCAGGGCTTTAATGCGATCCTATGTATATATTTACACAGTTGCCCATACTTCTTTAATTAGGAGATGCAAATGCCAGCCAGAGACAAAGCAGAAAATGCCAACAAAGGCAGATCATGCTTCCGTTCGCTGCTGACGAGATACAGCGGCATCAGCTATTTCTTTCGGGGTTGTGTTTGGCTCTGTTAAATCCTATTGATTCGTGACAGTAAATTGTCTAGAGCTCTGTGATTTTCCAGGGGAGGCAAAGGGGTAAGGCTGGAGGGTTGGGGTTATACCCATGTTGGGGGCTGCACTCGAGGCATGTGAGACCACTGCCCAGACTGGGAAAACTCAGGATTTCAGATAGATTTTGGATAAGCTGGCATGGGACAAGCTGGGGATGGCTGTCCTTGCTTGGTCTGGGTGAAAAATTATTGTTTTTTGCAGCTGGGGGAAGAAGAGGGCATGAGGGTGGTGAAAGCAGTGTCACCCAGCCTGAGCAAAGCACAGTGTGGACGTGCAGGATGTGGCTGCAGTGAGCAGTCTGGATGAAATGTGCTTCAGAGCAGCTGATCCTGACCTCATGTCTTCTCTTGGCAGGGCATGCCCAGTGCTCTGCAGAATGTAGCAGTGGGAAAAGCCCAAAATTTGTACTGGGAGGGGTTCGGTATTCTATTGTTTGCTGTGAAAATGGGAAAGGAGAAGAACTGAACTCTAGGGCATCCAGGCACCTACCTGCAAGGAGACTTGTCCCTGATCCTGATGCTGAGCATCTCTGAACCTTGACACAGTTTGAGGCTGGAGACAAACCCCATTGTTCTGACAGTCCTGGGTCTCCTTTTCCTCTGTGATTCCTCTAGCAGCATTGGCTGGGATGGAGTGAAGGAGAAACCCTCAAAGGAAACTGCACAGACCTTGCCCCAAGTGGTTGGGTCTGATCAAGCCACAGCACGGGGCTTTGCAGACCTCTTGTGTTGGACCACATTAACTGGGCATCACAGCCCTTCTGCAGAGGGTCTGGTGGGCAGAGGAGAAAGAAGAGAGGGAGATGGGGCACAGGCCACGATGCTCGTAGCCAGATGCTCACCCAGAAAGCATCCATCTGCACCACCAGGAGAAAATGAGCTCCTGTAAGATGCAAGCAAGAGAGCAAACCACCTCAAAGCCATCTCGTGAGAAGAAGTACATTCAGAGAAGCATGAAAAAAACATGCTCCAGCCCAAGAGATTGAGCTTGCCTGGCAAAATCCCTGGTGCAGAGGCAATTAGGTTAGCAGTGCTTGTGTTGGCCTAGTTTATAACCTCGTAAAGAGGCAGCAGAATTACCTCAGCAGCTAAAAAGCCTTTGTCAGCGTATGCTGTCTCTGCAGGTCTGCGTTCCCCAGGTGGGTGGGAGGTGAGGGTGTGGTAATGGGTGGGCAGCAGCTCTGCTGGCCTTCTGGGTCCCTCTCTGAAGCCCCTCACAGTGGCTCAGACCAGCACACATCATGTCCCTGTCCACTCTGGGCTGTGGCTGTCCCAGTCTGTACTGGGAGCCATCACTTCTCAACAATATCCTCTGGTGTAGACGTGTCCTGCAAGTGTCTTGCCTGGAGATGCAATTGTAGCTTCATGGACTAGAGAAGGAGGTTGATACGAGATGACCTGATCAACATTCAGGGCATTCCCAGTGTTCCCATTTACTTTAGCTTTCCCTAGAAAACTGCCCATATGCCATTAGGAGCAGAGTGGCCAAGGGCAAGGACTGACTGCAGGGTTGTGCACGTGCATGTTGCACGTACTATGGCAGCACACTATTGGAAAACTATGGAAACCACCTAAAAGTTCAGCTGAATTTTGCTCCAGAACTAAAGAAAAAAAGTGAGATTGTTAACTATCAGAACCCTGATTTGGCTCTGAAGTGGGATACGAAGTGAGACCTTTGCAGTTAAAAATATCATGCCTCCATCCTTTGGCCTAGAAGGTTAACCTATCTCACAGCTGTAGGATGCTCATATTCCTCTCCACGGAGAATGTCAAAAAAAAAAAAAGAAAAAAAAAAAGAAAAAAAAAGAAAGGCATGTTCCTACTTTCTCATGGTACTGTCTTCATGGTGGTTAAAACAAATATCGCTGATTAACCACAGAAATGCTTCTTCTGTCCAATCAGAGCGCAAAACTTGGCTGCAAGAGGAGAATTTAACCAGAAGTCTAGTGTAGACAAGCCCTCGGTGTGGAGGCTTAACCAGCCACCTGACAGCCTTGAGAGGCCCACAGGCATGGTGAGATCGATACCCTGAGTCCTGTGACCCCCTCAGCAATGAACGAGGAGCCAAACCTCAGTTCCAGAGCAACACCTCACCTGACGAGCCAGTCGGGCAGTTTCCATATTTTCCATTTCAAGGCACAGGGGGTTCAATCCAAATTTTTTTTTTTTACCACTCTGGGAGTATTTATTCAAATAAATAATCATGCCTCCATGAACCCTGGCTGAATTTTCTGCCAGCCTGAGATTTATCACCCCTTTAATTTTCTTGTCGAACCTATAAACTCTGAAGTTTGCAAGCTTGTTTCTCTGCTGTCAGAGAAGTTGTTGTCATTCTCTTGAAAATGAGTCAAATCCTGAAGGATTCGGTTGTGCCTAATCCCCGGTGAGGTTTAGTTTGAAGCAATACTACCGGGATATAATTCAGTACCCAATAGGAAGTTAGGAGGAGAGACCTTCCGATGATTTTATAGTTCGTTAGAATTGCAGTGATACAGATTTAGAACAGAATTAAACTTTTTGGAAGATTTTGTTATATTTAGCTCTGGCACACCACGCTGTTTTCAGCTGCCTCCTATTCCCCAAAGAATTCTCGAAGTAAAAGAGAAAATTGTTTCCAAATAAGAATAATTATAGCTTGCATAACACAGTCTCGCATTCAGTTACAAAGTCAAGTAAACCAATCAGGACATCTCGCTTGTACAAACAACGTCTTAAATTGCAGGGAGGTTTCATGATACCCTGAGTTTCACAAAATATCTGCCTTCTTTTTCTCCTAAGTTTGAAAGTTCAAAAGATTTACAAAACCTAAACAATCCTCATACTTTTCCCCACTCCCTCTTACCAAAGACCTGCCCTGAAAGTGAATTCCTGAGTTTTGGGTAGACAAAATGCAGGTAAAAATATCACAGTTTTGTCCTTGCTTGTATTTGTGCTTGCTCCAAAGTCTTTAATAAATAAATCATTTAGCACTTTTTTTTTTTTTTTTTTTCTTCTTGTACTTGTTTCTTTCCTCTCTGTATTCACTCATCTTTTCCAGGCTGTGCACTCCTCCGGGTGTGGGTTTCCATACTTTGAGTTTTTTTCTGAACAGCACTTGGGGAGAAGGGGTCTCCAATCCCCTTGGTGTAACTGCAATACTCTCGATAAACAAATAATAAGCAATTCAGCAGTGGTTAGCTTTTTAGGGCAGGACAGTATAATACAGCCTATCCTAAATAACTGTGTCTAGACATGTTTTGGGAATAGGGCCCAATATGATAATTCTGGGGGAATTTCTTTCTCAAAGCAAAGTCTTGCGGAGCACTGTCCTCCTCCTCTAAAGTCCATCTGCCAACCCCCTGGGATGCTGTTTTCCATGCTCTGGGACTCCTGGAAAATCTGCCTTCTCCTCACTGCTTATCTGGAAACCAAGTCACCATTTCCAGATAACTGAACCTCCCTGGGTAAGCAGCAATTTCACTTCCCCAGATGTTTTCTGCCCTTATTTTTGGGTGGGAAAGTATTGAGATATTTTCTTAGGTGTTGGCATTTCAAGGAAGGAGAAACGCTGCTTTCTTGCATAGTCACGCTGGAATCCTGTAATGCAACCTACCGTAAAGATAACCTAATCTGGTTTAAAAGCAACTTCTATTTTTGCAGCGGTGATGAGCACCCACCTGTTGAGTCTACAAATGAAGCACTGAGTGATCTGCAAATCCCAGGGCCATTTGCAAGGAGAAATTTCCACTTAGCTTTTTCTACTCCCTTCCTGTGAATGCCGGAGCCCACAGGGGTCAAGACCATGATATTCCTTGCATCTTGGGAAGCCAGCTTGGGAAGCCAGATCAGTTTACTGATACAGACACCCGGTGGAGGTGCCTGGATGGAAGTGTCTCCATGTGATCTGGGAGCCCAGAGGAGACTCAGTTAAAATAGCTCACAGAGTAGAGGCAGGGATCCAGCTAATCACACGCAGGTGTCTGGTGAGGAGTGAGTTATGTGGCTCTCCAAACTACTGACCACGGTGACTAGGTGCTCTATTCTGTTTTCTAAATACAGATGCCTAGTGAATGAATTGTACGCTGGAAGAGTTGGCTTCGTTCCCTGTGAGGGGAACTTAACCCAATGTATTTACACACAAGACCTTGATGTGTGGTTGGTTTGATGAGTGCCATCACAGGGTACTGCAGTGAGAAGGGCTCGGACTCTATAGAGCAAGCAAACTCTACTGAATTATTTTATCAAACATACAGAAGGACAGACTGACAGATGCTTGTCCCACTCTTCAAATTTTGCTAGCATCTTCATTCTCAGTAACTCCCTACCAGCCTAACATTCCTATGTGCTATTTGGGTAATTAGGGATAAGTATCTCAGTTTTTCTCACTTGTTCCGTTTCCCCCTGAATCCAAGAGAAAAATGTGTTTTGAACATTCCTGGGGTGCTCTGGGGAATATTTTCAAGAGATGAACTGAGTTTGAGCAGGGAACCCTTCACCACCAGTGCTGCCAGGTTTATGAATACCTGCAGAGGAAGATGTTAAGGCCCTGTAGCCACAAGAGATGAAACGTGCAGCACCCTTCATAGATCATCCTGCAGCCCCAGCCACCACAAACGTGCCTTTGCTGCCTGGTGGGCTCCCACGTGTCCAGCATCTGCAGTGTGACACCAAGAGCATGAGGCTGTAGCCTGGACAACTGAAGGACCAGGACTTTGGGACACACAGTCTATGTTTACAGCATCAGCATGGTATGGGATCCGTCCCAGACCTTCTCATGATCCTTGGAAATGATCCATAGTTGGAGGGAGCACAAGCCGGCTGGTGAAACCCAACGGGAGAGGAGGAGGATGGTTTGGAAAGGATCGCCTTGCTGGCCTGACAGCCACACTTTGGGCTCTCATATTTACAAACTGTCTTGAAACCAAAGGCCAGCCAACAGCATGAGCCCTCCAAAACCCCTTCTAGCAGGAACATATTGATGAGGAACACCTGAGGCCAGGAGAAAACCACAGCTACAACCAGGAGAGCTAATAAAGGTTAACGTAGGACAAGCTCTTGTCAATCATTTCCCATCAATGTTTCTGCACTGGAAGCCTTTTGCACTGAAGCTTTGCTTAATTGCAGCATACCTACTGTGTGGGGCCCATCAAGGGGAATTTATTTTGCTCTGGGGCCGTGGCTCCACTTGAGAATAAATTGCCTTTGGGCAGACACAGGATGGGAGCAGGGTACATTGTGTCCTGCTCAGCTACCCCTTGGTATCCAGATCAGACTCAGGAAGGAACAACAAACAACAGCAAGCCCAGGTGCCCCTCCTGCTTTAATTCCCACATGCTGCTCTCACACAGCTCCTACCTGAGAGCTTCAGAGCAAGTTACAATACCTTTAGCCAGTGCCTCCCTTCTGCCCAGCACTGCTTGATCTTATCTGAGTGGGAGAGCAAATACAGAACATTTTTTTCTTGGTGGGGAAAAAACATTGGGGGTGATTAAAAATGATGGCATGATTAAAAAACATAAACGGTTTCCCTTTCTTACCTGGCTCCTCTCTTCACAAGGATGCTAAACCTTGCTAGAGGGGGTTGAAGTCTCCAAGCTGGAAATGTCTGAGTATTTTGCAGACTTGTGGCTTCTTCAAAAACCCTCTCCACACTTGGGTACTGGCCCTAGATATCTGTCAACAGGGCAAAACACATGCCTGGCCTGTCAGCTCATTTCTCTCTGCCTGGCCCCAACTTGTTTCAAGTTATAATAAAAGCTGTATAAGCCTGATGCTGCCTTTCTAATACATAGATGGGGGATGATTACCAGAGACCAATCCCTTTGCCTCTGCTTTCTTGGCAGGAGATAAGGAAAGAAGGAGAAATGCATTCAAGAAGGGCAATCAGTTCTGCCAGCATCTCTCCATCCAGGTATTTGTAGCATATCAGGCAGGGAAGATAAATTGAAGACTAAGACAATAGTTGCACTTAATGTCATAGTAAATATAATGTTCTGCTGGACTTTGGGTGGCTGGTGACAACAACACATTCATGGGAAGAACCTCATTTTTGACCCATGCCAAAATTCCATTTTTTGCCAGTTTCTGTCCAGTTTCTGGCTGCCACAATGCTGGGCAGCTGAGGTGTCTGCTGTCACTGCCTCCAGCTACTCACTCCACAGCAAACCACTTTGATTCTGCAGGGAACTCCCATGGGCTTGCCTGGTTTTCCAGGGGGATTTGTACCTCTGAGTATGCATGTGTCCTTCCACCCCAATACCTTTGGGATTCCGCTGCAAGTTTAATTTGAACTTAACTGGGAGGTGAGGGCTGCAGAAGTATTCATTCGGAGGAGTTTAGTGAAAATAGGCAGCCAGGTCATTGTAGTAATAGTCTTCTTGAGGGAAAGACTGTGCTGTGAACTCAGTCCTTACGAGGCACTAAAGAATATAAATGTAAACCTAAGTTAGAGGAAAATCCCCTCTGGAGCTCATGGACACTGCAGGTCCAACCAAGAGCTTCAAGTCAACAAATCCAGGTGGGTTCTGTCAATCAGGAACACCCCATTTAGCCCTACTTAGAGTAAAATCGGTTGAGAAATAATAAATTAAATGAACTTTTCTTTCTGTCCCACCCAGCACAGGATCAGCAAGAGGTCGAGAGGGTCTTGCAGTTTCATAAATGTCTTTCACAATAACCAAATGGCCTTGGGCTGCAGCTGCTCAGTCTTGCGGAAACGTTGCTGGTGCATAAACATGGTAATGTTACAATGGATTTCTGTGATTTCCCTAGCCATAAATAATAATGTGTTGTGCTTACACAATGTTTTGGTTTTGGACCACTGCAAGAGAATAATATTAAAAAACATGGCTTATGCTAGTGTGGAGATGAAGGAGTCTGGCTGTTTTGATTTGGAGACAGAATGCATGAGAAGTTGCCAGAAGTAGGTCTGGAAGAGTATGTGGAAGGAAATCTTCTGAAAATGAAACAAGATCGCATTCTGGAGGAGGTTTTAACCCATATAAGCTAAAAAGATCTGCAAGCCCTCATCAGCTGGGAAAGGAGAAGCACCAAAACAGCTCAGGGACCAGGAGAAAGGAGGGTTTTCCAGATCCAGACACTGAAGCTGCAGGCTAGTAAAGTCATTTAAATGGCAATTATACAAGGAATCCCTGGAATTTAATGAAGAGTTTCGGCTCTCCCAGTGAACAGGAGAGAATAAAACAGTTCCTGGGGAAGACTGGTGGCCCACCCCTACTTATTCATCCCGATACAACCATCACGACGCTTTTTTTTTGGTGTGCTCTCCTGGGTGGAAAGGAGCATTGCTGGGGATATAGCTCCATCTACTGCCACAAAGGGAAATGTCAGTCCTCCACCAGGATCCGTACTGGGACCTTTGCTGATGCATTGTACGAATTGAACTCAGAAATGACTCACTCGCCTTTTTGTCTGCTTGTTTGTTTGTAATAATGTGAAAATTATCATTTCCAGATACTCAAAATCCCCAGGAAATAGAAAATGACAACATGCAAATATTTGTTTTCATCCATTTTGTCCACTCGAGCCTCTCATTTAAATAGCACCCGATAAGGAAGGAACAAAACAGCCAAAAATAGAGAGTAGGTTATGCACAACACAATACATAAAACCTTCACTGCACTACAGGCAACGCAGAAACTGATACCAATGTATATCCTGTTCATAGGGTTGTGGAGGAAGATGGTACCCAGCTCTCCAACTCCACCTAGAAAAGCTTTTTTTTTTTTTTTTTTTTTTTCCTGCCACAGTTTCACAAAACTGCAGAAAGTTCTGGAAAATTTGCCCCAAAACACTGTGGTGTAGTCTTACAGAAGAAAATTAAGATACATGATTTGGTCTTGGTCAGTGGGATGGGTTAATATTCGATGGGTTAGTTTTCATCTGTGTTCTGCCATTAAAAAGTTAAGAACTTAATGTAAAATAATTGTCTTGGTTCCCCTAGTAGCCAACAAGGAGAGGAAGGCAACTACAGAGGGCAATTCTTTCTCCTTCTCCGGGATGCTTGGCTCAGAGTTTCATGGCTGTTCCTCTCCCTGGAAAGCTTTATTTTGGGGAAGCAGGATCAGGAGACATCCAGAGATGGGAAGAAGACCTACATGAGTGTGGAGAAGGGAATAAGCCATAGGCAGCGTGACATAAGCAATTGGCCAGCACCAGTGGGCCAAGCATGCTGGACATGGATTGTGACAGCATTCATCTTGCCAGGAGCGTCAGCTGCTTCTCTGAAGGACCCAAATGCCCTGTGATGTGTCCCTGGTACCATAATAATGCAGCCCTACATCTCAGTGCAAGCTCTCCATCACCCGGGGTTCTCCAGGAAAGGACTGAGAGAGATGGACTGGTTGCAGGACTTGCAGGGCAGCATCCATTTAATATTTGTGATGTTATTACTGATGCAAATCCAGTCAGAGCAGAGGAGTTTCCAGCTGTCCAGGAGAAAAATCTTTCTCAAAGAAGTTAAACAGGGGATCGATCGATTTTTGCTTTTAATGCTTACACAGGTTTTTGTATGGTTTAAATCAACTGGATGATGCTTACTTGTCTAGTTTCTCATTTTCCAGCTCCTTTTCTCAGTAGAAAAGGTGTTGTTATACCCCAACAGTGTTTTCACACCACACAAGAAGCAACTCCCAGAAAATGAAAGACAAACTTTGGAAACGGGTTATGCAGAGGCAGGTGAAGGAGTTTATGATCCAGGTTTGTTTTAAGAAGTACTTCCTCAGAGAATAAAAGGCACTTAGAAAGCATTAAATGCCTGCTGGAAGTCTAAGGCTGTGTCTGGAACCCTCTGAAATACAGAGAAAAAAGCGACCACAGAATTCAGCATCATGGGGACCCCTAAGGGACACATGCTAAGGTCCCAGCTACGTTCAGCTGTGGTCACAGTTGTATTGATTGCAACAAAAGCAAAATCCAGTCTAATTTTGCAGAATCCAGGGACAGTGCTTTGGTCACCAGAGACAATGACAGTCTTTCTGTTGACTTCACTGGGCTCGGGGTACGGCTATGAAAGCTGGTCTTGTGTTGCACAGAAAGGGAAGGGCTTTGGGAGCGCATAGCTCCAGGGATTAGTAATAAACAAAGCGCCTTTAACTTCTAGGTCACTGCTCCAAACCTCTGCCAAGCTGCTGGCGGGCGAAAGCTATTGCCATCTGCACAGGGGCAGCTGATGAATGAGTTTGACAGTTCTCAGCACAGCCCTAGAAAGAAAATGTCCATATCATCACAGAGCCAGGCTCCCGTGCCTCCTTTTAAGGATCAAGAGGGCTCGTGAGAGCAATCGCTTTGCTGCTGGCACTATTCCCAGATGCATGAGACCTGTTGGCAGCGAGCACAGAGGTGCTTGACCTTTGAGGGAAGAAGCCTCAACTCTTTTGTCTTGCCATCAGCAGGGCCAGGACAACACATCCCTGCCCAGCATCTGACCCAAAGTCAGATTAAATGAGTAGATACTTGCCACATATCATGTTGGTGCTAGGCTTGAGACAGTAAATGTGAACTGGGAGCGGGATGGGGACAGGGATACACCAGGTGAGCACAGGCTGTCCAAGATCCTTCACACTTTGCTAGGGCTTTTCTAAAATAAGCAGGGTTTCAACACAACAAGCTAAAGCTTGCAACCCATGCATCCTCATCAGTAGGAAGAGCTGGATGCAGTGGTAGGACATGAATATCCACATAACTGTGGTATTGAGAGAATTCACATCTCCCCTGCTAGTGGATTGGTTTTTGGCAGCTGAAAACTCAAACATGTACCTTTGTCATCTCTTTTCAACTGGTTTCAATCCCATCCTGGTGCTGCCCTTGCTGGTTTCCTCTGTGAATGAGATGGTGAATGACCTTTGTAGGAAGAGGTACTCTTGAGATTCAAACACACTGTACTTTATCAGCAGCACTGTAGTGCATGAGGGTCTTACCCTTCAGCATCAGCTTTCTTGTAATGCCTGGACTTGACCCCAAATGCCACAAAAAGAGAGATTTCCAAAGCATATTATGATCCCCCATCTGTCCCTGGCAAGCTGAAACGATGCCAGAAGGTAACCCAGGAAAGCAGATGTTCTCTCAACCACAAGAAACTCTCAGATTTGGTGTGCTTTTTGCCCCAGCAGCTCTCCTTGCTCTACTTTTCCCTTCTAAAACCTGGTCACCTGGATAAATATTTTTTGAAAATTCCAGATCTTCAAACTAGCGAGCTGTGTGGGTCTGCCTGTGAAAGGCTTTTCTTACCCCACCCTCGCCCATGCTATATTTATTTTAAAATTATAAGATGCCATAGAAAGAGGGACAGAAAGGAGGGTGCTGCATGTCAGTGGAAAAGTATCAGGTAATTGCATGCAGCCTCTTCAGAAGGGGTACTTCTCTCGAACAAGGGGCCATGAAAACAAACCAGCACAAGGTTGGCTATTACTGAAAGTCAAGGCAATTGCAGAGAAGGCATAGCTAAGTAGAGAGCTAAAGAAGGGTGAAGATTAGACCATCATATTCAAGGTCCACCCACTGAAACGGTGCACATCTGAGCCATGCTGCAATTTTCCACCGCTTGGTTTATTCAGCTCCAACCACTCGGTTATTAACTTGATATGCTGTCAAATTGCAAACGAGCCTCAAAGCTTAGCCTAAAATTATAGGCACTTGCAGGGGAGGACTGACTTTTAGTAATGCCTGTCTATGGCTTGTAGGAAGAAATCTGGAGTGGAGACTTCCAGGAATGGCATCAAAACAGTTTGTGGGGGCTGAAAGGAGAAGATTGGTTTGGTCCAGGTTCAGTTATGATGAACTTATTCCACTTCAATTCTGTATTTGCATTTAAGAAACACTTTGATTTCTTGCTTAAGGGAAAAATGAATGATGTGAACTGTTATTATTATTTTTTTTTCTCTGGATTTGCTGCTCTGTTTCTGTCACAAGGCAACTAATAATCATAGCTGGCTGAAAAAGAGCAATAGTTCTTTGTAGAGAGTACTTAAAAAAGATTCAAAAAATTCTGCAGGTGGTTTTGAATGAGAAAGTAAAAAGGAAAACATTTGTTGAGAAAAAAAAATCACAAATACCAATAGTAAATGAAGTTTTGTATATTAATTTTCTGACTGCTTGCCCTTTCCCTTACCCTATCCTACCATGCCTTAACTCTTTAAGTCCTGAGAGCTGCTGTGCAAATATCAATAGCAGCCTGTCTGTCTCTCCTGTGTCATTGGCATTTGGATACTACCCGGATGGCAACACGAGGCCCCTCCACCGATCCACAGCTGTGTGAAAAGCAAAATAAAGCAAAAGAAAACAATCAAACAACAACAACAAAACACAAAGAAAAAGTCCAAGCTGCATCTCTGCAAACCACAACCCCCAGTACTGCCAAAGGAAAGTCCCCATGAGAGTGGGAAAGACACGCATGTAAATGATCTACTTTGCCCTTGGAAGCCAAGAAATTAGGAGTGGGAAAAGGCTAATGCAGCACGAGTCACTGCAAGCCTCAGAGCTTAAAAAACATAGCACAGCCCTCTCCCTCCTCGTGAAGAGGGCATCTGCATTATGTTTCTCAAGCATGTCTTCCCAGCAAGGAAAGAAATCTGCCTTTAGCCTCATTTCCTTTGAAAACTGGCTTATGCAATGCTGCACATCCCACCAAGGACCAATGAACCAGTTGGCTGGTATTAATCGCAGTCAGCAGAGAGGGGGACGTCTCCCAGCCATTCACTTTCCCATGGATTTTGCAAGCTGGGTGGAAAGAAGAATCTCTAAGGGGTTGTATGAGGCCCTGACGAGGAGAAGGCAAAGTCACTGGACACAAAGAAGCCCCATGCAGGAGCAATGGACGGGCAGGTGCATGGTTCATAAATGTCTCAGTCACTTACAAGTTTTTGAGCCTATGGAGAATTGTTCTCATTAAAATTTGTTAGTTTTGCACTTATAGAAAGAATTTTTTTTGCAGTGACCACATAATCACACTACTCCGGGAGCAGCAAATTGCCATCTGCTCCATCTCTCCAGTAAGTCACGTCTCTTTTCCTGATACTGGCCTAGCTGTGTCCAGTGGCTCAGGTCTTGTATGTATCAGTCATTAGCTTTTCCTAAGAGAGGGGAAAAGAGCTGGCCGAGGATTTGTGTTACATCCACAGTGGACTGAGAAGTCTTTCCCAAACGCTGACCGTGGTGGGAACACTGCAGACACAGCAGATCTGGATTTGGTTACAGCATAATCCTGGACAGTGCATTTTTTTGTCTCCAGCTTTTGGTCAGCTTGTGTTTGCATCTGCCATCTGGCGCTTTCTGCCTAGCCCGATGGGGATTTTGCTGGGCATTGTGGCATTAACCCATATCAAGAAGAGCTGGTAGGCACCATCTCCTACACAGACCCCCTGGGGCCTCGTCACAGGAGATAACTGCAGTTGAAATTGTCCCCTGGGGGATTTTCTCCCCAGGATGAGAGATAACAGGAGTCCTTGATAAATATATCGCTGCATCTCGCTTGCAGCTCTCGTGTAACGTGTGTTTAATCCAGCTTGTCTTGAGACAGGGTGCCAGAGGGATGTTAGAGCTTGTCTGTGCTCTTGTCCTTGGGGAGCTCTTGTCCTTGGGGAGCACAGAGACTTTTTGGCAAGCTTCATCAACAAAAGATTCCAACAGGGCTAGTTTTAAACACACTGAGAAATAGAAAGTGTTACACACAAAGCTGTCTATCGGTGGATGGCAGCACCACCTTGTGTTCATTTCTGGAGAGGGGAACGAGACCGTTTTCGTCCCTGAACAGGCTACAGATTCCTAACTGCTCTGGCAACTCTCCTGAGAAAAATAGGAACTGTTAGCAAACACTGGACTGACACAAGGCAGAGGCATACAGTCTCGGCCAGGCTCCAAGCCTCCATCATCCCAGGGTTTTCCTTTCATTTGCACATGAGAATGGATTAAAGCTGTGTGCCACAGGTATCCCCAGATGTGCTTTAGTGTCATGGTCAGTCCTACCACATATGACGCAGCAAGTCATTGGATCCACCCTTTAAATTCAGGCATCTAAGAAATTTTTCCACCATGTAGATATCAGTGCATAGAAACTCTGTATTATCTAGTCTGATGGGCCGTGCATGGATCTGATTATCACACACTACTAATCCAACCAGCAATTCCTTTCCAGAAACAGCTCTTGGAACAAATAAAAACAATTTCAGTCTGAGCTACAAGCAAGCAGGAAAAAAAGAGAACACCAGGAGGGAGCAAAGAGAGTGAATACCTCCTTGGGGTGTAAGATTGGAGCAGTTTGGCCAAAGAGGTTCTCAATACCACCAGTGTTTTCATCTTTGGGCTGATAGACCAAAGGAAATAGGAGTAATGGTGATAGGATAGCAAGCTGGTACCAGCTGGCCAGAAAGCTGAGGCACTGTCATATTAAATCTTGCCCAATAAACTCCTATCTATGAGAAATGTTCTCCTACCAATGTTTGTACATGCCATTCTACATCATTTCTACTACACGGTTTCTCCAGTGCCAGGGTTTTGACCTTGACCTGCAAAAAGAACAAAACAACAACAACAACAAACAGGGGATGTTTGGCCAGATTTGAATTAATGACAGATTTGTTGCTGGTTACAAAATACATATATCGTAACTGATGTTTGTGAAAACTGTGAGATTAGAGATCAAGATTCTGCAGTGGTGATACGATTGACTGTGCACAGATATTGTGTTGGTTATGTGATCTGTTTTGAGGCATACCCACGAATTTCAGGCATGTACCAGGTCCCACTGAAGTTACCTGTACCAGTACAGATATACACTCCAGGTAAAGCTACATAGATAAAAACTGTTGAAGTGACTTGGGAACATTATTGTTTGCTATCCATGTGTTAGAACATTCCTTGGCATAAATTTAAGCCATTCCCATATTTCAAAATTAGTCCAGTCCAAGGATTATTCTCATCTGGAACTTTATTCACAGCTCTGCTTTGAAGGCTGGCAGGTTAAAGCCAAGCCATGACATGCAAGGTGATCCCACTACACAGGAATATCATCTAGTGTATTTAGATTTTTAGTGTGGATGTGTTTGTAATTACACATCTTAATAAATAAATAAATACAAATCTCTCTCTCTCGTCCTTTTTTTTTTTTTTTTTCTTCAACCAGTTTTGGCTGAAGAGTTGCTAGCAAATTTACAAGTGACAGTTAATAACCTGGACAAGTCAATCTCTTGATGCAGTGGTTTGCTCTTAATGAGAGAACTCAGGGGTGGAGGCTTGGGCTGAACTGCTATATCCATCAGGACAATCTGTCCATCTGTGGCAAGGATTTGAAGGTGTTTGATATCACAGGGATGTTAAGGGGAGAGATAAAGGGGTTTGGAACAGCATTGAGTATGGTCTGAACGTGAACCGGAGAGGATGGCTGGGACCCTCTTAGGGCAGCGTAACACAACCTGAGGTTTGGCTTCCAACTTGACCAGGGTCACTCATTTATCATTGGTCTTATCTCTGGACAGCTTCTTCATTTTAAGTCTGCAGGAAAGAGATTACATGTAATAGTTCAGAGTGGTGTGAATACCATGTGCCCCCAACAGGGGTGGCAGCTCCCTCTGCCCCTGAGCCCAGAGGTGATGAGCTGGGAGGCTGAGTTATTCCCACAATGTGGGGATAAGGAGAAATCACCCATCCTCACCCAGCTTCAGGCTCTTCTGCAGGGAATGATGTTAGGGTTGGCAATTATTGGTATAGCTTCTCAGCAGCAGGGAATTAGGTATGATTCCCAGCTTACTTTATTTAAGACAACAACTGGGTTTCAGGTGGAAATGACTTTACATGTATGTCATGCCCATCATCAAGTGGATTCAGCATCAATAAAAGTGAAGTGGGTATATATGCCAGCCTTAGACACAATCAGTACTCAGGAATCATGATTCCAGGTATTAAAAAACAAAGCTAAGAAAAGCAAAGCAAAACAAAGCAAACCAAGCAAAACCAAAACCTAACTAACCAAAACAAACAAACAAACAAACAAAAAAAACAAACCACCAAACAACAAAAAACAACAAACAACATGGACTTACTACATCATAGCAATTACAATCAAATAGTTACCAAAAATATTCGCTCTGATTTCGAGGCACATTCACAATAAATATCCTTTTCCATTTATCTTCCATGTGCATTTCAGCAATTGAGTTTGCTGTGTGAAAACTCCACTCAAAGAGCTAATTAGAGCAATTCATTAGAAAAACAAATTTCAAATCTGGAGGCATAAAATGATGCATGCTGGAAGTATGTTTAAGTGTTTACAGTACTCAGGTGGGGACAAGAAAAAATGTTGGTACCTATGTCATCTGGCCCCACTGTTTTACAAGGATGGCCAGCCAGCAGTCACAAATGAGAAAGAAAATATCCCCTTAACTTCCTCATTTTCTCAGCCAAAAAACTTTGCTAAGGAACGTTACTGGAAGGTCATGAAGTTAGACCTGTTTCTGACCAAGCAGCATCAAATCACAATTCATGTGACATACACCTACAGCCTGCCTGAATTTGTAACAGTCAGAAAGCGTTGCTCGTGGAAGAAATACAAATGATTTAGGGGAATTAAGCAGTAACTGACCATCAGCTTGGATCTGAGTTTGAAGAAAAATCCCCATCTGCTGATGTTCAGAACACACACATGCAAAGGGAAGAAAAAAAGAGAAAAAAGCCATTTGAGGAGATTATTTGTCACATGTTCTCTGTGCAGCTAGTGCTGTTCTCCACATTAGAGCAATTTGGTAAGAAGCCGTTTCTTCCAAAAAAATCTCTCATCTTTCCTCTTCAGTATTCTGTGAACCTTTGAGGCTCACACTGGCCAAAAGCAGAGATAAGGAGTAATCTGGGAGTTTAAACAGGTTATTGACCTGCCAGTCCATACATGTTAACTGGCCAGATGGCTGCTGTAAAATGAAGCTTGTGATAGCTGAGCTCTTACAGTGTGTCTGCTCATCCATGTGGCTGTGTCTGCACTAAGAAATTGAACAGCTAAAGATCTTCCCAGGCAGTGGACTGTAGTTGTTCAGTTATTAAAATGTTTTAAACAAAATAAAAAAAATAAAACTTTGCTGGTTAGCATTCTTCCAGAAAACTGCAATTGCCCAAAATTTAGTATGGGTCAATAAGCAATTCAAAAGTCAGTTTTGATGGGACCTGTCTTGAGAGAAAAGTTCTTTTCTTGTCCTGTGGAAGAGTTGATCCTGAGTGGAGGAGAAGGCCAGATTGTCCCATGGGACCTCAGGGCCATAGAAAGGGCCAAAATTAATTATTTTGGTTGAAATAGGCCAAGAAGGTAAATGGAGAAGGAAGAAAGAGATAAGGGGAGAAGCAACCACAGAACCTTCAAGCCTTATTTAGCCTGAAAAGGAGGAGGAAAATGCCTTGCATGGGAGCCGCCATAGGCTGTGCTAGTAGGCAATACTGAAAACAATAAATTGTTAAAATTTCATCATATAGCTTTCTTCTGAAAAAGAAAATTTGTTCCTAAACAAATTGTAAATAGAAGAAAAATAAATATTCCATCCCCTTGTGAGCAAGAGAGAGACAGCCTCAAAGGAAAGGATGCAATTTGTTTCCTTGGGGAGGTGTGACAGGAGTGTGAAGTTAAAGGTGAGAAACTGAGGCAGCAAATGTATTTATTTGTTTGTTTATTTTTTGGGGTGTGCATTCCCTCTCCCACCAGGATCTGCTGGACTTGACCTGCCTCCTCACATCGTTTTAAGCACATGTATTATTTTCTTATCAAAAGACTCTGGACATCCCAATCTTATGTCAGCTGTAACCACACTGATGTCCAAAGAGTTCGCTCTTCCTTAAATAGATGGATTTGTCAAACACACTGTGACTTTGGAAAAGCTGGATCATGCTGACGTTAGACTTGAAGAAACCTAATTTGGCCTTGTTGACAAAGATCACCTGCCACTTTCCCTGCCAATGCCAGGGGGCTGGAATTAGATGATGATTAAGGCCCCTTCCAACCCAAATCACACATACTATGATAGTATGGCATGACAGTGTTTTGAAGAGGTGAATAAGACAAGAGAGGCTATTGCTGGATTTGTCCTTGTCTATGTAAAAGGGAGGTTAATGGGAGAGCTATTTAGAGCCAGTGCAGTAGCCCTGAATATGGTTGAGATTAATCTCTCTGAAGGCTTTTTTTTTTTTTTTTTTTTTTTTTTTTTAATTGTACTAGAAAGGGGCTGCTTATGAGCCAACTGTGTCTTGGAGAGCTTTATTTCATGCCATTGGTTTTGAACATGTCTGTTCTTTTCTTCCTTTTGGATTTGACTCAGCTATACACAAGGGTGAGCTACTTGCAATGCTTGCAATGTGTTTTGTGTTTTCAGAGAAAAAGTGTCTCTGAACTAAAAAAAAAAAAAGGCTGGTGCCATTGCCATATGAGTAAGTGATGTAGTTGCAAGGAAGAGGAGTTCTGAGAATAGGGAACATTTCTCTGGCACTCAAAAACTAGGAAGTTCATAAAAAGTTAGCTGCAAGAGCAGGCTGCAGATCTGCTTGAACCTTTCCCTGGTTACAAGCTTAAACTAACAGTGAGCAAATCTCTGCAGCTCCAGCTTGTTTAATACCTTTGTTTTGTTTCGTTTTGTTTTTATCTTCTTCTTCTCATTATTTTTTCATTCTGTTCTCAGTCTGAGGAGAACAACTTCAGGAGAGGAAAAATCCATAGATAAAAGCATGTTTGTACCAAGGCCCAGGCCACCATCCACCAGCACATTAAGGGGGTGGCTTACAATGGACACGGGGCTGAGACTGGGGATTACCCCTGTCCTCAGGCAGGGCTAAAAGTAAAACCAAGAGTTTTTAGTAACTGAACACTGGGGATTTATTGTATGAAGATACAGTGCACTGTTACTCCTGCAAATGGAGTGTTCCTCTTAACCAGAAGAATTAGTTCAAATTTTTTGCCAAACGGGGCTGCCTAGAAAAGTGTGTTATGCACCCAGAACCAGTGGATGAATGATTTACAGCGAGATCATCACACAACAAGACTCCTAAAGTGAAAATGAAGACAGCTGTTCTAAAGCACCCCTCAAATAATTGTGACTGTCAAATGAGTTGTTGACATTTAAAAGTCTTAGTATGAAGAAGAGAAAATACTTTTGTTTGTTTGTTTGTTTGTTTATTTGTTTTTTAGCTGGCTCCAGAGATCCAGTGGTCAGATGTTGGACATACAGCTCTCACATTTTTGTCCTTGTCATATATTAGATACCAGATGGGGAAAAGATGAAAACATTGTTTCTTAAATTCCATTTAAGTCTGCAGAGTCCATCCAAGAGTGTCTTGATTTTTTGCTAGATGTACGGGCATGTGGAGCTTAAATCTGTGCAAGAGAGCTTTGGGTAATCACGTTTTGCCATATCATCTAAGGTATCTTCAGGTTTCAGCTTCTACTTAAAAGGAGTTAAACAGCCCAATTTCCTAGAGAAATGAGGTATCCTAGAGAAGGGATGTGGTCCACAACAAGTCAGATGGCATTTTGAACCCTTGTGTACATTTCCTTGGATGAGTTAGAATCTGGCTGTGATCTTTTTTGTACATCCATAGAGTGTCTGTCCTGCTGCTTTTCCACCATTGCATGTGCTTTTTGCTGGTCTTTGATTTTTTCTGCACCTTCAGAAATTGTTTACACACATCCACATTTAATGAGATTAAAGGAAAATACTGAATAATTCATTTGAACAAATAATTGAACTGGAGTCACCTTTATGTTAATAAAAATGCCCCTTGCCTCAGTGCAAACATGTTAGCCTTTGCAAAGCAGGGAATTCACTGCATCTGATGAATTCACAAGAGGCTTTTTTTTTTTTTTTTTTTTTTTTTTGGTTTTTGTTTCTGTTTGTTTTGTTTTAAATAACTGCCTAATAGCTGGAACTGGCATTGTGTTCCTCCTGCTGACTCACTGGTTTCCAAAAGCTCTGTAATGAGTGTGACATCTTTAAACACCACAGAATATGCTGTTTCCTTTCAGCCAGACATAATCTGCAATGATTCAACTCCTGTAAAAGAACCATGTGGGTACAAGTGTCCCAGCTGAATACATCAGCCCCCATACCTCCAGCCTCTGTGCCTTGCACTGATGTGATGTGCCATTCAATTAGTATTTACTGTGGCAATCCATAAATAAACCTTTTTTTGCCTTTGTTCCAAAAATCATGTAATGTATGTGGAATAGGGAAGAGGTAAAATAGTCCATTCATATTCAGCTCCTGCCTCAACAAGTGTATGTAGCGTACTGGTACCAACCATAAGGTAGTTAAACACTACTTACAGAGGATAGTGTGTTGCTTGAAGATGTGGAAGAGGATAAAACCAAAAATCAGTGCACTGGAAAGTCCCTAACACACTGGTAAAAAGTATGTGGATCTGAACATTGTGCAAACATGGGATTTCAGAGAGCAGAGGCTGAACATCCGCTCCTTGTCTAAAATTAGGACAATGTCCTGGCATTTGTTTTGTGCACTTACACTGAGATCTTCAGGAAGGAGGTGATTTTTCCCTCTGTGAATCTAAATTTGAACACAAGAGGGCTTTTATTCTGAGTGAGATTTGTACATCGGGCTGCAAAATAAATAATCTGTAAGTGTTCTTCTGTTTATGTGAAAAACCTATTTGCTTTTTTTTTCTTTTTTTTTTTTTGAGACTGTTTGAGTGTTTACTCTTAGGAATATCTGCAGAAAGTTAAGTTGTCAGGAGAATTGGTGAGAATAAATATTCATGAGAATACTCTTGTTGCAAACGCTTTTGTGGCCATCTGTAAAAGCTTTTTATTATTCAAACAATGCTGAGCTTTTTGCAGATAATTTGCCAACAGAGAAAAAAAAAAAGTTGATTTTTTTTCTCTCATTCTTTCAGAGACAGCGGATGCTATAGTAGCACAATCATCATCATTGCTGTGTGATTTAATATTCAACATGTGGCACAAATAGCCAGGGAGGACTAACAAGAGCACTACTGCCTAGCCATCAGAGAGACAAAAATATGTTTACACCAACTATTTTGAATGAAAAACAAATTAGTAAAACTACCACCTGTTTGTGAATAATTAAGACAAACAAACAAAAGACTCCCGGTTTATCAAATAACTTGTTTATAGCAGCAATTCCTTTTAATGTTGATGTGATGCCTTGGTGTTGTTACACAGCATCCTTCTGCTCAAAAGGAAAATTCTTCTTTGTGGAAACTTCCCTCTTTTTTGATGTGATTCAGGAATACCTTGACCCAAACGACATTTTCTTTAGTGGTCTTTTCATCTAGATGTCAGTGTTTTTCATCACCATATTAGGTGGGCATCTCCAAAGAGTTAGGGCTCTAACCTTACCACACCTCCTTGTTAAAGAAGACTTATCATCAATGTTTTATAGGAAGGGAAATGTAGTGCAGAGGGAATATTTGCTGTTTGTTAAGATACCCTGGAAATATCTGGTAAATCTGGGAAATGGAATTTTACCCCAGTCTCTCTTGTATTGCCATTACTATTTTTTTTTCCTGTTGATCATCTTGTTCTTTTTTTTACTATATGCTTTGTACTTGAAAGTGAGAAAAAATCGGAAGGATCACTCTGTTCTCAGAGACTTTTTCCCTGTGTAGGCACCCAGCGTGGGTGGGGAGATCTTTGTGCACCAGGAGGACAATAGATCTGACACAGCTGTGAGTTTTCTTGTCACTTTTTTTTTTTTCCTGTTACACAGGGGTTTCATCAGAAATGACTGAAACATTTGGTGTACTCATAAATTCTTTGCTATCCTTTGGAAGCTAGTTCCACAGGTTAGTAAGTCATTGAAAGTGATGTTATTTTAATTTTGTAATAGACTTTTTTCCTTTTCCTTTCCCTTTTCCTTTCCCTTTTCCTTTCCATTTTCCCTTTCCCTTTCCCTTGTCTTTTCCCTTTCCATTTCTACCTTTCTCCTCCTCCCCCCCCCCCACTTTTTTTTTTTTTTTCATATGAGAATGTGGACTTTTTTCTTACACTGCCCTTATCCATATTCCATGGATTTCTAGACTGTGGCTTCTGCTGAAAGTCCTGGGGTCAAGGATTTGCCCCTTCACTGAAAGGGCAAACATGCTTGAAAGGCCTGACTTTGGGGTCTCTGGCTTTTTCTTTAAGTGGGGACTTTTCCAAAGCACCTTGAAAAATGTGTTCACAGTGCCCAAACACACATCAAGGAAGAAAATCAAGGCTCAGGACAAAAGGTGGATATTATTTAGCAATTAGGGGACCCCTGTCTGGTTTGAACCCCTGCTCTGTTCAGGCAGTTGTCTCTAGGGAGATGAAGGCTGTATGATGCCAGCACGTTTCTTTCTGCAGCAGCAGTGATGAACACTTGAGGGAAGCAATGTCCTTCTGGAGGAGACATCTTCAGAGCACTGTCATTTTAGGGGTAAGGACCAACCCTGCCAAAAGTGTGGGTGCACGGGTGCCTCTGTGTGGGTGTTTGATCTCATGCACCTCTCTGAGTGTCTGCAAATGTGGTGGTCCTGTCGGACCATCTCCTGGGTACTGGTTGAGCTGGAGCTAAAATTGCTAGATGTAAAGTAACGTGGACTTGGTCCCAAAGAAAACTCTGCTTTATCTCAAATATCCTGCTCCCTGGTTCAAGGGATCGTTATCATAGTGTTCATAATCATTATTATGGTGATTTTTAGCGCTCCCATTGAGACACTTACTCTGTCTCTACTGCAGACTTTGTCCTGATTCTGACTGATTGGCATAGATGTAAATCAGGAAAGCACTGCACTTACACCAGTGGTAAGAGCAACCCAAGCTCTAAATCATTTTTTTCAAATCTCCTGCTTGTTGCCTGACCTTAAAATTTTACCTATCCGTCTACCTAACATGACCATTTGGAGCAGTCAGGGGCTGAGAAGTTAGTGGATGGAGGGAGGGATGGACTTTGAGTATGGGCTTCACAAAGGACTTCACACATACCAAACCTGAACCCAAATCAACAAGGACACATTTCATACATGGCTTTATACCATGCCCTGCCTTAGACACTAGTGTTAGTGTCACACACAGCAAAGTGAGTTCAGGCTCAGACTCTGAGCTTATAAAAAAAAATAAATAATTCCCTCTCTACTCTGAACAAAACTGGCTTGTACTCTGCAGTTTCTGTCCTCCCGCATCTCTTTCCCTCATCAATTCCCTTTTCCGTTTCACACATCAGCTGCAAACATCTCATTTGGCAGAGATGTTGAAGGTAGACTCATCTCCAGCAGTTCCAGTCTGTTAATTCAATCAGCTCTTATATCAGCACTAACATAAGTAAGTGGAAAAGGCTCTTGAATTTCATCACCTTGTTAAAAACTCAGATAGAGTTCTGTATAGATTATTTTATTTGCTTCACTGGCTTTTATAAAGGTTTGTACACAGCACTTAAACCATTATTATTTACTTTTAACAAGCTATTTATGCCGTACTCTTGACTGCATAATCAATACTGCTCTCCCATCTGTTCAGAGATCCTGACATCAGCAAATTCCAGTTCTCTGCTGACTGGGTAAAAAGGAAGGAATAATTTAAACACAATGAGTGAAGGAGAAAAAAAAAGTCTGAGAGAGGCTGATATAAATGAAATCTTCAAGTTCAAAGATGGCCAGGAATTCAGGAATTGTGGATCTAAGGTCTAAACTTGTTGAGGACACCTCGAAGAGCACTGAAGGATGATGCTGTGCATAGTAGTAAATTAAAGTGACATCTGTTGTGGACAAGAATACTCTGGTGAACCTTTAAAGCTTCTTGAATGAATTTTCTTTAAAATTCATTTACTTAAATTCTGGTTTAATTTACAGTGGTGTAAGTTTGGAACAACAGCAGTGAAATTTTGGGATAAGGTCACTTCAAGATGGGTTGGTTTGTCCTCATTTAGAGATTACAGGCCAAGACATTGAAGGACTGGGTGGTAACTTCATCCTGTTGGAGTTACCACCAGGAACATAGCCAAAGGTAATACAAATATCACAGCAAAGGCTGACCAAACAGCATTTTCAATGATTACTATCTACCTAATAAATAATTAGCACTCTGGTGGTGGGCTTAGTTGGTCCATGTGGACTACAAAGTCCATGCAGCCATTCTGCTGACTCTATTAGCTTACAGTTTAATTAGTGCAGGTTATGATCTTCTTCATTTTGATCTCACCTGAAAGGGGATTTATGTCTCCTAACTGTAAGTGACTTTACGTGCCTACATGAGAGACAGATCTCCTGGTCCTCTGATAGTCTGTGGACACCTAGTCAAAAGCACTGATGAAATTTAGGGTAGGAATTATGTGGGTATCTACTTAAAGAATAATTCACTTGGGCTGCAAGTTCTTTGACAGTAATAATTAGCCCTCAGTGACTGTGGAGGGAGCTGAGGCTGTACTTGTTCAGGTACAAACACCTACACTGTGTGTTCTTGCATATTTGTAAACCACAGGTCTGATTTCTATGACACTTCCACTTGTGTTACCCAGACTGCAAATGTCACAGACATTCTTACCTAGCTTTTGGTGTTAAAAAGGCATTTAGACTATGCTAATTTTCTAGGAAACTGGAAAGTCTTTCATTCAACTACTTTTAGGCATCCCATTTGGGATGGGATGAACCACCTTCCTAATGTGTCTCCACTGACTGCAGGGACAATGTACCTGATTTGCTAGACTAGACCCTAACATCTAGATAGCTAAAGTCAGATGAGAGAAATATGGCTTGTGATATCAGAGGAAATGAAGCCAGGAACCTAATGCTAACCTAACAAATTCAGGGTTTACAGACCCTGAAGAAAAGAGATCTTCACTGTACTAAGCAAGGTTTGCATTTCCTATGTGTGTGAGCCACACTCAAATAGAAATACTTTCTAGACTGTGGTTCCACCTTTCTCTTTTAGTATCTGGCCGAGGTCACATTAGCAGCAGTCTCTGCTGAAGAAGCACAAAGTTAATCAAAAATCTCCAATCAAAGGAATAGGCAGCTGTTTGGGTCTGATTCCCTGTGTAAATAAGGCATCTTTCTACAGGCACGAAGAGTTATACGTGTGGTAAGTCATGGTAGAAAGCTGGCTTCATCTGAACACTAAGTTATTTCTTCTGAAACTGAAAAGAACTTGATTATAGCTTTACCACAAGCCTTCCGTATTACGGTCAGTGTTTTACTGAGCTCTGATGGCAAGGAAGAAATGTGTATTTCAGAGTTAGGCCAGATTTTGCTAATTCTCCATACCAAGAACAAATGCATCTTTTCTCTTGCAGTGGTTCTTTGCAGTCCCAGCCTGTATCATGAACTTCTGTAGCCACTTTCTCTGCTATGTCAAAACCCAGATTTTGGCATACTTCAGGTCTTGGAGATCTTGTTCTCCTGTATGCTCCCATTCTGGGAAAGAACCACTTCACAGGTCCCAAGAGGTCCATGGAGGACCCTCCATTTGGAAGATGATTTGCTTCAAGATGGTTGCTGCTACTAAAAATAACGGCTTGAGCTGATACATCTGTCTCCCTTGAGCAGTCAGTCCATGTGAGGGTATGAAATGGTTGCTGTTTTCTACCAAGACTTTTAACTGAAATCTTAAGGCAACAGCTCACAGTAGCAGGTTCTGACCTGCTTTTGGCCCAAATGTGGTTGGTGTTCTGCCAAATCTGCTATGGGGGATTTCTATTTATGCCTTTCTTTTTTGCCCACTCAAACAAAGACAAACAAGTGTATAATTCGGTGTGGAGACTGCCCAGCACAAAGAAACAGCTAATGTGCCTCTTCCCATCTGAATTCCAGTGTCGCCAGACCTCCAGGAGAACTAAAATGCATTATTAAGTTTTAACATCATCTTTTTCAAGAAAGGTCACTTTGTGTCACTGCTGACTCCTACCTCACTATCTCACTAACGCCACTGTGGTATGGGATTTATTATCCTTATGATAACAGCGTGCTCCGTTTTCCCTATTCCGTCATTTTTTTTACTCTTCTCATTATGCCTAGTATGACCAGAATTGACTTGATTTGCTGGGTGGATTATTGTTTCTTTTGAAAAAGAGTTGCTATTTTGTCCCTATTTCTCCACTACTTTGGCCCCATGACATTTTGGGGATGAAGGAAGGAAGCAATGAGAGGTTATATCTTGAAGAATTTCACCCTGGTGGAAAATACCAGTGATTTAAAATAAATATACTCTCCGAGATATCACATTACCCTGCTGAGCTCGTGTACAGCAGAGATAAAATGGCTTTTTTAGAACAGATTTTTCTTTCCTCACCAGCTGAATGGAATATCAAAGTACACAATTTAAAGTAACTGTTAGAAAAAAAAAGGTTATACACAATGTTATCAACAGAAAGGAGTTGAAAATTAAATGGAAATGATTACCGGAGAACTCATTTCCTTTGCTACTGGGAGGCTAACAACAATAATAAAAAAGAATATTGAAGTGAAAGCTGAGATTCTCCCTTTGATGCCTGCATATTTTCTGTTTATGTTCCTTTAAGACAAAGGGCCACAACATAAATTAGTTGCAATGCTTAATTTTTATTTTCTCTCCACTCAAATAACATGTTTTCCTCTAGGTGATTGTTAAAATCATAGTTCACTTCTCCAACTGCCATACACCAACAGAATTTTGTTTAGGCAGTGGAACAGCATGGTTTGAGAACAACAGTTGGGTCCCAGGCAGATCCCAGTTGCCTTCTGCAGGCAGGTTACAACTGGGCTATGTCCTGGCATACAGACAGATACACAAGGGCTATTTGTTTTGAAGCGATTAAGCCCTATCTCATAAACCTGCTCTTCATTTGGTGTGGAGACTAGAAGAAAACAAACAACACTCCCATCTTCAAGAAGCTCAAGAAGGAGCCTGAGGGGGACTACATTGCTTTTCCTGATAAGGTGGGGAAGAAAATCTTCTGGGAAGTGAGAGGATCTGAGGATGAGAAGCTGATTAGGAGGAGTCTGCATGGATTTACAAAGTGGTGATCATGTTTGACCAACCTGCATAAAGATCTCCTGTGAAGAAATGAATGAGTGGAGAGCACTTGATGCTGTTTATAATGACTTTAAGGTTTTCAGCAGTGTCCATAACAGCCTTATAGACAAACAGATGAAGTCTAACCTAAGCAATTGGATTGTGAGATGGACCAGCTCTTTGGCTGTTCCTAGCTCTGGTTACCAAACAAGAGTATCACAGCAAAGAGCTCAGTCCCATCAAACAGCACATTCATTCAGGACCAGTCTTAGGACATCCGACTGTCATTTGCAGCCAGCTGAGGCAGTTTTATTTATTTCTTATTTATATAGTGGCAATACTGTATTTGTCCAAGAGTAAGGCTCCACTGAACCTCAAGGTGATGCACAAAGTGATGTGCAAATACACATAGGACAGGATTCACTCCTCTTTCTGGAAGGAGAAGGTAGAGAAAGTTCAGTGGACTACTCTGGGTGTCTGTCTTAAGATGGGATGAATCACAGTCCTAGATTATTTATACAGACAATAGAGGAAGCCTAGATGATTAACTTGGATGCACCTACATAAGTCCTAATGAACTTTAAAGATGAGAGACTTTTAGGCAACTCTGGTTAGTTCAGCTGTTCCAGGACATTTGAACAACTCGGAGCAACAGGGTATGAACTATGCCTACTCAGAGGAGGAAAAGTTAAAGCCTTGCAAGGCAATTTGCACCATGTCACAAGAGATACATGTAGCAGAACTGGGTAATAAACCTAGTTTACAGAGACTCAATAGCACCTTAACCGCAAGATCTTCTTTCCCCGAAGTCATGCCTCTTTGCGAAGTTGTGTTGAATATTGTTAGTTCACAGTTTTGCTCCAACCTAAACCCACCGAGAGATCAACTTGACCTTCTGAGGAAATTTCAAGAGGTGTTAAGGGTTTACAATGAGCTTCTGTAAGTTTTTCACAGAGGTGAGGACAAAGATTTATGGCTGTGTTTTGCTTTGAATTTTTGACTCAGCAGATTCTCAGATTCAAAATGAAACTGAATGTCCTTGTAGAGATTGAAACCAAAGACAGTTCCCAAAAGACCATAAATCCCAAACTTTGTGCCTCTCTGGTTATCAGTGTCTGAGTGTGGGAGAAGGAAAGAGGCTTCCCAATGGGAATGGGGATATAATGTCCTCAGGTCCCCCTTAATGAAGATGTACCATGATGACTGAGAATTTCCTTCCTGAAGTCTCTTCAGTAACCACAGGCAACATGCTCATGACTCATTTTTGATGTCACTTCTTGCAAGGCTCTTCCTTGACAGTGACAAAGCACGATGGCATTTCCAGTCTATAGGTCAGCCTGGTTCATATCTCAGTGCTGGTAAATGTCCCCCCAGACAGCCCCTGCATGGATGTAGATCCAGCCCACCTTCCACGGGGCTCACGCCAGTCACTGTTAGCAGTGACTGGTTTTCTCTGGCTGGAAGGCCGGTGAGCATCATAATGAAGGCAATTTTTTTTCTGAACCTTTTCAAGACATGAGCCATCCCATGCAGCCCTTTTCACTCACTTTCAAGAAGGTGGCATTTTAGCAACCCATAGAATCATTAAGGTTGGAAAAGACCTCCAAGATCATCTGGTCCAACTGTCCCCCTGCTACTGATATCACCCACTAAACCATGTCCCTAAGTACCTTGAACACCTCCAGGCTGCTGTAGGGTGCACTCAGTCACTGTCTGGACTCCACTACCTTCACTGGGCTTGATTCAGCTGCTTACAGAGGTGTCCAGCTGCAGTTTGGGTTGTTTTGGGGTAATGGACGAGGGACACAGCACAACTTGTAGAAGAAACCCAAGTTCATGGGAGGGGCACTGGGATGTCCTCTAGGATATCCCAGAATGTCTCGGTGAAGATTCCTGACTTAAGGTAAAATGCATTCCTATGCTGTAGTCTTATTCACTTCACTCATTTGAATTGGGATCTGAACTCAGATTCAGGACAGAAATACCTTAATTTCTGAAGGAGATGTCAGAGTAGAAGTGCTTGTCCATTTTGTCCTTCAATGTGCCTGTCCCCAGCAGTAGACCAGACCTCAGCACGCTCAGGTAAAACTGCTGAGCTGACCAGGACAACTGGCTTGCAAGCAGCACCAGTTACAGAAAAGCCAGAACCACGTTAATTCCTTATTTCACAAGCTGCGCGTGCATTGTCTTGGCTGCTGTGATACAGCAAAGATAAAACTTCTTTGTAAGCAAAAAAAGGCAGTAAAGCTTCCTGTGGTCTGCACTGAGACCTCCACTGGCTTCATGGCACCGCAAGGCACACTTTGGGCACATGCTGATTGCGATCTCAGTTGCTGTACATGATACTCTAGCTGAGCTGGCACCTCATGGAGTGAGAGATTGGTTTAGATCACGGTTGCGATCTCTCTTCTTGGGTTTTAAGTGTCTGAGGTGCAAATACAAGAGCAAAGGGAAGAGCATACCTACCTGAAGTTTGTGCTGCTTGGAGCTGCATTGATACAAGTTCAAGATGTGTCTGGTAACCGTGGGGTAAAGTTGCCTTCCCTCTCAGCACGAGCAGCAAAAGGCACGGCAGGGTGAAGGATGGAGCTCGGTGCTCCCTGCGGGGTGGCAGCCCTACCTCCAGGCTTTGTGCTAAGCACAAAGGTGAGAGCCAGCTATCCTTCTCTGCAGGCAGCTTTGTCCTTGCAGAAGGTCTGAAACCAGGGCTGTCACTCGCTGGTGACTCTCAATCGGCTTGATTAGCCTGAGGTTTAGTTTGGTGGATGCCAACGGCAGGGATTTGTGCATCTGTTGAGTGAAGCAGTGAGACGGGCTCCCAAAGCCTGAGCTGAAGCAGGTGGTGCTGGAGGAAGGACCCTGATGTTTGCAGGCACCGTGATCCTACAGCAGTGCTGTGATCCCACAGGGCTCCAGAACAGGACTGGACTTTTAGCAAATGAATAACCAAACCTGGCAAGCCCTGTCTACAATACCAAGAGCATTATTTGGAGGAGGAGAAAGGAAAAAAAGAACAGACAGCTATGGATGTGCCAGGTTTAGCCAAGGGAAAGGAACGGTTCTGCGAGTGCCTGGGCTCCTGCTCATTTCCGTGTGAGTGTTTGGCTTTCAGCCCTTGTCAACTCCTATCTCTCCATCGCTCTCACCACAGGAAAACGCTCGCTGCTCGCCACGTCACCCCACGCACACCACAGGCACAGCTGGGAGGGTTCTCAGGCTGTGGCCCCGGTGAGACGTACAGCACACGCGGTGGCTTGTACCCAGCCCTCCTGCCTCCCTCCCCCCATCCTCCCTGGGTCTCTTTTGTTTTTTTAAACCAAAGATGCTCTGCAGAGAGAAGCAGCCATTTCTTGTGGTTTGTGTTGAAAGCCCTGCAGTAAGCCTAGCAATGTAACTGCCCTAGCAGTTAACCAAACACAGACTTGCTCGCAAATCACTCGTGTTTGTCTGCTTTTGATGGACAGGACCACAGCTGGAGTGCAGAGAGCCCTGTCTGTGGTCAGAGAGGTGTTAAACACTGATGAACTTTTGTTATGCAAGCATGAGAGGTGATTCAGCACCTTGCCTCCCTTGGCTGTGTTCTTAGGCTGTCCCTGCACTGGTGTCATGCATGAACCACCACGCTGTTACAAGAGAACACCCAAAACAGGCATTTAGAGAGGGATGCTGCTCAACTATCTTCAAATACATCGACATGCAACCTCTGGTTGTGTCATCCGGGCTCCATAGCATGTGGACAGTCAAGCTCTCCCAGGAGATGCATGATCCATCCTCATTTATGTGTTGAAGGAAGGTGGCCTAATTGCCCTCTAACACTGCCCATCTCCTCACATCTGGTTCTGCAGCCCCAGTTACCAGCTGTCTCCTCTGCTGAGAGTGAAAAGGGATGTTTTATTCTCTTCTTGGGCACCTTCCCACAGCACCAGATCCTGGCTTTAGATTTTGACCTGTCATTGATGGAAAGTACAAGCTCCACATAGATACAAACACGGTCACATCCAGGGACGGTTTGATCCTAGAGTGCATTTTGTGGCATCAGTGGAAAATGCAGGTAGCATCTGTTTTCTTAATTGCTCCTGCAGCCACAGAGTAGTTACAGTTGTTGAAATGCTTGATGATCCCACGTATTTATGGGTTGAAATTCCACTGGGGAACATCTCCCAGAAAGCACAGAGCCTTTTAACAGCTTTTCCAAGCATCTTTGGTTTTCGTCCCCATTTAATCACTTCTACATTTTCCAATTGTACACAACATTTTATTAAACTGTACAAACTGCACTGGTGTTTTAGAAATCCATGTTTACCATTCAAATTAAACATGATGACTGGCTGCACAAACTGTGTGCGCAGAACCCCATTATACTCTATACAGCACAAGCAAGGATTTTACAAAAGTCACCAGCATGAGTCCTTTTCTGAGGCAATTTGCTTTTCTCATTGATTTTAGGCACTTCTGCTGTTGGCCCTGCAGGATTCAGTGCCTGCAGCTGCTGCCAGCGATATCCCACAGTGGCTGCACAGTCTGTAAAGCTGCGTTCGTCCTGTTGGAGGGTCCATGTTAAGTGCCCATTCCAGTGGATCCAGAAGGGCACCTCCAAAAATAACCCAAATTCGGGATGATTCACCTTCTAGAACATCTCTTCCTAATGGGCTGGAGGAGTTCTTGCAATGAAGCTCCAAATTTACAATCTTCAGTTACAGCCTAACACAAGCTGGGATGACTGCTTAATTCCTTAGCATTTATTACATATATATATATTACAGATTCCTCATTTGTGGCTTTGATTTAATTTTGACCCAGTATTTACCTAATGTCTCCATGGAAAGCAGTAATTGGTAGGTTCTGAGTTTCTCCAACCTCTGAAAACGGTGCGTCTTTATTTAAAAGGATTCTGTCATGAACGGATCACAGATGAGATTAATTTTAACCCAACAACGTATCCACAGACTGCAAAGAGGTAGAATACGCAGCAAAATATCACATGGGGAGGGAGAGGGCCACCCTCTCCTGGTGTGCTGTCCTGCAGTGTGCCCATCACATCTGCAATGCCCATCATGTCTTCAAGGCATCAGGGCACCATTTAGAGCAATAGGAAGCACTTCAGCCTTTACAAGGACTGGTTATTAGCATTCCAGTAAAATATGCCAACACTGTGACTGAAAGGCCAATACTATGATGCTTAAAGAATGGTTTGAGGAAAACTTTACCACATTTCTGATTCAGATTTAGAATAAAACTCCAGAAAGACCAGTGCAGATTTTGCTCTGAATCTGGTGAATTTGAGGACAGTTAAAGCTTTAGAAAAGGGGTTTTCAAGGCTTTCTTCTGTACTACAATTCCCATCTTTTCTGCTCAAGTATTAGGATAAAACCTCTGGGTTTCTGTATGGATCTTGACACTTGCTATTGTTGTGATCTTCCTTCATGGTTGAGCCTTAGTTTCATGGCCTCTGGCTGAGACATATGAATGCTGGAATGTGCACCTACAAATTTTCTTAGCCTCGGTGGACTTTATGGCACAGCATTAAATCCCAATACATGTGAGGATCAGTTTTAAAGTGTGAGGGGAGTTAATTTGCTTCTTCTAACTTCAACATAGGCACAATTCTGCACATGTACAAATGGAGGTTGCAAAGACACCCAACATGAAGTCTTCCCAGATGCCCTCAGGCCCTGAGTCCACCACTCATCCTTCAGAAGGAGGTGGGCCTAAGTGAGAATTGCAGAAATGGGCACTGACAACACTAGAAGAACAAACATGTTTGTTTTTTCTTATAGAGAAACCCATTGGCTGTAGGTACAAGTAAAGAGGAAGAGGTTTTGGCACCTCTTCATTTTCAGATGTTCTCAACTTAAAGAACATTGGGAAAAGAGAGAATAGAGACCAAAAGATACCATGAAGAGACTTCATTATTAGTGAAGCGTGGCTGACATCTGCTACAGACTGGAACAAGCTGAAAGCCTCCAGGCATGGTATGAATTTTCACTGACGTGTTTTTCTGGCACATTCTTGGTTAAAATAACCACGCACAGTCTTCAGCCGACAAAGTGTTACTCAAACCATTACAGAGAATTTCTTCAGTAAGACAAATCTCAGGAAAATATTTTTTCCATTTTAGGGTTCACAAAAGAGAAGTTGCGGAACATATTTTGGTCCATGCTGTTAATCAGTGCTCTGTCTGCACACGATAGTCTAGGCTTTTCATTTAGAAATTCCTTGTCGAAGTTGCTACAGTCACTTGGAGATTTCTTCAAGAAAAGGAAAAAGAAAACAGTGTCAAATCACTAATATTCTGGTCTTCATTATAATAGTATGAGCCTTATCAGGCTGTTTCTTATGGGCTCAGCTCAACTAGCTGGGAGAAAGCTTGGTTCAACCAAGGAAACCACAAAGTGTTTGCTCTCAGTCTTTTTCCACAATAGTTGTCTGCTGTAGCCCAAACGATGCACAGTAAATTGTTAAGCTGCAGTGAACTGCTGTCTGTCTGAACTCTTAATATCCTGCAACCAATGCTAATGACATGCTTATTATTGTCCTGTTGAAGTGGTAATGGGAATACATTTTATGCAGGAGGCACTGAGGCTGTGATCCATTAATTCTGCCTTGCAGGGATGTTACAACATTGTAAAACGGCAGACTGGTCACATCAGGTAAAGAATGTTTGTGAAGGACTGCAAAATGGAATTGCACTTGTCAAGTTAAATTTTATTATTGTTATTAATAGGACTGATTCCATCCTGACTTAGCTGACCACCTGCATCTACTGGATAGGCAGAACAACTCTAGAACAACTCCCTGAAAATTTGAAGGCATTTTGAAAGCCTTAACTTGGTGCCTTAAACTGCTAGTTTCATTATGAGGTCAACATGTAACCACCTTTAAGATACTAGGGATTTGAGGTATGTGACATTAAAGACCCATGTGTGAGGAGCTTGGATCCTTAAAGTGGCTTAAAGTATTATTGTGGGTTCTGGCTTTGGTTTATTGCAAACACGTATTGGAGGGTATAAATATTTGGGAAGGGAATGATTCAGGAAAGAATGGCATGAGATGGGTTGAAATGAATGAAGATACATCCTTACCACTCTTGGTTTGAAAGGAGGTTCAATCCTTCTTTCTTCTAATGCCTCCCAGTTTATTTCCCGGAAAAAGGCATGCTGGCGGATGTTCCCTTTTGATCCCAATCTCCTCTCAGGTTCTCTGACAAAAAGCTAAAATTTTGAAAAAAAGAGAAATACTTTACTCTTTATCAATAACAGTTGCATACAACTACATAGCTGAAATCTCTGTATTGCATTTGAAAGCTTTTGTCTGGATGGGCTTTGAGGTCCCCAAACAAGAAAGAGAAAGTGACTCTCACTGACCCTATCATACTAAAGCTGTTTCTCTGAAAAACAGATGGAGATACACAAGCCAAAGATGACATTTCTGTCAAAAAGACTTTTATTTGACGTATGGTAATTCTTACCTTCACCAAAATGTCCTTTGCATCCTTGTCAAGCCAGCGAGGATAGAATGGGTTATCCATACGGATAGACTGGAAAAGCTCCTCTTCATCTTGGCCATGGAAAGGAGATTGGCCAATAAGCATCTCATACAGAAGGACACCAAAGGACCACCAATCAACGGAGGTGTTGTACTTCTGCCCCAGCAATATCTGCCCAAAGAGAGGAGTCAAAAAGACAGACACAAAATGTCTGTCATCAGTATTTCATCTTCAGAATGGTGGTCAGGCCCTGACCCTTCAAAAGCTGCTTTGTACTGAATGTGATAGCAGAGGTGTTCTCCCCTACCTAACCCCTGAGCCAGAGTATCTGCCAGTAGAGGTCTGCCAAGAGGTTTCAATTTCAGCAAAAGGAATTTCAAACAGCATACCATGCAATTGTCAGTTTGATGAAGAATAAACTATGTGCTAAGCAGGGAGATGGAACTTTAGGTAGTGTTTATTTAGGCCAAAGGGATGGGAAAAGAAGACAGAAATCAAATGTTAGAACTGAGTTACAGGTAGAGCAATGAGAGTTTGCCTTCAGTCAGTCCATTGAGTTGTGCTTTTCTGTGACAGTTATAAAATGAAGGTTATATCCAGTGTACGGTGACCAGGACAGATCATTTGGGGTAATGACCTCCCCAAAGAACAGATCTGTCATTTTCTTCCCCTGCAAACTTGGCCAGATATCACTGAACTTTCAGACTTCCCTCTGGAAGAGCTAAATTCATCTAATCTCTCTTTAGATATATGGTACGCAGATAAGAAAATTATGCAAATTTTAGACACCCAGCTAAATATCTACCTGCTGTAAAATGCAACCCTCTGTTCATCTCCTTCAGTTATTAAGGAACCTGGACAACTTGCTCATATATAGACAATTTCATTGCAGATGACTAAAGATACATGTGAAGACTATGATGTCTAGGATCCTTATTGCAGTTTTAGAGCTGGAATAGAGCTTAAAATAACCTTGAAATAGGTTATTTTAAGCCACAATCTTTGCTTTTGCACCCACAGCCTGGTTGCATCACCATCCTCTATACTATGATTACAGTGTAGGTATCAATATGCCATGAGCATGGCGTAACACCAGTGAAAGCAATTTTCTAAACTAGTGTATATTAAATTGCTGCTAAAAATTGTGATTTAGAGAATCTTTACTCCTGGCTCTGAAGTATTGTAGACTTGTCTGAGTTATTTTAAAGTGATTTTGTACCTTGCCTTCATTGCTTCTAAATGCTTTAGGACAGAGTTTGCCACTTGGGTCTGGATTCATCTTATTTCCTAAAAGTTAGTTGTCTTATTATTAAGCTAGTTATCCAGAGTCTTTCTACAGTCAATGGAGGAAAAATGGTGATTTACCTGACTTACATATCTAAGGTAGGAAGGGATGACTTGGCTTCTGGCAAAGCTAGCCCTCCTACTGTGCTATAAGGTGCCATTTGATACTTCTTTTTTAGATGAATTTTCTCACCTAATATGAAAAGTATCCCCCTCTGATGTACCTGTGGCATCTAGCAAAGCAGGACCTTAATATCAGAAGGTCCAAGCTGATGCAGAATGTTCATGGTTAACACATTTGTCTCCAAAATTCAAAAAGAGAAAAAATGTTGACAAAATAAAGCAGAACAAACAAACAAAAAAACAAAAACCCTATTTGAACAGAAGAGGCAATAGAAACAATATGTTTCATCCAGAGTGAAAAAAGGGAAGCAGCAAGTCTCCCTAATAAATTTCTTCTGGGCTGCTAATAAACAAAATCATCTAAACCTTTCCTCCTGAAAAGACACATTTATTTTATAAGGCCTTACTTTTCAAAGTTTAAAATGTCTGGAAAACTAAATTAAATGATTTATACTAGTCAAGGAAAAAATTATTAGTTTTGTGTTCTCTAAAAAAATGAACTCTAGAAATTTAATTTAACTCTTTTTTTTTTTTTTTGGCAAACATTTTTGAGATAAAAAATTTCTTGCCTGGTGACCCCAAATCCCTGTATTTGCACAGCTGTAGCCAAGGTGCTGTGCCTGCAACAAATTACAGTGCTAGCAGCCACATTGAAATACTGACAAGAAGTCCATGGCTTCAACCTCTGGCAGGAGAGGTGATCCATAAACTCTAGCAGTTCTTTCAATTTGGAGGTAAAATGTTTTATATGCACTCGTTGAATCTCTAAAATAAATGATAGCACAGAAATAAAACCTTTGAGCTATTTTCAACTCTCTCACCTATAAAGTAAAATCAGAGATAATGGATTATCACTCAGCTCTCTTTTAGGATCAGAAAAAATAATGTGTTTTTTTTTTTAATTTAATAAAAGCATTTTGAAATGGAATAAAAGACAATTGCAACTTGATGGCAGAGCACACATACACCTGTTCTCAGGCAATACAAATCCAATTACTGAAGAGACCTGCCCCTGTGTCAGCAGTGGTGTAACTTAGATCAGAATCGAGGCCTTTGGTGCACACTAAATGATCAATGAATTATAGAGAAGGGGAAAAAAACAAGAGCTTTAAAAGCCATTTGGAAAGTACTGATATCCATCATGAAATCATGAAATGGGAGCTTGAAAGGCAAATAAATGGATTTCAGAGTGATGTCGAACATGATGCATGGATGACTCTTAGTTTTCCTCCAGGATGAATAATGTCTTCTTTGGCCTCAGTTTGCCATCTAATTAGTCAAAGTGTCTCCACAGTGAAAGCTGTCATTATTTGAACTCAACAGGTTAAGGGAGTTTGTTCTTTTCTGAATGGATCTAGACCAAAAAAATCTACATTTGCTAGAAAAAGAAAATAAGAACAAACTTCTCTGTGGGAAACCTGAAAAAATAAGGGGAAGGGCAGGGGATCTTGCTGTGGGAAAACTGAAGTCTGGTGTCTGTGACCATCCAGCTTTATTACAGGGACACATGAAGGCCAGGTTCAGCTTTTCTCTACCAAGTGTATCAGCTGGGGAAGAAGAAGAGCACCTGTTGATAAGTCTGCAATGCACAGACCTTGTAGACTGTCTCCAAGCAAACCCCAGCCTCAGAGGGCAGTACTTCACATGTAGCACAAATATCCTGAGTCAAGAGGGCAGAGCAGGCCCTTAACTCAAGCATGGCCTGACCCTGAGACAGCCACATCACCTCGAGTTTTAGGGTCTCCTTCACCTGGAGGCAGCTTGTGGAGTCAAACTAAAATAAGGTTTCTAGCCTGAAACCATTCACAAGCAGGTTATTGCTTTTTGCATGCCCCACCACCAATGACCAATAGCCACGTCTGAAGAGGAGTTCTCTGTCCCACAACAGCTTTCTGACCTCCCTGGATCCAGCACCTACCTCTGGAGCGATATAGTCAGGAGTCCCACAGAAAGTACTTGTCTTCGCATCTCCAAACATGTTCTCCTTACACATCCCAAAGTCAGCAATTTTGATGTGCCCCTCATTGTCCAAGAGGACATTGTCTAGCTTCAAGTCTCTGTGGAAGAAGAGAAAGGAATCTCTTCTTTTAAAGTGTTACAGAGCAATGCAAGTGATTTTAGCAGAATACACTCATAAATTCAATAATTGCCTACATGATCCAATTACAAAAGAAGGCTGGGGGCTAGAGGATGAGCTGCTCTCTAGAAGTTCAAAATTCCTCTTCCTCCTGTATGAGCACTGACTCATTTGCTTTATCTAACTTTACCCAAGATATTTGCATCTCTCCTTGGAGGATGCAGAATAGTGAAGCTAAAAATGCTTTGTCCAGGTTGATGCTTCTCCTCTAACACTGCCCGGAGAAGGGGAGCAAGAAGAGACTGGCTAGTTCTCACTCCCCTCTTTCCTGGGAGCTTTGATACTGCATCTGAAGCTACTGCCAGCTTTCCCTCCCAGTGCAGGCTGTAAAAATGTTGGAAGAGGTAAGGACCTGCGAGCCTTGCATGGTAAGAACAACCCTGGACATCAGCAGAACATCTAGCAACTTTTCACTTGCGGGCTGTACTGCCTGAACCCCAGGGATTTACAAGCCCTTCACACATAGCTGCCAGGCTTCTGTCAGAGGCTTTATGCTCTGAGAGCTGCAGTGGGACGAAAAGATCCCAGAAAGGGAGAAAAAAATAATAAGTGAATATAAAAAGAAAGAAATAAAAGCAAGTGAGCTGATGAATCATGGTCTTTTACAGAGAACAAAAGGGTCCCTCCATGTGGGAATAACTTCTGAAAGGATAGAAAATAATGTAAAGAAATAAAGAAAAAGGCATAAAGAAAGGAAGGCTGGCATAGCTTCTGTGTTAGATTTTTGCATCTTGCCTAAACATTTTGATTTTCATTGTAACAATGATTCAGGATGCCTGGATCAGTGATGCTCCACCTCACCTAGGATATAGGTAGAATTTGTATACCTGGTCTTGGAGCACCCATGCCCTTGCACTTCCTGAACTCTCAGTCACTGCTCCCTCTCAAGGCTCCCAGAGCACCCAGATAAAACAACTGGATTTGTGCACTGCTGAGGTAACAACTGGTCTTTTCCAACATCTGCTGATTCACATTTTCCACATCTCAGGCAAGAGTCCTTACTATGAGGCTGCTATATAGCCACACTCCTGGTGACAACAGTTTTACACATACATATATATATATATATATTTATGTATTTTTTTTTCCTCAGAAATGACCTTGCCATTTGATTCTCTCAGAGAAGATCACTTCTAATATTTGATTTTCCTCAGTCACCTACAGTTGTGGGAAAGGTGTGTCTTCATCCTCCCTCTGCAAAGCTCCTTTGTAGTGTCTACAAAACTTGTCATGGGGCACTAGTTCGTTGCTGCTAGAATACAGCCAAATAAAAAATAGGAGTCATCAATCAAAAAGAAATATAGAGACAACCAAGACATTTGCTTTCCAAGTGGCAGACACTCATGTTGTCACAATTTCCAGCTGGAATGACTTATTCTAGTTACACCATTGAGATCAATCTCTGGCTGCCAGCACTGCTTTTATTCATCTGGTAGTTTGAAGCAAAACAAAAAACCCATCACCTACAGTTCGCTTTCATTATTTTGATGAGTCTCAAACTCATTGGCTCCAGGGATTGGATTTTCTGCCAAAAATGCCTCGGCTCATTCATTAAAATTTAAGCCAACATTTCCAGACATGGGTGCATGAGACAGAACAGCTGGATTCGTTATTCTTACTACATCACAAGTGAAGTAGTTTCAGAAATGATTTCTATTCACTTTTCTAAATCCTTAGTTAGCTCTGACTGAGATACTGATGGCTGTGAGTTCTCAAGTGACCTTGTGGTTATTGCTTTCAGGAAAAAAAAAAAAAAGGAAAAAGGAAAAAGGAAAACGGAAAAAGGAAAAAGGAAAAAGGAAAAAGGAGTAGGACTGGTCAGATATTTCCTATCAAAGCCTGATGTCCAAATCAAAGTCACACTGACTCCTGGGACTAAGCTATTTCTTTGTACCACCATGTCTAGCTATCTCATTTTGCCCCCACTTCCCTTCACGGTCTATGGCTCCAGATTCTCACAATCTCTTGTTTCATGGGAAAACGGGACCCCAAACCTGGCACACTACTGGTGTAGCAGTTTCAAATAAAAATGTGAGTTATGAGCAAAAAGCCAGATTTTAACAGTGCTATCATGAATTCGAAACATCCTGTAGATATTTTTAATCAACTTTTCTAAGAAGTCTAAGTAAGAACAACAGACTCTGCTAAGTGGTTTGGGCACTTCACAAAATGCTGAGACCCCAGAGATCATCCTGGCTTAATGTTATTGATATTGATCTCATGTTTATGCAGTCACCCTCACTGGTCAATAAACAGCTCTCACATGAGCACTAATAATGAATAATGAGAGTTTATATGAATCAAAGCTTGAGTTTAATGGGAGAGTGAATTGTAAACAAGCCATTCACTTTTAGCATTTTTCTAATGTTCATGCTATGTGACAAACATTGAAATAAGCTCATTTTGGTTTCAGCAAACATTGCTTTAGTGAACTTTCTCATGTGCTTGTGACAAGATATTTAATTCCCTCTTTCACAAAATGCTGCAGTGTAGTAACTAATGGTTGCCAAGAAGATGAGTTAGATGAGTGTTCCCCAGAAATTCAGTTTCTCCTTTCAGCTATCGGAAAACAGACCATTTCCTGATATCTGCAGCCCCTCCTGCTTTCATCTTGTCCCTTGGCCTTTCATGCAGGTCTCAAGCACAACTTTTGTTTATTAGATCAAAACATTCATGTATAACTTCCAAGCTCTTAAGGAGGTAAAGAAGAAAACGGAATGCACAATTTTACAGTAGAAGACTTTTCCTCTGCAGGATTTGGCAGGCTGATGCGTCATGGAGTAAGTTCCTCCCAGTTTTGGAAATCTGGGAGAAGATTCTTCTGTCTGAGTGCAGCTGCCTTTAGTGCCTGACCTACTATTCATCTGCTCTCTACAGAGTCCACTGATAGAAAGTCCACTTCTTATGGACACTCTAACACAGGTTGGATGAACTGGCACCTAAAAAATATGATTTTTCTCTATTTACTCCACTTACTACAAGAAAGGCTTGGGTGGCTAGCTCAGAGTCATGATGATAAGATGGATACCATGGGGCTGTGCAGATAACCCCAAAATTTAGTCATATTGCTGTCTGCCTGTTGCTGTTACCTGAGCTGACCTTTTCACCACTATTCCAGGGTAAGCCACACAGCAGATATACCAGATTTCTCATGGCTAGCTTGACCTTATATATCTTCATCCATAGAAAGATTAAACTGTGTGCTTATTCTGAGTGCTCTGTGAAAGACTTGGTGTAAATGCATCAAAGAGTTTGCTTTAATGTTAACTGAAATAGGACTGAATTCCTAAGAAGGGCTCAAAGCTGCCTTTTTCTGAGCCATCTCTTCAAAAGAAAACAGCAGGCCATCGTCAAAAGTGAATCTGCATAGAAGTGTGATGCCAGTAAGTGTAAGAAAGGTTTAACATGTCGGACAATGAGGAGTAAAATTACCTGTATATTATGCCCTTTGAATGGAGGAACTGCAGCCCACATATGATTTCAGCAGCATAGAACCTGAGTGACAGAAAGAACAAGTTAGGACGGTTGCTTTCCAACAGCTTCTTTCAACTAGACACCAAAAAGATGGAAACTGCCTTCATAGGAGCCAAAATTTCATTAAGTCCCCAGAAAGCTTGGAATGTCTCCAGAAGGCTTGGAGTAACTGGATTTTACAAGTAACTGATGGACAATGTGGAATTCCCAAAAGCACTCCACGTAGCCAGCTCTCCATCCAGTACTGAAACCACTCTGGGAAATGGCAGGGATTTGAAGCCTACTAGTTTTTAGGGCTTTGGAGACAACAAAACACAGCTAGCTGTCATTTTCTGATATCTAACAGTTTCTGAGGACATGTCCTTAAGTGCCTGGGGATGCCTCCAGGTCATAAGTGAAGCAAAAAAAACCATTACCCAGCTCCAACTGTGTACCCTGCCTTGCCTCAAGATATGGTTCCTGTAGCAAGGAAGGAAGAGTGGGTGGTTTCTGCCTCTCCCTTATTTACATATTTCATGTAAATCAGTGATTTACAGCAATGTACCAGACTGCATCAGACTTATAGTCAATGCTTGAAAACTCAAAAAGGCAGGTGGAAACAGCTGTGTTCAGTGGCTGCTGCACAAAGATCTGAGTGGTGCCAGCACGGGGACAGGCAGGAGGACATCTGGGCTTGGGGACAACAAGCTCCTCAGCTGGTCACACAGATCTCTTGACTGCCCAGATTAATGACTTGCTTTTGAAATTTTATTCAAGATGTGGATAAGCTAGCAAATCAGTGGCCTTTCTGTGGAGTCTTTTGGAGTTTTAGAACTTTGTTCTTAACGCGTTTCTGCCTAAAGGACAAAAACACGTCCTGCTGCAGAGGCAGCATAAAGCTGAAGCATCACTGCACAATGAAAGCACTCTTCCCAGAAGGGAATGTAACCACAGGTCATATCCCCCAGGTATTTGTATCCTTTGCTTCACCAGTCTTCAGTGCATTGGCCTGAGGGCTTAATTCTGAACATTCGCATGCTTTTGGAAAAGAAAACACCCAGCAAATTAAACACTGATTTAAATGATTTTTTTTTCTTTTTAATTATCAAATAAGAATTAATTCTTATAGTGGTTTCAGTGTTGACTTTTCAAATACCTTTTGTTCGCAGAAGGATTAAAAACACCTTTCATGTATTTGAATTTTTCTATTTACTTTCAACAGAGCTAAATACATTTTTAATTCTCTTTTGGTGTATTAATTTTTGATTTGAATTTACCTTTGCAGTTTTGATAAGCTTGATCTTTTTTTTTTTTTTTTTTGACTCAAACCTTAAAAGGAAAAACGAACGTATTCTATTACTTCTAACAAACAAGAGCTTTGCCTCTGATCACTGGACTGTGAACCTCATTTGAAGTGGTGTTGTAAAGAACAAGAGGTTGAGATGGCTGAAAATGCACCTGTGGGATTTCTTTGATGGTGGCAAAGCCAGGGTGGAGGTTAGGTGCACGATGTCATTTCTGGGGCCTCTGGTGCTGGGCTGAGCAAGAATTCAATGAGTGCAATTGTAGAGCAACCCCAGGGCTGCTGTAATTCAAAGCAGGCACCTGTAGGTTGCTTTAGCATGAACCTCATCCGTGGGCCATCTAAATAAGATCTTAGGCATGCTCAGGGCTGTTTATAGACACTCTAGGCACCTTCAGAGGTAAGATTTCAGGTGAAGAGCCCCCCTGTGAGAGGGACTGATCCAGCAAGCAAAGCAGCCTAAGGCACAGCTTCCATCCAGCCCAGCTCTTGGCTGTGAGCAAGTGTTTGGGGGAATATTCTGAGGTTAGCACAAGCTATGGGAGCCAATTCACATGCTGGAAGGAGGCCCCTTCTTTGTAAGCTAAAGGATGAGACTGCAGCCAAATGTAATGCTGATGAGGGTGTAGCAGCATCTGTAATGTTTCCAGACAGAAATAGCTTCCCTGGTTGACCAAGAATGCAAAGCGAGTTCACATTTGACTGCAACGAACTGCGTGGATATGCTCTAAAAAGCCTTCTGTGGGAGGGGAAAGATGACAGGGAGAGGAAGTGACTTGCTCCAAGTCAGCCAGTGAGTTGAGGTGATGACCTGTGCGTCTGTTTTGTTCATTTTGGAGAGAGCTGGGATTGGAAGTGGTTCTGTTTCCATGCTAAAATCCAGTTGAAAGTGCTTTGAAGACAGAGGTAAGGCACAGAGAGGTCAAGGGATGTTCTCTAGGTTACCCTCACAGGACAGTGGTAGAGCAGGGAATAAAACTAAGAGCCCTGGTGTCCCCAGCTGCCACCTTTGCTTCTACCGTGTGTGAGAGCTGCAAGCCAAAAGGTAATCATAACATCTTACGTGGCTCTGGGAAGGTCGAACTTATGACAATTCTGGATATGAAACATGAGGTCTCCTCCATTGAGATACTCCATCACAAAGAAGAGATTTTCCTAGAGAATAAGACAAGATGAACATTAGGGGTGGGGAAGGGGGAAATAAAGTTGAAAAAGAACACCCAGAAATCACTGAAAAAGAGGAAGGAAAAGATTACAGCCAGGGTTTTGGAGAGAAAGCAGTTTCTAGTACAAATTCCTCATTTCTGTTCTTTGTTCTCCAAGCCTATACTCACCCTCTGTGCTTTAATTTGTATAATCAGCATTAGCAAACATTGTGAATCCACTTAATAACTAGCCAGTGCCATTGCTTTTTACTAGCAGAGCTCAACGGTCCCTAAAAGGGGACGAGTGACTCTACAGTGCTTGTTTAATGGAAGGACAGAGGGACAGGTTTACTGGAGGACTAGGCAGAAGCAAATCCCAGCAAATCCTCTAGTCCCAGCCCTGATCATCATCCATTCAGTGGAATGAACTGAGGCTGGTATAACTTGCATTCCCACACATCTTTTATGGGTGAACATGGGTTTGCCCCTTTTCAAGTTACCAGAGACACTGGCCAAATGCAGCAACCTGTTCTGTTTGATTTTAAGCCTGGGAGCTGCTCTATTCATAAGGCAGGATTTTACGTGCCAATGGGAATACTCATTAATTACTCGTACTTCTGCATGCTCGTTGGGTGCTTGCATGCCAAAGAAGACTGAGAAAATATCCAGTCCTTGTTCCCAATCACATGCAACCATCAGCTATTCTACCAGGGCAGCAGAAAACTCTCTTCCTTGTACATGAGAGGGATGGGGGGGATCTCTGAACTGAAAACAAACAGCAGAAAATGTCGCCTAGGTCTCCCTTCCAGCCCTTGGTGTATGCCATATTGATACCCTCACTGCCTTAACCACCAGGGAGATATCAGATTTTTTTTTTTTTTTTGATTCAAAGCACTCACTTTACCTATAAAGCAGGAAGAGCTCCATTCTCTGTATTGTGCAATGAGCTATGATGCTCCCAGTTTAAACTTCTATTTCAGTACACTCAGCTTCTGTGCAAAAATGCATGAATAAAATAAAATGGATGCCATATCTTCTCTGTTTATTAAACATCTCAAGTTAGTTATCTCCAGGCTACGCTAAAGTTTATGAATATGCTCCTTTTGTTGCCTAGCACCCATCACAACTTGGAGGAGGGGGGGGATCTTTTCACGTATATTTTTAACAGTTGAAGGAAGATTTTTATACATAAAATCCAATGTAAGCATCTCTGGCAGCAAGCCAAGAGCTGGCCATTTAAAACAAAACAAAACAACAACAACAAAACACACAGCGTTTGTTCTTTTCAAATAACAGCTGTCTGCTCTAATTTGTGCAATTTCTTTAGCCAGCTCCTTTTAATTACAGTACTCTTGTTTAAATGGAAGTCTGGCTGGAAACCCCACCTGTCATCCGACAAGCACAGGGCCAGAGCTGGTCTCCCAGGGTAAGAATACAATTTTTTTTCCAATAAACAACTGGGTGCAGGTTTTTCAGTTTGAAGGTTTGGCATCTGTAGAGGTCTTTGGACATAAGTCAGCTTAAGGAAGTAAGGAGACCAAATGAAGATGGGTAATTTAGTACAGAAATGCACAAATCTTGGAAATGTGAGTTCAGGAACCAGTTAAAATATTTGACTGGTGTTTGTTGTGAAGATACACAGTGAGATGATGAGGTTTAGCTAACAACAAACCAAAAGCTGCATGGATGACACTGAGACAGGAGGAACCTCATGGGTCTTCAGGTGGGCCAGATTCAGCTTCAGTGGACTGGGAAGGAGAAAAACCCTGTATTTTCCTGGGAGGTTCATTGACTTTGGCTACATCTTATCGCCCCTCTTTAAGCACAAATTGAAGTCCACACCTAGCAGAACAAGGAGTCACGCTCTGCTTGCTCATGGATTTGAGCAACCATCTAATGCACACATTTAATTGAATGGGGGACTCTTATTACTGCCATGATGGGAAAGAAAAAGTGGACAACATCTCAGATTAATTGGCATCCAAAGATCATTATAGGAGCTCAGCCTCTGAACTGCCTAAAGATATGAAGCTGAAGACTACAAACCTGATTTAGGAATAATTACTACTGATGTTCATGGTCTATAGGGTGCTAGGGATGTTACTTAAATGCTATTGAAAAGAAAGATGGCATAACTCTGAGTTTTTTAACCTCAAATGGGAAGTTGCCCTTGCTTCTTACAAAGGTCCATTGTCTGGCATGGCCTATGGAGAAAAACTGCTTGAGATCAACCTTAAGTACGCAGTTCTGAGAGATGTAATTAAGCAGTGCAAACTGCAATGAACTATTAGAGACAGCTACCAAAGCCTGAGATCTATGGAGCCATAGAATAGCTTAAACATAGGAAGTGGAAGAAACCTTGCTTGAAACCACTTAAAAATTAAGTGTGCTAGAGGGCAAAAAGGGTTAGAATGGCACGGAGGACGTGTTTGTAGACAGGCTGCAACCTACACTTCCTCTTGTCCTGGGAAAGTTTCCTGATGGCTCCTTCTTGAGTCTGCTTCTACAGGGGTCTGAAGTCTGCTAGAGCCTATAGCAGGTGGGATTGGGTTGAGAAGGTACATCTGAAGTTGCAGCTGGGATGGCAAGACTGACAAGAAGATAAGATGCCTGTATCCCCTGTGATGGCCCCAGGTCAGGGGTGCTAAGCAAGAAAACATGAATGCTGTCCCTCAGCGATGAGACCTACAAAGCTCTGAAGGAGCCCTGGGGGGAGTCCCCCCTTCACCCTTGTTGGCTGTCTTGCAGACAGACCATGGACAGCTTGCTGACCCCCTTTGAGAGCATCCTTGGGTAGAAATACTCAAGTTAAACTTCTGGCCACTGTTCCAAACTCAGTAGAACAGAACAAGCCTGCTCTTACAGCAGAGTTTGGGGCCATCCTTTATAACCCCAGAGTTCAAGGTGGACTGGAAGGACAATTCCTACACAATGGGTGCTGCTCCAGGATAGTTGGTGCTGCCTTGAGGACATCAGTGTGTGAATCCTTCCCTACAAGTAGGTCACCTTCCAGGGACCTTCTCCATTGCTCCAGAGGGAACATGACAAACCCTTCTGTGGGAGGATGAAGTTCTGGTCCTACAGCAGACAGAACTGTATAACATGGTGCCATACAACACAGACATGTACAAGCACACATCCTGAATGCAAAATAACACAGTGCCCTGGTGAACTCCACCCCACCAGGTTACTGCAGAAATTCAATTTATTGACCTGTCAGTCCCTCAGTGCCCATGCTGAGCTGATCTCTCTGCGGAGCCGCCTGATCTCCCCAGGACGTGGCAGGGAAGGAGTTAAACCAACCTGCTTCTGTTCTGCACGCAACTGTGAGAATGAATAGTCACCATCAGAAACGCTTTCAACTTTATAAACAATGAGTACAAAGCAGGCAGCATTTAAATCGATCTTTTGAAGGTACAGCCTAGAACAGGCTCTTAAAATCCTCAAAGCAGCTGGAAGCCCTCCAGAGCACTTTTCTGTGGGGACTCTCAGATTCTGTTTTCTTTGCATTTGAAAGCACTTGCACACATACAAATATACTATTTAACACCATTTACTGCAGAGCAAAATTCTTCTTCCCAGGGCTCCCAGGAGGATGGATATTGGAATAATTAATGTTGCAGGACCGTGTAGCATTACCCTTACCCTGTGGATAAGGCTCCTCAGTGCAGGCTAAGTGCCCTAACTCCACTGCATGCCCATTGAATTAGGTTGGCCCTTGCAAGAGAAAGGTTTGTTACGATGCAGCTCCTACAGCTGCTTCTTGTCTCACATTTTCCATCAGCTCAGCTCAGCCCTCCTGAGTGGTCTCTCCCCTGCCCTGGGAACCCCCCATGTCTGACTCCAAAGGGTGCTGTGACCTGGGCTCCCATCCCAGCAAGCTGCAGGGAGATGGGGACACCAGGCGAGGCTGTGATGCTGTGCTGCAGAAAAGTGGGTTCTGCACAGGTTGAGTCTCTAGGATTTAATTAAGTAGGCAACATAATAGTCATATCCAAAATGCCTATTGAATCCCCAGTCCATGTTGTTCATGAACCATGCCTGCACATTGGATTGCTAGGTATCACTGGCTACAACCACGCTGAGGAGCACCCTAACAATTCAATCCTCTGGGTGCTCATCCATGCTTTGGATCTATTTTATTTCATGGGATGAATGATGATAATCTCTCTGCCCTTCTCCACCACATCACCCAGTGACTGTTGCTGTCTCATTCACAGAATCCCATCCTGTAGGAAAGCAAGCAATGCACAAGCTCCCCGTCGCACCTTCTCCCATGAGGATCAGCTAATTCAGGGTCACTCCTTGCGAGTAGGTGACCAAGAGAGGTATTGACCTTGCTATTTTCATCATCCGGATAAGCAACGCCAAATTGTTACAGATTATAGCAACCCCAGTTTTAATTTTGTTCTCTGGTCTAAAGACTTTGCTTCTTTTTCTCCCTGTGTAGTATCAGTCTGTCTTCTGGAGATGGCAGCATTTCTTTTAGCTGTCAGATAATTCAGTCCAGTCCCTCGTCTCATGATTTCTTTTTTGTTCTAATTTCTGCACTGCCAGCGTTTTTGACTGCACACTAAACTGCTATTTGGGATGCTTAGTTTTATGTGGCCATCTACTTACTATAAAGCATATGAATATCTTTATATACAGATATAAAGATATATAGGTATACATACGGGTGCAGACATGGCTGGCAATAACTCCTATCACTCAAGTTCTAGTATGCCAGGACCCTTCTTCATGGCTCAGAGCAAAAAGAGTACATCACCTGCAGTGGTAAACTGAGTCACTGTCAGCCCTGTCTTGCAAGAGAAAGTGGCTTCTCCTATCAGTATAGGGTGGGAACTTGGAAAGACACTGATTTTCTCAGTCTGAATACAAATTTCTGTGAAAATTAGGGGGATAAAAAAAACTTCCAGACCTAATGCTAAGCAAAAAGTATCAAACTTCATGAAACCATGAATATTTTATCAGCTGAAAAATAGGGAGAAAAAATAATATTTTTATTTTAAGAAGTTGATTCTTTTTTGGGACAAAGAACTGAGCAGCTACACCGCAGGCTTTTAGTCAAAGCTGAATATTTTTGGGACCAGGAAAACCTCAGATCTGTGTAACAGGAAGGCAATTAGAATATGTATATTTAATAGATTGATCATCTATCACTTAAAAGCCCCTGTCTGTGAGCTGCTCCCCTCTTTTCCTTGCCAAGACAATCCACCTGTTCCCTTCATATAGGCAGACACCACCTAGAAGTGTCTTTTAAAGACTTCAGATTTTTGATGTTATAATTACAGCTGCTCACATGTACTTTGGCAGAATCTTGTTGAAATCCCAAAGCTCTGCTGAGATGCTGCTATTTCTACTGAACCATGTTGAAATTCTGGCCAGGATCAAACAAGACCTTGCCAGTTTTTCTGCCTGCTTTGCAGATTGCAAGAGGTAAGATCCCCAAAGCCTCCCTAAACTTCCTAGTTTTTCCCCAGCGTTTCCACCAACTGGCTAAAATTTGGCTTACAAGACCTGAATCAGAAATTTCCAAGATGACTTATCCCCAACAAAGGACCAGGAATGTGGACACTTAGAAACCTTGAGCCTTCAAGATCTTGTCTCCTAAATGGCTGAGCACCATAGCTGGGGATGGATTTTCCATGGGAAAAATCACTGCCTGACCCTGTACTTTCTTCTTCAGCCTTCCTTGTTGATTGATGACAAAATCAGGATGCTGGTTAGAAAGATATCTGGTCTGACCTCACAGGACATCTCATCTTGTGATATGGACTTCTCAGAGAGTCTGTGGCACAGCCAGGTGATGGGAATGAACATCCAGTGGGTTTCATACACACATGGGCCAAACCCACATGCTTTGATTCATGTCAGATAATTCAGCCCTGTTTCTTTAATGACAAGACAAAGAGAGGAGAAAAGTAAAATTGCCCTTGGAAAATTTTGCAGGAATTATAATTTAGTCTGAGGAGACATTTTGATGAGAACCCCCTGGAAATACTCATGTAAAACACTTCAAAGTCTAAGAATTTGTAAATTAAGACCACGCTTTTATTTACAATCCTTTTCTCCCTCCTGACAATGTAAGAGATTTTAAAGTCAGTATGAAGTATATTAAAACAACAGAGCATGTGAAAATGTCTCACCACTAGGATTTTGGAAAGATATAATATACCAGTACAGCAGAATAGAAATGTTTCTGTAACATTTGCTTCTAAATTACAATAAAGATTACTTATGTTCTGGGTTGAGATAGTCTTTTATGTTGCTATTTTGTACTACCAGCCAAAAAACCTATGGGTTTAATTTGCATTTAGGTGAAGAGTGTGAATAAAAGCCTGGTCAATGAAGTAAAGAAACAGTTAGAAATGAAAGTGACTTTCAAAAAGGGAAAGACTATTCTTATCACAGAGTGTTAGTGAAATGTAAAAAGAAGAATAAGTTGCAAGCACTGGAGTGCTATTCACTGTGTTTAGACATTAACATGTTGGGATATTGAAGAATTATAAACATGCTTTTCCTTCTCTTTAACATAACGGTGTCTCTTTAAATGTAATAAAACAGAACAACTCTCTGAGCTTGCTGTTAAAATTCACACCATATAATTATGTCAGCTGAATATTGGGATGCAAAGACGACTGAAGCAAAGTAAAAAAGTTCAAAAACAGATTGGAAAAAAACAAAAAACAACAACATGTGTTTGAATCTATTCTAATGTAACATAACACAACAAGTATTTTGAGTTCTGAAAGCACTGATCACTCAACCTCCCTAGGAATAAAAAGTGGCATTAGGTGCCTGGTGCCTAAAAAACCTGTCTGAAGGGCTGTCAAGCTTTATATATTTGAGCATGCACTGATTACCTGGGTTGAGGCCAGGAAGAAACTCAACCTAGAGCTCAGAGGACTGTCAACAGATTATATGACTTTTTTTTTTTTTTTTTTCTCTCCCTCTGGGGACGCAGGGACTGCTGAGGTTCTTGTTTCAGTGTAGGACTTTTCCTGTTTTCACTGTCCTTTACAGAGGCTTCAGTACCCAAAGCAGCTAAGAAATATTGCAAACCAAAGCACTGAGGGTTCAGAAAGGCACTGACACATGCATTTCTGTTTGAAACCACTTATCTGTCCAGTGGAGACTTCCAAAGAAAAGAAGTTTTTGATATTAAAGTCCAGAGAAGGGCCTTAAACAGCATTGCCCTGGCTTCTAAAATGATTGCTCCAAAAGATATTACGAATGAACCATGCTCTCCTTTGAGCTGTGAAAAACAGTCCATGGCTTGTCACAGCTCTCCTGCTCTGAATGACTCTCACGTGTTGAGTGAGCACTGCTTGGTTTGCAAAGGTCAGAGGAGAAAAACGTAAGCCAGAAATCAATCATAGCCCAGAGCAGCTTTGGCCTGGACAGACACCTTCCAGCTTCTGTGTTTGTGAACTAGAGGGCAAAATGGAGAGATCCAATATTTTTAATGTGGCAATGTTGACTCGGGATGAGATGGATGGAGATTCTTTCTATATGTCAAGAGGGCAATTTTGTGACACTGCCCAGGAGAAAGAGCAGGAAGAGATCACTTGGGAAAAGATCACAAGGCACCCACGAATTTTGCAGGCACTCAATGCTTTTCTATCCTGAAGATTTTCCTCAACTCAGCCCCATCTCAGCCCTCCCCAAACAGTCAGAAAATCCCACCTGGCTCCTGGCTTGACCCTGTTTGGTCATCATCTTCTTGCTGTGGTCTCATGAGTCAAATTGACTTTTGCAAGAGTGCTTAACAAAAAACAGAGCTACAGGTTGCCCATTCTACATCTAACCCCAACCTGTCCTCCAGAATGGGGTTTCACCAAGCTGGATGGCAGACAACAGGGCTCAGTTGCTGCACACAAGGGTTGTGCATCAGCCATTGGTATCAGCCAGCCACGCCTTGGGCACCTGGAGTTACCATCAGCCCAAGCAATTCTCTCTGGAATATAATTCCCTCATAAAGCTGTGATGGTGAATATTTTGTATTTTTAATCAAGTCTTGATTGTCTTTGCTTTGTTGGGCAATTTAATTTTTCCACTAAAATCTAGGGGAAAAAAAAATAAAAATTAATTCCTTTTCTCTCCAGGCAAGGATCAATTCCTGGGACCTGCTGTCCTCTTCACCAACAGCCCCAGAGGGGTTAAACACAAATGCCTGGGCTCGGTGTCACACCCCTTACGGCATTTCCCAGACATTCCCTGTTATAAATTTAATCTGTCTTTAAACAGGTGCCACATCTCTTAGGCAACTGGGGTATATGGCAAAGGTTATATTTCTCCTGACCCTGCAGAAGCAGTGAGCTGCTCGCTGAGCAGGTCCTAACCTCACACCCAGCAGTAATTTGTGTCACTAAATCCTGGGGCTGAGCGAGAGCTGGGAGCACCCTAGCAAAACCCTGAAAAAGCAGCCTTGTGAGAGTGATGTTGGTCTGAATTTGAGCTCTGGGATAGCAAATGTCTATCAGGAGTTGTTTGGGTAGCTTAGACAGACAAACAGTCTCTCAGATTTCCTTCCATCATTTTTTTTTCTTTCTGTTCCAATGTGTGTGCTTCAGCACTAAGATGATTGGCTGTAGAAAAGGCTCTGGAAAGACAATCAGTTGGTGGTTCATTGTCATTTAGGGCCAGATTTATACATTATTTAAATGCTGCTTCAATTTTGGTTTGGAGTATCAAGAGGCATTTTAGGTGAAGATTCTTTGTACTGCCCCTCTGAAATGCAGCCTTGCAGTTCACTGATCACCAGTGGTCCTGGATGAATTAGGAAGCGTCTGATGCAATTTAACAGAAACTGAGGTCAAAGAAGATTTCCAAAGTGAGTGGCAGCATGTTTGTTCTCTATAAACAGAGCATCTCAAGCTAGTCCTGATCCATGCTTGTCACTGCAGCATAGTGGTACTGCCTCATGGTCCAAGAGGTTCAGATAACACTAGTGTGGGCACATCTGTACTCTGGCTGTGGATGTGGCCTTTGCACATCCTTAGCCAGGGTACAAGGATGCAGATTTTAATAGTTTGTCTTTGCATAGCAGCCTCAATCAGCCTTGGATGCCATAATTCTCGAAAGTCCTCCCCTCCAGGTTAATAAGGGGAAGGTTGACACGATTTCTGGAGCCACTTCCTGAGCTCCTTCCTTCTGGAGCCACTTCTTCCTTCTGAAGATCCCTTCCCTTAACACCACTTCATGTCAAAGCTATTTCCTAACATCTAGCAGATTGAAGCACATTACCAAGTTTCCCTATTTCAGTCAAGCATCCTCATCTCATGGAGGAAGGTGACAGATGCTCATCTTACCTTGGTCTGGAACGTACAGAAGACATGAGTCAGGAACGGGTGCTCCCAAGCTAAGGAGAGGACTCTCTTCTCCACCATTGTGCATTCAACATCATCATCCATCAGCACCACATCCTTCTTCAGGGCTTTCACAGCAAAATACTGGTCTGTGCTCTTCAGCTCAGCAAGAAACACCTGGGATAGAAACAGTTGCTCAGAAGGCCAACATTCTTCTCTCTTATCTGGCAACACAGCCATGGGAGCTGAGTGAGGTGGGTTGAAATGCAGCACTGAACAGAACATTTTGCATGGGTAAATGAGGGATTAATGAGGCCAGACCTTAAAAATGTTTATATTTAAGTCTGGATCAAGTTATTAAGACTGTGTAGCCTTTGTGCTTTTTCCCCATATCCAGAACAGTTTTATGGAGTTGGACTCTGGGGAAGAATGAGTAGGTTTTGGTAATTACAAGAGCATGGGCTGCATGCTCATGTGGATAGGACTTGTCAGAGAGCTGAGCACTTCTGACGACAGAAACCAACCTTATGCAAATCCTCATGAGGTACATTTCCTGTTTTCTGACTTTAAATAACAAATCATAAAATATTGCTTTGTCAACATGTGAAATGCAAATACCCTGCACCAGATCCTCAGTAGGTGTAAACTGGAGTCCACCAGTAGTAGTTCCTCCCTGTTAGCAGAAAGTCTGAGTAGAAAAAACAGGCTCCCTGTGCTTCTGCAGGACTTCTCTGAGAAGAGCAAAACACACCACAGGGGAGACATAATTTTGTGGCGGGGAAACTGAGAGGTGAAGCAGCAGGAAAGGAATTTCTTGAGACCACAAAGCAAGGTAGACTCTGCTGGAAGGCAGTACCAGTCCTGACCTTGATGCCAACAGCCTGTCAACAGTGTTTCCCATAGACTGAATAAATACCTAAGATTCATCAAAGAGACCTTTGAAATTCACTAAGACACACTATTTACTGAGCAGGCTCAGATGTTTTTTAACCCTGACAAAATTTTTATTTGCCTTTTTGGCTACTGATATATTTCACTTTGCAGCAGTAGACAGAACCTAGAGCCTCCCTCTGTCTCTGCAGTGAATGACCAGAAATGCTAACAGTGCAGATGCTGCAGGGACCCTTTTAAACTAACTTTCTGGGCAGGGCTCTGCTCTCCCAAGCAAACTGGAGAGCACAATACATGTGTGACTCGTGCTGACTCCCAAGTCACATGTAGTTAATGTTAGACTTGATGCAAAGGGAGGTCTCGCATGGGTATAGCCCTCAACCTCCCCAGGTCCATGCAGAACTGGAGAGATCCCTCAGGCGTGGAGATCTGCACACCCCGTCTCCTCTATGGGGAAGTGAATCTCACTCCAAATAGATCAGAGCACCGGGAGTGATACCTACACAGGAAACTTGTGGGTGAGGTTTGTTGCAGAAAGGCACGAACTAGCCCATCCTCTCCACACCCACATGGTGCATAGCAGAGAAACACAGATGCTTGCAAGGTTGGAGAGTCCACATTAGCACATGAGTCTGAAACAAGGTGCAGAATCTGCTTTTATGGAGATGTCCAGGACTCAGCTAGACAAGCTCCTGAGTAATCTCATCTGAGGAAACCTGTTTTGGGCAGGAGGCTGGACTAGATGACTTATAGAAGTTTCTGCCTCACAATGTAAATGTTTCTATCGCATCTATGCTCTTGAGGCCGGGTTAATTCAGGGTGTGGAATTTGGGGTATTGTGACTTAGCTCTAATTCAGATGTCTCAGCTCTACTTCACATGCAAAATGTAGACATGCCAAGTGTTTTCAAGTATGGAAAGCCAACACAGCAAATGTCTCTCCAGTTTAAGAACTGGCTGCAGCAATTGCTCCAACTCAGCAGGTAAAAAGCAGGCCTTCTTTAAGGCAGCTTTCACCTTGGAAAGGTTTGGGATTTGAGCAATGTGGTACATAATGATTCTTTTTCTCCTTATTGTATGTGAAAACACAATGGAGAGTCCCTCTGAAATTATTTCATGCAGCTCTGAGCTGGCACTGAATAACATGAGTCCCCTTTCAGGGGACATCTGCAAGAAGGAGGAACAATCCACCATTCATCAAGATTAATGAAAGTACTGAAAACAGGTGGCTCTTGTTTCAAAACCACACATTCTTGGCTGTTGTGAAATTTGCGTTATGCTCCAGCACAGATCAGAGCTGGGAAAGAGAAATCAGCGTCCCCAGCTGGGACCTGCTGCTCTGGAGAAGGGAGGTGATCCCCACTCACCTTTTTGGCTTGTGCTTCTGCCTCCCACCAAGGCTGCTTGGCTAAACTGGTGGGATTAGCTGCATGAGGGGGGACAGCAAAAAGACTTTTTTCACCAGCTCTCTGTGGATGCCCAGGGCCTAACAACCTGCACAGAAGGAGTCATTTTTCTCCTCTCCTATCATGGCTGCTCATGAGAGAGCAACTAATGGGGCAGAGGAATGGGTGAGGAGAAGACAGGGTTCAAGACTCAGTCATGCTGGAACAAGGGTTCTTTGAGGGCATAGAGATATTTGTTTTTCCCTAAGTGGCCTTGAAACCTCGTGTTATTTAGTATCATAACAAGCAATATGCACACCTATGCAGTGGCTTTGCAGTCTCTTAATGCTTACCTTGCCAAAACTGCCCTTCCCCAGCATCTTGTGCAGGACAAAATCTTCAATGGTTAGTTTTAGCTGCACTTGGACCTCTTGCTGTACCTGGCGCTGCTCTCCTCCCAAGTCTGGTTCTGTTAGAGACTCTCCTTTCCCTGTGCCCTCCACTGGAATCTCCCAGGAGATGCCCTGTGGCTCTGCAACACACATCAAAGTATTCAAATAAACCCCTGGAAGTAAGGAGAAAATCCCCAGAATACTTACAAGGTATTTTGAACAGAATTTTAAAAAGGTCTTTTCAAACACATGTAAATGTGGTGGCCATGTCAGGTGAGCAGAATGTCTCTGCTCTCACATTGCCTTCTTTCCAGAGGAAATTTTACTCCAGTGTAACTCCACCTTCTTCAATGCCATTACTACCTTTTTACAAACTTCTTCATCTGTCTTTCTTCTTCATAGCAGCAAAACATGAACAAAACCTTTATTTCTGGCAGCCTGTGTTCTTCATTCCTTCTTGCTGGTTGCTGTTATGATGGGGTTATGGTTTCTTCTAAAGCCCTTGGCAAAACTAGCATGTGAAACAGATGGTAGGGACAGCACCTTCATATTGGGTCCCTGCTCTGGTTGTGACATTCTGATCAAATACTCCAGCTGTTCTGGAGTGGAATTACTGAGAGTTTCTTCAATACTCCATTCACTTGGATGTATGTGAACTTCTAAAAGGGCCTGTCCCTTACTGGATTCATCCCATGCACTCACATACTTGTACTGTCCTTAATCACTGACCAGAAAGAACCCTACTCATCAGACAAACAGACTTATACATAAACAAGATGTGAATCCATTTGGGTTTTACTATACACATCAACATAGTCAGTTCTCCTTGCAACCCACAGAAAATAAGAATAGATGGGAACATCATTAATTTTCTGTCAGGGGTCTAACAGCATATGGTACCAAAACCAGCCTCTGAGTCTCGATAGCCTGGATCAAACACAGAGCACTTTTGTAATGTAGCTCTGACATGCTTTAGCCAGTGCCATCTGGCTTTTTCTCTAGTTTCTGTTTCTGAGTGGTTAACTCCATACATGGCAGTACTTACTTGCATTGAGAAATATGATGATGGTGATCTTGAGCTTTGTTTAGGGTTAGAACTGAGCACCTACTGTCTTAGTCCTTCTTTGTTTAAAGTATTGATTCACCAGTACTTTTCTTTTTTTCCTCCCCTTTCTGATATTTTAAAGCCTGTGGGAGTCTGCAAAAATGTTGTGTCAGTACCATCACAGGTCTGATGCACTTTCAGTATGGTGTTTGGAGGAGCACCATAAACCATGAAACTGGTCCTGAAAAGACCTTCTATGTGGGACACACAGGTCTTACGAAAGAAAAGTGACATTTATGATCCTAAAATCCGGAGTTCTCTGACCTGAGCATAAAGCAGACAAACAAGGGATCTTCCCAGGAGTGTAATTTTCCTTGGGTGAATGAAGTGGGGATGTCAATGTTTTTAAGAGGGACTGGATGTCAACCTCTACCCAAAAATCAGAAATCAGAAAGAGAATTAGCCATGGTGATCAGAATGTCTCCCAACCTCCTGTTCCAAGCTTGGATTCTGTTTAAATTTCTCATACATTATGGTTTGTGAGTCCCAGGGGAAGAATAAACACATTATTGCCAGTGGAGGTAAGAGTTACGCTCTAGGACTGGATCAGAGAGTTTAGGGACTAGCTGGATGAGTAGTGGTTGGTGTCTTATGTTGCTGGAGGCTGGGATGGCACAGGGAAAGTGCAGGTTTACAGAGAAGAAAGGAAACAGGCTGAGATTTAGGGTATCTGCCTAGCCTAAGTAACTTGGAAAGAGATTAAGATATTCAGGGATGAGGAAGGATATGTCTTGCTCTAGGTAGGAAAAATGCATGAAAGATTAATTGGCTAATACATTCTCTACCCTTGCAACCCCCACCAAACTGTGTACAATAGGAAGAAAAAAAAAAAAAAGCCTGCTGTACCATACCACTAGGGGAAACTACCTTTTTTTCCTGTTGTAGACGTTGGAATTGCTTGAAGAGGTGTTATATCCTTCACAAGTACAGGGAGGCCGATTTCGAGAGGTCCATCTCTGGAGATCTGTTCCGTGTCACGCTGAGATCGAGCCTGGATTACAGAAAACAGCAAATGACTTTTAAGCCAAATGTCATGTTCTGAGCTTATGGACACCGTTGCTTCTTGACTGTGACTGTCACACAAGCCAAAACATAGAAGAGGTCTTTGTATTTGAAAGGAGCATAACTGTACCCAATGTTTTGGGGTTTGTGGAACCCACAACCTTCAGCAAGGCTTCTTATGTGTCTGTGTGTGTTACTAGGTGTTTGTACTGCCAATGCAATGATACCCTGTTCTGCACAGGGGTCCGTGTCCATGGCTATCCTCACAAAGGACATTTTCATTATCATTTTCCTTCCCAATAGTTCTCTTTGAAGGGGAACCTGTAGGCAGGATCATATTGCAGTCTTATCTCTGCACACTGCCTGGATGTCATTTTGAGGAACTCCTGTTCCTGGCATGTTGCAGAGGATAAGAGTTCATCTGGATTCAAGTGTAATGAGACAAAAGCATGAAAGAGAAATCAAGTGAGAGCTATTAAAACACTAAGACATCAGCTACAGCTCAAGAAGTTCCAATAGCCTAAATTTTTGGAGATAAGAAGAATATTTGGGTAGAAGAATCCAGCGTTTGCCCTCTTCACCTTTCAACGGTGACTCAAAGACACCTGTATGTAGTTCAAGGAGCTGCAGACAGCCAGCAGATAGGAAATGGAGAAGTAAAAGCAGAAAAAAATCCTCTTTGAAGATTTGGCAACACCGCCTATTGAATAAAGGTGAGCAGTATGCAGAGTTAAACCTTGCAGGTAGACTCTCAGGAAGTTACAGATGGAAAAACACCTGCTGTGTGTATGAAGATTTTGCCTTGGTATACTGGAAGAACCTAAATATGCAGGACTGTGAACCTACAGATTTTGTTCCCCTCTGAGGCTATTCAAGAGCTGAGAGGCATCTCCTAACAATCCTGGTTTGGAACTAGAATCCTCTCTAGAGGCTTGGGGCTTGTGACAGACTATTTTTCCTTCTTTTAAGTCAATTTGCTGTGTTCTCTCAGTGTTATTTACATGATAGTATTATCTAGATCCTCTCTCCAAGGTCCAGGTCTCTTCATGAGAGTGCCTGCTCTGATGAGTTTCACAACAAACAAGTCAGAGAGACACAGGAGAAATTGCTGAGTGACAACCACAGAGCAAGGTCATGACACCAAAGGACCCAAACCAAGTTCCTCTCCCTGTTTCTCGGACCCTGTTACACAACTTAAGCTACAAACGTAATGTAACTACAGCTGTGCTGAATCAGAGAGTCCATCCAGGTCATGTCCTCTCTGAGACAGGCATCAAACAGACACCCTGTAAAGATGTAAGGAGAGTATAAGCATGTCAGGCCAGCTCCTCAAATGATTCTCTCTATCTCCAGCGATATGTAGCTCAGAGAACTCCTGATTCAGAGACAATGCTTTTCCATTAACATAATTAATTAGCCTGTCTTCTGTGAAGACAATCTGAGAGAGCTGGGGTTGTTTAGCCTGGAGAAGAGAAGGCTCCGGGGAGACCTCCCAGCAGCCTGCCAGGGCCTGAAGGGGCTGCAGGAGAGCTGAGGAGGGACTGTGTGTCAGGGGGTGAAGCCATAGGATGGGGGGAATGGCTTTAAACCAAAAGAGGGTAGATTTAGACAAGGCATTACGAGGAAATTCTTCACTCAGAACATGGTGAGGCCTTGGCCCAGGCTGCCCAGAGGAGCTGTGGCTGTCCCATCCCTGGTGGGTGGTGGGAGGTGTCCCTGCCCATGGGGACCCATTTTCCATTCTCTGTTTTGAACTAGCTACCCACAGTGCTCCACTCAATGCCTTTATTTCTTGTACTGAGACAAACATTGAACAATTGATCCTTCACTCTGCAGGTCACTCATGGATTAAAGTACATACCTGTTGGGTGCTCTCTATCATTGCCAGAGCTTCAGCCATTAGTTTCTGGTTAACTCCGCAAAGGTTTGCTACTTTTGTCTGGCACTTGTGATGGACATTCATGTCACAAGCTGAAAGAAAGAACAGAGGTGTCAGGACAACAGAAAGTTGCTGGGCTATAAAGGATTTAATTTCAGGTTGGGGAGGAAGATGTTGCTGTTGGCCAGTGGCAAAGACCAGCATAAAAAGCTCAAAGCCTAGGCTCCACAGCATCATTTATGTCTGATTAGACTGCACTCATGTTGCTTTTTGGTTAGTCTCCAGAGATGGGATTTTTATAGTTACTACTGGGCATTTTTACATCCATCAATCTTGGCAAATACAGACTTCCAAAACCCTATAATGCACTTCAGCTCAGAGATAACAGTGGTCACAGAACAGGATCTCCCTTTTGGCATAGGATCATGAAGGGGAAGTGTCTTAGGTTTGTCTGATAGTGAAAATAGAGTGTGGAAGGTAACTCTAGGAGTGATTTTGGAATATCATTAGTGGGCACTGCAATATTCCTTTGTCTCTCTGGGAAGTCACTCTTCAGCCTCATGGATCACATATCCTTCTACAGATCCTCCTTGAGGGATGGTCCTCTTGACCACATCTTCACCATCCCTGACACCATCTCATTGAGGTTTCAGACAGAAATGCATGAAATGATATTTGGTTCTTTAGACTGGAGCTCTCTAAAGACAGCAGCCTGCTCTCATGCTCAGACTGTGCCACATACACCAGGGACTCACCATCACACTTCAGTCCTTGCCGTGCAAGACCCCAGAGCAGCGTGCCACAGTGCTCACAGAACGTTGGACTCTTGTAGTTGTAGACTTTGAAGCGGTGAGGCACATCAATCTTGAACCTCTCCTTGTGGAACTGTAACAGAAAAGCCATGTTGTCAATTCCCTTCTCTTTGCTGCAGCTCTGCATGAAAAATCAACAGCCCCCGACCTTGTACCAAAGAAGGTGGGGTATTTACTGCTGTTTTCTTCTTGGGTATGATCATCAAGAAGAAATCTAACATTCAGACACACAAAGACAAAGTTTAATATATAATATCTGTCCAGTTCATTGGAAGTTGTGTAATTTAATCCTTGGGTTTGATTTATCTGATCAGGTAGCTGTCTGCATCTCAGCTACTCACCCAGATTCCCTAATGCTCAATGGAGAAACAGAGGTAATTCAAAAAAAGATTAATCTCATCCTGAAAATGGATGTTTACATTTATTGCCATGAATCACTCCTTAGAAAAGCCTATTTTTTTCTTTTCGTATATAGGGACTTAAATGTGATGACAAAGCTGGATACATTTACACTGGAGGTGTTAGAATACAGGTGAGATGACTCTCATCTCTAAAGACTGTAAAATGATAACATGTACCAGGGACTGGAGAAAAACATAAGCTGTAGAACACAATTAAGAAAAAGGTAATATCAGGGGTATAAATTCCATTTTTGCCCACCAAAAAGAAATTTTATTATAAACTGATATATAAAAAAAAAAATATTGGAGATGCTGGATCTTCCACTAATGGTTTGGAAATCTCAGATGACACAGACTGGGGTGTTAAAGTACTGCTCTGAAAATTCAGTATGACATCCTGCCTAACACTGGATAGTGAAGAATTTCCTCTAGTAATTCTCCACCTCAAGTCCATGGCTTTTCCCTGAGCTATACTTCATACATTAGGAAAACGTCAGTCCTGATTCGGTGACTGCTTATTCAGTGGCAGATTTGAGTAAATCACAAGTAGGAGGTAATGAAACCACTGGGCATACAAAAAACAAAGGATGCAGATCAGATCACACAGATTTTAGTTCAGTAGCATGCTTTGCTTCATATGAAGTTCTTTTACAGCAATGCAGAAGAGATATGAATGACACTCAAGTGTTTTAAAAGCAACCAAATACTAATACATACCATTGTTTCTCTGCTATTGACTGCTGATCCTGTACACTTGGCTATTACTTTATCAATGCACTTCTTATGAATGGCAGCATTACATTCTGAAAGAACAAATGTGTCATAGCATTCATGAAAAAATCCCTTCAGAAAAGACAAAGTAAATAATGATAGTAACAAAAAAAAAAAAAAGAACAAAAAGAAAACACAAAACAACAACAAAAACAAACACAAAAACTTACGTCTGCATTGATAGCCTTGTTTATTCAGACCCCTGAAATAAACAGAGAAATGGTTAATTCTGAATTTTCTGAAATTTCTGAATTGCCTCTACATTTGAAAGAAAAGCAACACTTATGAAAGAAAAAGAATAAAACAGTCTTGCTTTTTATCCATCTTTACAGAGTTTCTCTAATCTAACTATCTTCATTCACTCTAACTGCTGGAAACTGGTTTTCACAGCCCTTCCAGTCCATAGTTACATACTGAATTTTGCAATATCTAAACAGCAAACTAGGCTGATTAGAAACGACCATGCATTTGGCAAAGACAAAAGTATTTGTAACAATAATACGCTAAAAATGAAAGGAATTTTCACAGCTGGAATTACAACTGTGAACCACATCCTTGAAGTGATGCAGTAACTCCTACATGCAGGATGCCAAGCCTCCAGTCCTGCTGACAGCAGGAACAGAGATATTCACTAAAGAAGCAGAGCTGCTCCTTCAAGTTGAAAGGGGAAAATGTGCACAGATCTATTTTCATTTACCAGACAAACTCATGACAGACGGAGCAGAAGGTAGGTTGTGGAAAGAAGGTGGCTGTGAACTCGTGACACTTGACATTATGGATTTTGGCCTGTTTGATGGCTCCCCTGCGCTGATGCAAGGAGAAAAAGCCTTCGGTCTCACAGTCAGCTAGGTCCTTTGCATCTGAAAGGAAGCAGAAGATTTGTTAGGGTACACTGTCCTGGTCAGGCACCTTGAGAAAATGCAGTTGCCAAAAAATACTAACTGACCGAAGCTGATGATTCACTCATGGGAATGAATATTTTAAGGAAATACTGCTTTCTGAAATCCACACAAGGCTTGTTTGGATTTTTTTATCTACCATTCCTACAGGGACACTAAAATGACTTCAAACTGAGGATTTTAAGCTCCCCTGAATATTCATAATGCTATTTTGAAATATAGACCAGAAATTTCCCAAGGAGAGGTAATTTGCAGCTAAATATTACATTTGAACTTTATATGGCACTGAAGAACAATAAAAAAGATAAATTACATAAGAATATCTATTTATAAATGCACATACACGTGTATAGATAGATGGATAGATAAATGGATATTGAAATGTGGGCATTTAACTGAATCTTTCATGTGTGCGTGTCTATGGTTGTGAGTAAACATTTATGTATGTTCTTATGATATTTTTGTTGTTGTTGTTATTTTTCCATGCCAACAGTTGCTTCGCTGTTTCCTGTGTTCATGTCATTATTCAGAATTCGTATTTAAACTTTTTAGAACAGAAAACACACCAACTCTGGCTACTCATGCATATATGCATGTGCACTTAGGTACATGCTCAAGTCTACAAATCTTGATATGCACACAATATCTAACTCTCAATTTCCGTCTTGATTAAGTCATGCATTACACAGAAAATTACCTAGATATTCTGTGGAAACTGCCCTCCTGACTGATCTGATGATGATCCTGCTATTTGTAATACAAATGCAACTTGCATTTTCTATGCTTTGGACTCTCCGATGCTTTATAACATGAAAGGAGGCAACAAGAATCTATTCTATTTTAAAGTTGGGAATGGATGAGGAGAATATCGATATACACATTCTATTAGCTGCTTTCAGTACTTCTGTGATTCTGGAAATGAAGGTTCTTGTAGATATCTACAACCTATAGCTTCACCCCACATCCTTGAAAGACTGCAAAAACTTTGGCATCAAAGACAGGAGATCATGACTGACCATTTTGATTGCAACCCATTTCTTTCAACAAAGCAAATACATTTTCCACAGACATTGAGCTCAGCAGATAAGATTGAGTTCTCAGTGAAGACACCTAAACAAAGGTGTGTCCTGTTCAGGGTGACTAAGCCAGTGCTACGTCCCTGGAGGTCCAGCTGGTGCAGGCAATGGAGCCTAGCAAATGACTCAGCTCACCATGCAGCAGGCACCTGCATCTGATCAGATGAATCACTCTCTAGGTTCTTTTCCTGTTTAGCCTAGATTGCTCTTATTCTTAGGCACGCAACTCACGTGTATTTAGGTGTTGTCAGCTGTAAAACATAACCCATCCTTTATGTCTGCACTATCATGCACACCATGGTACATGTTGTATGCATATATACACATGCAATGATTTCAGAGGGAGTGGGCTCCTTATGTATCTATTCCATCTTACCTTGTATAATAAGAAAAATGTACTGTTTCAATGACAAAACAACCAAAAATTTGCCTTACAAATTACAGATGAGCAGTCAGTCTTCATCCCCACCATGCGATAGTAATTGCTTTTCTGTGGTGTTCATTTCAAAACATTATGATAGTTCCTATGAATAAATCAGTAATAAAGTATGCTCTGCTTTCAGTGAAGACACCACATCTGCCCCATGTAACCAGAAATTACATCTATCAATTAGCAAATAAATTCACTTGCCACTGATTTCCAGGAAGTATCTTGCATTCATCAGCATTCGCCCTTGAGGTTTCAGTTCTAGCTGGTTGTGATAAGTGAAAAAAAAAAAAGAAAGAAAAAGAAACAAGAAAAAGAAAATTGCAATCGTTAAACAGACGTTCAAAGAAACAACTATCATTTCAGATGGCTCAAGCTACCTCAGTTTCCCAGTGGGAACTGATGAATGCCAATGAATACTAATAGTTGAGTTTTCATACTGATGTGGGGGTATATGGTGAGTGGGCAGCAACTGTAGATTGATCAGCTTTTATCAAAATCTCAGAGCTGCATGACTGAACAGATAAAAGTGACTAAAACAGAAATTATAAGCAAGTTATTAAACAGCAGGTCAGGACCAGCATGTCTATAGAGAAAACTTGTCATTCCCAGAGGATTATACGAGGGGGAAGTCCTCTAAAAATCCAGCCAACTTCAGACAGGTGCTAAAAGAACGCTGAAATCTCTGAAATCTTTAGAAACTTGCACTTGCAATTCTAACTTTCATTAGTCAATGTGAGTGATAGTACAAAATTTCTCGGGTATTTTTTTAGGTCTTCCTACTGGACCCACCTATCCAAACCTTCATCCATACGTGCCTTTTTAAAATATGGGTCCACTTGTATAGGAAGCAGCAATTCAAGGATTTCTTCAGGCTGAAAACTACAGCAGTGTCTTCCCCACCCATTTCCAGCACATTCTGAGCTGGGCTACCTCTCTACCTCTCTGGGTGAAGCAGTGACATCGTACAGAAAAGTGAGAAAAACATTTTTCATTCCCATCCTAATCTTTGATGGATGGGATATCTGGGACCAGCCTCCTTAGGTTATAACTTGTATCTGGGAGTGAGTAAAGACCTCAGGAGATGCTCCCAGGCTGGGACAAAAACAGGACGAACAAGCAGTACTCTGCCTACATCCCCCCTTTCCTCTTCACCACACTACAGCCTCCCAAACCTTCAAAGCCTTGGGTTGGAGTTGGAGTGATGCTGAGCAAGGCCTTCCAGTTTTCAATTTCAACCCTAAGTATTTTCATTCTTTCCAAGTGTTGTGTTAAAAGTGCAATTCTCTACCAAATCATGCCCTTAAGTCTTTTAAGAAGCCAAGGCCTTTTTGACATTTCCACTCGCTGCTTAACTCAAGTAGCTTAACTTGATAACGGGCAGGAAAAACAAAACAATTCCAGGAAATCAGTTTCTCTCCAAATGCCGTTCCCCTTTTTAGTTATTCATGACATTGCTCCTGAATAGTACATGTTAAAGACTGTTATCAGCAGCTTTCTTGCTTGGACTGTCAGGGAATACAACCTTACATTTAGCATCCTTATGAAGACTGATATTTCAAATTTACTCCACTGTAACTCCGGTGATTTTAAAGGAGTTCCTCAGGCATAATTCTGATGTCAGGTAGCTGTGAATCAGTTACTTGATATTAGATTAAATTTTTAAAGCTGTTTCCCTAGAGCACATAAAATAATTCACATTTAGCCACTTAAATTACCATTTGTCCCCAGTGGATTCCTTAAGCAAAAATTAATACATGGGCACAGCTCACATGAACCAGAATCTTTGCTAATAGAAAGCATATGTTTCAATATAACAGCAGCGGGTAATACAAACTTGCTGTGCTCCCTTTTTTTGTGATAGGCATGGAGATCTTTCCTCCAAGATAAACCCAAGCAGACTCAAAACATTATTCCTCAGCTTCCCATCACATGCTGCAAGAGGAGATGATGAAGCTCACCCATATTTCTGTCTTCCCATTGCTCTTTTTACACCTCTCCGCCAGCACCTTGAGTTCCACTGTGGTCTCTGAGACCATTTCGGCACTTTTGTCCTTGACGACGATGTGCATGACCCTGCCATTGTTGATGTGAGCATCGAAAGTGCTGTTCCACGGTGGGTACATGGTGGGTTTCTTCTGCACGTACACCTGGCCATTTTCTGTCAACAAGAAAGGGTTTGGATTAGCTAGATTTTCTTCTCATCTGCATTAAGGCTGCCACTCTACAGTCCCTGAGACAGATTTGTGTTATTTACACACTTTAAGGTCTCTCTCTGGGGAAGGTATGTAATGGATAATGTTAGAGTGTCTTAAGAAGTTACTGTGTGGAGTTAAAGCTGGGAAAGGATTCATCTCACTTAACTTTAGGAGTCTACAATGTGAAAGTCAATATCTGATCTATTTGAATATCGGCTGCCTTCAGAGATAGTGAAAGGAATTTAGTGCATATACATCAATGGAGTTAGGGTGCATTTATTTGACCAAATATAGGCATCTACTTTAGAGAAACACAATTTCCAACCCTGATTACATTAATTTTATTAAGTAGATCTAAAATGTAGATTCTGACACAGAAAGATACCCACATCTAATTACATGAGTCCCATCACAGATAACCAGTTACATGTGTCACCTGTCCTACTGCAATGAGAAATGAAAGGGTTTGCTTCAATGCCCCCAAAATCTGGATGCACTTTGTGATTAGGCTCAGCTGCTGTGCATGGTGAGTCCGATGTTACTTCTCAGCTACCTCAGGTCTGTTAAAAATAAATAACTCTCTTGCAAACCTGCAACCATATCCACAGCAAGGTAGAGCTGTTGACCTAGCAGACCTTTCTTGCACCTCTTCATGCACTCATTCCTCTTCCTTCACAACAGACACATCTTAAAATGATGTAAGGTGTCTCTGAGCCCTAGCATTAGCTGGCAATCATCTCTTTACTTCGATATGTCAAATTAAAAGCTTCTCAGCCAGCTTGCTTCATTTCACATGGCCAGTTTTATACCCTGTAAAAGGCTTGGAAATTAAGGGAAATTCTACTTCACAGTTACCCTCTGCAAACTTTCAGTCTATCAAATGTCAAAGCAGATGGAACAAGAGAATAAAAAACAGTTGTGTGAGCAGTAGAGCTGTGACTCCTGTCTCCTCAAGACCCTGCTCCTGTTTCCAACAGTCCCAGCCCTTTCCCTTACCCCACCAGCTGGAAAAGCACATGCAGCCGATAGCCTGGAACATGACATGTGGTGGAGGAAATCTTTATCTGCCTTTCCCTTCATGGGAGAACTAATTCAGGTTTCTTTCCTCTAATCAGCTTTGATTTCCCCAGGGAGGAACTCAGGGATTTTTGAGGCTTGCACTGCACCTACAGGATGGATTAAACTTGTGCAACATTCTTCTCAGGACATGAGAGAATGTTTATTGGGGATAAAGCAAATATCAGGGCTGTGAGACCATAACAAAAATGTCCCACCACCACTAGGTAATTATAATTTGAGAAAGCAACTTGTCAAGGATTTATGGACAATCCTACAATCAATAACAACTTGCTGAAATTTCACTCCACAGCCCAGCACTTGCCTCTCATGGAACGGTTTTATGCTTGTTTTATCCACATAAACTTGATTGGAGCTGCAGGATGCTCTGACCATCAGCATTGGATTGCATTGCAAAGCTAAGCAGAGGTCACTCCCACAACAGAAAATCACTTTCTGGTATGGCAAATACTTGTGCAGCTAAATCTTAGGTTAAAACTCAGTTTTCTTGAATTTTAGAGCGCCTCAGTCTTCATCAGTTAAGTGATGAAGGGCTGGCTTTTCATATATGAGGATTTAAACAGTCAAATACCATTGTTCAGAGGCATAACTCATTCCCATCAAACTTGCAAATATATATTTAAGCCACTCTTTCAACGAAAGCAACCAAAATAAGGCAGAAAATATGCAACAGAGGACAGAAATCTCAGTAAGGACCACTATTCCCTTGCCACCTCATCAATCCACTCCAAGGATGTGAACCACACCACTTGCAAAACAAGTGCTTTGGCTAGCATCGCACTCCAAAATGTACAGCTCAAACAAACAAACAAACCCTAGAATGCGAATGAACTGGCCAGTGCACGGGATCAGACACGCATCCCCAGCGCATCCCCACTGACGTCTGTGGAGTCCTGCCAAGGATTAGTCTAACCCTTGGCTCCTGAATAATGAAATAGCATCTGTCTTTCCTGGGGAGCAGCTCCCACTGTAGCTGGAAGCACTTCTCCTGTAGGCCTGCTGAGTTCAAGCACGGAGCAGGATCTTTCACGAAGTAAATGTCACCAAGACAGGTGTCAAAATGGCACCAGGCCAGGTGGCTTGGGAAAGCAGAAGCCATTTTTAAAGGACAGATATTTTTACACCTCAGAGGTGCCTATGATCTCTGGAATGGTTTGTCATCAGAAATAAATTGCTATAACATGTCTAGCTATGTGAAGTTTTTTATTTTTATTTTTATTTTAAGATTATATCACAAATTACCAAGATCTTTTTTATGACATAAGTAGGTGGCAAAAATATATAAGATATATTAAGATCCTTCTTGGTCTTCTGAAATTCTTTAGGGTGCCCTTTTTTGTGACATCCTTGTGTCCACAGATGACGGGCATTACTCCCCGACCTTGTGTCCTCTGCCCCCGTGACTTAATTATAATGGCTGGTGCACATGAGGCAACTTTTGGCATAAACACACAATGAATCAAACTCCTTTTTTTGGGAACCTAACATACTCATCATCTATCACTTGTCCCTTTGCAAACAAACAAACAAACAAATACCAATACCCTTACTTTCCTAGTGCTACACATAATATATCCAGTCCATAGAAGGTCTTTGCAAAAGCCACAGTAGACACATCTATCGAAAGAGTTCCAGAAAAAAAAAAAATGCAGGAAATTGGGATTGGATCTATCATGGATGCAGCTTTTACTGTTGTATAGCAATCATTTGATCTGAAGAAATACTTGGCATGCATTAGACAGAGCACAAGTCTGGCAGTCAGGGTTGTTTGTATCTCTTAAAGCCTTTGCAGCAGACACATTTCTGTTTCCTGGACATGCCAATTCAGCCAAAATTTGCATAACGAGGCATCACAATAAAAATGTTTTGAATTTCATCACTACAAGTGCTCTGTGAAAACTGGGAATTGGAGAGTAAATAATGAACAAAAATCACAAACCAGAATGCAGCGATTTCAGATATTCTCAACTAACATTCGTCCTGTGATCCTTGTTGCCTTTTGCCTTCTCTGAGGCTGTTTGAGCACAACCCTTGTGGATGGTCATGTTGAGATCATTTCTGGCATTTAGCACTAGGCTCATTTCACTGAATATCAGGCACGTACCTCTGAACAGACTGTCTAAACTACCCTCAGAGTCAGTGGAGAGCACTGGGCTTTTCTAGGGTGTGATTCATAAGATCTATTCTAGGTTTCTTCCTTAAGATGAGATGAATCCACCATCTCTGCTTGATCCCCTGGGCTATAATGCAACAGTGTCCAACTTGCTCAGATATCAATATTCTTGCAGAAAGCTAGAAATAGGGGAGATGGATCCCACCACCTTGGGATTAATCACGTTTAGGGGAGGTTAAAAATTGACACAATTACTGACAGAGGGTGTCTAAGAGCAACGTCTTCCAAGGGTGATTCCCCAAGAGTCTAAGATGAATCAGTCTTGTGAGGTTCCTGCTGCTATCACAGACATGATGAGGACCAGAGACCAAATTCACAAGAGAATAGTCCCTCTGGCTGTTTCAATATGTAACTGTCAGAAAACTGCAATTACACCCCACCTAACAGAAACACATCATTTTGTTTTCTGTATTTGATCCTCACTAATGGAAAAAATGTTCTTCCAAACACATTTTTTCATTTCTCATTGTTAGGGTATTATTATTACAATTTACTATTATTATTATTATTAAAGGTTCTCCAAAACACAGAAATTATAGCCACTAGTTAGTACATTTTTGTTTGTTAGGTGCCAGAAAACAATTTCAGCTCTGTGTAAGATGAATAAATATAGGTTTGTTCTGCCCAAATTGATTTTATTCACTTTTGAACTGACAGAGGCTTCAGTTTGAGTTATGGCTCTTTCAAAGGTCTCATTAAAGCAAACAACCAAGCACAGCATAGAGCTGAAATAAGTCACATTTTCAGTGAAAAGTGAAATCTTAGCGATATCTTGTCATGCAACATTTTCTTTCCTTCTGACTTTACCAATCACCACATCTTTCAGAATCATTGAAAGTGTAATTTAAACAAAGCTGAAGTTCAGTGTGATAAATGATGACTCTTTAAAAACAAAAGAAAATAACAAGAAAAACACTACCACCACCACAAACCAACCAACCAACCAACCAAAAAAACCAGTGAAATACCAAATTATTTTAAAATTCTAAAATTTCTTTTTTTAAAACTACTTTTACATCCCCTGAAGTTTTGATTCGGGAGTGGGGGTGGGGGTGGCAGTTGGGGGTTCAAGGCATAAAAAGGGATTTCTGAGTCAAATTAATCTTTAAAGAATCTTTAAAGAATCGCAACAGTTGAGTTAGGAATTTGTCCAAGATTTAAGATAAATAACAGCCAATATGAGAAATTTCCTAACATTGAAGGTCTTGATCTCAATGACTGTTGAAAAGCAGAACTGAAAAACTTTTCATCCTCTCACTGAGACTATTTTCGTGCATAAGACATATACGAAGTGTTTTCCCAATGAGGATTCATCATTCCTGTTCAGTTAGGAAAAGTGTACAACAATCCATATATCCAGACAGAGAAAAAAAAAAAAAAAGAAAAAGAAACAACAACAAAAAACAGTTTAACAGACAGTTTCACCTCCAAATATATCACACAGTACAACAGTTCTGTGGGGAAATTAACTCCCTCTGCAAAGCCTGGGGATGTTTGAGAGCTTTTATTTATTCATTTTTTTTTTTTTTTTTGTTTGTTTGTTTGTTTAGGCTGGAAGTTACTGGACCTGTATGTTCCTCAAAAAATGTGATAAACAAGGGCAGACCTCCCAGGATATTCCTAGGACACCCAGACTTTATCTGTCTAGAGCCCCAGCTGACAGAACAGCAACTGCTCATATAAAAGTGAAACTGAATATAGCTCAGCTCGTCAGCTGTGTCATATGCTGGGACCTGTAATTCGGTTGATAATAACCTCACACTGAAGACAGAGACTTTGTTAAGCTTCATCTTCAAATCAGACTTTTTGCAGGCAGTTCTGAACCCAAACTTGCATGTTGTTTAGACTTGAAAAGCATTTCACAAACCCTTATAAGGATTTACCACATGCTTCCTATGCACCAGCAATGGCAAAGTAAAACTCACACGTTTCTAAAAAAGTTCACATGCACGTTTAACACCTCCCCACTTACCTGACTCCACGGCTTCTTTAACCATCACAGCACAGTAAGGATTAATCACCTCCCCCTGGGATGGCAGGTAAGGGCCACTGTCATAGTTGGATAAACCAATACGCAGAAAGGGAGACATGACAAGTCCTGTGTCAAACAAAAGACAGGCGATATTTGGGAAGAGTCTAAAAATTCCCTTGGTTTTAACCAGCCTCTTATCTCCACCGGACAGGGGTATGCCAGCCGTTAGTTATCCATCCAACTGGAGACTCTCTGACTTCCTCCACTGCCTAGCGAGATGATGGACTGACCAAGCACTGCTTAATGTGCACAAGGTAATGTAACTTAGCTGTCAGCTTAACCACGGAGCTGAACTCATCGCAAGGCTGGAAGGACCTGCAGTAGCAGCTCTGAGGACTAGTGACTCGACACCAGCTGTCAGAAATGAGAACAACAATACATAGGAGCCAAATCAGGAATTTCTTGGCTGGGACAACCTCTGCTGTAATTGATGTTGAGTCACGCATTCATGAAGCTGAATGCTATGAGAATAGAAAGGGTTTCGGGAATACAAGGTTGTTGGAAGACTGCAAGCTGAACATGAAACCGTGAAATAACTGCACACTATTTATATACAGCATGGAAATGATCTCAGGCATCCAACTGACTGGGTGCTGACCCATATTCATCAGTGAAGCTATAAAGAGAAAATTCAGCTCGTATGAACCACACTGTGTAGGGCGTGGAGAAAAAAAAATGGATCTCAGGATAATACTAAGCAGCTGAAAACAGAAACACATAAAAGCAAGATGCCAGGAAACACAACAAAGCCTGTGGGTTGGTCTTCTCTGCAGGCTCTTTCAGAGCTCCTAGTGAGAAGATTTAGTGAAGCCAGCAATTATTAACCGCTGTAGTTGGTGCCCATCTTTGTGCCATCTGGACCCAAGGACTGGCATTTACCAAACAACTTTTGTGTAAATTCCTGAGCTTGTTATTCTTGGCTCCCCCTCTAGTCGACAGGGAGCAAGAGGCACTTTGAACTCATCTGTAGATGTCTGTGTCTTGGACCACCGTAGTTGAATGCATGAGTCCTACCACCAGCTGTTAACAGTCAAATAAATTGTTCAACTACAAAAGCAAAAAGTCGAATGGCATGTGGGGTAGGATGCACCACAAGCCTTTCTTCCCTTTTACACATATAATGCTCAATCCTAAAGACAGCTTCTCTAGCTTCACGTCAGATGATCCACGTTCATTGCTGGGAATGACATTTTCTTACCTGTAAATGGTAATTCCTGATATACAAGTTCAGTCTTTGGCTGGAGAGGCTTCTCTGGTCATCACAGTTGCGGACAACATGGAAAGGATTTTCTCAAGTGAAGGAATGAGGATAAGAGCTCCTCTGGCCAGTCCGACTTTAAAACTTGGACTCTCCGTTCAAAGAAACAGGAGACAGGACCATCAAAGAGAGAGGAAAACTGGAGAAACCAAGACATAATCCTTTGACTGAGTTTCTCCCCTCTTACCCAGCAGTGTGGAGTGATGAGTTTCCATCAGCCCCTTTTTGTGCAAAAGTCTAGTGTGACAGTAAAAGTCAGAACAACTTTCTGTTAGCACATGGCCAGGTCTCAGCAGGTAGTTGATTCTCTTGCCTCTTGGATATTGTGAGTTCTTCTTCTTCCTGTTATAAAATGAAGAGAAAAGGCTACAGTTATCACTGGGACTGAACTGCCAGCTATTCTGGCCTGAATGTTCACAGGTGCTGAGCAATCACACTGCCATGCTTTCTGAGACTTTTGCAAACAGGTGGCCTGTGCAGGAAACTGCAACTATATTCTCACAGAGATTTCAGTAGGCAATGTTTTGCAGGAGATTCCCTAAATTTATTGCCTTAAGCAAGGCCAATCCATGCAATGAGCAACATAGGAAGACTCTACTTCCCATTTGAGCTCCTGAGTTAAATTAACTAAAAAACGGACTGAGTTTGCAGGAAAATAGCAGGGACTCAGATAGTCTCTTTGGTAATGTACTTGAAAAGAGAAGAAAAAAAAAGGGTAAGGCAAAGCTCTCTTTGAGGCTGGATGTCAGAGATTCACACAGTCATGTTCTTCTCAGGGTGATGGCAGGATCTCTTTGAAGGGGATTGCAGACAGACATTAGCCAAGTTTCTGAAGAACTTGCTCTGGAAAACCACTTGCATTTAGATATTTAAGCATGGTTAGCTTTGTGGAGAGGGGCATTTATGGCACTGCTCAGTAGTACAGTGAAAGGATTATGAATGGTCCATGTCACAAAGACTCAAATTTTTGTCTGTACTGACAGAAGCAGAGAAATCTGATCAAATTAGGTAGGGAAAAATCTCTCTAACAAGAATTAAAAATATTTATAAATGTATGTATTTATGCATATAATAATATATAACACTATATATATATATTACATATATTATATATATATCATTCTATTCCCCTTCTGTAATTATTTAGACATTTCATTTTTTTCAAAATATGAGAAGCCTACTTAGTCCAAAGACAAAAGGAAAAGCAAATCAAAATATCTCTGGAAGCAGAGTTTGAGCCTGGTAGTCATCATATTTCCATGAAGTCAATGTAGTTGCAACACAGATAAGATTGTGAAAACACCTGGTCCTGTGAAATACCAATGTCATTGCTCCAACTGTTTTTGATCAGATTCCTAAAGCCAGTACAGCTTTCAAAAAAGCCATTGTATCAGATCTGAAAGACTTGTGCTGGGACCTCACATACACCACTCTATCACACAAAATGTTCTGTAGCCACCATGAAAGCATGTAGGTTTGGCTCACCTAGTGCTCGCACTAGAAAACCAATAGCTGCCCATATAAACCTTGCAAAAACTGTCTAGAATCAGAGTTTTGTGTTGTAGCAGCTTTGTGTGAGCACTCCGCCCTGTAGTGAATTTCTTCACCCTGTCCAATAAATCAGACAGATAACTGGCTTCCTGCTTCTCTCTCACTGTCTTTCCTGAAACCACCTTGGCTTTGGCCCAAACATCTGTTTTCCAGGTCATCTCTCCAGTGTTTGCCACTGCAGAACTGCTACTTGGCTCAAATCCACAGCCATAAACAATTAAGGAACAACACACTCAGCTCCAGCAATGGCTCACTGTAATAGCAGCAGTTTAATTTAACACTAGAAGCAGCTGCAATGGATATGGAGAGTGTCTGCTTAATTTCCCAGTGGAAAAGATACTGTAAGGTATCTGAAAATTAAGGATGAAATACATCTTTTTATAAAGGGCCACCTGCAACCTCTCTTCCAATAAACTACCCAATGAAACTTACTTGGGGTTCATCAATGCTGCACCTTGCATCATTGGCACAAGGGAGTTTTGCCTACTCTGGAGAATAATGCAACATATGGAAACCCTTCTCAGATGATATTAAGAAGTAATAAACTCCTTAATATCCTTAATCAATTGTGGTTAAAGAGAGTGGAAGAACTGAGCTTCTGCTCCAAGTCAGCAGAACTGCAGTGAAGACGGCTGCCTTTAGTGGGATTGATGCTCCTGTGCTACGCTGAATGAAAATGGATGCATGCATGATGCGGGAAGGATGGCAATTTATTGAATGAGAGTTAACTGAGAGGAGAGTGGAAATATTTCTGGATTTGAGATGCTGTTTTCCTAATGTCATCAAACTCTCATTTTCTAGAAGACAGAGGGAATAATTTCAACTCTTTCCTTTTTTTTTTTTTTTTTTTTTTTTAGGCAAAGCTGTGCATGCAGAATTAATTCACTATCCAAGAATCAGCATCACCAAGAGGCAAAGGAGCCAGGAGTTGCAGCTGAAGGCTATGAACTTATCTCCACCTCCTGACAGACATCTGCTAACCAAAAAGCAAGATCCTGACCCTGCAAAGATCACTTTGTATGGACGGCGGAGACCTGCACATCAGCATAACTCAACACACATCAAGGTCTTCTTGCAGGTTTCAAGGAAACTCCGCTAGAGTGATACTGGATGCCAACAGTGATGGCTAGGGTCCCTGCCTCTGCCCCCTGACTCTGGATATCCCATAACCATTGCTTTCTTCAAAACTTTCATAGGAGGAGCTGTTGACACCCTCGAGGATGGGGAGGCCTTGCAGAGAGATCTTGATGAATTAGAAAGCTTGGCAATCACCAGCCACGTGAAGTTTAACAAAAGCAAAATCCAGATTCTGCACCTGGAACAGGGCTTCCTTGCTATATGTACAGACCCAAGGGAACAACGCAGAGCTGAGACGGAGGGGATCAGGCTGAGGATTAGGGAAAGGCTCTGGCACCTAGAGGTGGTCGGGCACTGGACAGACTGCTAGGGCTGTGGTCATGTCTCCGAGCCTGCTGGAGTTCAAGAAAGTTTTGGACAACGCTCTAAGACATAGGGTCTGATTTTGGGTGGTCCTGTGTGGAGCCAGGAGTTGGACTCAGTTGTGGGTCCCTTCCAACACAGGGTATTCTGTGATTCTGTGCTTCTATAGCCCATGCAGTATGAATAACTCCCTTGAGTGACTTTCATTTTGTCTGCCCGTACCGCCTGTTATTTCAGTGGAGATCAAAACAGCCTGTTTGTAAAGGAGGAAGTTCAGACACCCTCCGGGTTATACTCAGTGTTTCTCACACTTTGCTTTTACAATGGTTCTGGATCAGGGGAGGATGAAGAAAAGGAGGGAAATTTATGGAGCTGTTAAATTTCCCTGCTCTCCAATAGTAGCTACCCAATTTTCAGCCAGGCTCACAAAGGCAGTAGAAGGAGTGGACAAGGAAAGGCAGGACCAACTGCCATCTCTGATAGGATTGGTACTGTACCAGCCTCCATCCAAATAAAGAGCCTCCCAAAACTTTTTGGAATGACTTGATTTCAACTCACAGGTGATGCTCACCATGTGAATGCTTCCCCATGGCTGGCAGAGCCAGGCAAAGCATTTATTCTGGCACGTGAAAGTCAGGCTTCCAGACTTTTGTGGGGCCCCCACAGCAGGCATGCGAATGGGGGATTTCCCTTTAAATGTCTGCGAACCATCTTGTGATGCTGTGTTTAGGGCAAGCTGAGTGCATTGCTAACTGGTCATGGTCTCCTATATATAGCCTTAAAACAAAGCTGTTTGGACTTGCTGAATTCATGTGGTTTCTTCCTGTTGCATTCATTGTGCACAAGACGAGACAGGAGCTTTAGATGTATGTTCTTACGAGTTATTTAGCTAAGGTGGAGTTTAAGCAGGTGAACAGATTTACAGTTGTGTGAGGTTGGTATTTCATCCCACAGAAAAGAGTATGCTGGTAGTACCAGTGCTTATTGCATACCTCCATGGACTCTAAAATGGGATCTACTACCCTTGAAGCAGATACTTGCCTGGGTGGGTCTTAAAAACAGGAAGTTTGTGCTTCGTTATCCTTACGTTACCATTTGACAATTGCTTTAAGCACACCTAAATGCAGGCTATGTGCAAGGATACTACTGTTCAGCCTTCCACCCCATCTCAGAGTGCAGGTTCTCAAACCTCTTCCAGCACTGTGTCAGCTGTTGGTGTACAGTATGGGACCAGGGAACAGGTTTCTCTAAAAGCAGCCCTTCTTCTTTCCTTACTTGACAAGTGAGTTTGCAGCTGTATCTGTTTCTTGATCTGACTGATCCTGCAGCTGTGCAGCCATGGGGGACTGCACAAAGCAGAAATGTTAATGTGGGAAGGCATGCAGCAACTGCGTGTTGGTAGGGATAAAGAGACTGGGAAATTGTGGCCACTCTGCTGGTGGATCCACATGAATACATGAAGACAACTGAAGAGCTCATCACCCCAGCTCCTATCTCATTCTATGATTACCCATTAAAGAGATATACATGTAAGTACTTGTAGGGTGTGCTTCATGCCCTCCTGAAGAAGACATCTAAAATAAGTTAGGCCAATCCCATCCTGTAATCACTATTTTCCTGCTAGCCGGTATGACTACATCTACCCCAAAAAAGTCCAACATCAGACAAGTCCTACTTCTGGTGTCTAGTGTAGAGGGCACAGACCTTCAGGCTTGATCTGGGAGCAGGTGCATTCATGCCTAACAGTTGTGATAGCCTGAAAGAACAGTGAAATACAACTGGGTGGGGACCCCACTCTTTCTGCTTGGCTGGGGCCAAAACCATCCGCTCTGAGAGGCAAGCTAAAAATGGAAAGAGGGTCCAGAGCAACGCTCCTCAGCACTTCTAAAATTTTCTCACATAAAAGAGCCAAACTCTCCCATCAGAAGGACAGTCTCTTTCAGATACACCTTTTGTTTTCCAGGAGACTGTGAATTTCTCTCTCTCTCTCTCTCTCTCTCTCTCGGCAAGATTTTAAAAGCTAAAGCCCTTGTTATTTCTGTAAACTAGAGAAGAGGAGCAGAGCAGACCCACCAAAAAGAGAAAGCCAAACCTCTATTGGGAATAGCTTTCCATCACTGAAACTAGGTCTGAACCCTTTTAACCGCATCTTTAGCAGATGTTTGTCATATATGCTCCTAAAACAAAGCAAACTTGCACCCTTACCTGTCCTATCTGAAAGAAGCACAATTGTTCAGTTGACTCTCTTTTGTATATCCTTTCTTTTGTGTGTGTGGTTTTTCTTTTTGTTTGTTTGGTTTTGCTTTTGGGCCCAGATTTTTAAAAGCAACTTACTGGTTTTACTTTCTTATTTTCCTAGAGAGCTCTGGCTAGTTTAATTTCCTGCATCGCTTCATTTCTGCAACATTTAAGCCACAAAAACACCAAGGAAACATTTAAAAAATAACTATCCGCATTTTATTTATTTATAATTTTTAATACTGAATTTTCTTTCAGACTTTATCTGTCTTCTAACAAACACAGGCCAAACTTGAAATGACAGTGCCTAGCTTTTCAAACACTGCACACAAAACACTTTCAAAGAGCTATCTGGTGTAATGAGGAAAATAAAATATATTGAACCGAGATGTAGCTATCTCCTTTCCTATGTAACTATCGCCTTTCCTTTGCTCTCTCGTTCGTTAGCCCAGCAGTTCCTGTATTTCTTCTAAGATTTTAATACTGGTTAACAGAGCTCTTGCTGTGTATTATTTGTGTGTGTGTTTTTAAATGACACAAGTGGCGTTTTCCTGAAATACTTCACCATCATGTACCAGAATTGCCAGTAATGTTCTGACCTTCCAGCCAATCTGCACTTCTTTTTTTTTCACTTTCTTTCCCTTATAATAAAATAAAATAAGTCCAGAGGAAAGGGCGAGGCCATAATGGAACATATTAGCATCCTTCCTTTTGCAGGCAGAATTTCATGCCTGCGTTCAACCTTGTTCAGCGGTAGAGGTATTTCATGTATTTATTTAATCTGGAAATCTGCTAAAGGTATTTGGACCTAGAATCATGGAAATATTGGGCTGGGAAAGAGCATTTTGCTCATCCCTCTGCCTCCTGGCAGACTATAGTCTACATCATCCTTGACGTATCTGTCTAGCCATCTGTCAGGAACGAAGCTTGTGTGCTTAGTGTTACCACATATTCCTCAAAAACGTGGCCAAATTTGTCACAGAGGATCCTCAGATTGTAACTGAAATCCATGTTAAATAACCACACCTTACCCGTGTGTGACAAAAAAGACTTCAGAAAGATTTTAGAAAATTAATTTTGATCTAGGATTGTCCCTAGACTATCCTACAGATTGCTCTATTATTTTAAAGCAAATTAGTGTTTTCTCCCTGCTTCTCTCCAGAACTGGACATGTTCTGTCAGGTTCAATGGACAGGAATCACAAGAAAATGCCTGGTTGCCAAATCTCTACATTTTAGGCACACCAACAACTTGGGCTTTACTCCCATGAGCACCTGGCCCAGCTCACACTTTAAAATGAGCACCATTGTGGATATTTCAAATAATTCAGATTTTTCCACACCCTTGCACTTCAAGTTTACTCTGCTAAATACCTTAAAAGCAGAATATCTTTGCATGACGGAATCTGGCAGACCTGCAGTTTCTGCCTTCATTCTCTGCTCCATCAATCTTTGCCACAAAGGTTTCACCAAAATCACCCCCCATGAGTGTTTAGTTTCCATTAGTCCCATGGCTTTTCTGTAGATGCCACACTCATGCCCTCTCTTGTCAACACAACAGTAAGACCAACCTCTGGCCTTTCCTACTCCAAATGGCTCTGGACTCCAGACACTTTCATAAAGAAACTCATAAAACACATTATTCCCTCTTCTGCAGTCATACAAGAGCTCAGTTTAAAACTACATTTCTATTTAAACATAGTAGCTCTGGCTCCAGCTGGGCTGAAAGCCCTCTTCACACTTACAGTTTGGTGTCCTTTCCTCAGCATCAGAGACTCATGAGGGTTCTTCAGAGACCTTCCATCTCTTTCTCTCTGTGTCTTTTCATTCCACTTAACATTTAGCTCACACCAACTCTGAGAGGTCATTTCTCCACCAGTTTATATCTGTGCTTCTGCCCTCAGTTATCTCCCTAACTGGGGGAATATGGGAGGCACAGAGCATGGAAGAAAGCAATACAAATCTCAATCAAAATTTATTTTAGACCAAAGTGCTGAGGATCCTTTTTTTTTTTTTTTTTTTTTTTCCTTTTTCTCTCTTTTCTTTCTCTCTCTCTCTCTCTTTTATTTTATTTTTTTCCTTTTTTGTGTATTACATCTCGACAATGGCTATGCAAGGGCAGTACAGAGGTACCCCTGATGCATTCCAGATCCATGGCAATCCAGAACAAAGCCATGTCACCTCTGTAAAATGGTATGAGTTACAGCTACAGCAGTGACTGCAAAGATAGAACAAGCAATTGTTTCTTGAAGTCAAATAAGATACCTTTTACTATGATCCTAAGAAAGGTCTGACCAAAGAAATCATGGAGGTGTTTTGCTCCAAGGTTGACAAAAGGAGAATACAAAAGCTGTAATCAGTTATGACCTTTCCTCACCACAGTCCCAAAGGTAAAATAATCCCTGTTTCTGAGGTGAAAGCAAAGCTGATGTCTAATGTATAACTGCAGAACCAGAGTTTTCAGAGGTGTTGTGCAACTGGGAGCTACACCATGAAGAGGCTGACCGTATCACTGAAATTTTAGCAAGAACCTCAGGTGTTACATCTTTAGGTATTACTCCTTTAGTAATCTCTGAGGCTCGGATCAGTACCATGGTCTAAAGCACGTTCAGCCAACTCTTTGTCCTGCTCTTCTATCATGTCACTGCCCTCTGCTCACTGATCATCCACCATGTCTTTCCCTGTGTCATTAGAAAAAATATACCCAAGTGTAGATGAAACTGCAGCTGCTGTTGCTTCTACTAGTGGGGTCCTCTGCCAAAGAGGGCCAATGGTCCCCAGGCACTAGCCTATGGTCACTTCTTCCACATAAATATGTGTCCATTTATGACCCTGACACACTGGAGGTCCCCTTGCCTCTCCTCATTGCCCCTACCATAAAACAATCACGAGTGGGGTTTCTCAGGGTTCTATTTTAGGGTGAGTCCTATTCAATGCTTTCAAAAATGACTTGGGTGTAGGACTAGAAAGTATAAGTAAGTTTGCAACGTTTGTTATACTAGAATGTATAAGTAAGTTTGCAAATGACACTAAATTGGGAGGACCTGTTAACACCCTCGAGGACAGGGAGGCCTTGCAGAGAGATCTTGACAAATTAGAGGGCTGGGCAATCACCAGCCACATGAATTTTAACAAAAGCAAGTGCCAGATTATGCACCTGGGATGGAGCAACGCTGGCTATGCGTACAGACTGGGGGATGAGAGGCTGGAGAGCAGCCCCACAGAGGGATCTGGGGGCTGTGGTTGACACCAAGTTGAATTTTAATCAACAGAGCATCATGGCAGCGAGGGCAGCCAACTGCACCCTGGGGTGCCTCAGGCATGGCATGGCCAGCTGGGCAAGGGGAGTGACTGTCCTGCTCTTCTCTACACTGGTTGAGCACTGTGATGGTTTTGGTTGCCACAATGCAAGAAGGACATAAAAGTATTAGAATGTGTCCAAAGGAAGTCTACAAAAGTGATGAAGGGTCTAGAGGGCAAGATGTGTGAGGAGCGGCTGAGGAACCTTGGTGTGTTCAGCCCCGAGCAGAGCAGGCCAAGGGGAGGCCTCATGGCGGCCTGCAGCTCCCTCATGAGGGGAGCGGAGGGGCAGGCGCTGAGCTCTGCTCTCTGGGGACAGCGACAGGACCTGAGGGAACGGCATGGAGCTGGGACAGGGGAGGGTCAGGCTGGGGATTAGGGAAAGGTTCTGCACCCAGAGGTGATCAGGAACTGGGACAGGCTGCCCGGAGATGTGGTCATGGCACCGAGCCTGCTGGTGTTCAAGAAGCATTTGGACAACACTCTAAGACATAGGGTTTGGTTTTGGGGTGGTCCTGTGTGGAGCCAATTGGACTCAATGATCCTTGTGAGTTCCTTCCAGCTCAGGTTATTGTATGATTGTATGTGTCTGGGATTCCTGACACTTAACTTCACACTATTATCTACTCCTTATGAATCTGCTTATGGACTAGTCCTCCCAGGCTTCCTTCATGAACAGCAGAAAGAAAGAGGACTCCTGGGTTTTCAATTCCTCTCTTTCCAACGTGTCTGTCTAATATGGGCAAAATGCCTGCCGGCCTTGAATGCCCTTCTCCCCACAGCAGACAGAGACCAGGCAGCTAGTTCAGGTGGAGAAGTTTGTCTGTGGCTTTGGAGACATAAGCAGGTGGCTCCCAGCTGTGTGTCTCACCAGTCAGCAATTAAAAAAATCAAAGCCCATCTTAGGGGTATTTGTCTGCATGCAGACCCAAATGAATTAACACACATTTTCCAAATAGAGATGAACAAACCGAGGACATGATGCTGGTCTACAGCTTCACCTAAGTGCAGTAGACTCTGAAACAAAACTCACTGAAATCTTTGTTTAACTTTCTATGGGTTTTGAATCTTGTCTATAAATAATGAAAAGGACACTGCTAGGAACTAGAAACTGGAAAAACTGAGCTAAGCTGTATAACTCAGTTTTCTAATGATGAGATTTGGTACATGCACCATCCTTTCAAGTCTTGCTAGAAAACACATTACAGAGCATCACCTTGCTTTGCAGGGGGGGACAGGGAGAAAGAGGGTTGTTTTTCAGATACCTTGTATATTGGAAATAATTTACTCAAAAGTTTTAGTGACAATGGCTACGGTTGCCTTGATAAACACCCTCCCCTTGTAGGAAGGGAAGGAGGGGACAGGAGAGCTGAAAACGGAAGCTGGGGGATGCATGTTCTTTACTGTTTTACCCATGTTATAAATCAGAACATAAATAGCAACTGTCACTGCTCTGTTGCAGAAAGCAACAGTGGGAGGGGAAAACCTGGCTAAATTCAGCTCTTAGTGGGTGTACAGTGCTTCAAGAGTAATAATGGTGACTCCTGCACCACTATTAGTCTCTCTGGTTTCCATGGATAAGTAGGGTACAACCTTGCCTAAATCCCATTCACAAGACAGAACAAATGTCTGTAAGCCTCAGCTGTTCCTTCTATTCTCAACATATCAAGTCCAAAATGCCTCCACTTTCACTCAGATGGATTCTTATCCCACTCCAACTATTCCTGACTTGTGTTACATGCTCACCAACATATAGAAACTCCACAGAAAATTCAAATGACCATCAAAAACCTCCTGAAAAGGCTTGAATGCAAGTGAAAAATTAAACATTTATTTTACTTTTGAAACAATATAGAAGTTAGGTTTCTGCTCCCAAAATGCTCACAAAAGTCTGGAGTGAGGTTCCCAGGGAACTTTGGCACTAGCTGACTTTAAAGCTTGGCCTTCTCATTATTGTGACACCCATCATGTTTCTGGCTTCAGTGTCCTTGGGTATCCCTGAAGATTGTCTGCTACTTCACAAAGTCATGGGGTCACTAAAAGACTAAGCTGTATTACTGCTTCACTTGTGCTAAAGCAAAGCTGCAACAAGTCTGTAGGCTTCAGAAAGTTACTTACACTTCTGTATTTGCAAATAATTCTACTGCCATTAGCATCTCTCTCTCTCTCTCTCTCTCTTAAAAATAGAATTAAAGCCACACACTTGGGCAGTTTATTTAGATTACAGGCTAAATTTGTCCTCTCACATGCACACATTCAGCACACAGTGAGGCTACTGCTCCTGTCTGTTTGGTGCTGAGGACAGAATTTGGTCTGAAGTATTGAGCTGCTGCATTAATTGGCAACATGGACAAAGTACACATTACCAAACCAAAAAAACACCTTACTGTCAGTCCAAAGCTATGGATACATTTTTTTTAGAGGCGTTCTCCTCCCACAAAACATGAGCATAGCTCCACAAAACAACTAGTTAACAAAAGCCCTACAGCCAGTCTGCTTTGAAAATATATCGCTCTTGATCCATGCACCCCTGAGATGAACTGCCTTAAATCCATGCTCCCAGCTAATGTGTGCATTTGTAGTGGTGCAACAGCACTTACACTCTCTGGGATGGGCTGTGCTTATTTTCTGTTTGTTTGTTTCCAGAAAACATCTGGTACAGTGACATGTAGGAGGGGAATTGCACTTCCTGGCCTGGGTGGGTGTCTGCTCTGGAATGAGATATCTACATGTGACGACAGAAAAAAAATGTTTGTATTTGACTTAGAGCTACAGCTTAGATTAAGCGTTGCCTGTTATACTGTTTTATTGGTTCTTTCAAATGCCTCACGGAAGCAAACAGAGTATTCCGTCCACAGCCCTATCCCCATAGATGACTTTTTAGGGTCATGCTTTAGACTACAACATCTGGCCCAGACAGAGCAGTGAGGAACAGACCCATGCTGGTGATCAGGAAGAAACATTTGTTCTTACCTGCCCTGCTGAGGTCCAAAACTTGCCACACAATGGCAGTTCATCAGTTTCATTATCCCTTTCTGGCTACAACCTTTCCTGAGAGCAAGGGCGTATCTTTTTTTCTGTCCTGACTGGCACATGTACCATAAGCCTGGCCATTCCAGGTCATTAAGGTCCCACTGAACCCAAACTGGGCAATCTGAGCATGTGAAGTGAAGCTGATACCATTGGGATTAGCAGTGCATGGGCACCTATGTCCTGCACTGAGTGGACCAAGATGCCTCCTCTGTACACTGTGACTTAAAGCAGACCTTCCAGAGTGCTGCTCAAGCAGACCACAACCAGGGACCACGTTAACACATACATGTTCTCACTGACTGGGCATAGTGCTCAAACCTCATATTTTATTAGCATTGTCAATAAATACAGACGTGATAAAGAACTGGACATGTTTGCCCTCATCTAGTGGCCCAGCAGGAAAGGGTGGGCAGCAGGTCTAATCCTTTGCTTAACATCAAAGATAAGCCAGCAAGGAGCAGTGTTGCTGTAGACACGTGTTAAGAGATAGGTGCTTTATTTTGGGACTGGGACTTGCTTTGGACAATATAAGATGAACATCTGGGTCCACTAAATTAATATTTATCTCTAGAGAGCACTCTGAAAGTAAACGATGGCTCCATGTTGCCTACAAATTGGGCGTTTGAGGAAAAGGAATGCTTGCATTACTCCAGAGTCTGAATGGCTGTGCTCTGGTACTGGGGCTACAGGGCCTCCTTTCCGTAAAAAAGTAAAGAGCAAAAAGGTCCTTTGTCATGGATATCACCTAAGAGGATGCAGTTACCTCCATAAAATGGGCCTAGGATGGACTGAGATAGCTCTTTCTTTTTTTAAAAGGAGCAAGGAACAAAAGTGCTTTAGTCTTAGCCATTCCAGTAAGGTATGTAGGTATCAATCCTCATGCCAGGGAATGATGTTAATGAAGCCAAGGAAGGAGCTGAAGAAACTGAACAGTAGTTTCCTATTGTATGCTAGACCTAAATACGTGACTCAGAAGCTTAAACCTTCATCTTCTGGCAGCAGGGAGAAACCTATTGGCCATCTCCAGCCCCAAAATCACCACTCACCATAAACCTAAGTATCTTCCACCCATCTCACAACCATCTCCTTCTTAGTCTGTCTATACAGGGATTTTCCTGTCCCAGATTGCTCTTGTGTTGGGTCTGAGGTTTACCCTATCTCCACCACTTAGTGATCTACTTCTGCAGGCGGGCTCACATCTTTTCCCATGTTACCCCCAGCGCCTCGAATGACCTTTTCAACCCTTTTCCTTTTAAATAATAAAACTCTCCATAGACAACTGGTGGTGAGGCAGTGGTTTTCGTTGTCACAGAAAATTCTGTCAATTTTTTTGATACAGAACCACTTTTTCAACTAAAGAAAAAAGGAAGTATTTTCTGAAGAAAAGTTAGCTTTTGCTCCAGGAAACATGTACAAAATCAGATGTTTTGATTCAGCCAGCCTCATGGCTGAAACTATAGATACGGTTCTTCCATATCCTCCTTCTTTCTGCCCGGCAGGTTCATCCAGAGGATCACATCTTCCATGAGCATTATTTCCAGGGGTGCTGGGACAGGGCCAGAATCTTTCTACACCACATAACAGAGGTCACAATGGATCCAGGAGACCAGCTGAACAGAGGAGTGCACACCATCCCTAACTAAATTCCTGTGTCACACAATAACAGCATTCAGAATCCAAACATTTTTTTCAGGACCAAAATATTTCCGCTAAAGAACCAAAAGAAAAAATAATATTTTTTCTGTGCATTGGAAAGAAAAACATTTTTATTATTACTATTTGTTTCTCTTGTCCATTAAAACCAACCAAGTCTGTAACCCTGAAGCTTCCTTTTTCCTTCCACCAACTTCACTCATGATTTCTACTTCCATATGTATAATGGTTTTGCTACCACTGCTAAAATGTACATTTGCTCCTACGTATATTTTAAACTGACTACGACGATCTTTTCTAATGCTTTCTTCCTGCACTATTTCATCCTCATCTCCTGATCAGAGCTGTAGTAATTACGGAGTCCTTCTACTGTCATATTTGCTGATAATTATGATGTGCTAAGTAGAGAAGTGTTGTTAGTGCTGTCTTTGAATGCCTTTACACATTGAGGAAGATGTTTCAACCATCTCCTATAGGCACCTCTCTTTGATGTCACATTAGCTTCTTTTCTTTAACTCTTTATTGTCTGGCAACCCTGAATGAAAACTGTCTGAATTTTTTCATCATTGTAGCTGCCTTGTTCATGCTAGGAGATTATTTCAACGTAGCAACAATTTGCTAAAATACGTATTTCTCGTGAAAAATCTGACACAATTGTGCTTTCTGTTTTCTAGTTCACAACCATGCAGGGCTTTTTCTTTTTCTAATCTCGGGTATTCATCAGGCATTCCTGATGAGATACAAATCAAAAAATGTGCATTGAAAGATACGGTTTCTCTAGAAATAGATAGCAGAAGAGCTCCTGAAGAAGTGGAGTCATCTCCTGATGGAAGGGTAAAAGTTCCCTGGCCTTGGGCAGAACAGAGCAGATTGAACTTTTCTGTCCTGTTTCATCTGAGGTCTACACACAGCCCCAGTGACACTGCTCAGTGAAGTTCATGGCCTGGTTTTGTAGATATGCTGAGGTTTTTCACACTGTTCTGGTGGCTGAGGCCCCTCTTTGCTTACATAACCTCCCAGGCAGTTCAGGGCTACTTTCTCTCTAATCTTTGTGCAAAGCATGAACGTTTTACTGCTGTTTTACAGCCAGGTCCAGACTGACACACAGCTCAGGTCCTGAACAGCTTAGCGATGGTGTGAGTCAAACGCTTGTAGGGCAAAACACTTGGTCATGCAGGAAATGCATTTCAGAGGGTGCAGCATAAAGGACTGACTTGATGAGCTGTATCCAGCAGCCCTTCTGTCCCCGTGGAACTGGCAGGGTGAGGATGCCCTAAACTGGGCACAGCATTACGACCCCCTGCACTTCCCTGATGCAGATAAAACAGGAGTCACAAGACGAACATAATCACACTGAGTACTTTGCTCAGATGGTCACAAGATTAACAACGTCCCTGTTCTCTGTTATTTATCAATCTGAAATATTTGTCTTTTAAGGTTGGTATTTCCTATGCATATGCTCTCACTATTATTGCATCTATTGGAGATAAGCAGGACATTTGTACTTGACAGTGATAACAAAAAGGGGATGCTTGTATTTTGAACAAAAGTCAAACAAATATAAAGATATAAAAATTGAGGCAGCTCACTACTGAGAAGCACCCCAAAATAGGTCAGTAAGGCAATGACCATTCACAAAACCCATGAAAATGTTGCATAGAGTTTATCACCTGTAAATCTCAGGGCTCTTTACGGCTCAGATGAATATCAAGAAATTCATTTTAGAGATAACTGAACCCTACATCCGCACCACACGGCACCACGCTGACAGGGTGAGAGAGACAAGGTACAGCTCTGTGAAAGCTGAACCATTTTCCTTTCATCTCATCCTGAATACATCCTATACCACCACATACTTCTTCCATTCAGCATTTCTGCCCCGAAAGACCAAACACAGGAAAGTATTTTTACACACAGGTGGAACTAAAAATATCCCCAAGTGGGATGGCACAACTCTGCCCCAGCAAGCTGCCTCAAAGCAGTGGTGTTGCTGCAAGGCACCAGACAAACCAGAGGAATTATCTGCTCCTAAAACAGCTGTGCATAAATTAAAAATTAATCCTGGTTTGTTCTTCACACATCATAGTTAATAAACTCTGTCTCTTCTGCTGGATGTGATCTGGTAGGTGACGACAAATTAAAAACCTGGCCTAATAAATCACAAAATGAACACAAACAAGCAATGACACGGGAAGCACTCTGCAATTGTCACTGCTTTCCTTCTAGCCAGGCCTACAAGCAGGAGTCAGATGCTCTGGTTAGGAGGCAATACAGGCAAACAGAAAACAATGCAGCAGAACAGAAACTCCAGATGAGCTTGTAGGATCTCACAGACTGCTGTCTGATGTGCAGCAAGAACATGATCCCATGAACGTTTCTGTGT